>NC_134351.1:18415119-19047668 GCF_964195595.1 Calonectris borealis
CAGAGACCTTTTCTTCCCCTTGAGCGTTCTGAGTGGTGTTGAACAGGGCTCGGTAGGCGTGGGCCAGGCCCCAGCACATTGTAGTGATTTGTGTCTCCCTAGAATGGCCAGGGTGACAGCATACTTCTTCCAAATATTCTACTAGTTTTTCAGGATTCTGCACTTGTTCAGGGGTGAAGTTCCAGAACACTGGGGGTGCCCACTGTCCTAGGCATTTGCCCATGCTATCCCACACACCCTGCCACTCATAACTATCCAGCCTTGGGGCAGATCTCTGGATGACATTCTTAAATTGCTTATTAACCTTGGACAAAACCAAAACAATATTCCCAAGGAATACCAATAGATGTATCTTAACTACCCAGGGATGTTCAAGGTACTGACAAGTTATTGCAACGAAGCAGAAAACATCATAGAGGAAGGTAGTGAAGGGGCCATTCTCTATTTCCTCCATAAAAAACCCCTCAGAGGAAGAGGTATAATTGCTAATTGTCTCTATGAGGTGGTACCCGAAATACAGTAACAGCTTCATTACGAATCCCAAATACCAAATAACCCCCAATGCCAGTGTTTTTAATAACAAATCTCCTAGGCAAAACATCATTAATCACTGCAGAGCACAGCAGACTGCAAAACCCAACACCAATCTTTAAGAGGTACAGCAAAAACAAGAGCATGGTGCAGATCAGACAAATTAATATCGAGAACGGATGAATCAATATTGTGACCGGCAACTGTTAACAGATATAAATTCCTTAATACGCTCTAGTTAATCTGTTGTTATCTGAAACCCTTCGTGCCCCACATTGGGTGCCAAAAAGGCCTGTCGTGGTTTAACCCCAGCCAGCAACTAAACACCACACAGCTGCTCGCTCACCCCCCTGCTCCGGTGGGATGGGGGAGAGAATAGGGAGGGCACAAGTAGGAAAACTCTCGGGTTGAGATAAAAACAGTTTAATAATGGAAATAAAACAAAGTAGAACAGTAATAATAACAATGATAACAACAACAATAGTAGAATATACAAAGCAGGCAATGCACAATGCAACTGCTCACCACCCGCCGACCGACACCCAGCCCGTCCCGAACCGCGAGAGCCCCTCCTTTTTCCCGGACCACGCCTCCTAATTATATACTGAGCATGACATCACATGGTATGGAATACCCCATTGGCCAGCTGGGTCAACCGCCCCAGCTATGCTCCACTCGCGCAGCTTCCCATGCACCTGGCAGAGCATGGCCGGGCCGAAAAGTCCCTGGTGCAAGCACCACTCAGTAACAATGAAAACATCAGTGGGCCATCAACGTTCCCTCATACCAAACCCAAACACAGCACCCCCCGCTACTAGAAAGAAAGTTAACTCCATCCCAGCCGAAACCAGGACAGAAAACAAATATACCAGGCTAACTAAGGTCTCTTAAGAGGTTCCAGTCCTGCAGCCACTGAAGCGTTTTCCTGCTGACTTCAGTGAGATTTAGAGCCAAGACAGAAACACAGGACTGTGATGGCTTACAGCACCTTCAAAAAGCACAGACTTCAGTGAAGATGCAGATGTTCAACACCTCTCGGTGTCAAATCCTCTCAGAGCCAAAGCAAGCCTTTACTGAAGCTGCTTTCTCGTTTAAATACTCAGAAATGCAACTGGAATTAATTTAGGCCTGGCCTCCACGTAGAAGTACAACATGATTATTCCAGTGAGGGATGTGTTTTTTCCTTCTGGCAATGCAGTTCCTCTGTACAACCCTATTGCAGTTATATTGCTATAAATACAGCTTATAGCACTATAATTTATTTCCATTCCCATAAACACATTCTAACCAGACAACCATCATCCTTGCTCGTTTAGTTATATTGCTTTAGCTACATGAACATAGTTAAGCTCCTGGGTGTAAACAAAGCCTCAGTGATTGTGTTATTTGTTTTATTCGGCTTAGCCCCTCTGCAGAAGGCATCCTACAGTACATATATTTCTCAACCCTTAAGCTCTGAACAAGCTTCATACTAGAAATGGCCTTGTAAAATTTTTGTTATTTAACATACAGTAAAGCACCATATGAGAAACTAGTGAGAGTTGTCATGTTTAACTGCTTATGAGTTTTTAATGTAAACTTCGTATTGCTTGAAATAATATTAACGTGTAGAGCCCCAGCCTTAGCTTAGTGTGGTGGGTTGACCTTGGCTGGATGCCAGGTGCCCACGAAAGCTGCTCTATTGCTCCCCCTCCTCAACTGGACAGGGGAGAGAAAATATGACAAAAGGCTCGTGGGTCGAGATAAGGACAGGGAGATCGCTCAGCAATTACCATCACAGGCAAAACAGACTCGACTTGGGGAAAATTCATTTAATTTATTACCAATCAAATCAGAGTAGGATAATGAGAAATAAAACCAAATCTTAAAACACCTTCCCCCCACCCCTCCCTTCTTCCCGGGCTCAACTTCACACCCGATTTCTCTACCTCCTCCCCCTGAGCGGCACAGGGGGATGGGGAATGGGGGTTGCGGTCAGTTCATTACATGTTGTCTCTGCCGCTCCTTCCTCCTCACACTCTGCTCCAGCGTGGGTCCCCCACGGGGTCACAAGTCCTGCCAGAAAACCTGCTCCAGCATGGGCTCCTCTCCACAGGGTCACGGCCTCCTTCAGGCATCCACCTGCTCTGGTGTGGGGTCCTCCATGGGCTGCAGGTGGATATCTGCTCCACTGTGGACCTCCATGGGCTGCAGGGGGACAACCTGCTTCTCCATGGTCTTCACCACGGGCTTCAGGGGAATCTCTGCTCTGGTGCCTGGAGGACCTCCTCCCCCTCCTTCTTCATTGACCTTGGTGTCTGCAGAGTTGTTTCTCTCACACATTCTCCTCTCTTACGGTTGCTGTTCCGCAGCAGTTTTTTTTCCCCTTCTTAAATATGTTATGACAGAGGTGCTACCACCGTTGCTGATTGGCTCAGCTTTGGCCAGCGGCAGGTCCGTCTTGGAGCCGGCTGGCACTGGCTTTATCAGACATGGGGGAAGCTTCTGGCATCTTCTCACAGAAGCCACCCCTGTAGCTCCCCCACTACCAAAACCTTGCCGTGCAAACCCAATACACTTAGTAACAATTCTATTCACAAGACATTTCTTGCAAGCTTTTTCTAATGTGTTTTAACCATATCTGTTCCTTCTTCAGAGAGATTATCCTGCAAAGGTCTATCTGCATTTGAGAACTAATTCATAAACTAGATGGGGATCCACAACATAATTGCTATTTTTCAGATTAATCTGTCCCATTTTGATACAGAACAAGCAGATTCACCTGCATTTAACATTGCTATAATTTCTCAAAGCTAGTTAAAAAGGAGCCCAGAGTTCAAACTGATTATACTACCAGGAAAAATATTACCCCAAAATGTAAGCTCTTGGGCAAAGAAAAAAATCCATGAAAACTGTAAAAGGCAGCAAAGCAAAAGTTACTGCGACAAAGCATGTTCATAAAAAGGAAAAGTACCAGCTTCATCTCTTTACATCAATTTGTAAGATTGTTTCCCGTGCCTTGAACTGCAGTTTTTACCCATCACAGTATAAACCCCAGAATCAGACATGCATCCTGAAGCCACAACAGTGACGCTGGAGCTGAAGTATATGACGTAACTTCCCATCAAATTCACGTTATCTCAACTCTATGCTACCTGTAGTTTCTCTCTAGAAAATAAATCCTTTAAGCTGAATATCCAGCTGTTTTGCACAGTAGGAACAGCATGAAGCATCTGGCGCAAGTCTAAGATTTATGCCTATGACAATAACCTATGGTTATGACAATTCCACCAGCTCTGTCCCATGGCAACAGCTGACTTCCTGCCTTATTAAGTGTGGAAATTGTGATCTAGTTTCTATTCCAGTTTTAGCTGTCTCTACTAGAGCCAGAGCTCCATGTGCTAATGTTGTAGCTCACAAACTTGCTGAAGAAAGGAAACAAGATTTTTTGTCATGTGGAATCTTATGATAGTCTAATGCCAATCTATAACAAGATAGAAGAAGAGCGTAAATAAGACTTAATGCATCTGGAGCTACAGAATTCAGAAGAGATTATTTTTTGTTTACAATATAAAAAAAACCCTAGATCTAGCTCATCAATGAAGTAATGCAATAAGTTGCACGAAGCTCTATACCTGAAGAAAAATAATAAGACTCAGCAAAGTAAGCTATGAACAAATATGTAAGACTAAATGCTACTGTGGTATTGATTATATGGCAGGGTCAACTTCTGAACAAGTTAGGGAGCTAAAAAAAAGATTAGTAAAACCTTGATAAGAAAAATAAAATTATACTGGTGAAAACGTTGGGCTGAAGAGCCTTTTTAATGACCTGTATAATATTTCTGAAAGCACAGCATGATATAGACCTGATGTTTTTACTCTCTTCTAGATGAGGCAATAAGAAGGAATAACAACAAGGTCCAGTTGAACAGATGCAACTGAAATTGTATTCTTTTACCAATTTCTAGCTATAAATTCTCAAAATTACTACTCATCTTTAGTATCTACACATAACATGCAACAGAAGAACAACATTTCATGAATGTCCACTAATTATACAGCAAATATTTCCAATTCCATCTTTACTCCTTGTCGTGGTTTAACCCGAGCCAGAAAATAAACCCCACGCAGCCGCTCGCTCACCCCCCCACCTCCGGTGGGATGGGGGAGAGAATCGGGAGGGCACAAGTAGGAAAACTCCCGGGTTGAGATAAAAACAGTTTAATAATTGAAATAAAACAAAGTAGAACAGTAATAATAACAATGAGAACAACAACAATAACAGAACACACAAAACAGGCAATGCACAATGCAACTGCTCACCGACCACCGACCGCGTGTCACGAATGGGGGCCGAGCCCCCCCCCCACCTGGTTTTTATACTGACCATGATGTCACATGGTATAGAATACCCCGTTGCCCAGCTGAGTCTATCACCACGGCTCCCGGTGCAAGCATCACCCAGCAACAGCCAAAGCATCAATGGGCCATCAACACTCCTTTCACACCAAACCCAAAACACAGCACACCCCCCAAGCTACTGGGAAGAAAGTTAACTCTGTCCCAGCTGGAACCAGGACAATATCCACCCCTTATTCTATACCATCTACATCATGCCCAGGTCTCACATTTTCCAATACATTCCAACTAGTCATCACCACTTTTCCTGCCTTTTATATATATACACACACAGATATCATTCCCTAAGTCCATGGGCCATCCCTCTAAAATGTCCATTGAGATCATTTAGTCCATGACTTAGGGTTCCATCTGTCATAACAGTCTTTCAGGGCAGGAGAGATGGTGTGTGGTGTTGGGCTGTTGCATGCGGAGGCCAGTTCCGGGCACTCGTCCGGTTCTATCATCGTTGCACTTTGCTCAGTTTCATCGCAGTTCATCCTACATTAATCTGGGTGATTCTTACTGTAATACTGTTAATATGACATACAGCAACCATAGAAGTGATGACATACAGTATTATATAGTAACTAACATCATACAGTTCAATTCATTGGCTATTTTCACCCAAAATTAAACCCCCTTGAGGTACACACCGGACTTCCCCATTCTTTCGCATCACCCACCAAGGGCACCCAGGTCCTTGAGCAAAAGCAATCCCACGGATGGGTTTTCCCTTGCCAGAGGCAGGAGTAACCCAGACTGTCTTCCCCAGCATATTTCTCATATGCACGACAGGGACTTTATCCCCCTCCACAGTAGGTAAGGGTTTGGATTGGGCAGGGCCAGCTCAAGTGACAGATCCCCTAGTGTTGACTAACCAGGTGGCTTTTGCTAAATGTGTATCCCAATGCTTGAATGTCCCACCACCCATTGCCCTCAGTGTTGTCTTTAGCAGTCCATTGTATCGTTCAATTTTTCCAGAGGTTGGTGCATGGTAGGGGATGTGATAGACCCACTCAATGCCATGTTCTTTGGCCCAGGTGTCTATGAGGGTGTTTCGGAAATGAGTCCCCTTGTCTGACTCAATTCTTTCTGGGGTGCCATGTCGCCACAGGACTTGCTTTTCAAGGCCCAGGATGGTGTTCCGGGCGGTGGCATGGGGCACAGGATATGTTTCCAGCCATCCTGTGGTTGCTTCCACCATGGTGAGCACATAGCGGGTCTGTGGGAGTCTGATATAATCAATCTGCCAGGCCTCCCCATATTTATATTTCAACCATCGTCCTCCATACCAAAGAGGCCTTACTCGCTTGGCTTGCTTGATTGCAGCGCATGTTTCACATTCATGGATAACCTGTGCAATAGCATCCATGGTCAAGTCCACCCCTCGATCACGAGCCCATCTATATGTTGCATCTCTTCCTTGATGGCCTGAGGCATCATGGGCCCACCGAGCTATAAATAATTCACCCTTATGTTGCCAGTCCAGATCCACCTGAGCCACTTCAATCTTAGCAGCCTGGTCCACCTGCTGGTTGTTTTGATGTTCTTCAGTGGCCTGACTCTTGGGTACGTGAGCATCTATGTGACGTACTTTTACAGTCAGGTTTTCTACCCGGGCAGCAATATCTTGCCACAATGCGGCAGCCCAGATGGGTTTACCTCTGCGCTGCCAGTTGTTCCGCTTCCAATGCTGCAACGACCCCCACAGGGCATTTGCCACCATCCATGAGTCAGTATAGAGATAAAGTATTGGCCATTTTTCTCATTCAGCAATGTCCAAGGCCAGCTGGATGGCTTTCACCTCTGCAAACTGACTCGACTCACCTTCTCCTTCAGCAGTTTCTGAGACTTGGTGTATAGGACTCCACACAGCAGCTTTCCACCTCCGATGCTTTCCCACAAGGCGACAGGACCCATCAGTGAACAGGGCATATTGCCTCTCATTTTCTGATAGTTTGTTATACAGTGGGGCCTCTTCAGCATGCGTCACCTCCTCCTCTGGGGATATTCCAAAATCTTTGCCTTCTGGCCAGTTCGTGATCACTTCCAAGATTCCTGGGCGACTGGGGTTTCCTATTCGGGCCCGTTGTGTGATCAGCGCGACCCACTTACTCCACGTAGCATCGATTGCATGATGTGTAGAGGGGACCCTCCCTTTGAACATCCAGCCCAGCACCGGCAGTCGGGGTGCCAGGAGGAGCTGTGCTTCAGTACCAACCACTTCTGAAGCAGCTTGAACCCCTTCATATGCTGCCAATATCTCCTTCTCAGTTGGAGTGTAGCGGGCCTCGGATCCTCTGTATCCCCGACTCCAAAACGCTAAGGGTCGACCTCGAGTCTCCCCTGGTGCTTTCTGCCAGAGGCTCCAGGTAGGGCCATTCTCCCCGGCTGCGGTGTAGAGCACATTCTTCACATCTTGTCCTGCCCAGACTGGCCCAAGGGCTACTGCCTGAACTATCTCCTGTTTAATTTGTTCAAAGGCTTGTCATTGCTCAGGGCCCCATTTGAAATCGTTCTTCTTCCTGGTCATGTGATAGAGAGGGCTTATGATCTGACTGTAATTTGGAATATGCATTCTCCAAAAGCCCACAATGCCTAAGAAAGCTTGTGTTTCCTTTTTGCTAGTTGGTGGGGACATGGCTGTTATTTTGTTGCTCACATCTGTTGGGATCTGACGACGTCCATCTGTGGTGGTGCATTCGTACCCCCCTTTCTTCCCTGGGCCACTTGTTGATCTGGGCCGCTTGTTGATCTCAGAAATTTCCATGAAACCTCGGCCTTGGTGTATTGAGTCTGGCAGTTGAGCACTCCTTGACTGTATCAGAAACTCTGCATAGCTGAGGCTGGGAACATACTCCTACTGCCTGGCCCAGGTGTCCAGTAGAACAACACCGAAACCTTGAGAATTTTTTAGTAATTACCACCTGGGACTGTGGCCAGGATGGAAATTTACGGATGACTAAAGCCAATCATCTTGCGAACCTATAAACGGTGGTCCTAAGTGAGGCCCTTTGAGCTCTCCTGGACCGCAGCGGGCTGCACCCAGCATCTCCCTCTGAGTGGGACGCCTCTCAGAGCTTGCGATCTTTCAGGCCTGCGATATTCGGAGGACCGCTGGGTCCTGGGTGAGTCCCTTTCAAAGCTCAACCCTTCGCCCGTTGAGAGGGAATGCCTAGACATTCGACATGAATATTTCTTCACTGAAATCGAGGGAAATTTTTAACAGGTACCTTCTGTATATTTTTTTATATATATATGTTTCTCTGTGTGTGTGAACTAATAGTAAGCATAATCTGTAATTAAGTTGTGATTGTAGTAGACTTACTAACTCACTTTGCAAATATTGAATTAGTTAATCATTAAGCGTTACTAAAGTTTGTTAATGATTAGTTGATAATTAAGTGTTGCTAAATTGTGAATGAAACCTAGACTGTCCCTGAAATATAAACCCTTAGATGATTTTCCTTTATATGTTTCATTCGTGTAATAAGTAATAGAGTGAACCTTGCCATCGAATTCTGTTAGGTTGCACCTTTATAAATCTCTATTAAAATCACTTTCTGCTAATACCTTTGATGGTGATTCTTTAAGCGGCCTCTAAACCACTCATTCACGACAAATTGGTGTAGTCAGCAGGATGGCAAGTAGTATCACTGATTACTTACAAAAACATGGAATAAATCCAAGTCCCAAATTCTCAGAAGAATGGGCTTGTAATAATTGGCATGATTGGGAAGCTGTGGAAAAACAACTAAACGTAGCCAGGGGCTATATAAAAGATGGAAAAGGAATTATTTGCAAAATGTTAGGCACCTGTTTGGAAGCTGCTTATCAGTACAGAAAGAATAACAATAGAAGGGAGCAGGACCTGAAAGAAGAAATAGAAGGCAGAAAGGAAGCTGAATTAATACTGTCCTTGAAAATCGAGCAGCTGCAAAAACAGTTACAGGAAGAAAAGGAGAAATCACAAAAGTTGGAAGAAAAGATCGAGATGATGCTTATGTGGGCTCCCAATCCCCCTGACATTGTACAGATTAGGAAATTAATTGTATCCCCTGAGGAATGGGATGGTGATATTTGCGGTGATCCTGATGACTATGATGAGGGAAATGATGACCCCTTGTTCCCCTCAGATTCCTCTGAATATGAGGCTAGACCCATCATTAAAGTAAAATACATTTTGATTCCAGTTGGCCTTCAGCAACGATTAGTAAATTTTTTAATAGATTCAGTATTAACACAGCAAGATGCCGAGAAGCTGGGTATACGACCCGGACGGCAAAGAGTTAAAATCACTGGAGTGAACGGAGCAAGTGTTATGTGCCAAACTGCAAAAGTTAATTTATGGCTCCCGGGTGAGAAGCGTATATCTTCCACTCACTTTGCAATTAAAGATCACAGTGAAAATATTTTAGGTTTCGATGTTTTGAACGGTCGAACCTGGCGTCTGCCGGACGGCAGCGTGTGGTCCTTCAGTTCAAATGTCGACCCTAACCCTGATAAAAATCAGGAAATGATAGTGCGCGTACTCCGTGCAGCTCCTGTACTCCCTGATTCAAAAATCACCAACGTTCCGCAGTATCCGATTTCTGCTGCGGCACGAGCTGGGATCTCTGAAGTAATAGCAGATCTGGAAAAATGGCATATTATTTCCAGAACCCACTCCGCATATAATTCACCAGTTTGGCCAGTGCGAAAACCGGATGGGAGGTGGCGATTAACAATTGATTATCGGCGCTTAAATGCCAACACAGCTCCGCTAACGGCTGCTGTACCTAATATTGCAACTTTAACAGCCACATTACAAGCAGCCGCACACCCATGGATGGCAGCATTAGATGTAAAGGATATGTTCTTTATGGTCCCCTTGCAGGAAAAAGATGAAGAGAAATTTGCTTTTACTTGGGAAGGTATACAATACACCTTTAACAGACTCCCACAGGGGTATAAACATTCACCCACAATTGCTCATGCCGCGCTTGCTGAGCTTTTACAAACAGTCTCACTTCCACAGAATGTGAAACTGTACCAATATATAGATGATATTCTAATTGGAGGAGATTCCTCTGAAGAGGTAGGGGAAGCAGCAACAGCAGTATGGCAAGTGTTACATAAAGCAGAAATTGAAATTCCCTCTGAGAAATGTCAGGGACCAAGTAAAGAGGTAAAATTTTTAGGTATTTGGTGGATTGCAGGTAGTGCAACAATTCCACCGGACACCCTAAGTAAAATAGAACAATTGCAGATGCCCCAATCTAGAAAAGAATTACAACAGCTTATGGGTACTTTAGGATATTGGAGAAAACATGTACCTGGATTTTCTATCATTGCTCGCCCACTAATATTCACTTTTACGAAAAGGAAAATCATGGGAATGGAATTCAGAACATGAAGAGGCAGTCAAAACTCTAATTCAGGAATTAAAAGCATATCAATCATTGGGACCAGTACACCCCCACGACCCTATTATAGCAGAATGGGGTTTCGCTGAACACGGTACTTACTGTAACCTGTTCCAAGCTGGCCCTGGTGGACCAAAAAGACCTTTGATGTTCAGTTCGACTGCATTTAAAGAGACAGAACAGAGATATTCCGAGCGGGAAAAGGGACTTTTGTCTTTAGTCCGAGCAGTGAAACAAGCTGAGAAAATACACCAGGAACAACCTGTACAAACCAGAGGTCCATTTAATTTATTAGAAGCAGTTCTAAAGGGGACTGCTCCCACAGAAGGAATTGCACAAAAGCCTACAATTAGGAAATGGTATGCTTATTTGACAGGAATTGCAGAAGAAATGAGATTAACTGAAGGACACACTAAACTCTCTAAATTACAGATGCCTATAAATGCAGACCCATTAGCATTACAACAACCTTTTAAACCCTCACCTATTTTAAATGCACCTCCCTTTACCGAGGGAACACCATCAGAAGATATTTGGCTTACTGATGCCTCAGCAAGGAGAATAGATGGCAGATGGCAATACAAGGCTGCTGCATTAAACATCAACACTGGCAAACAAATCACAGAAGAAGGTGAAGGTAGTGCACAAGTAGGAGAATTAAGGGCAGTTGTTCTAGCAGCACAAAACGGAGCAAAAGTTATCTATGTCGACTCCTATGCCGTGTGGGCAGGTGCCACGCAGTGGCTTTGTCAGTGGGAAGTCCTGAACTGGGAAGTAAATAGATCTCCAGTTTGGAGATCTCAAGATTGGCAACTATTACTTAAAATAGCCAGAGACACTCCATTCAAGATGGGATGGGTGAAAGCTCATGCCAAAAATAATGAACCAGCCACAAATTGGAATCAAAAGGTAGATGAATTGGCGAAAAATAGAAAAATAAAAATAGGAAATTCCTTAAATTCTGAGTGGTATCGATTGGGAGAATGGCTACATCAAAAATTAGGTCATACAGGTAAAGCAGCACTTTATTTTGCTGCACAAAGTAAGGGTTGGCCCCTAAACAGGAAAACCTGTGAAATTATTCTTACAGAATGTCCTCAATGTAGATTAAAATTACAAACGAATCACCCTGCTAAAGCACCCTCCTTACATATCAGTCAGGGAAAGACTCTGTGGTCTACATGGCAAATTGATTACATTGGGCCACTAAAATCTTCTGCAGGATATCGATATATCCTCACAGGGGTAGAAGTAGTCTCCAGCTTGCTTATGGCAACTAAATGCCGAAAAGCTGATAGAAAAGACACAGTACGAGGACTATCTTCTTGGTTCTCTAGTCTACCTACTCCTGATGCTATCCAAAGTGATAATGGCTCACATTTCACAAATAGGGAAGTGCAAGAATGGGCAAAACAGAAAGAAATTCGATGGGTATTCCACACCCACTACTACCCCCAATCAAATGGGATGATAGAACGAGCTAATGGCTTATTAAAACAGAGCCTTAAGCCACACAAAGTCCGGTGGGATACACGACTTTCCGAAGTACTCCATCAATTAAACAATCGATACGGACCCACTGGAAGCCCTGTGAGCTGAGCATTCTTTGTAAAAGCTAAATCTAATACCCCCCCTACTGATGAAAGAAAATGTCTGCTAACGTTACAGCCAGGACAACCTGTTATGGTAAATTTACCACAAATTGGAACTGTGCCTATGACTTTAACTAAACCCCGTGGCCCACTGGCTTGGGAAGCTACTGCTAGCAGTGGTGCAAAATATAGAATCAGTACTAGATGGATTTTTCCTTCTTTCTAAAAGGGGTAACCTGTTCGGCCTTCCCCACCGAAACATCTTCTTTCTTTTTCTTTAACAGGAGAAGATGAATCTGTATCGATGGCAACAACAGCAGCAGCATGCCCCCAACTCCATTTTGTTTTCCCTCTTAATCAGGACAAATATAATCCTTCTAGTTCAGACACAAGATCCTTGGGACCATGCACTACTAAATTATACTGGAAGTCTGGGAATCGTGCCAACAGATAAGACAAACCTGAACCTTGCTATTTTAGTTATACATGGGAATGAGGCATATCCAAAGGATGAATGGAGATGGGAGACACTACACTGGAAAGAAATTAATAATAACATTCATCAAATTTTATCACTTCAAGCCACACCAGGGAAAGAAATAAAAACAGGGTGCCATGCAATCAATGGATCTACCCACAAAAAACCCACCGAAATTAAAATATACTACACCAATTTCTCTAAACCTAAAAACAATGAGAAGTCTTGCTATAAGACACCAGAACCAGATTGTTGGTACAATTTCACTTTCACACAACCTGTACTCGCATTTTGCTTCTGAAGTAATCGTGGTGTAGAACTATTGTTTGATTTTATGATTAGCGAGCACACAATTTGGAATTTGTGTACGACGGGGTGGTCGTGGGTTGATGCATACATACTTTTTAAACCTACACCTGATCTAAATTTATCTGCAATAGCACTACACAATAACATCACCTTTCATAGGCAGGAATGGATTATTAAAGTTGAAAATGAAAACCAATAAATTCCATCCTTAAAGGGAACCAAAGGAGACACCATTTCAATAGGATGCCGAATTGAAAATCACACTAAATGTATGACAGCAACCTTACACATTGTTGTAAACAACGTTGAAGGAAAAGACGACATATATACCTGTCCTTTTAAACACAAATGCTGGTATACTTTTACTATATCCCATTCAGTACTCGTAATGTGTCTTTGGACAAACTCTAACTCTCATTCCAGATTAGGTTTTCAATTCAGGATTGATACCGCACAACCACATTCACCAACTCAGCCTCCTATCAAACTGTCTCCTTACATTTATAACATTGGTCCCTATATAATCAAGAACATAGGACAACAGCAAGTGCTATTTAATCCATCGTGGTCTCTAAAACGAGTGGAGCTATCAATGCAAGTTGATATCTCTACAATTAAACCTGCTTGCTCACCATTCCTGAATACGTCTTTTACAGGATGGTTAGCGTGGCTGCATGGACGAACCCTCACCTCTCCAAAACGATCAAGGAGAGATGTAACTGGCATCCTGGGAACGGGACTAGGAATATTGAACAGCATGGATGCTGAAGTTTTAAGCAAACAAAATAAATTCGGCAACAAGTGATTTACATAAATTAGAACACCCATTACGATCTTCTTTGACAGCACTAGGAACGAGCCAGTGGCTTTTGGCTAATATATTGCCTACATGGGAAAGAATTAATGAAAAGGACCACCGACTAATCACAAACGCATTTGACACAATTCAAAATAACATTTCTCTAGCTCTTAGCTGCATCCGGGCTCAATTATGGATACAATCTACCGTGGCAGCAATTATAAGGGAAGGTGATGAGGGCACCTTGCCCACTGAAATCTGAAAGGTAGTTTGGGATAATGCAACTAAATTTGAAAAAGAATTTCAATCTTGGTGGCGTCTAGTCAATTTTACTTATGACCCCACTGACAGCAAAGTCACAGCTTTTCTTTTGACAATACGCAATGCTTCGGTATATATCATATACCCAATCATTGCGCTGGGATTAAATCACAATGGAATGGTACTCTACCCATTAGAACATAGAGTATGGGCCCAACAAAATGGGAATAAATGGCAAACTATTGATGTTGATGCATGTGTTGTGCGAGAACAACAGGGATTTATTTGTGAAAGCAATACCATGAAAGCTCAAGACATTTGTCTTGACACTGAACAAAATGTTTGTAATTTTGAAATACATCCTGATGAAACCCCTGAAACTGTACTTATATATGTTGGACATGGATGTGTTTGCATGAGAACTCTTTGTGATTCTATATTTACAGATAACGTAATTGTGGAAACATCTAACCACTCAAATATCTGTGTTTGTAATTTTACTAAGATTATGGGATGCGACTTCAACTATTCAGCTCCTGTTACAACCCATCAGTTGCTACAATCAAGCTATACCTCTTATCAAGATCTACTACCTACCCCCATTGGAATGAATCTTACATTAGTACGAAAACTGTTACAACATGATGACCTGAGTCAATTGCTAAACCAGATTCGAAACAACGGACAAAGAACTCTGATTACAGTCCATCATGATGCAGAGAGGATACATCATGTCCTAGAAAAGGTGAAGAAGGATGGAGAACATCACTGGTGGGATGTTTTATTTGGATGGTCACCAAAAGCAATAGGAACTTTGAATTGGGTTTTACATCCCATGACAATTTTACTAATTTCTATTGTGCTATGCTTATTGTTGAACATTATTCTATGTGTTAAATAACTAAACAAATGGCACTAATACCAAAACCTCCTCGCATATATAACATTGCTTAATTGTACTTAATAAAACCTTAATAGTTAAGTATATTAATAATTAAGTATATCAACCAAAAATTTCCCTCAAATTACAATTGGAATATGACATTGATCTGTTTATAGGCACAGAGGCAAGAGGCAAGAGGCAACCACACCGCCACTCTGTGATCAAGATGGATTGACTTTAGTCACGGGGTGGATTGTGGTGGTGCATTCGTACCCCCCCCTTACTTCCCTGGGCCACTTGTTGATCTGGGCCGCCTGTTGATCTCAGAAATTTCCATGAAACCTCGGCCTTGGTGTATTGAGTCTGGCAGTTGAGCACTCCTTGACTGTATCAGAAACTCTGCATAGCTGAGGCTGGGAACATACTCCTACTGCCTGGCCCAGGTGTCCAGTAGAACAACACCGAAATCTTGAGAATTTTTTAGTAATTACCACCTGGGACTGTGGCCAGGATGGAAATTTACGGATGACTAAAGCCAACCATCTTGCAAACCTATAAATGGTGGTCCTAAGTGAGGCCCTTTGAGCTCTCCTGGACCGCAGCGGGCTGCACCCAGCATCTCCCTCTGAGTGGGACGCCTCTCAGAGCTTGCGATCTTTCAGGCCTATGATATTCGGAGGACCGCTGGGTCCTGGGCTGAGTCCCTTTCGAAGCTCAACCCTTCGCCCGTTGAGAGGGAATGCCTAGACATTCGACATGAATATTTCTTCACTGAAATCGAGGGGAATTTTTAACAGGTACCTTCTGTATATTTTTTTATATATATATGTTTCTCTGTGTGTGTGAACTAATAGTAAGCATAATCTGTAATTAAGTTGTGATTGTAGTAGACTTACTAACTCACTTTGCAAATACTGAATTAGTCAATGATTAAGCGTTACTAAAGTTTGTTAATGATTAGTTGATAATTAAGTGTTGCTAAATTGTGAATGAAACCTAGACTGTCCCTGAAATATAAACCCTTAGATGATTTTCCTTTATATGTTTCATTCGTGTAATAAGTAATAGAGTGAACCTTGCCATCGAATTCTGTTAGGTCGCACCTTTATAAATCTCTATTAAAATCACTTTCTGCTAATATTTTTGATGGTGATTCTTTAAGCGGTCTCTAAACCATGCATTCGCGACACCATCTTGCCATTTTATTCCTAAAAACTGGATCTCCTGTGCAGGTCCCTTGACCTTACTTCGTTTTATGGCAAAGCCGGCCTTCAGAAGGATTTGGACTATTCTCTCCCCTTTCTCAAAAACTTTTTCTGCTGTGCTGCCCCACACAATGATGTCATCAATGTATTGCAGGTGTTCCGGAGCCTCACCCTGTTCCAGTGCGGTTTGGATCAGTCCATGGCAAATGGTAGGGCTGTGTTTCCACCCCTGGGGCAGTCGGTTCCAGGTGTACTGGACGCCCCTCCAAGTGAAAGCAAACTGTGGCCTGCACTCTGCCACCAAAGGGATTGAGAAGAATGCATTAGCAATATCATTTGTGGCGTACCACTTGGCTGCCTTTGACTCCAGTTCGTATTGGAGTTCTAGCATGTCCGGCACGGCAGCACTCAGTGGCGGCGTGACTTCGTTCAGGCCACAGTAGTCTACTGCTAGTCTCCACTCTCCATTGGACTTTCGCACTGGCCATATGGGACTGTTGAAGGGTGAGCGTGTCTTGCTGATCACTCCTTGGCTCTCCAGTTGACGAATCAGCTTCTGGATAGGGATCAGGGGGTCTCGGTTGGTGCGGTATTGTCGCCGGTGCACTGTTGTGGTAGCAATTGGTACCTGTTGTTCTTTGACCTTCAAAAACCCCAAAACAGAAGGATCCTCTGAGAGACCGGGCAAGGTGGACAGCTGTTTAATTTCCTCCATCTCCTTGCAGCTATACCAAAAGCCCACTGGTACACTTTTGGGTCCTTAAAATACCCTCTCCTGAGGTAGTCTATGCCAAAGATGCACGGAGCCTCTGGGCCAGTCACAATGGGGTGCTTCTGCCACTCATTCCTGGTTAGGCTCACTTCGGTCTCCAACACAGTTAACTCTTGGGATCCCCCTGTCACTCCAGAAATACAGATGGGTTCTTACCCTTCATAGCTTGATAGCATCAGGGTACACTGTGCACCGGTGTCTACGAGAGCCTTATACTCCTGTGGGTCTGATGTGCCAGGCCATTGAATCCACACAGTCCAGTAAACCCGGTTGTCCCTTTCCTCCACCGGGCTGGAGGCAGGGCCCCTCTAGTCCTGGTTATAGTATTCGCTATCCACTTCTTGTAAGTACGAATCAGAAGTCCCTTTATTAAGGTCGGAAGTGGAATCAGCCCTTCTACTCTGTCTGGCAAACTGCTCACTGGAGACTGGAGCAGCAGTTTTACTGGGAGAACCCCCTTTTGTCATTGTTTTTCCTTGCAACTCACGTACCCATGCCTGTAGGACTGAGGTAGGTTTTCCATCCCACTTCCTCATGTCCTCTCCGTGGTCACGCAGGTAAAACCACAGGGTGCCCCGGGGTGTGTACCCACGATATCTCCTCTCTTGAGCAGAGGGACACTTAATCCTAATGGCTGAGACACTGGCCCGTGCAGGCGGGGAGCAGGACATATCCTCTTTGAGTTTCTGGACCTCCTGAGACTGTTTCTCCATAGCAGAGACACAGGCCCGTAGAGCGGAAGAAAGACTTTCTTCATATTGCTGTGGTTGGCCAGCCAATTCATCCACTGTTTGTTCCTCTCCATCTTTCCAGGTCATTATTGCCAATGAGTTTGCATGTGACAGTGGTGCACTCCGTACAAACTTTCGCCACATGGGTCAGGTGCATTTGACTTCATCTGGATCTTTGGGTAACTGCTTGTTGTTCAGGTCATCATAAATCACCTCCAGCACGCCTAATTCCCTCAGGTACTGGATACCTCTCTCCATAGTGGTCCACTTGCCTGGGTGGCATATAACATCTTCCTTGAAGGGATACCTTTCCTTCACGCCTGACAGGAGTCGCCTCCAGAGGCTGAGGACTTGTGCCCCTTGTCCAATTGCTTTGTCAATGACCCCTTCCCTAGAAAGGGATCCCAGCTGCTTGGCTTCCCTACCTTCTAATTCCAGGCTACTGGCCCCCTTATCCCAGCATCGGAGCAGCCAGGTGACAATGTGCTCGCCTGGACGACGGCTGAAGTCTTTTTGCATATCTCGCAGCTCATCCAGGGATAGGGATCGGGTGGTTACCATCTCATTTATGGGTTCTGCCTCCTCCTCCTCCTGTTCTCATGATGGCCCTGGTTCATCTTCATCCCTTACTAAACGAGCTGATTTTCTTGTGCGTTTTCTTTTTTGTATAGGGGTGACTGATACTGGCACAGGTTGGTTCCCTGTTGCAGGGGGCGGAGTAGCTGCCGTGCCTGCCATGGGGCTGGGGTAGCCGCTGTGCTTGCCATGGGGGGTGGGGGAGCCACAGGGCCTGTTGCTTTGTCATCAGCTGCAGAGACGTTTCCTTCCCCTTGGGGGTTCTGAGTGGTGTTGAACAGGGCTCGGTAGGCGTGGGCCAGGCCCCAGCACATTGCAGTGATTTGTGTCTCCCTAGAATGGCCAGATTGACAGCATACTTTTTCCAAATATCCTACTAATTTTTCAGGATTCTGCACTTGTTCAGGGGTGAAGTTCCAAAACACTGGGGGTGCCCACCGTCCTAGGCATTTGCCCATGCTATCCCACTCGCCCTGCCACTCATAACTATCCAGCCTTGGGGCAGATCTCTGGATGACATTCTTAAATTGCTTACTAACCTTGGATAAAACCAAAACAATATTCCCAAGGAGCACCAATAGATGTATCTTAACTACCCAGGGATGTTCAAGGTACTGAGAAGTTATTTTAACAAAGGAGACGACATCATAGAGGAAGGTAGTGAGGGTGCCATTCTCTATTTCCTCCATAAAAAATCTCTCAGAGGAAGAGGTATAATTGCTAATGGCCTCCATGAGGTGGTACCCGAAATACAGTAACAGCTTCATTACGAATCCCAAATACCAAATAACCCCCAATGCCAGCGTTTTAGTAACAAATCTCCCTGGCAAAACATCATTAATCACTGCAGAGCACAGCAGACTGCAAAACCCAACTCCAATCTTTAACAGGTACAGTAAAAACAAGAGCATGGTGCAGAACAAATTAATATGTTACCAGATATAAATTCCTTAATATGCTCTAATTAATCTGTTGTTATCTCAACCCTTCGCTGCCCCACGTTGGGTGCCAAAAAGGACTGACCTCCGGTGGGATGGGGGAGAGAATCGGGAGGGCACAAGTAGGAAAACTCCCGGGTTGAGATAAAAACAGTTTAATAATTGAAATAAAACAAAGTAGAACAGTAATAATGACAATGAGAACAACAAATAACAGAACATACAAAGCAGGCAATGCACAATGCAACTGCTCACCGACCGCCGACCGCGTGTCACGAACTGGGGGCGAGCCCCCCCCCCACCTGGTTTTTATACTGAGCATGATGTCACATGGTATAGAATACCCCATTGGCCAGCTGGGTCCACCACCCCGGCTGTGCTCCCCCCTCCCCGGTGCAAGCACCACCCAGCAACAGCCAAAGCATCAATGGGCCATCAATGTTCCTTTCATACCAAACCCAAAACACAGCATACCCCACAAGCTACTGGGAAGAAAGTTAATTCTGTCCTAGCCGGAACCAGGACACTCCTTTGTTTCCTTATCTTTGAAAATGCTTCCAAATCTTTCAATGGATTCTTATTACTTTCACACCCTTTAGCCTCATCTTCTACTTCAACAAGACCACAGTTTGATCCTGAAGTCAGACCCTTCCTACTATTTTACTTCTGACCAGACTTTTTCCTCAAATGAAAGAAAACTGGTTCCAAAAGGATTCCACCACGAACACAGCCACTCTCTTTTCTAGTAACTGGTCTGAGATCCAGTTTGAAACCTAATAGCTTGGCAATAAATCATATCACAAATACAAGGTGGAAATTATGATTTTCAGAAGATGTACTGTGGGATCCCATCCAAACAAAACTTAACAAAACTTTCAAATCACATTCCTGAAATGTCTGACCTTTGAACAAGTGCCTTGAGAATTGGTAGGAGATGAAGGCATTTAGGTATTGGCCAGCTGAAAAACTAGGTAGGCTATTTACACAAAAAATTTGGAATACTTAACAAGAAACAAAATCCATTAATCTTTTTTTTTTTTTTTAATTGACCTTATTTGAATTAGGAAATTCTCTGAAGAGAATTACAATTCAAAACTAATAGTTAAACACACTGCAAAAGCCTTCAAAATCAAGTCTTTCTTCCAATTTGTACGAAGATGACATGCATGCAAATAACAGCAGAAGAGACCCAGCAGCCATAAGCAGCAATTTTCTATGGCAAAAAGATCTCTTTTGCTTAATGGACACTGCCAAAAGACAAACTTTCCAAAATCGCATTCTGGAGACAACCATTTTGTTCTATGTTGAAAACAGGACGAAAAAAAAAGCCACTATAAAAGCAATTGAAAAATAAGCAAAAATTACTACTGTATTACTTACAGTTAGGCTAAAGAAACTTAATGCCAACTCTCCTTTTGGTGCTTAATTGTCACAACCACGAGTGAATGATAAATGTTAGGTTTTTTGACAATTTATGAACAAGTGAATTAGCAAAATACTTCATCACTTGGTATGTACAACTACTGTGCTGTTAAATACTTCATTAACTTTCTATGGAGCTCTTAAAAAAGAATGCAGTCATGCTACAGGAAGAACAATCTTGCTCTTCCACTCTGGAGCTTTTGAAAAAATCCATCCTACTCAGCACACATCAGCTGAGGAAGCACTCCACTGAAGCCTATTTTCAGAAATATACATAAAACTATGGCAGTATTCTGAATTTTCTTATTAGGTAAATTATTTAATCAACTATTGCTACTACTAACTTCATAATGTCTTTAGTAAAAAATATGGAAGACTTTTAAAATGTATTTATAAATGTACATTTATAATAATATAACATATTTTTTATGTGTTGCAAATCACATTCATGAGTGAAGTAAATACTATTAGCAAATACAAGTGTAAAGATCAGCAAGTACTGCATTCCGTTCATTCATGATACCTTTACAGTACAGTCCTAGTAATGTGACAAAAATATAAATGGAACTGAAAAAAGTTCCAGTTGCATAAAACACTAACTACAGTGTGATGTGCATCTCCAAACAGATAGACAAACGAACAGTACTTAGAATCACGTGAGTTAGAAATACGGAAGATAGCACGTGACATGACATGACATGACATGGTTCTGAAAATAAAAGTTTGCATAAGGCTTTTTAAAATACAAATAAACATACAGGCTTTTTGCTCTTTCACACAGTGAAATAACTATTGAAGCAGAGGACTTGTGCTTTTTTTTAAACAGTGAAATAAAAACTGATGTAATTAAATAAAATAACAATTACTGAAAAAAAACCTTCTTATCTTCTGGAAATGAGAATTAGAAGTCTCCACAAATAAGACAAAAATTAAAAGGAGGTAGACCTAAGTTTTCATGCACATATTAGCACAGCTATGGAAAAAGTGACTGTTAATCAAGGGCAGCAAGAATATTCTCACTATATTAAAATTTATTTTCTTTTCTGTTACAGAATTTAGAACTTGAATTAAATCCCACTGAAGTCCAAGGGAGTCTTTAGTACTTGACAAAGAAGATTACAGACAAGTTGCACAGAAAATACAAGACTTCTGGCCCCTGCCACGCTCCTGGTATTTCTAAAAACAAGTACTTAATCACTTTGCTAAAAATTTCAAGATGTATTCCAAAAGGTGCAAATTTTGGTCAGCACTTTTTTTCTTTTTTTTTTTTTATATTTGCAGCTTGCTATACAACTGGCCTGTGAACCATTTCACATCCATGCTTTTTTCTGGATTCCTGATTAAAACAAGTTTCATGGATTTCTAAACAGCTTTTTAAGTACCCTTTAAAATGTTTTGAATGTGCGTGTCTGCATCTCAGCAATTTGTTTTCAGATATATAGGCCACCTTAAATCTCTTTCTGAAACACATTAGTTCAATGAGTTTCCGTATCCCCTGTGATCCAGTAACTGATGACCCAGCATCAGTCACAGCTATTTTTTGCTGCTAGATAGAGCCAGGTGCTTGCAAAGAACTGAAATTTGTCCACACACTTTTCTTCTTTTCACTATATATCAAAACTCCCCATGGTGCACCTGCAATTATACAGAAAATAACAAGTGACTCTGAGTAATCTTTTCCTCTGGATGTTAGAGAATGTGTGTGTGTGATGAAATATGAAAAGTCCCAGGCAAATCTATTAATGACAAATGAGAACTATTCCAAAGAGAGATGAGCAGTGTCAATACGTCAAAAATGGCAATGCTTTTTATTTCTTGACATAACCTGGAGGAATAGAGGTGCTGAGTCAAAGTTATTATATGTTTGCATTTGTCACTAAGAATAATATCGCTACTGGTCCTTTCACACAAAGTGCATCTGAATCAAATGGTGAACATTATTCATAAAGCCCTGCTTGATTTAGCATGTTATTCAAATAAAGGGGATACAGAAGACTGCAACTCAACCATTTCCCTTTTCAAAGCTTCCAATGAAAAAAGCATGACAACTTCTAGTAAATGCACAGAAGTCTACAGGATTAATCATCACTCCAACAAACATGAGGGCACTCCTAGAAGTAAAAAAAACACTTATGAAATAAGCAAACCAAAGACACTTGGGGGGAAAAAATGTGTGCTGTGTGTCACTCATTTTATACATAGAAAGACTTACACTAAAATATGGCGACATGTGCAAAGCCAGGTTGACCATAATCAGACTATACCAGAATCAGACCTGGTTTGGCTGCCTGCCAGGTTAAACCACGACAGTCCTTTTTGGCGCCCAACGTGGGGCTCAAAGGGTTGAGATAACGATAGATCTGACTAAAGTGTGTTAAGGTAAGATTGTTACAAGCATTCATTATATTGATTGGTCACAATGTTGATGTATTGGCTCTCAAAGTTGTGGGGCTGGCTCTCAATGTTGGGTCATGTAATACCTTGCTTGCAGTATATGTTCCCGTTTGTGCTGTTTATCATTATTCGGAACTGGGCCAAGATTATCATTTTGCTGCTGTTTTATGAGGTGATAAAATCATTGGTCATAAGTCTAATCTGGTATCTGTACTCGGCACTGCCGTCATCTCTGTACCTCGGGAACCACCTCTTAGAAATTATTAGTAATTGCACTTTTTTCTCCTCGGAGAATGAATTTAAGGGGGAGACAGGATGGGACACTTTCTCCCACTTGTTCATCTTCCCTTCCATATCGTCAGAAACTCCTTTTTCTTCTATCCTCTTCACAAAGATGTCCACACTATTCCCTGAGAATTTTGAATATCCTTGGGATGTTCAAACAAGCATGTTCATATTGCTATGTCTCCTGAATGTGGTTCAGGCCTTGTTTAGGGTTAAACAACTATTCAGGAATACTGTCCAGAGATCAACCCTCAGGAACAAGAAAAGAGGGAGGGCAAATGGCAGTGCCTCGTCGGGGCGGGCGGAGCGGCGGGTCCCGGGGGCGGCGGGCAGCGGGAGATCAACCCCGGCAACACACACGGTGGCCGCTCAAACCCCCACGACAGGCACTGCGGCTACTACAACCCCCACGACAAGCACTGTGGCTACTCAAACCCCCACAACAGGCACCGTAGCTTCTCCAACCCCTGTGACAGGCACTGCAGCCACTCAAACCCCGGCAACAGGCACTACAGTTACTCCAACCCCCATGACAAGCACTGCAGCTACCCAAACCCCAGCAACAGGCACTACAGCTGAACCAGAGGACCAACCATTGCTGGTATCCGTCGCCCCTGTACAGAAGAGGAAATCTTGGAAGCGGAAGTCAGGTCGTTTAGAAAGGGATGATGGAAAAGCAGGGCCATCACGAGGAGGGGAGGAGGAAGAGGAAGAACTCATAAACGAGACGGAAACCACCCGATCGCTATCCCTGGGTGAGTTGCGAGATATGCGGAAAGATTTCAGCCGTCGTCCAGGTGAGCATATTGTTACCTGGCTGCTCCGATGCTGGGATGATGGGGCCAGTAGCCTGGAATTAGAGGGGAAGGAAGCCAAACAGCTGGGATCCCTTGCTAGGGAAGGGGGCGTTGACAAAGCAGTTGGAAAAGGGACACAGGTCCTCAGCCTCTGGAGGCGACTGCTGTCAGGCATGAAGGAAAGGTATCCCTTCAAGGAAGATGTTATATATCGCCTAGGCAAATGGACCACTATGGAGAGAGGTATCCAGTACCTGAGAGAATTAGGCGTGCTGGAGGTGGTTTATAGTGACCTGGACAACGACCAAATGCCCAAAGACCCAGATGACGTCCAGTGCACGCGACCCATGTGGCGGAAGTTAGTATGGAGCGCACCAGTATCATATGCCAGTTCGATGGCAGTATTGTGATGGAAAGAGGAAGAAGCACCAACGGTGGGTGACGTGGTTGGTAGACTCCGGGAATACGAAGAAACTGTCTCCTCCTCCCTTGTCTTGGCTGTGGAGAAACTGTCCTGGGAGGTCAAGCAACTCAAAGACGATAGGTCCTATTCTCCACCTGTATGGACCAGTATCTCAGCCATTAGGAGTCAAAGTTTTTCTGCTCAAGAGAAAGGATATAGAAAGTACACACCACGGGGCACCCTGTGGTTTTACCTGCATGACCACGGAGAGGACATGAGGAAGTGGGATGGAAAACCTACCTTGACCCTAGAGGCACGTGTACGTGAGTTGCAAGGAAAAACAATCACACAAGGGGGTTCTCTCAGGAAAAATGCTGCTCCAGTTTTCAGGAAAAACCTGTCTCACGACGGTCCAGTTTCCAGTGAACAGTTCCCCAGACAGAGTAGAAGGGCTGATCTTACCTTGGGTTGTAACGGAGAAATTCTTGACTGACGTTTGCAAGAAGTGAGAAACGGATACTATGACCAGAACTAGAGGGGCCCTGCCTCCAGCCAGGTGGAGGAAAGGGACAACTGGGTTTACTGGACTGTGTGGATTTGATGGCCGAGCACATCAGACCCACAGGAGTATAAGGCTCTCGTAGACACCGGTGCACAGCGTACCCTAAAGCCATCAAGCTATAGAGGGGCAGAACCCATTTGTATTTCTGGAGTGACAGGGGGATCCCAAGAGTTAACTGTATTGGAGGCCGAAGTGAGCCTAACCGGGAATGAGTGGCAGAAGCACCCCATTGTGACTGGCCCAGAGACTCCGTGCATCTTTGGCATAGACTACCTCAGGAGAGGGTATTTCAAGGACCCAAAAGGGTACAGGTGGGCTTTTGGTATAGCTGCCCTGGAGATGGAGGAAACTAAACAGCTGTCTACCTTGCCTGGTCTCTCAGAGGACCCTTCTGTTGTGGGGTTGCTGAGGGTTGAAGAACAACAGGTACCAATCGCTACCACAACAGTGCACCGGCGACAATACCGCACCAACCGAGACTCCCTGATCCCCATCCATGAGCTGATTCGTCAACTGGAGAGCCAAGGAATGATCAGCAAGACTCGCTCACCCTTTCACAGTCCCATATGACCAGTGCGAAAGTCCAATGGAGAGTGGAGACTAGCAGTAGACTACCGTGGCCTGAACGAAGTCACGCCGCCACTGAGTGCTGCTGTGCCGGACATGCTAGAACTTCAATACGAACTGGAGTCAAAGGCAGTCAAATGGTACGCCACAAAATATATCGCCAATGCCTTCTTCTCAATCCCTTTGGTGGCGGAGTGCAGGCCACAGTTTGCTTTCACTTGGAGGGGCGTCCAGTACACCTGGAACCGACTGCCCCAGGGGTGGAAACACAGCCCTACCATTTGCCATGGACTGATCCACACCACACTGGAACAGGGTGAGGCTCCAGAACACCTGCAGTACATTGATGACATCATCGTGTGGGGCAACACAGAGAAGAAGCTTTTGAGAAATGGAAGAAAATAGTCCAAATCCTTCTGAAGGCCGGTTTTGCCATAAAACAAAGTAAGGTCAAGGGACCTGCAGAGGAGATCCAGTTTTTAGGAATAAAATGGCAAGATGGACGCCGTCAGATCCCAATGGATGTGATCAACAAAATAACAGCCATGTCCCCACCAACTAGCAAGAAGGAAACACAAGCTTTCTTAGGCGTTGTGGGCTTTTGGAGAATGCATATTCCAGATTACAGCCTGATTGTAAGCCCCCTCTATCAAGTGACCAGGATGAAGAACGACTTCAAATGGGGCCCTGAGCAACAACAAGGCTTTGAACAAATTAAACAGGAGATAGTTCAGGCAGTAGCCCTTGGGCCAGTCCGGGCAGGACAAGATGTGAAGAATGTGCTCTACACCGCAGCCGGGGAGAATGGCCCTACCTGGAGCCTCTGGCAGAAAGCACCAGGGGAGACTCGAGGTCGACCCTTAGGGTTCTGGAGTCGGGGATACAGAGGATCCGAGGCCCGCTACACTCCAACTGAGAAGGAGATATTGGCAGCATATGAAGGGGTTCGAGCTGCTTCAGAAGTGGTTGGTACTGAAGCACAGCTCCTCCTGGCACCCCGACTGCCGGTGCTGGGCTGGATGTTCAAAGGGAGGGTCCCCTCTACACATCATGCAACCGATGCTACGTGGAGTAAGTGGGTCGCACTGATCACACAACGGGCCCGAATAGGAAACCCCAGTCGCCCAGGAATCTTGGAAGTGATCACGAACTGGCCAGAAGGCAAAGATTTAGGAATATCCCCAGAGGAGGAGGTGACATGTGCTGAAGAGGCCCCACTGTATAATCAACTACCAGAAAACGAGAAGCAATATGCCCTGTTCACTGATGGGTCCTGTCGTCTTGTGGGAAAGCATTGGAGGTGGAAAGCTGCTGTATGGAGTCCTATACGCCAAGTTGCAGAAACTGCTGAAGGAGAAGGTGAATCGAGCCAGTTTGCAGAGGTGAAAGCCATCCAGCTGGCCTTGGACATTGCTGAACAAGAAAAATGGCCAATACTTTATCTCTATACTGACTCATGGATGGTGGCAAATGCCCTGTGGGGGTGGTTGCAGCAGTGGAAGCAGAACAACTGGCAGCGCGGAGGTAAACCCATCTGGGCTGCCCGCATTGTGGCAAGATATTGCTGCCCGGGTAGAGAACCTGGTTGTAAAAGTACGTCACATAGATGCTCACGTACCCAAGAGTCGGGCCACTGAAGAACACCAAAACAACCAGCAGGTGGACCAGGCTGCTAAGATTGAAGTGGCTCAGGTGGATCTGGACTGGCAACATAAGGGTGAATTATTTATAGCTTGGTGGGCCCATGACACCTCAGGCCATCAAGGAAGAGATGCAACATATAGATGGGCTCGTGATCGAGGGGTGGACTTGACCATGGACGCTATTGCACAGGTTATCCACGAATGTGAAACATGCGCTGCCATCAAGCAAGCCAAGCGAGTAAAGCCTCTCTGGTATGGAGGACGATGGTTGAAATACAAATATGGGGAGGCTTGGCAGATTGATTATATCACACTCCCACAAACCTGACAATGCAAGTGCTATGTGCCCACCATGGTGGAAGCAACCACCGGATGGCTAGAAACATACCCTGTGCCCCATGCCACCGCCCGGAACACCATCCTGGGCCTTGATAAGCAAGTCCTATGGCGACATGGCACCCCAGAAAGAATTGAGTCAGACAAGGGGACTCATTTCCGAAACACCCTCATAGACACCTGGGCCAAAGAGCATGGCATTGAGTGGGTATATCACATCCCCTATCATGCACCAGCCTCTCGGAAAATCGAACAATACAATGGACTGCTAAAGACAACACTGAGGGCAATGGGTGGTGGGACATTCAAGCATTGGGACACACATTTAGCAAAAGCCACCTGGTTAGTCAACACCAGGGGATCTGTTAATCGAGATGGCCCTGCCCAATCAAAACCCTTACCTACTGTAGATGGAGATAAAGTCCCTGTCGTGCACATAAGAAATATGCTGGGGAAGACAGTCTGGGTTACTCCTGCCTCTGGCAAGGGAAAACCCATTTGTGGGATTGCTTTTGCTCAAGGACCTGGGTGCTCTTGGTGGGTAATGCGAAAGGATGGGGAAGTCCAGTGTGTACCTCAAGGGGATTTGATTTTGGGTGAAAATGAACTGAATTGTATGATGTCAATTGTATATCATTATTTCTATGGTTGCTATCAATGGTATAGCAGTGAAAATCACCCAGATTAATGAAGAATGAACTAACTCTGATGAAACCGAGCAAAGTGCAACGATGATAGAACCGGACGAGTGCAGCAGTACCGAAATGAGAACTGGCTTCAGGATGCAACAGCCCAACACCATACACCATCTCTCCTGCCCTGAAAGACTGTTATGACAGATGGAGCCCAAAGTCATGGACTAAATGAAGTCAATGGACATTTTAAAGGGATAGTCCATAGACTAAGGGAATGATATCTGTGTGTGCATATATATATATATATATATAAAAAGAAAGATAGTGGTGATTAATTGAAAGGTATCGAAAAATGTGAGACCTAAGCACAACGTAAATGGTATGGAATAAGGGGTGGATACTGTCCTGGTTCCGGCTGGGATAGGGTTAAATTTCTTCCTAGTGCTGTGTTTTGGATTTAGTATGAGGAGAATGTTGATAACACACTGATGTTTTCAGTTGTTGCTAAGTGCCCTCCTAGTCCAAGGACAGCTCCCATGCCTACTGACTGAGCTAGGTACACAAGATGGGAGGGAACATAATCAGGACAGCCAGCCCAGCTGGCTAATGGGGTATTCCATCCCATGTGACGTCATGCTCAGTATATGAATGGTAGGCGTGATCCAGGAAGTAGCGATCGCTACTTGGTTATCGGTCAGCGCGGGTGGTGAGCAATTGCATTGTGCATCACTCATTTTGTATATTCTATCATTATGATTATTATTTACCCTTTTTCTGTTCTATTAAACTGTCTTTATCTCAACCCATGAGTTTTTCTCACTCTTACCCTTCTGATTCTCTCCCCGCCCCACCAGCGGGGGGAGTGAGTGAGCGGCTGCGTGGTATTTGGCTGCCTGCCAGGTTAAACCATGACACTAAAATATGGCTACATGTGCAAAGCGAGGTTGTCCATAATCAGACTATACCAGAATCAGACCCTTTAATCCAGAAGTAAAAAAGCAGCCTCTTCTTGCAGTCACCCTGTCTGACCAGGTCTAGCTCCTTCCTGTTGACAGTTTCTCTTTAAACCTCTCTTCTGTGTTCTTCCTTCTCTCCACTATTCCCACTGGTTTGAATTGTCCCTCCATCCTACCCATTAGCTCTTCATTTAATTTCAGTCTTCCCCAGGACACAGAACGCAAAACAAACTCGGGACAGTAACCTCTTAACCCAGCTCAGCTGCAGCCAGAGCAGCCTATTTGATCACAGCCATTAGGCACCTTATTTCCAGGGTTGGGCCCATCTTCTTCCACTATGTGTTTTCTAGAGTTTTGTGGGGGGTTTTTTTGTTTTGTTTGGTTTGTTTTGGTTTGGTTTTGGGGTTTTGGTTTGGTTTGGTTTGGTTTTTTTAAGGAAAAAATTTTTTCCTCTCTTCAGTTTCTTTCTTTTCCTTTTGGAGCAGTGCTGTCAGAAGCAACCACGATATGCTCTTTTTGGAGCCAGTTAAGAGTTATCTTAAAGCCATGAAGTTTTGGTCCACATTGTTCCTATTGGAAGGCTGTTCTGAGGCTCTTGTGACTGTAATTCTAGTAACTCAGTTTTCAATTCAGATCAATTGAACAGAAACCCCTTGTCCAGCCCCTGTACGAAGCCTCTGTGTTGAGATCTTTCAAAATAAAAATAAAAGGACACAAAAAGAAACAACCACGATCCCAAGGCAGAGACACAAGGCAAATTGCAAACTGAACAGTTATAGTTTAACAATGAACCAAGCAAAAGAAGAGAGTGTCGTCATAGGAAGTTTTACCTGATCATTTTAGCAGATAATTCCAGCATCTTACTAATCATTAAAAACATAAATAAAGCTCATATAAATCCCTGGAGACATTCACTGTTTAACTTCATTGTGTCCCTATGTCGTGGTCAGACCCTCTGCCGCTATCCACCCCTTGAAGGAATAAGGTTCCGAGCCTGAGGTACAAAGTGAGGTTTATTGGGATAAGGCACTTATTAAGTGGATAACAATTACACCACCCTGTGAGTGGGGACTATTCTGCTTCTGTTCCAAATTCCTTATAATCTACCTAATAGGTATTACTCAGTTCCCAGGAAAGTATCCTTACCTGGTGTCCCAAGTAAGGGGAGATCACCAAGGTGAGGGCCAGCCGTTCCTCAGGAGTGCTCGAATCAGGCTCTTGGGGAGTGGTTTATGTACCTTTCCTCAGTGGTTTCTATGGTCACTGCCTAGCGGTATCATTTCGCTGTTGCCAGGCAAACTGGGGACTCACTGTTGCCGGGCAAGCTTGGGCCCAGCACAACGAAAGGTCAGACCCCCAACCAAAGCACTGCCACTCGGTCTGGATCGTCTCCCCACACCCTAACAAGTGGAATGGTTCCTTTCCTTTACATGCAGTGTTCGGCAAAGGAGAAAAGTGCTAGGCATCCTTCTTAGACCACTCAACACATTCATTAATTATTTGGCATTTTGCTTGTTTATCTAATGAGGTGTGCGACAGCCACTGCTGTGCAGGGAAAAAGTAACAAATCAAAATACTCTTGCTCTTCAGTTCTTTGAGATATCTGACAGAATCCAAATTTTTCCTTTTTTTTTTTTCATAAATAAAGTCCCCAATACTTCTTAGTATAGCTGAAATATTGTATTTATGGACTAAAACTATTTTTTTCTGTAAGTTCCATACATACAGCTTCCATTAACATCAGTGCAAACTGAATATATAACTTCCAAATATAGAATTTGGATGTCAAACTATAGTTTTTTTGAATACTCTAAACTAAAAAATGCACACGTTCAACATAAGAAAATCACATAGGGCAAGATTTTCAATCGATGTTACATTGAAATTGTCCAACCCAGTTTATTCATGCCAATATAATGCATTCACATAATTCAGGACCACTGGCATACCTACAGCCAGCTATTTATCTGTTGCTTACAGGTACACACAGTCTCCTGGTCAAGTCAATAAGGTGGCACCCAGCACCTCTGAGAACTGCTAGATTATGATACACCACGGACCCATATCCTGCACACATTTTAATCCAAGGCAACAATCGCTGTTCCCGACTACTATGCTACACGGCTGCAAGGATTACTTGCAAAACTGAGGGGTTGGCTCATATAGACCCAAGAACTACAGTGGTGCAAGGGACAATATGAAGCATGAGAGCGGGTCAAACTCTCACCCCTGGAGCCACACTGGGATACTTGTAACATCTCTCTCACTATACCACAGTCATGAACAGCATGGACTCATGAACAACAAATAAAATGTAAAATTCAGTATGAGATGACAAGAAAAGACAATCTTTTTTTTCTTTTTCTTTTCAGCTTTGACAGTTTCAGTTTGAGGGCACAGGTGAAGTAACACTTCAAATACAACATTCAGTCCTGGGTGTCCTTAGCATTAGAAAGATGCCAGTAAACTGGGGGGAGTTCAGAAATCATCAAGAAACAATTGCCAATCTGGCAGAACAGGCCAACGAGGAAAAAAATTTAAACGGGTTCAGACAACTAGGTATACAGACTGTGGCAAATCAATGAGCAAGTGTGGTAGAAAATGTGATGACTGCTGAGACATGTTTTCCAGAGTGCAAACATGAAGATGGATATCATATTTACACAATGGCCCAAGGGAAAATGGCAATCCATATTCAGGTGAAATTAGAGGAAAAAGTATAACTTGCCTGAAAATCAGAAATGGAGAACCCCATTAAACAGTGAATTAGTCTCCCAGGGAAGGGGTAGAGGGCTAATCACATAGCCATTTAAAGTCAGGTTGGAAAAGGAGCTTAAATAAAATTTATGGAAAAATTTTGCATTGGCAAGGTTACTAACTAATATGTTTCCCATTGCTAGTTTCAACGAGTTATGAATGAGTAAAATGTTACTTGCCTTTCTCACTAGTAGCTCGGAGAACAAAGTTGCAGGTTGAATATGACATTCATGACTCTCAATGTTACTCATGGAAAAAAATTCAAAGCATACCCCTGTACTATATTTCAATAGTGTGCAAAATAATAGCAGCAGGGAATTTCAGTTCAAGAGCTTTTTATGCATTTTAAGTGGAAGCATTGGCTAAGATCTGAAACAGTTCTTCCACTAACTTCTCATTAATTGTAGCTGCTCTTGATTATCACACTCTCTGATTTCTTCTTCATGACAGAATGCAACAGAAAGCATACTGCACTATTTTTTTTTACGTTTAGGCATATTTAGTAACAGCTGTCGTGGTTTAACCCTAGCCAGCAACTAAACACCATGCAGCCGCTTGCTCATCCCCCTGCTCCGGTAGGATGGGGGAGAGAATCAGGAGGGCACAAGTAGGAAAACTCGTGGGTTGAGATAAAAACAGTTTAATAATGGAAATAAACCAAAGTAGAACAGTAATAACAACAATGATAACCACAACAATAGCAGAATATACAAAGCAGGCGATGCACAATGCAACTGCTCACCACCCGCTGACCGACGTCCCGCGTGTCCCGAACTGCGAGAGCCCCCCCTTTTTCCCGGACCATGCCTCCTAATTATATACTGAGCATGTCGTCACATGGTATGGAATACCCCATTGGCCAGTTGGGTCAGCTGCCCCGGCTATGCTCCCCCCGCCCCAGCTTCCCATGCACCTGGCAGAGCATGGGAAGCCAAAAAGTCCCCAGTGCAAGCGCCACTTGGCAACAAGGAAGACATCAATGGGCCATCAGTGTTCCTCTCATACCTGTCAAAAATTGAGCAGCTGCAAAAACAGTTACAGGAAGAAAAGGAGAAAACACAAAAGTTGGAAGAAAAGGTTGAGATGATGCTTATGCGGGCTCCCAATCCCCCTAACATCGTTCAGATTAGAAAATTAATTGTATCCCCTGAGGAATGGGATGGTGATATTTGGGGTGATCCTGATGACTATGATGAGGGAAATGGTAACCCCTTGTTCCCCTCATATTCCTCTGAATATAACGCTACACCCATCATTAAAGCAGGATATATTTTAATTCCAGTTAGCCGACAACAACAATTGGTAAAATTTCTAATAGATATGGGAGCACAAATTTCAATACTAACACAACAAGATGCCAAGAAGCTGGGTGTGTGACCCGGATGGCAAAAAGTTAAAGTTACCGGACTGAACGGAGCAAGTGTTATATGCCAGACTTCAAAAATTAATTTATGGCTCCCAGGCGAGAAGCACATATCATCTACTCGCTTTGCAGTTAAAGATCACAATGAAAATATTTTAGGTTTTGATGTTTTGAACAACCAAACCTGGCCTCTGCCGGACAGCAGCGTGTGTTCCTTTGGTTCAAATGTCGACCCTAATACAAGGAGGAAGGCTGTAGTGCGTCTACTCCACGCAGCCCCTGCGCTCCCTGACTCAAAAGTCACCAACGTCCCACAGTATCCAATTTCTGCTGCGGCATGAGCTGGAATCTCTGAAGTCATAGCTGATTTGGAAAAACGACAAATCATCTCCAGAACCCACTCCCCTTATAATTCACCAATTTGGCCAGTCCGAAAACCATATGGGAGGTGGCGATTAACAATTGATTATCGGCACCTAAATGCTAACACAGCTCCGCTAACGGCTGCAGTACCCAATATTGCAGTTTTAACAGTCACACTGCAAGCAGCTGCACACCCCTGGATGGCAACCCTAGATGTAAAAGACATGTTCTTTATGGTTCCCTTGCAGGAAAAAGATAAAGAAAAATTTGCTTTTACTTGGGAAGGTACACAATATACCTTTAACAGACTCCCACAAGGATATAAATATTCACCTACCATTGCTCATGCTGCGCTTGCTGAACTTTTACAAACAGTCTCACTTCCTCAGAATGTGAAACTGTACCAGTACATAGATGATATTCTGGTTGGAGGAGATTCCCCTGAAGAAGTAGGGAAAGCAACAACAACAGTATGGCAAGCGCTACAAAAGGCAGAAGTCGAAATTCCACCAGAGAAATGTCAGGGACCAAGTAAGGAAGTAAAATTTTTAGGTACTTGGTGGATTGCAGGTAGTGCAACAGTTCCACCAGACACCCTAAGTAAATTAGAACAATTGCAGATGCCCCAATCTAAGAAAGAATTACAACAGCTTATAGGTACTTTAGGATACTGGAAAAAACATATACCTAAATTTCCTATCATTGCTCGCCCAATATACTCACTTTTACGAAAGGGAAAAACCGTGGAAATGGAATTCAGAACATGAAGAGGCAGTCAAAACTGTAGTACAGGAATTAAAGCTATGTCAGCCACTGGGACCAGTACACTCCCACGACCCTATTACAGCAGAATGGAGTTTTGCTGAACATGGTACTTACTGCCACCTGTTCCAAACTAGCCCTGACGGACTGAAAAGACCTTTGATGTTCAGCTCGACTGCATTTAAAGAAACAGAACAGAGATATTCCAAGTGGGAAAAGGGACTATTATCTTTAGTCCAAGCAGTTAAACAAGTTAAACCACTAAGGGGTAACCCGTCTGGAAAAACCCTGCCGAGACTTGTATTGTTTTCCCTTTCGATACCAGGAGTGATACCAACACACCTCCCTTGGAGATTGGGTTAACCATCAAAGGATTGCTTATCCTTCTCACAGGAGCAATCATTGCCAGCATAAACCAAATTTGGCTTATACACCAACAAACCCAACGCACGGGGTGGAGACCCTCACTTCCTTTGTTCATGCTAATCAATGTGGTAACTACAGTACATTCTGCACCATACACGTTTCTCAGTTGTGGGTGCAATCTACTGTAACAACAATTATAAGGGAAAGCAATAAAGGCACCTTGCCCACTGAAACCCAAAAGGCAATTTGGGATAATGCAACTAAATTTGAAAGGGAATTCCAATCCTGATGGCATTTAGTTAATTTCACTTATAACCCCACTGATAACAAAGTAACAGCTTTTGTCTTGACAATACGCAATGCTTCGGTATACACCATATATCCAATCATTGCGCTACGATTGAACCACAACGGAACTGTACTCTATCCACTAGAACATAGAGTATGGGCCCAACAAAATAAAAACAAATGGCAAACTATTGATGTAGATGCATGTGTTGTACGAAAACAACAAGGATTCATTTGTGAAGGCAATACCCTAAAAGCCCAAGACATTTGTCTTGACACTGAACAAAGTATTTGTCATTTTGAAATACATCCTGATGAAACCCCCGAAACTGTACTAATATATGTTGGAAACGGATGCATTTGTTTAAGAACTCTTTGTGATTCTATACTTACAGATAACACCACTGTAAAAACAAATAATCATTCAAATGTCTGTATTTGTAATTTCACCAAAATCATAGGATGTGACTTCAACTATTCAGCCCCTGTCACAACTCATCAGATGCTACAATCAAACTACACACCCTATCAAAATTTACTACCTACCCCCATTGGAATGAACCTCACATTGGTGAGAAAACTGTTGCAACACGACGACCTGAACCAAGTACTACAACGAATTCAAAATCATGGACAAAAGACTCTAATTACTGTCCATCATGATACAAAAGAAATACACAGTGTCTTAGAAAGAGTGAAGAAAGATGGAGAACATCATTGGTGGGACACTTTATTTGGATGGTCGCCGACTGCAACAGGGACTTTAAATCGAATTTTACACCCCATTGTAATTTTACTAATTTCTGTTATATTATGCTTGTTGTTAAACATTATTCTTTATGTCAGAGTGTGGAAAATAGCTAAACAGGCAGCACTGTTACCAAAACCTCCTCGCACATATAACATTGCTCTATCACATTTAACAAAATCTTAATAATCAAACAAACCGACCAAAAATTTCCTTCAATTACAATTGGAATATGGCATTAATCTGTTTATAGGCACAGAGACAAGAGGCGACCACACCACCACTCTGTGAGGGACAGATGGATTGACTTTAGTCACGGGGTGGATTGTGGTGGTGCATTCCTCCCCCCCTCTTTTCCTCTGGGCTACGATACGATCTCAGAACCTTCTGTTAAGCTTTAGCCATTGTGTATGAGTTGGGCAGTTGAGCGTCCCTTGGCTGTACCAAGCGCTCTTGCATGGCTAAGGTGGGGAACAACACTGATCGTACCAGGGACACTAGCTACATGATCAAAGTAGGGAACAGAAACAAGAGATAATCCGTCATCTCTGACGGCTCTGGAGCATTCCCTACCTGGATCATAGCTCAAGTGGAACAATACCATTGTTACCGTGAAACAGTACCATAATTACTACCCTGGACCACCTCGGATAGTAGCCAAAATGGAAATTTACTGATGACTAAAGCCAATCATCTTGCAAACCTATAAAGAGCGGTACCAAGTGAGACCCTTTGAGCTCTCCTGGACCGCAGCGGGCTGCAGCCAAAATCTCCCTCTGAGTGGGACGCCTCTCAGTGTCTGCAAACTCGAATTTGCGATACTCGGAGGATCACTGAGACTTGGGCTGAAACACTCATCGGGGCTCAACCCTTCGCCCGTTGGGAAATGCCAAGGCATTTAGCGTGAGTATTTCACGGGACTCGAGAGGAATTTTTAACAGGTATACCTTTATAAATTAGCTAATCCTAGGCCTTTCATTTAGCTTTGGTACCATATTCATATGCATATATATACGTATTGATTGATCTAGATCTTTCTGCGTGCTTATCTGTACAGTTACTAACAAGTATAATCTGTAGTTAAGTTATTTTAGTATTTGTAGTAACTTGACTAATTCTTTGTATAGCTGTCAAATTGATTAATGTTTAAGCATTGTTAGACTCTAAGTTGCTGCTAAACACCCTTAACCCTTTAGTCATAAACCGTTGCCCAGGTCTGAGACTAAGGGTAGATCCAGCTGCACCTAGGCTCCTCTCCGAGAAGGAGTTTAGAAAGCAAGGGGGTCTACTCTGAACCTCGTGACCCAACGGGAGGGCCTTCCTATCCCCTTTTGTATTAGACACAAACCATTGTCCAAGTCTGAGACTAAGATTGGGTCCAGTCAGATCTTCTCTGAACCTCGTGACTCAATGGGAGGGTCCCCCCTTACCCTTTTATCCTCAATCTCTGTACAAATCACTCCAACACAGTTCTGATACGATTTTCCCCTGTGTATACTTAATCCATGTAATAAGTAATAGAGTGAACCTTGCCATCAAATTCTGTTAAGTCACGTTTCTATAAATTTCTATTAAAATCACCCTTTGCCAATACCTTTGCCAGTGATTCTTTATGCGGCCTTAAAACCACCCATTCGTGACAATACCAAACCCAAAACACAGCACCCCCCCTCAGCTACTGAGAAGAAAGTTAACTCTGTCCCAGCCAGAACCAGGACACAGCCCATCTAATAAGGAACAATTCTTAAATATATGGGCTGTTCTTGGGCTAAAGAATGCTTCTAGATGCATCACTGCTCACAGAATATTAATTTCATACTATACTCAGACAACCATACCTGGATATAGTCTGGCAGACATTGCTACAGAAAATGCTAAGCAAAGTATAGGACAAATAACAAAAGATAATTTCAGTACCCTACCCCAACATGTAGTTAGATTTTGAATACCATTTTAATTTGTAAAGATACAATTAAAAAATCCCTCCACTAGTCTTAATTAGATCCCTGTCTTCCCATAAAACTAATTACATGTCAGATGAAACACTGGCTTAGGAAGCCCCTGTATTCTTGCAAAGGCAGAGGTAGTTCTATTCCCAGCTCTGTTACAGTGACTTGCTATATGCCTCCCAGCAAGAAAAAATGCACACATTTTCAAAAGGTGATCAGTAACTACAAAGTGTTCTAGACACTGATTTACCTTTCATGTGTGCTGAACCTCTACATCTCCAACAGAAATCAGCGGAAACCATCAACAGTTTTGAAAAATAAGGCTTTATAGTCCAGATTTAAAAAATAATTAGGCAACAAAATTTGTGCAGAAATGGCAGTTAGACACTTAAACTGTTTATATTCCCTTGAAAATCCCATCAGTACATATTCACCATTTTAGATAATTCAGTATACTTACAAAGGTATAAAAATATCCATTTCATAATGGATTTCTATAGAAATTTAGTTATCTTAAAAGGGATTTGGCTACCTAAGCATCTTTTATGAGGCTGGCATGTAAATACCTTTGAGAAACTGGTAAAATAAGATTCACGCTAAGGCACTCAAAATTGGTACATACTTTTCAAAACACACAATGAAATCCCGGCCCCATGAAATTCAATTGGCAAAACTCTCACTGACTTCAAAAAAGTGAAGGTTTAGCCTTATCTCAGCTTCTTCACCAGCAAATCTGCAATAAAAAAAATTTCAGAGATGATGTACTCCCTTCATCCCTTCCTTACTCCTTGCTCTATCTGTACAGTTTAGCACACTCAGCCACCAAAATGATCACCAAAATTTGGAAAGCATCCTGAAGATGGGAAATGACCTCTAAGTGATAAGTTTATAATCAAGACATTCTATCATGAAGTATTTCCAGTAAATCTAGAGAATGAGAGTAAACATGAACAGAAAACTTCAGTCTTCTGCTAATGTGAGATTAAAACCAGTAAGTCCTTCACTAATACAGAGCTCTTAATCTGAAGATCTCCTCAGAGCCTTTAATAAAGACAGAGATACGAAGACTAATGTAAAAAATGAGATATTATAAAGAGAACAAAAACAATTAACCTATAGAATGAAATAAAAAAGAAAAAGGATCAAACACCAAAGAATAACTCCTCCTTTCTTGATGCTTCACTGACACCACATGCACTTGCAATGACTTGAAGAACTGTTCAGCCAGCAGTGCCCCAGACTGCAGAGAAAACATCAATGGAAGCAGTAATGCAGCTGCAAGTGCTTGTCACCCTGTTTACTGAGGCCATTGTACTGCAAAACCTAAATATAGAGATTCAAAAATCTGATTCAGACATCTACATCTTAAAATCTGGGCCAGTTTTACCAAGATCCAAACTGTCTTCTCAGGCATGTTGGGATACATAAAATATACACAGCACAGTAAGTGAACTGCAAATATTTCAAAGTAGGCAGAGTCAAAATAATGTAAACATGAACACTTGGGAAGATTATTATTTTTTTTTTTAGCTTGAGGGTTGGGGTCTCAGGTTTTTCTTGAGGAAGGAGAGTTCACAAAGAAAAAAATTCAGGTAATATTGCCCCAAGTGGGTGGGTATGTTGCATTTTAATGTCCTCAAAAAATTCCCCTGAAAAACTTACCAGCAGACATGAGTCGAACTGCTCACCTGCTCACACAATTGTTTATCATCAGATGCATCAGTGATATGAGTCATGCGAGCACCTAGATCAAGAAACATCCTGATTTCTTTCACAGCCCTGTCAGGTGCTATGGGGCTACTGCAGAGGCTGCTCCTCCAGAACAGAAAATCAGGAGCCTGGTGGCAAACTGATTATAGTTCACTCCAGTTTGAAAGGTCACTCACTTTCCATCACCTCATAGTGTCATTAAGCCCAAGAGAAGTGGGATAACCGTTCAAAATTACTGCCTGGGGTGAAATGGAACAGTAAAGCTGTATCACTTATTTGCACCAGAGAAATTAAAAGGAAAAAATAGCAGTTTCCTTTCACACCAGGACACGTATAGCAGAGGGCCTGAAAAATATAGCAAGATTTTACTGCTTAACGAAATACTTACAGTGATATATTAAGGCACAGAAATTATTACTGTGGGAGAGTTCATGATGTATTAATCAAAACACATTTGAAAAGCTTCATCGTATTTTTAAATTATGCTAGACTGTGTGCGATCCAGCCTCGTGAGGACCCAGCCACCTCCTGGGATATGCTGTGTTCTCTGCTCCTACTGAGAAGCCTGTGGGAACAGAGGATACTTAGCACTTTGCAAGATAGGGCCCTCAATGCTCAAAGGAAAATCTAACCTAAAGTAACTTAAATGACTCAATCGGATCAAGCAGCATTAATTAACAACATCTAACAAGAACGTGGTTAGCAATGTAAGCAAACAAATTTCAAGCATTTTTTTAAAAAAAACCCAAAACTTAGCACTGACTAATTCCCCTCCCATATTACTCAGCAGCAAAACTCTGGTTGAGTTGAAGGAGATAGAAATAAGCCTCTCTCCCCCCCCTCCCAATTTCTCTAGTTGCTTGACCACCAGAAGACATACCTATTGCTCTCTTTCTCAACTGCATTCTCTCTGGGCCTCAGTACTTGTGGAAACACTATCAAAAGTGCTGGGACAATGCTTTGGTGGGAAAGCCATTGATATCCCTCCTGTTTTATAGGTGGGAAACAAATACCCAGGAACAACACTGAACTGTTTCAGCTCACACAGATAGTCAGTGGTAGATAACAAGAGATCACAAGCACCAGCTGGAAGACCATCCTTTCTCAGTCTTCAATGCTGGCAAAACTATTGTTATCCACAGGATGAGAGTCTTTCACATTGATTGATTCTTGCCAAATACAGGTATTTTCTATCTCAATAGAAGGTTTAGAGTTGACTGAGTTTTCGCTACATTTTTCAAGTCATCAGCTATGTAATCAAAATGTTACATCTACTATCTGCCTAATTTAGCTACATATATCCAACCATGAATATGTTGTGCAATGAAATTCCAATACAGACAACACTGCTTTGTTCCTCTGCAAACTGCAAAACCCTATCACTTCCCTTTTTGAAATAACAAAGTAGAAAGGCTTACATGAAGGCAACTGCTATGCATTTTCAATAAAATAAAGATTTTGAGTTTTACTTTAGGAATACCCACTATACATTTTTTACCAAACTTCCACCAAACATAGTCACAGCAGTTGACCATTCAATTGCCACTGCTTCCCAGAGCAAGGGGATTTTACTGAATTCACATTTGCTAAACTGTCTACAAATAGAATTAGATGAGTGGTAATCAGTTTGATTTTTTAAAAGCTTGAAAATTTTACAAACATTATGTGCTGTAAGTAGTATAAGAGGCAATGGGAACAAGAGGTACTTCCACTGGGAATAAGAGGTATAGCTATACCTCTTATAATTAGGACAATGCATTTATACAAGAGTTTACTGAGGATGAGCACTCTTGCATAGTCCTACCTAAAGGACCGATCCTATTGAAGCCTTGGACAGTTGCAAATTATGTAAATTATGTGTAAGACAGTTATAAGCTTAACGATGAATTGTCATTCTCTTATCAAGGATGTAGCTCTTCTGTTCCTCCCAAACCTTCCTGGAATACATCATCCTTAGTCCCTGAGATAAGCAGTGTCAAGATGACCTGAACATATAGAAAAGGCTGTATTTCAAAGACTGTTTTAATAAGACTTGAATGGTTGCCAGGATCGTCCCTGATAAAGCAGCAAACCTGTGCCCTAAAACTGAACTTTGCTTCAAAATGAGGAGGGGGTGCTTCCCCAAACAACCACCGACGACCACCAGAGACCCCCATGCAAGCGCAGAAGGGCTAGGAAGAATGCCAAGGAAGAGAAGAAGTAACGCTTATATAATCTCATGAATATGTATTAGTTAGGCATGGCTTTAGGCGTGGTTTTGCTAATTTTCTACTATAAAGGAGAGCCTGGAGTTTGTGGCGGTGTGCTTGATTTGTGGAAAATATCCACCCTGCGCAGAATAAAGCAATGTCTCCTCTCTAAACATGCTTGTTTAGTGTGTTTTGAGGGCTTAAAATCGACAACACTATCATCGCCATAAGCTTTACAGCAGTAGCAAGCCCAATACAGAGCTTGCAGATATAACAACACTATAGAAAATTGGTAAGCAAAATCGGAAGAAAAATCATACAGAGCCAGTTAAGTGACTTTAGAGACAAAAAAATCCTCTGTTATAGATTTTCTTCTTTTTTTTTTGAAAACATTCTTTGCAATATGGATCAGATTGAAATATGAGAATGAAAACCACTCTTGTACAATATACTTCACATCATTAATGAATCCTAGCTTTAATGAAAAATTACTATAATTCAAATTCAATCTCTTAATTTGTTGTTCTTCACCTTCTGTGAATTCACCATATCATTTTAACCTAATGAACATCAGCGTAATGCATACTACATCTTTCTAACATCAAAACCACTTGCCTCCCAAAATAATAATTAGAAAGAAATGAAATTATAGAGAAATAACTACATTTTGTTTGATTTGTTTTAAAAATAAAAAGCAGATCCTGCAGGACACTGGATCCACTATTGAGTAAGTATGAAATGAAGCTAATTTCATTTGATGTACTATATTTACTTTATTAGATCAGGAGAGAAGCGGAAATGCAGTAGCATACTGTAAATGTGCCTAATAAAGTAGGTAAACACAGGCATCAACAACTTGGACAATGTATTTCCAGTGAGCTATATTTGTTTTTATCAAAGTATTTGTGTAAGCAGAAACTAAAGTCTAAAGCTAAAAAGAAAAAATAAAGGGCACAGCTCGTTCAGGCAACTAGAGGTCTAGGCATGTAAACTATTTAATTTAGGAGTCTATTCTTCTTTTCAGGGTCATGCAATCCCCCCATTGACCTCAGTGGATCTTACACTGTCAGAAAAACAGAATTCTAAGTCAAAGGTTGTTTGCCTCTCCTTTTACAGCCTCTTCTTTCAAATCCACAGGCATAAATGAACCTCCTCCTTTCCTTAAGAAAGAACTGAAAACAACATACCAACACCTCTTTTATAGGAGAGGACACAGGAAGAGAGGGGCAAGGAGAGGGTATGCTTTAACCTAAAGAATGTGTGGGGCTGAAAAGATGTGGAGAGCGATGTGAACTGGGAATGCTTAGCAATTACATTTCTAAACTAAACTGCCCCTAAAACAAGTGGGAGCCCCGACATCCATTTCCATAGGGGAAGAACTGCTTCCATGCAGTTAAAAAGCTTCATACAGAATCAGGCAAGTAGAGGTTTCAGTAAGTGAGCATCCAGTATGAGGGATGAAAGTGAACTGGCTCTTTGCTTTATGATCCATTAAGGGACCTAGCCATATAGAAAAAAAAGGAGAAAAAAAGATAATTTGCCCAAATCAGTATGCACTCAAATTTAATTTAAATAACTTAATTTAAATAAACAGACAAAAGGGTTCAAGGGGTTCAGCTCTGACTAGGCACAAGTGAAAGTAATGCAAGCTGGTTTATTAATAGACAGATAAAACCATCCGAAAATGGCCTGATGAGTCAGTATGACTCAGCAGCTGAGGGAGATCTCCACAGCTTTCACACATGATGAGTGCCTGTGACAACAAGGTCTACAGCTGAAGCCACTGGCAGCAGCACGCAGCTCTCTGGAGCTGGCGGTGGGAAGCGTTAAACAGCTGTAATGGAAACCGGGGCACTCCGCACTTCACTCGGGTTACTGGCAGGTTAGGTGATCATCTCTACACACACACCCAGGAACACGCAGGCATGACAGCTGGCAGAGGAACCCCGATAGCCTGGTCCAAGCAAGGGAGCCCCAGGGGAGCTGGGGTTGCCCCAGGGAGCCATCAGCCCCATGGGCTGGGGCTGACACACAACATGGGGGGTCAATGGGAGAGGCTCCCCGCAGCACCCTACAGACTGAGGGGTTACTGCCAGGGTGCATGGGACACATTATGGGGTGCTGGGGAAGAGCACTTCGAAACTGCCCAGGACTTATGATGGGTTGCTTAAGGGAAGGACCAAAGGTTGGGAAAGGTGGTTGGGGGGGAACAAACAAGGGAAAACAGAGGGACAGGGTGATAAAAGAGGCTGGTCCTGTGTCAACAGGTCAGTATGCTTGTCTGGCCATGCTCTGTGCCAGCTCAGCGCAGGCTGGCCTGTCATAAGCACCAAGCTGAACTAGCTGGTGAGCAGGATAGGAGGCTGGGGGGCCTATATCTCTCTCTCTCTCTCTCTACATGCGCATATTGTGCCTACTGGGAATACATGCTCAACCTCGCTACCAGGTGGACTTGGGGACATGGAGCTGTGGCAGCCTCACCTCTGGCAGGCTACAAGGGTCAGCAACTCCGAGCAGATACCATCTTTGCACAGGATTTACATAAATAATTGTGAACTCCTCATTTGATATCCAAATAGGAAGAACCAATATACCAACCAAAGTATGGTTAAGGATATAACTATAATCCTCACAGCTCACAAACTTCCAAAGATCAGTGTCCTGGTTCCGGCTGGGACAGGGTTAACTTTCTTCCCAGTAGCTTGGGGGGTGTGCTGTGTTTTGGGTTCGGTGTGAAAGGAGCGTTGATGGCCCATTGATGCTTTGGCTGTTGCTGGGTGGTGCTTGCACCGGGGAGGGGGGAGCACAGCCGGGGTGGTGGACCCAGCTGGCCAATGGGGTATTCTATACAATGTGACATCATGCTCAGTATAAAAACCAGGTGGGGGAGGGCTCGCCCCCCCCCCCGTTCGTGACACGCGGTCGGTGAGCAGTTGCATTGCGCGTTGCCTGCTTTGTATATTCTGTTATTGTTGTTGTTCTCATTGTTATTATTACTGTTCTACTTAGTTTTATTTCAATTATTAAACTGTTTTTATCTCAACCCGGGAGCTTTCCTACTTGTGCCCTCCCGATTCTCTCCCCCATCCTACCGGAGGTGGGGGGTGATCGAGCGGCTGCGTGGGGTTTATTTTTGCTGGCTGGGGTTAAACCACGACAATCAGTTATCATGGAACAATATAGAAAGCTTTCCAGATGTTCTACCTGTGCAAACTTGAAATCTGAGAGTAAATACTAACAAATCTAATAATGTAATAATAGTGTAATAATGATGTAGAAACTGTAATAAAAGATCTACACTTCTACTGGGGAAAGTTACATTAGCTTGCCAGAAAACAAGTTTGGGGTGATAAATACTGGTTTGTGGTTGTAAGTTTGTAGCTTTACATTCAGCTGAGCCATCAGCATCTTTGAACAGCTGAGACTTATAAAAGCATGGCCCAGTGAAAACAAATGAGGATGAGTTCTGAGCTTTGCACCTGGCAACTGATAAACTCCTTTACATGGCTTTGAGTCTCATGCTTCCTCTTCCCTTTCTGCAAAATGCTTTGAAAACTACAGATGAAAAGCCTATGTTTAGTACACATTATATTGAAGCCTTTTACTCCAAAATAAAATACAAAGTAAAAGTAAATTAGCAGCCAAATTCTTAGATGGTAAACAGCAGCCTCCCCCCAATCCCAGCTGATAATTTTCTCAAACCAAGAGGCCAGCTCACAAATCAGTTCTTACTTTACTTTTCACCTGTGACAGAAGACTTCTCAAAAACTGCTTGCAAAGCTGTGATATGTCAAAGCCTCCACCTGCAAAAGCAACTAACAACCCTGGCCGCATCCAACAGAGCCTAGGCAGAGCTGGCGAGTGAGCCCTGTCCTGGCAGCCCCACCACGCCACCGCGGGGTGGGCTGGGGCAGCGCTTGCAAAAGGGCCTGGGACAATCAATCTCTGCCAAGGTTCTGCCCCAGTTTCTTCCACAGAGACTCAGATAGCCCAGCAGCTTGGCACAGCCCTCACGTCAGCCATGTCATACAACTGCCAAAGTTGGAGCCATGTCTGAGCTGTTTGTGAATTCTGGGCAGCTCAAGTTGGTCACTTCTTGCTGTGACTTCCCAGCGGTTTCAAAGAAAAGAAGATCTGTGTAAGGGGATGAAAGCAGGACCAGACCTTTTGACTGGTAAATCAATTGACACACTGTTTGTTTGAAGATCAACATTTCTCTAATGTCCATTGCAAAGTAAAAATATCTTTTCTTCATGACTCATTTTCCACACTAAAGAATATCTGTGGGTCAAAGAACAGAGCTGAAGTAATTCTATTTTTTTTTCCTTCTGTCACTATTGTAGCAGTTCTAAACTCCAGCATGAAATAGAAATGAAGCACTTGCAAGATGTTTCCAGCAAGTGAACTGAACAACACTATTTTGTTACCTCTTTTGTCATCATTTTTATCTAGATGCATATTATATTCAAATCATTTCATCACTGTTACGCTCACCCTCAGAATCTGACCTTCCAAACACAGAGGCAGAGGTGGGGTTTTTATTGCATCCATCAAATGGATGGTGCATTATTTGCAAAAACTTCTTTGCTATTAGTGTTGTGAGTCCAGTCATGCTTTAGTTAAGTTAAGAATGAATGAATTTAATGGGAATATATTTATCCCACAGGATTAGACCCTAAACAATAGCCTCTCAGAGTAAGGAGTGCCTCAGAAAACCTCTGCAACATCGCTGGACTCTCAAACTCTACAGAGATCAGCAAGGGCTTTCTGCCTCCTGTCCCAGCGCCCCCCTGCTACACTACACTTCAAGTGGAGATGATAACATAATCCCTTTTGTTCTAGATGACAAAAGGTGTAGGATATTAACACCTAGAATCAGGAGAAGTAGGTGAGCCCAGCATCCTCATAGGGAAGGAACAATTTTCATACACTCAGAAGCTGGGCAGAAAACAACCCACAGCTTCTGGAACCAGTGTGCCCAAAACAGAATCAGCAGGAAGTATGAGAAGACTTATCATAAAAGGAAATTTCCTCATCTCCTCCTCCTTCCCTTGAGCAAGCTGACTCATTGTTTCTCAGCAGCACAGGCACAGAGTCTTTCCCAGCAATGGCAAAGCATGCATCCTGGAGCGGCAGTAATGAAACTCCAGTGGGTTGAAAGGGGATGACAGAAAAAGTGGGTTTTTTTTGGAAAGGTAGGGGGATAGGAGGAGCTAGTTTCAAGGGGATCAGAAAGCTCTCATCAGGTGGTAAGCAGCAGCGGGCACCTCTTGCCCTTCAGTATCGCACACTGCCCCCATACACCTCCAGTATCCCTTTCCTCCAACAGAAAGGTGGGGACCCCAGCCCACACCTCTTCTGCAACCCGAAGAGCCACTCTGCTTCCCACACACTGAGCATCCTTTCTGCCCTTACCCACATGTGCCTCCCTGCCTGCTGCGGAGGGGAGAGGCCGAGGCCAGCCAAGGGGGAGGCCAGTACACTTTGTTCCTTGTCACCACGGAAGGAGCAAGCATTAAAAAGAAGAAACTTTTCTGCATGGAGAAGGAGGCAGAGGAACTCCCTCTGTACAGGAGGCGATCAAAACGCAGATTGCCCCAAACAAGTCCTACGCTTTGTACATGAACATAAATCAAGAGTTGCCTTGTTCTTAGCTTAAGAGGGAAGGCATTTATGCTCATTTTCAGTGAAATATGAATATATATTAATTTAAATTCAAGTGTCTCTTGTTATTTTGAGACCATTTTCTCTAATGCTTTGCTGTGTTGCAAAAGTCATTACATTATAGAGTTGCCTGTGATGACTTGGGAATTCCTTCCCATGCTCTTTTCTTATTTGGTAGATAAACTTATTTATTTATTCAGGTTTAAACATTACACAGCACCAGGTACATGCTCTGTTACAACCTTTAAAAATGCAGGTGTCCAGTTAAACCTGTCCAATAACAAATATTTGACACGGTTCATAGATCTCTATCTGAGATAGTACAGCCTTGCAGACTGACTTTGATTTTACATTTATAAGGGGAAAGGATCAAGGTTTGCTCATACAAAGAGAGAGGACAGGTGCTTTCAGGCAGAGACAAAAATTTTCACAAGCAACCACAGGTATACCCAAAAGAGTAGTGCTTTCAGAGAGCGTTAGTTCGAGCAGCCCTAAAGATATAGACAGAATAATCAGTTGCCTGTGTGTATAAACTCCTCAACCCAGCAGCTTCTGATCTGAGAGCAGATCTGAAGATGCCTTTTCACATTCTTCATCTCTCAAGTCAATACCAAATACACATCTACAGATTTATTTCCCAACGTGAGAATAACCCAGGCACTTTTTACTGACTGCAGACCCAAAGGTGGGTAACACCAAATGGATTCACTAATGTTTGTACAATGTGATAAAGAAACAAAAAAAGAAACAACAGAGGCACGAGCACTACCAAACTGCAAAACAGTGCATCAGAAGAGGCACTAAGGTTTTCTGTTCACTGCATTTCCAGTTCAAGTATGATTTTCTTGAAACCTGCTGATACAGTCAAAGAGCTGACAGCTGTCGTATGTGGATGGTTATTTCTCTTGGTGATCCTTTTAACTTCTGAAATCTTGACAAATGCAGGTGCTAGGCCAAGAAAATCTAGTATGAGTTACTATTCTATATTGAGCCCAGTGAAGAAACTACCCTAGACGTATCTTCCAGGATTAGACATATAGCCACAATAAATAGAGTACATTCACCTTGTAAGTCTAGAGTCATAAACATGGGCCATATGCTGTCCATATCTGTCTGAATCTATGGTACAGAAATACTGGCTAAACACAGATCATCTGTCAAACAGGAGACAACTGTTTTCAGAAGATCTGTAGAACTTCAGAGAGCTCAGGTTTCACTGGACCATTGTCCAAGGACAACGTCTTCACTCAGGATTCAAATTCCATGATAGTCATGAGTAGTCATAACTCATCTAAAATATTTGCAGGCTTATCAAATCTCTCCTTAGTTGTGATCCTCCAAACCAATATATCACTGAAGAACACAAGATTTGTCCTCACAGGGCTTAAAGATTCATGTCTTTCAAGGTATTGTATTATACTTTATTTCTTTTACGCGCAGGTCAGAACAGAGCCCTCAAGCAAAATATGAAACATCTGCAAATTCTTATCTCAGAGGGCTTTTTAATCCATTCATGCCCTACACCCTAACACAAACAAGAATGGAAAATGGTTTCTTTCTCTTTCCCTCAGTTTCAAACTGATTTAGATGACAATCTTGTACTTTCAGTGATAGCTTGTTACCTCCTTTGCAGAGAGATAAACTTTTCACCCTTGGCACTTCATTTAGATATGTTGAGGTCAGAAGTCTGGCAGAAATATCTTTGCTGATATGTATTTCACAATGAGCAATATGAGAAACAGAAAGGAAACAAAAGGCACTGGAATAAAAATAGAAGAAAGCCAATGGCAAATATGACACACAATTGATAGAGGGAACTAACACTTAAGGGTTAATAGCAGAGCCATTGTCTGGCTTGCTAGTGCAATCTTTTGTAGCTAGCAACTCGGATAGACAAGATGCTGTTATAAGCATAATAAATATTGTAAGCAGAAGTTACAAAGGCTGTGTAGATAACAGGATCCTTGAATTACTAAACTAACTAACAATTCCTGACTGAGACCTTACTGTAGTGCATCCTCCCACTTGATAAGAGAGGATAGACCTTGAGCTGGCTCGTTAGGCCTCCTATGTAACACCTGTGATGAGATAAGTGTCCTATGTAAATCACTAACAATGAACAACTGTGAAGGGATAAGTGTTAAAGGACAAGATAACCTGATGCCTCGTTACATTCCAAGAGTCGAGGAACTGATGAGTTAATTAAGTGACCATACATAGACAAAGGAAGCCTAGAGTTCAACTAACAGACACAGTGAAGAAGACTATGGACGACCACCGGAGAAGGAAAAAACCCTAACCCTAATTTTACTGCGCATGCTTGGACTATGTAAATGACTTCCAGGAACTCATTACCATAAGACCACCTTTTCTGAGGAATGTAATGAATATGTATATATTGATTGCATATAACCCCTGTAAGTTAAGTACCCTGGTGCAGCACGACTTTGGTGGGACTACCCCCTGTGCTGCCCAGCGCTGAATAAACATACCTACTTTATAACCTTTTAGGTTGTGGAGTCTGTTTTCCGCACGTCACAATCCTGTAGGGGCCTCGGAGATTATTTTTAATATTAAAAGAAAAAAAAACACGCATCCCTTTCCTCCAATATAAAGCATTTTGTTTAGATGTAGTGCAACACTTGGCTTTCTGTAAAGAATGCCAACTGAGCTCTCCCAGGTGACCCAGGGGCCTCTGTCACCCTCAGCCAGGAGATAGAACAACACTTGTTTTCCACATTCCCACCTAATCTAATTCTCAGGACTGAGCAGCCTGAAAAAATACTATTCATATTCCATGCTAACTTGCTTCTCTATCATGTAGAAAAACCTAAGCAACAATAAATTCAGGACTATTTTTAACTTAAAAATGTGTATGTTACTATATTTTCAGCATACAAATAAAATCTGGTTGCATTAATTTGACAGTTTCTAAAATCTAAATTTCAAATACAAAATAACACTGGGAAAGCATTGTTGCCCATGAAAATAGAAGCCTGCAGATTTTGTGGAAAGCTAAGATTTCCAAAGCATTTTTCTTACAGTTTATATTTACAGTTTTAAAGTGCACATTTGTTTATGAAAGAAATTATTTAACAGACTTTTGGTAAGGATTCCTGCACTTCAAATTACATTGCTTTAAAATTACTGAAGGGATAATTTTTGTTTCTCTTTGTTCTGTTCTTTTAATCACTTACTGATATACAGACAAACTTCAATTCATTCTAATATGGCAAGACAGTCAAACCCTCCATTCCCTCTCTTCCCCAAGACGTCTTTCTTCCTGTTTTGCCTATCAGATTCTCTTCCTCCTTCCCAATTTTCTTCTGCATTTTATTTTCTCACCTTCTCTTCTCATCCATTTCTCCTCTCTTGGTCTGCATAGAGCTCTAAAAGGGCTATAGTTCATTATGCTAAATGGAAAGGGTTTAAAAATTCCTCATTATTTATTTAAACATTGAAAATCATGTCTCCACTAAACCAAAAAATTCCATGAGAAGCATATGCTTCCTACAGATGAGTTTTCAATCAAAATGGTAAATATCTTCCAACTGAAATGTTTTTATATGGCCTCAGTGCATCCTGGAAATTGTAGTTGAGGAACCTCATGTCCTCTGTGGCCTGAACGGATTAAGTATCCCATATTTAACACAGTGGCAGACCCTCTTGCACATGATGCATCACCCAAGGCAAATAACCAACCAACCAAATACACATTTCATTGCAAAGAGATAATAAAAGGAACTCTAGAGGGAAAACAGGAGCAGAAGCTCCATGGGAGCCAATGTGCAAAATATCTTGGGCTGAAATAAGAAGTTTACACTGGGGCAACTTTGTCGCATTGAGCTGCCAGGTAAGGCAAGTACAAAGGACACAGGAACAGCCCAGGGGTCACCAGGAACAGTAACATATGTTTGTTTTGCAATTTCCTTGCCAGTAACACAATAAGGAAGACAAGAAATAATATTAGGCCAGTATCTAAGCTGAGATGTTTACAAACTTTTACAATTAGACAATTTATTATGAAAAATCACTTTAATTGAATTTAATTATGAACAGCTTAAATTAATTACTTGTACAACATTAACTCAGGCAAGAGTAGGGCTCCCTGTGCCTTGCACAGATATATATTACGAGAGTACCTATCCGAGCAAAGCTATCATCTCATTTCGATCAAGGTCTCATACTACAGAAACACACAAACACACAGCAAAACTGGACTAAAACTCATGGATTTAGATGTGAGATCCTGCATGTAAGCAGGGAAGGAATGTCCATACCAGGACTTTGCAAATACATAATGCATAAGACGATGTGACTTTTCTGACTTTAATGTAGGTTCGCCTATATATGTTGGACAGATGACTGACCTAGACCTTCCAATTATTTTCCTGCCTAACAGGATGGATGACCTGACAGTGACAGCCATAAAACTCAGCAGTGAGATCCTATGCTCTGGTAGGAGGCACTAAGATGATATTTTCAAACTCCTGCAGATAACCACTGATAAATCTTCACCGCAGTAACTAATATCTTAGGAGACTAAACAGTGAAATAAGTGTAATAGCTTTCAGTGAATATTTCTATACATAATAAAAACTGCTATGCAACTAGGACCAGTTCTCCCCGAATTCTTAGTATATGCCAATGACTAAGAAATAAGGTGTATGGCAAAGCAAGTTTGAACTAAGTTGTCAGGGAGGCCTAGTACCACTCCATCCCCTCAGTTTATTCAGTCTTTCTAAAACTTATCTCAGCACCACTTCCACCAGGGACTTTTTTGCCTCTTGGTGGGAGAGAAAAACAAACTTCAGCTGAAAATTGCACTTTACAATTAAAATCCTCCCTGAGCTATACTTCCAAGTATTATAGAGTATTTACTCAAAAACACTAAAGGGGATGAGATGCATAAGCCTCATTAGAGAATACACAGACTTCTGTATTATTAATATTCTCCCTCTTTTCTCCATTCATATTAGGACACAGAATTAACAATTCCCATCTAAGTGTCAGTGATAATAAAAAATAATAACAACAATGCTGGTGTGAGCACAGGAAACTCTCCACAACCTGAGGGTATAGAAGGTATATTTATTATTCCCTTGAGACTTGCCACATAGGCTATATTGGTCAAGTAAGGAAATAAAGCACAAAACCCAAATCCCACTGTCCCCATAATGACTAAATTATAATATTAGTGCAAAGCTATTAAGGCCATTTAATATGATCATCCTAGAGTTCCAAACAAGTTTCACATTTTGCCTACTTACAAATACACTAAAATGGATCCTAGCTAAATTACTGTCTTGGTTACTTTAGAGTCTGTTCATTAGCAGAACCCTTACCTTCTCCATGCATTATTAAAATTCCTTTCTTAATTAATCTTTCTACAAAATATATTAGAAATATATTATTGACACAACTCACACACAAGCATATACTGTGTCAACAGTGCTAAATTATCTTCATTACACAGAAATGCAGAACTGAAACAAAAGCTACAGCACTGCATGATTTAATATGGCATGCCAGGCTGTGAGAGACTGAACTGTAGAACATTTGTCTCAAAGACTGCTTATCTAAGAAGAGCAGCTGCAAGGCCACGGAGGCCTCCGGTTTGCAGGGGCTGCGCTATGTGCAAGACTCCGTGTTGCACAGGAATGTAGCAACGTGCCGTTGCCATGGAAACTGCAGCCCTTGAACAGTAATAAAAGGGACTGACAAGACTAGCCCGAGGCGATCGCCCACCGCCGACCCCGCCGCGACCGCCCACCGCCGAAGCACCGAAAGACTTGGGCTCCCGAGACATCGCGGATCCATGTGAATTGAAGAATAGGATGATAAAAGTTAACGCGACCTATTTGTAGCTTAGCAACTTAGATAAGATAGATGCTGTTGTAAACACACTGAAGAATAAGGCAAGACGCTGCAACCTTGGTGCAAGCAAGACTTGCATAGATAACAGGAACTCCATTGTCTACAAGAAGCAGTCATCTGGCTGAGACCGGGTTTTGCGATTTGGAACTCAGCCAACTCAGCATTCTGGGCCAAACGTGAAAATACATGGTGAAGAAGACTGTGAGCCTTCATCCAAAAGACCCCAACAGACGACCACCCGATGGCAGTGCGCAAGCGCCAGAAGGAGGAGATTTATGATACTGAGTACCTGAGGATGACATCATAGTTACGCCCATTAATCGTAATAACCCAACCTACCATAATGAATACGCATGTTTTGTGTAATAAATGGATGCTTGTTTCATGATCCGGTGTGCAAGTTAGGAGGAGCGATCCCCCTTGCACCCGGCGCCGTAATAAACATACCTGCTTTATAACTCTCTGTGAGTTGTAGAGTTTGTTTCCGCGCATCACATGGTGGTGACTATTCTTGCAATTCTATCCCGAATGCTTGCTTGATTTCTGTCTTTGTTTTGATCTATCCTATCGCTACCAATTTTTACTTTTGATAATAAAAGTTGTTTAGGATATGCGGCATTTGACCTCATTTGTGTCTTAATCTCGCTCTTGGGATCATATCGAAACCTCCCCCGACATTGGATCGGGACACAGGCTAAATGGTCCCACTTCAGTAAAGAGTCTAGAAATCATGGATTTCAAAGAGGAGAGCATCTATTGATATAATACAGGACTCTGAAAGGCTTGCACAAAAAGACAGATTTGTAACTCCTTGCTTTCTCTAAAATGCAGAGAGGGGAAAATAGATTGTTTCCCTGAGTGTCCCGGTTTCAGCTGGGAGAGAGTTAATTTTCTTTCCAGTAGCTGGTATAGTGCTGTGTTTTGGATTTAGTATGAGAAGAATGTTGATAACACACTGATGTTTTCAGTTGTTGCTAAGTACCCTGCTAGTCAAGTACTCTTCAGAGGCTGGGAGGGAGCATAGCCGGGACAGCTAGCCCAACTGGCCAATGGGGTATTCCATACCGTATGACGTCATGCTCAATATATAAAGCTGGGGAAGAAGAAGGAGGGGGGATGTTCGGAGTGATGGCGTTTGTCTTCCCAAGTAACTGTTACGCGTGATGGAGCCCTGCTTTCCTGGAGATGGCTGAATACCTGCCTGCCGATGGGAAGTAGTGAATGGATTCCTTGGTTTGCTTTGCTTGTGTGCGTGGCTTTTGCTTTCCCTATTAAACTGTCTTTATCTCAACCCACGAGTCTTCTCCCTTTTACCCTTCCGATTCTCTCCCCCATCCCATTGTGGGGGGAGTGAGTGAGCGGCTGTGTGGTGCTTAGTTGCTGGCTGGGGTTAAACCACGACACTGAGGAAAACAGAACAGCTGAAGAGAGAATGCACAAAGAAAACCAGCTTATTTTGATCATTCACTCTTCACATAGTCAAATATCACAGAATCAAATAACCAAAATCAGAAGGCAAAAATATTAGAGAGTAAATGTAAGAAAGAACAAAATGCTATATTAATGCAATAAAGTTAGAGAGTTATATTAAATAAAATAGTCTTCACATCAATTCCACCTATTGAGCAGAAGCATCAGTTCCAGGTAAGTACCTAAAGCTAGGTGGAATACATCTATGTCCGTGTCAAGAAACCCTGCAAACTTTGAAGACATGCATTGAGAATGAAGGCACGTCCTTGCACATAGAAGTACACATATGAAATGAATCTTGGCTGAGGGCCCAGTCTGCAGCTCATGCATCACTGTGGCTCTAGTGAAGAATGCAAGAACTAGCTTACACCATTCCTTAATATGCAAAGTAGAAGTAAATATAAATCCAAGCATAGTTTTATTATATGTAGCATATCAGGTGCAAGTACAAAATACACACCAATGAAAAAAAAATGGTGCTGGAGCTTTTATTTTTTTAGCCTCAGGGGAAAACAAAGTACTACTACAGCCAGTTTTGGACTATGTCTATATGCCATGTATTGAGACTCTCCACCAAGGTCAGAAAACCAACTATGTGAAATATAAAGTATTCATATATATTTGCACTTGCTTTAATTTTATCCTAACATTTCCATTTTTTATATAAAAGAAAAAGAAAGTGACAGCCATCCTGTAGTCTAACCAAATAGTTAGCTTTTAGGTTACATTGACATTGTTTATCTTAGGGATTCGATGAACCAAGGATGGTGAATCCCAGGAAGGTTCTGGTGAGAAATGAAACAAGACATTATTCGACTTCTGTAGAGAGTTAACTGGGCATGGCCTTGGAAGAAACATGCTAAGTCGGCCAAATAAGGGAGTACCAAGATAAGCACTAAAAGAACAGAAAAAGAAACAACTACTTGAACTACGGGTGAACTATCCTAATTAGCATAGTAAAAAAACCCACTCACGGGCAGGAAAGCCCCCCTACCCAACAAAGCCCCTTCCCCACTGAATATGCGCAGTAAAAAGAAAGGACACTGTGACTTTAAGTGAAGATGAGGCATACAAGAACCAATAGAAGCAAGGATGACTAAGTGTAAATGTAAAAAGTACTGATAACTGTTGCTCGGAATGTATAAAATACTTACTGTGTGTTAACTGAGGTGTGCTAGCTTTGTGGAGTTACCACCTAGCACCCATCTCTGTGCAGACATGAAAGAAAAATATCTCGGCTCTGTGTGTTAGATTGGCTTATTGCACACCGGGTAACGAACCCCGCTTGAGGGACAACAGTTTTGGTGACCCAGATGGGACTGCCGTTCTAGCCTTGCCCAGATTGTCCTGCCGTTCCGGACGGGAGACGGGACCGGGTAGGACTCCAGCATGCACCGACCTCTTGATCGGGGACCTCGCCAGTTCCTCTCCACTGACGGGCGACAGGCAACGCAACGGTGCAACGCCACAATACGAGATATTTGCAAGGAGGTAAGGGACTGCAGGGGTAAGTAGCTGCTTTTCGGGATTGCTCTGCATAAGACGCGCCTAGAAAAAAGGCCCGCAGCTGGAGCTCAAGTAATGGCTTCTCATGTAGATGCGTGGTAAAATCTTTTTACCGACAGGGGGTCGAAGCTGAGTGCGTGGTAAGATTTGCGCAGTAAAAATCTTGCCTTTACTGACAGGGGGTCGGAGCTGAGTGCGTGGTGAGATTTCACCTTTACCGACAGTGGGTCGGCGCTGGGTGAGTAGTAAGATTTTACCTTTGCTGGCAGGGAGCCAGAGCTGAGTGTATGAAGCCGAGGAATTCTTGGAAAAAATATTACGCGTAATATGGGTGCGGCTGCTTCCACTAAGGTACCCCCCTATGCTCTCCTTTAGGATGCATCCGGAAAAATTGGAATAAGTTTGGAGGGGATCCCCTAAGGAAAGATAGGTTGAGAACTTATTGTAACCAATGGTGGCCATATTATAAATTGGACGATGGTGAGGTCTGGCCAGAAAATGGATCGGTGAATTATAATACTATTTTGCAATTAATGTTGTTTTGTAGAAGAATGGAGAAATGGAATGAAGTTATATATATGTTGATTTGTTTTTCACTTTGAGAAATGATCATGAAACTCGTAAGAAATGTAAACTGATGATGAATGATGCAAATGGAATGTATATGTTAGCAGAAAGGAAAGAAAAAGAAAGGAAATAAAAAGAATTGTTGAGAGAGATGTGAAAAAAGGAAAGGAATGTGTTATGGACTGTGGGGAGGCTGAAGATGTGCAAATGTTGGTCCCCAAGGGGGGTCCAGTAGAAAGGAGGGAAGGCAAAGTTACATGAAATAAGGCAGGGGTCAGAGGAGAATCCCTCAGCCTTTTATGAAAGATTCTGTGAAACTGCTCATAGATGGACGGATTTAGATCCAGAGGATGAAGCTAATAGATGTATGGGACAATCGGCCTCTGATATTAGAAAGAAACTGCAGCGAGTAGATGAAGCTGGGGAAATGTCTGCATCACAATTAATTGAAATAGAGTACAAGGTATACAATAATAGAGATGAGGGGGAAAAAAGAGAAAAACTTAAAGAAAAACAGAAAGGAATAAAATTACAAGCCGCATTGCTAGCAGCTGCAATCACTGGAAATTCAGGCAGAGAGAGAGGAGGAAGTGGATGGAACGGGGTAGGGTGAGGACAGAATCCCTCGAACCGTGCCCCTTTGGGCCCTGACCAGTGTGCTTTTTGTAAAAAGGAGGGACATTGGAAAAATTAATGTCCGTGGAGGGAAAAACGGTTTGTTGAATCTACGGAGAAAGGGGGGGCAAGAGACAGATGCTAACCTGATTATGTTGGGAACCTCTGACTCAGAATGAAGAGGACTAGGGGAAAGTATTAAGATCTCCCCAGCTGATCCCCTGGTTCCAATGGAGCTGGGGAATGCAGTTATAGATTTCTTAGTAGATAGTGGAGCAACACACTCTGTAGTAACTAGTTGTAAAGGACCCCTAAGTAAAACTTGCATGCCAGTTGTTGGGGTCACGGGAAAACGAGCCCTTAGGCCATTTTTAAAACCTATGGAATGTACAATTGGAAACACTACATTGACTCATGAATTTCTATATATGCCAGAATGCCCTCTACCATTATTGGGATGCAACTTACTGTGTAAACTAACGTTCTCTGATACGTCTATTCAGCTACATGTGCCTGATGAGACTGCATGGAAGGCCCAATTGTGTCTGCTGACTAAGAAAGGAGAGGAGAGGACCAGGATCCCAGTACAAATCCTGGAAGCTGTGATACCCCTAGTATGGGCTTCTAAGCCTTTGAATGGGAGAGCCCTACCACTGGGAGGAAAATACAGCTTTGCTGGACTGTGTTACCATAAGGATTCAAGAATAGCCCGACACTGTTTGGTAATGTACTTGCTAAAGAACTGGAAGATTGGCAAGGTAAGAATCCTTCCATCACTTTGTTGCAATATGTGGATGACATCTTGCTCGGAGCAAGGACTGAACACGAATGTAAAACTGCAAATATTGATTTGTTGAATTTTTTGGGGTTTAGCTGGATACCGGGTATCCCAGAAAAAGGCCCAAGTGGTCTATTAAGGGACCTGGGGATACTCTAGCCGACCTGATTTAAAGGATGTGCCACTAACGGATCCAGAAATTGAACTCTTTAGAGATGGGAGTAGCTTTATGGTTAATGGAGAGCAAAAAGCTGGGTATGCGGGATGAAATTGAAGCCCAAATATTACCTCCAAATACTTCTGCCCAGAAAGCAGTGTGGTGGTGCACTTATACATTGCAAAGCCCACCAGAAAGGACAAACAGAAGTAGTTAAAGGAAATCAGAAAGCAGATGAAAAAGATTGCAATGACAGGACAACTAATAGGAGCATTAATCCCCCCAAGAAAAATTCAGTGGGAACCTCCACTGTTCTGCTCTGTGTGTGAGATTGGCTTGTTGCACACCAGGTAACGAACCCCGCTTGAGGGACAACACTAGCTTTGTGGAGTTACCACCTAGCACCCATGCGCAGACACGAAAGAAACAAATATCTTGGCTCTGTGTGTGAGATTGGCTTATTGCACACCGGGTAACGAACCCCGCTTGAGGGACAACAATCCCATTAATCATTAGGATAGATTTTCTAGATAAAATTTTTATTAGCAGAACCCAGTGCAACAGATGCTTGCATTAAAGTACTTCTTCACTCCACAGACTCTTCCTTCCACCTCTACCATACGTGAATCTACAACTTATCAAACTGTATTTTAAGTAAGTTGTTACAATGGAACAGCCAAGTCCAACAAACAAGACCGTTAGACAATACTGAAGTTCCTTAATTTACACTACTGTCTGATACTAAGAACAGATGGTGCAAAAGAAAATGCAAACATTCCCTTATGAGATGCTAGGTTAACAGCTGCTGCTTTTTAAATGGCTGAAATCTTTTCCAGCTGAGCAGAATAAATGAAATACAGCCATGAACAAGAAGCTATGGCCTTCAGTTAAACACCTCTAATTTACAAGTGTCTTTCTTTTAATCATATATACTTGTCAAAGGTGCAGTTAATAAACATTTCCTACTGATTTAATAGGCCCTACCTAATATAATAAGCCAAAGTGCAAAGATGAAGATGGGAGTTTATTTTGCAGTCTGAAATCAGACCTCATGTCCCAGGTTCTTCACAGCTGTTCCCAAACTGAATGATCCGGCAGAGGGAGAATCGTCCTTACAAGAAGAATCCAACCAACCAAGGAGGCCAAGAAAAAAAAAGTTGAGATGAGTGTGTGTCGTGGTTTAACCCCAGCCAGCAAAAATAAACTCCACGCAGCAGCTCGATCACCACCCCCCCCCGGTGGGATGGGGGAGAGAATCGGGAGGGCACAAGTAGGAAAGCTCCCGGGTTGAGATAAAAACAGTTTAATAATTGAAATAAAACTAAGTAGAACAGCAATAATAACAATGAGAACAACAACAATAACAGAATACACAAAACAGGCAATGCACAATGCAGCCGCTAACCGACCGCCGACCACGTGTCACGAACGGGGGGCGAGCCCCCCCCCACACCTGGTTTTTATACTGAGCATGATGTCACATGGTATAGAATACCCCATTGGCCAGCTGGGTCCACCACCCCGGCTGTGCTCCCCCCTCCCGGTGCAAGCATCACCCAGCAACAGCCAAAGCATCAATGGGCCATCAATGCTCCTTTCACACCGAACCCAAAACACAGCACACCCCCCAAGCTACTGGGAAGAAAGTTAACCCTGTCCCAGCTGGAACCAGGACAATATCCACCCCTTATTCTATACCATCTACATCATGCCCAGGTCTCACATTTTCCCATACATTCCAATTAGTCACCGCTACTTTTCCCTGCCTTTTGATATATATACACAAACAGAGATATCATTCCCTTAGTCCATGGGCCATCCCTCTAAAACGTCCGTTGAGTTCATTTAGTCCATGACTTCGGGTTCCACCTGTCATAACAGTCTTGCAGGGCAGGAGAGATGGTGTGTGGTGTGGGACTCTTGCATGTGGAGGCCAGTTCCGGGCGCTCGTCCGGTTCTATCATTGTTGCACCTTGCTCAGTTTCATCGGAGTTCATCCTACATTAATCTGGGTGATTCTTACTGTAATACTGTTAATATGGCATATGGTAACCATAGAAGTGATGACATACAGTACTATGTAATAACTAACATCGTACAATTCAGTTCATTGGCTATTTTCACCCAAAATTAAATCCCCTTGAGGTACACACAGGACTTCCCCATCCTTTCTCATCACCCACCAAGTGCACCCAGGTCCCTGAGCAAAAGCAATCCCACGAATGGGTTTTCCCTTGCCAGAGTCAGGAGTAACCCAGACTGTCGTCCCCAGCATATTTCTCATATGCACGACAGGGACTTTATCCCCCTCTATAGCACGTAAGGGTTTGGATTGGGCAGGGCCAGCTCGAGTGACAGATCCCCTGGTGTTGACTAACCAGGTGGCCTTTGCTAAATGTGTCCCCCAATGCTTGAATGTCCCACCACCCATTGCCCTGAGTGTTGTCTTTAACAGCCTGTTGTATCGTTCCATTTTTCCGGGGGCTGGTGCATGGTAGGGGATGTGATAGACCCACTCAATGCCATGCTCTTTGGCCCAGGTGTCTAGGAGGGTGTTTCAGAAATGAGTCCCGTTGTCTGACTCAATTCTTTCTGGGGTGCCATGTCGCCATAGGACTTGTTTTTCAAGGCCCAGGATGGTGTTCCGGGCGGTGGCATGGGGCACAGGATATGTTTCCAGCCATCCTGTGGTTACTTCTACCATGGTGAGCACATAGCGCTTGCCCTGTCGGGTTTCTGGGAGCGTGATATAATCAATCTGCCAAGCCTCCCCATATTTATATTTCAACCATCGTCCTCCATACCAGAGAGGCTTTACTCGCTTGGCTTGCTTGATTGCAGCGCACGGTTCACATTCATGGATAACCTGTGCAATAGCGTCCATGGTCAAGTCCACCCCTTGATCACGAGCCCATCTATATGTTGCATCTCTTCCTTGATGGCCTGAGGTGTCATGGGCCCACTGAGCTATAAATAATTCACCCTTATGTAGCCAGTCCAGATCCACCTGGGCCACTTCAATCTTAGCAGCCTGGTCCACCTGCTGGTTGTTTTGATGTTCTTCAGTGGCCTGACTCTTGGGTATGTGAGCATCTACGTGACATACTTTCACAACCAGGTTCTCTACCCGGGCAGCAATATCTTGCCACAATGCGGCAGCCCAGATGGGTTTACCTCTGCGCTGCCAGTTGTTCTGCTTCCACTGCTGCAACCACCCCCACAGGGCATTTGCCACCATCCATGAGTCAGTATAGAGATAAAGTACTGGCCATTTTTCTTGTTCAGCAATATCCAAGGCCAGCTGGATGGCTTTCACCTCTGCAAACTGGCTCGATTCACCTTCTCCTTCAGCAGTTTCTGCAACTTGGCGTATAGGACTCCACACAGCAGCCTTCCACCTCCGATGCTTTCCCACAAGGTGACAGGACCCATCAGTGAACAGGGCATATTGCTTCTCGTTTTCTGGTAGTTTGTTATATGGTGGGGCCTCTTCAGCACGCGTCACCTCCTCCTCTGGGGATATTCCGATATCTTTGCCTTCTGGCCAGTTCGTGATCACCTCCAAGATTCCTGGGCGACTGGGGTTTCCTATTCGGGCCCATTCTGTGATCAGTGCAACCCACTTACTCCACGTAGCATCGGTTGCATGATGTGTAGAGGGGACCCTCCCTTTGAACATCCCGCACAGCACCGGCAGTCGGGGTGCCAGGAGGAGCTGTGCTTCAGTACCAACCACTTCCAAAGCAGCTTGAACCCCTTCATATGCTGCCAATATCTCCTTCTCAGTTGGAGTGTAGCGGGCCTCAGATCCTCTGTATCCCCGACTCCAGAACCCTAAGGGTCGAACTCGAGTCTCCCCTGGTGCTTTCTGCCAGAGGCTCCAGGTAGGGCCATTCTCCCCGGCTGCGGTGTAGAGCACATTCTTCACATCTTGTCCTGCCTGGACTGGCCCAAGGGCTACTGCCTGAACTATCTCCTGTTTAATTTGTTCAAAGGCTTGTTGCTGCTCAGGGCCCCATTTGAAATCGTTCTTCTTCCTGGTCACTTGATAGAGAGGGCTTACAATCAGGCTGTAATCTGGAATATGCATTCTCCAAAAGCCCACAACGCCTAAGAAAGCTTGTGTTTCCCTTTTGCTTGTTGGTGGGGACATGCCTGTTATTTTGTTGATCACATCCATTGGGATCTGATGACATCCATCTTGCCATTTTATTCCTAAAAACTGGATCTCCTGTGCAGGTCCCTTGACCTTACTTTGTTTTATGGCAAAACCAGCCTTCAGAAGAATTTGAATTATTTTCTTCCCTTTCTCAAAAACTTTTTCTGCTGTGCTGCCCCATACGATGATGTCATCAATGTATTGCAGGTGTTCTGGAGCCTCACCCTGTTCCAGTGCAGTGTGGATCAGTCCATGGCAAATGGTAGGGCTGTGTTTCCACCCCTGGGGCAGTCGGTTCCAGGTGTACTGGACGCCCCTCCACGTGAAAGCAAACTGTGGCCTGCACTCTGCTGCCAAAGGGATTGAGAAGAACGCATTAGCGATATCATTTGTGGCGTACCACTTGGCTGCCTTTGACTCCAGTTCGTATTGCAGTTCCAGCATGTCCGGCATGGCAGCACTCGGTGGCGGCATGACTTCGTTCAGGCCATGGTAGTCTACTGTTAGTCTCCACTCTCCATTGGACTTTCGCACTGGCCATATGGGACTGTGAAATGGTGAGCGAGTCTTGCTGATCACTCCTTGGCTCTCCAGTCGATGAATCAGCTTATTGGTGGGAATCGGGGAGTCTCAGTTGGTGCAATATTGTCGCCGGTGCACTGTTGTGGTAGCGATTGGCACCGGTTCTTCTTCAACCCTCAGTAACCCCACAACAGAAGGATCCCCCGAGAGACCAGGCAAGATGGACTGCGACGAGCGAGGGAAGGCAGGCAGTCGACTCAATGTGAGTGATAAGGCCAGCTTCAACTTTATTGTAAAACCCTACACATATTTATACACTAAGTTCTACCTTATGCATACTTGTCTCACAATCATTGGCTTAGCTCTAAAAATTACATTATCATATTCCTCCTACTTTCGGTTACTGCTACGTGGTCCGGGTTCCATCCTGTTTTCCTTATACTGTACTTTCTCAAAGTTGCTTATCTGCACAGAGCAAGGTCAGCATAACTTTCTTTTCTCCCTTGTCAGCATGACTCAGAATTTTCCCACCGCGGCCTAGTCTGGCTAATTTTCTCCAACATTTCCCCCTTTTTCTTTTTGGACCACCAATACATTGTGGTTCATTTTTACAACATTATTTAAAATACAGTGATATGCTATTTTTACTATAATTGTTAATAAAATACCAAGCCAGCGCTTGCGCAGTGCCTATGTTAGGCACTAGGGAAGCAAATACATTGGCTGTGGTTGACCATAATTCTATATTGTCGTTACAATCTGCTTGCAATTGATGTATAGACCTTTTGTGTCGATTTGTCGCTACTGTAGTTATATTGAGCCAACTTTGTCGGCTAACTGTGAGCAGAGTTAATTTACCTACATAACAAGGCCCTCCAAAGGCGTTCTTTGGAATGCCAGGCCATGCTCGATCCCCACAGATCAAAAAATATCCGGGGGGAAGAGCTTTGGCTGTATCATTGTTCCACAAAGAGTTACTGGTTCCCTTCATACTCCGTCCATAGGCACTGAATGTTTTGGAAGCGTTATAATTCCCACTATATTGGCCTATTTCGAATCCTTTCGTAAAAGGTGAAACAACAGTCCAACCGGTGGTATTAACAAAAGGGTTGTTATCATCAGTGCGGCTGCTTATGCCGATCAATGACTGAAAGGTCTGGGCCTGTGCGGCAAAGCGGCTAAAGCTGCCAAACACAAAACATGTCTGAGTAGTAACATTATCAGTTGCATTTCCAGTTTTTTCTGACCCCAAAAGGTCAATTTCCTGGGGGTCCCAAGGGAGAGTGTGATTTAGGGCTCTTATTAGTTGTACCGAGCAATCTGCTACAGTAACATTTATACAATTAACTGTTACAGACGTCCAATTATCAAAATCTCTGGCAATAATTTCAGGAAAGCCTATCAGACATGTTTTAAAGGGCTCAGTTGCCGTAGCTGAACTCAGGCAAAAATCTGTCATCCCAGTTTTATTCGCCCACGCCACCCATAAGTTCGCACGGCTGGGCAACGGCATCGCTGGGATCAGTACAGACAGAGCTGCATTGATCATCATCAGCAACAGCAGCTTTGGTCCAGCGGCTTGGAATCCACTTCGGCCCTGTGGGAGTAAGTACACACATATAACCTCTACCCATATACTTCACTTCTGCTGGACCTTTCCACAGTCCGGTTGCTGGATCTCTATACATAACGAAAACTGGCTTGTCATCCTTATTTTCTTTAGGATAACCATGCACCCATGCTGGTGGCTCTTTCTGATCTGCAAAAATACGTAAATGATTTAGCACAAAAAGAGTCTTAACAAGTCTTTCTTGTACATCTGAGATTTCCCTAAATTTTTGCAAATATTGTTTCAGCGTTTGATGCGCCCTTTCAATGATAGCTTGTCCCGTGGGTGAGTGCGGAATACCAGCAGTATGTCGCACTCCCCATGTTTGGAAAAAACGTTTCACTTTGGCGCTTGTGTATGCAGGGCCATTGTCAGTTTTTATCGTTTGTGGCACTCCCATAACTGCAAAACAACTAGTCAAATGTCGCATTACGTGGAGTGCTCGTTCTCCTGTTTGTGCCGTGGCCCATATAAATTTGCTATAGGTGTCAATCGTAACATGTATATATCTCAGTCTGCCAAAGTCAGCAATGTGAGTCACATCCACTTGCCACAATTCTCTGGCCTCGAGTCCCCTGGGATTCACGCCGATTCCGAGACCAGGCCCATGGTGGCTACACGTAGGACAGGCCCGCACAATCCCCTGTAAAATGTCCATAAAATATCCATAAATGTACACAAAATGTCCACTGCGTTCATTTAGTCCATGACTTTGGGCTCCATCTGTTATGGTGGTCACTCAGGTCAGCAGAGGTGGTGCGTTGCGTGGAGTTACTGGGCACCAAAGCCGGCTCAGGTCGGGTCACTGCTGCACTTGCGCTGCTTCTTGTAAAGTTTGTCCTCCGTTGGTTCAGGTGGTTCCTGCTGCTTGGGCATGGGCTTATCCACAGTCACAGACACCTCGGGGTGTCCTGTCCCGCATGGACTCAGCCACAGGTCACAGTCCCTTTGATTCGAGTTCACGCTGCAGTTCCAGCCTGTCCAGCACAGCAGCACAGAAGCAGCAGCGATGCCCTGGCCATCTGCCAGCCCAGGCGCATCCCCATTGCTGTTATCAGAACGTTCCCAGGCACAGCACAGTAAGACGATCAGCAGTGCAGCAGTACAGCAAGCAGCGAGAGCAAAAAAGCAGCCACTAACGAGCACAAGACTCTAACACACATTAAGGCAAGCAAGCCCCATGGCAAGCAAAAGAGCCTGCGAATTAATAGCTAAACAGCAGTAACAGCTATAAATTCAATCTAGCACATTCCAATCAAAGGTATCGTTATCTTGAATTGTAGTCTTTGGTTGCTATATTTGGTTACTATATTCCAGTAAATATCCATTCTAATACTCTCACAGTCTCCCCCTTTTTCTTTTTGCACTGCGTGAGTGCACCAATAAAATGTGTGGGGCCGTGCAAAACGGTTAAGTCCACAGGTAAGTCAGGGTCAATACGATCCACTGCTCGGTCAACGATGTGGGTACTGAGTTTTTGAATCACAATCGATAAGTCCTCGTAATATAAAAAGTCCTTGGAGACCACTGGATGATCGCCCCAACAACAACGCTCCATGAGATTGTCCATTGATAACTATGGGTCCTTTAATTCCTGTAGCAATTTTTCGCGGCCGGTCGTCAATTAGCGTGACATCTACTGCTGTTGCCAGATCCAGTCCGAGGCTCCCCCTGGTTGCTGGTCGAAGCTGGGCAATGGCGTCTGGTATCTCTGCACTGTCGTTTGGTTGGGCGCTGCCGTTGGCCTGAAGGTGACCGGAGCCGCGATTGGTGTCGGCGCGCTGCGGCTCTTGGCGCTCGGTTTCCCGTTTCCCGAACGCCGGCAGACCGTAGTATTATGATTATTCATTTGACAGTTCTGGCAGCTCCCGACATTGTCGACGCAGATGTCCTGGGTAGCCACATCGGAAGCACTTATACTCTTGTCGGCCAGTCGTCTTACTTTGGTGGGCATCCGGAGGCTTCAGTGGGGCAAGAGCTGCAAACGCCTGTCCCTGCGCCTTGACTAATTTTTCCCCTAGTTCTCTGGTTGTTTCAACTAACATGGCTTGAGCTCCTACAGGAACTCTACTCATTCGCTCTAACATGACTTCTATGGTGGCGTCTAAGGGTAAGGTGACAAGGATGCCCTTCGTATAAGTATTACAATTCTCTAATACACACTGTCTCAGCAAAGGTCCTTTCATAAAATCTGCCATATCTGCGTGGTCAATAGCGTCTGTGACTCTATCTACAAAAGATGCAAAAGGCTCCTCTCTTCCTTGTTTAATTGACATATATGAGGGAGGAGCTGGTGTAGTTTTAACTTTCTGCAAGGCTTCTCGTGCTAATTTCATAGATTCTAACAACACGTCTGGGCCAGTTTGCATCTGCATTTCTACAGAGGCAAAAGGACCTATACCCATTAGTTGTTCTACAGTTACTCCAGCTAAACGATCATTTGGGGCTCGGGGCGAGCGCGCAGATATTTCACAAAGTCTTTGCCAGTGAGCTTGCCAAAGTAATTGTTGTGATTGCTTCAAAATAAGCCTCATTATGTTCTTAATATCTTCTGGACATAGCATTCCGCTACCCCAGATATAGTTCAGCATTTGCCTTGCACATTAACTGTGTTTCGCAATTGATTTAATATTTTCCAATCTAGGGCCTGATGCACCCCAGTCATAGCCCCCGCGTTATCTACCTGGTAGATTACCGGGAAGGCTTGAGGGCTAATTTGATCTAATAAATCAAAATCTTTTTGTTCAACAGCTTCTCGTGCTATTTTGTCCCAACTAACCCGCACTAAACGCGGCTGTTGATGAGCTTGGGACGGGGGTGGGGGGTGGGGGGTGGGGGGGGTGGGGGTGGGGGGGGTGAGGGGTGGGGGGGTGGGGGGGGTGAGGCCTTTAGAAGACTTTCAGCTTGAGCAGTCTCCTGTCCGCTACCGTCTACCCTCTCATTTTCACTTGGACCCTCCCCCTCCCTTTCCCCCGGCGGTGCGGAGGGATAAGCCCTTTCTGTCGGCGGATCAGGAGGGGGACGAGAGGGTCGGCAAACAACGGGAACAGGAATTCCCGAAGGCGGAGGTGAAAAGTAGTCACCCCCTGCTGTGAGACGTCCAGCGGCAGGATCGGACTGCTCAAGCCGATCTGAGGCGGCTGTAGCTATTCGCCTTTCAGTTTTATATCTTTTTATACAATTAATAACATCTCTCCAAGATTTCATTAATTTTCTTGCTGATTTATCATCATCAATTACTAGATCCCACAAACAATCTCCATAAGAACGCCACTCGTCTACTTCAAACATACTTTCAGGGTCTTTAAAAAAAACCCTTTCGCTTTCCCTAACGCAATTAAACCAGCCAGGTCTTTTAATTGGCTTACTCCCCGCTTTTCTAAAAAGCATTTTAAAATATCGAAGGCTACCTCTACTTCCATTGCGCGCTTCTCCTGACCCTCTTAATTATCCGGTCGTTTGCAGCCTTTTCCCACGGGTAGCCTTCTATCGGACGGCGAACCCCCTCTTAATTATCCTGGGTTCAAGCACGGATCAGGCACGCCGCGACAGCGTCTACTGATCTTCTGCTCCCTGGTCGCTGCTACCAGTGCTTCTCCGATCTCGCTGTCCGGTGGAAAACAGGGATGGGGGGTCCCTGTTCGGGCGCCACTTGCGACGAGCGAGGGAAGGCAGGCAGTCGACTCAATGTGAGTGATAAGGCCAGCTTCAACTTTATTGTAAAACCCTACACATATTTATACACTAAGTTCTACCTTATGCATACTTGTCTCACAATCATTGGCTTAGCTCTAAAAATTACATTATCATATTCCTCCTACTTTCGGTTACTGCTACGTGGTCCGGGTTCCATCCTGTTTTCCTTATACTGTACTTTCTCAAAGTTGCTTATCTGCACAGAGCAAGGTCAGCATAACTTTCTTTTCTCCCTTGTCAACATGACTCAGAATTTTCCCACCGCGGCCTAGTCTGGCTAATTTTCTCCAACAATGGACAGCTGTTTAATTTCCTCCGTCTCCAGGGCAGCTCTACCAAAAGCCCACCGGTACCCTTTTGGGTCCTTGAAATACCCTCTCCTGAGGTAGTCTATGCCAAGGATGCACGGAGCCTCTGGGCCAGTCACAATGGGGTGCTTCTGCCACTCATTCCTGGTTAGGCTCACTTCGGCCTCCAATACAGTTAACTCTTGGGATCCCCCTGTCACTCCAGAAAAACAAATGGGTTCTGCCCCTTCATAGCTTGATGGCATCAGGGTACACTGTGCACCGGTGTCTACTAGAGCCTTATACTCCTGTGGATCTGATGTGCCCGGCCATCGAATCCACACAGTCCAGTAAACCCGGTTGTCCCTTTCCTCCACCTGGCTGGAGGCAGGGCCCCTCTAGTTCTGGTCATAGTATCCGCTTCTCACTTCTTGCAAACGTGAGTCATGAATTTCTCCGTTACACTCCAAAGTAAGATCAGCCTTTCTCCTCTGTCTACGGAGCTGTTCACTGGAAACTGGACCGTCGTGAGACAGGTTTTTCCTGAAAACTGGAGCAGCATTTTTCCTGAGAGAACACCCTTGTGTCATTGTTTTTCCTTGCAACTCACGTACCCGTGCCTCTAGGGTCAAGGCAGGTTTTCCATCCCACTGCCTCATGTCCTCTCCGTGGTCACGCAGGTAAAACCACAGGGTGCCCCGTGGTGTGTACTTTCTATATCCTCTCTCTTGAGCAGAAGAACACTGACTCCTAATGGCTGAGATACTGGTCCATACAGGTGGAGAATAGGACATATCCTCTTCAAGTTGCTGGACCTTCCGGGACAGTTTCTCCACAGCCGAGACAAGGGAGGAGGAGACGCTGTCTTCATATTCCCGGAGTCTGCTCACAACGTCATCCACCGTTGGTGCTTCTTCCTCTTTCCAGCACAGTACTGCCAACGAACTGGCATATGACGCTGGTGCGCTCCGTACCAACTTCCTCCACATGGGTCGCGTGCCCTGGACTTCATCTGGACCTTTGGGCGTTTGGTCGTTGTCCAGGTCACTATAAACCACCTCCAGCACGCCTAATTCTCTCAGGTACTGGATACCTCTCTCCATAGTGGTCCATTTGCCTGGGCGATATATAACATCTTCCTTGAAGGGATACCTTTCCTTCACGCCTGACAGCAGTCGCCTCCAGAGGCTGAGGACCTGTGTCCCTTTTCCAATGGCTTTGTCAATGCCCCCTTCCCTAGCAAGGGATCCCAGCTGTTTGGCTTCCTTCCCCTCTAATTCCAGGCTACTGGCCCCATTATCCCAGCATCGGAGCAGCCAGGTAACAATATGCTCGCCTGGATGATGGCTGAAATCTTTGCATATCTTGCAGCTCACCCAGGGATAGGGATCGGGTGGTTTCCGTCTCGTTTATGAGTTCTTTCTCCTCCCCTCCTCGTGATGGCCCTGCTTTTCCATCATCCCTTTCTAAACGACCTGACTTCCGCTTCAAAGATTTCTTCTTCTCTACAGGGGCGTCGGATACCAGCTGTCAGTTCAGCTGTAGTACCTGTTGCTGGGGTTTGGGTAGCTGCAGTGCTTGTCATGGGGGTTGGAGTAACTGTAGTGCCTGTTGCCAGGGTTTGAGTGGCTGCAGTGCTTGTGACGGGGGTTGGAGTACCTGTGGTGTCTGTCGCCGGGGTTTGAGTAGCCATAGTGCCTGTCGTGGGCGTTGGAGAAGCTACAGTGACTGTTACAGGGGTTTGAGTAGCCACAGGGGGTTGAAGTAGCCGCAGGGGGTTGATGTAGCCGCAGTGCCTGTTTTGGGGGTTTGAGCAGCCACCGTGTCTGTTGCTGGGGTTGATCTCCTGCCGCTCGCCGCTCCCGGGACCCGCTACTCTGCCCGCCCCGATGAGGCGCCGCCGTTCGCCCTCCCTCTTTTCTTGTTGCTGAGGGCTCATCTCTGGACAGTATTCCTGAATAGTTGTTTAACCCTAAACAAGGCCTGAACCACATTCAGGAGACATAGCAATATGAACACGCTTCTTTGAACATCCCAAGGATATGCAAAATTCTCAGGGAATATTGCGGACATCTTCATGAAGAAAAAAGAAAAGGGAGTTTCTGAAGATATGGAAGGGAAGATGAACAAGTGGGAGAAAGTGTCCCATCCTGTCTCCCCCTTAAATTCATTCTCCGAGGAGAAAAAAGTGTTATTACTAATAGTTTCTAAGAGGTGGTTCCCGAGGTACAGAGATGACGGCAGCGCTGATTACAGGTACCAGATCAGACTTGCGACCAATAATCTTATCACCTCATAAAACAGCAGCATAATTATATTCTTGGCCCAGTTCCGAATAATGATAAACAGCACAAAAGGGAACATATACTGCAAGCAAGGTATTACATGACCCAACATTGAGAGCCAGCCCCACAACTTTGACAGCCAATACATCAACATTGTGACCAATCAATATAATGAATGCTTATAACAATTTTGCCTTAACACACTTTGGTCAGATCTATCGTTATCTCAACCCTTCGAGCCCCACGTTGGGCACCAAAAAGGACTGTCGTGGTTTAACCTGGCAGGCAGCCAAACCCCACGCAGCCGCTCGCTCACTCCCCCTCCCCGATGGGACGGGGAGAGAATTGGAAGGGTAAGAGTGAGAAAAACTCGTGGGTTGAGATAAAGACAGTTTAATAGAACAGAAAAGGGAAAATAATAATAATGATGATAGAATATACAAAATGAGTGACGCACAATGCAATTGCTCACCACCCGCGCTGACCGATAACCAAGTAGCGATCGCTACTTCCTGGATCACGCCTATCATTCATATACTGAGCATGATGTCACATGGTATGGAATACCCCGTTGGCCGGCTGGGCTGGCTGTCCTGGTTATGTTCCCTCCCATCTTGTGTACCTAGCTCAGTCAGTAGGCATCGGAGCTGTCCTTGGACTAGGAGGGCACTTAGCAACAACTGAAAACATCAGTGTGTTATCAACATTCTTCTCATACTAAATCCAAAACGCAGCACTAGGAATAAATTTAACCCTATCCCAGCCGAAACCAGGTTAACTGTATACTACAAAACAGGAACTCTTTGGTGCTTAAAACATACTAACCTTTCTGCCAAATCTCTATTGTAAAGTCACTGTGTAAACAGCTACGCATACGGAAAAAGTAGCCTTTCAAAAAATCTTCTGTGCTCATCGGATTAATTTTGGCAACATACTATTAGGTCCTACCCATACAGTAATCCCTCTGAAACTGATAGTTTCCTTCTCCAAAACTATGTTCAGCACACAGAGGTAGCATCTTCCCTGACGAGTATGTCAGCCTTTCTTTCTGCCCTCACACACATAAGACCTGTGTGATTCTGTGCGGGGTTTGCTGTGCAGGATGGCAGCAACTGCAGCTAGAGGAGAGGAATGTTGCATAATGCTAGGTGCATTTGTCCCCCCTCAAGTTTCAAGTCTCTACCGAGGCACAAAAAACCCAAAGTAAGCCAAGACAGCAGAAAGCAATGTGCAAGAGGGAAGGACTTAGAACAAAAGAGTATCTGCATCGGGCATCTGAAGCCTGTATTTTTGCAGATTAAAAAATGCGTGTACAACTGAAAGCATGACAAAAATTTTACAGCAGTGTTCAAACGCCTTAGTTAAAAACGATCAATACAGAGAAAAGGAGATAGCACAAGCAAACCGTGAAAATGCTGTCTGTAGTGCTGTGGGTGAATCTGTATATATAAAACACATGAATTCTGTTTTGCCTTTATGAACTGCCTCGCTTTTTATGTCTAACAGCTGCTTTTCACTCTCACAGCGTATTGAATTGTGTTCCTTCCGCTAAAAAAAATAACAATAACAACTACCAATTTGTCAGGAAAAAACCCACCGCAGTAATTAAGAGCTAGTAAGTAATGAGTAAGGTTACTTCAACACAAAATGGCTTTTCTGTTTTTTCTGAAAAAGGTGTTATGTTCCACAACAACAAAAAAAGAGTCCAGGCTCCGATGCTGCCTTTTGCGATTTCCGAGGCACTGAGGGGAAGGATGTACAGACAGACATGCCAAGCTGAACTCAGGCTGAAAGGTAGGGCTTTCCCAGCAGGCAGGCAAGCCTCAAATTTGGGGATCAGCCTGGGCTCTGGGAAGGTGGTTTACACAGACAAGAGCCAGCACAGAAGACCCCAGCCCAGGGCCACAGAATTTTTCATAGCAGCAAAGAAAGTTGCGCCAAGGGAGGTTTAGATTGGACATTAGGAGAAATTTCTTTACTGAAAGAGTGGTCAGGCCTTGGAACAGGCTGCCCAGGGAAGTGGTTGAGTCTCCATCCCTGGAGGTATTTAAAAGACGTGTAGATGAGGCGCTTAGGGACATGGTGTAGTGGGCATGGTGGTGTTGGGTTGACGGTTGGACTCGATGATCTTAGAGGTCTTTTCCAACCTTAATGATTCTATGATTCTATGAAATAAGCCAGTCAGCCTCTGTTTATAATACAGGCTAAATTAAGCAAAACTGAGACAAGAAACCCATGTTGAACCTACCCTTCTACTTGTTTCTTTTACTTCTCGCTTGACAGCTACTTGTTAAAGCATAAATCCACTCTGGAGGTGAACCTCTGGAAACAAATGTTAATAAGCAGTGCAGCGCCTGAGGCAGCAGCAGCAGCATTGGGACCTGTAGGCTACACGGTCCCAAGCCTGGAAGGGTAACAACAGAGTGCCCATGCTCAAGGAACATGTGGAGAAAAAAAAAGAGTGGTAGCCTCTACAAAACCCAAAGAAATGTGGAAGCTATAATTTACATGACCCAAACTCCATCTCCCACTGACCATACAGGAGGAGGCTGTGGTAACAGCAGCCCTACAGCTTTACTTGTTGTGTCCTTGCATCCCACTCCCTGTCCTGGTTTACCCTTTTCTCACCCCCACCACTTCACTTTTGGAGGAAGACCCACACCAGTGAAGAGATGAAGCTAGTAAGTCTGACCTGTCTCTAAAAAGCTTCTACCAATATAAAGTGTGTCCCCCGAAAAACTGCTTTGGTTCTCTGAAAGATCAGGATCTAGCTAGGAAGACCTATTAGACGCTGCTCAGACAATGGTGCTTGTTCAAAAACACAATGGATGACCAGGTAGACCTGTATATGACAGCCAAGGACAAAACACTCACCTGGGAAAATCTGACTTCCCTAGGGGAGGTCAGCTGAATTCACACTCTGAGCATCTTTAGGAAACATGATAACCCTTTCCTGTCAGACAAAGCATTTCTAACACACCTAAAACAACATTCACAACGCAAAATGCTTTCTATGCAGAAGGCACAGCAATAGAAAAACTTCTCACAAAGGGCGGACTATTCAATAACGAGAGCTACTTTGTACAGAAGAGCCTCAGGTTCCTCAGAAAAAGAAGCCAAATATCATAGAATAGTTTGGATTGGAAGGGACCTTTAAAGGTCATCTAGTCCAACCCCCCTGCAATGAGCAGGGACATCTTCAACTAGATCAGGTTGTTCAGAGCCCCGTCCAACCTCACCCTGAATGTTTCCAGGGATGGGGCATCTACCACCTCTCTGGGCAACCTGTTCCAATGTTTCACCACCCTCATTGTAAAAAATTTCTTCCTTCTATCTAGTCTAAATCTACCCTCTTCTAGTTTAAAACCATTCCCCCTTGTCCTGTCGCAACAGGCCCTGCTAAAAAGTTTGCCGCCATCTTTCTTATAAGCCCCCTTTAAGTACTGAAAGGCCGCAATAAGGTCTCCCCGAAGTCTTCTCTTCTCCAGGCTGAATAATCCCAACTCTCTCAGCCTTTCCTCATAGGAGAGGCGTTCCATCCCCCTGATCATTTTTGTGGCCCTCCTCTGGACCCACTCCAACAGGTCCATGTCTTTCTTGTGCTGAGGGCTCCAGAGCTGGACGCAGTACTCCAGGTGGGGTCTCACCAGAGCAGAGTAGAGGGGCAGAATCACCTCCCTCGACCTGCTGGCCATGCTTCTTTTGATGCAGCCCAGGATACGGTTGGCCGCCTGGGCTGCTAGCTCACATTGTCGGCTCATGTCCAGCTTTTCCTCCGCCAGTACCCCCAAGTCCTTCTCGGCAGGGCTGCTCTCAATCCCTTCATCCCCCAGCCTGTATTGATACCGGGGGTTGCCCCGACCCAGGTGCAGGACCCTGCACTTGGCCTTGTTGAACCTCATGAGGTTCACACAGGCCCACTTCTCGAGCTTGTCCAGGTCCCTCTGGATGGCATCCGGTCCCTCAGGCGTGTCAACCGCACCACTCAGCTTGTTGTCATCTGCAAACTTGCTGAGGGTGCACTCGATCCCACTGTCTATGTCATTGATGAAGATATTAAACAGTACTGGTCCCAATACGGACCCCTGAGGGACACCACTTGTCACCGATCTCCATCTGGACATTGAGCCGTTGACCACTACCCTCTGGATGCGTCCATCCAACCAATTCCTCACCCACTGGACAGTCCACCCATCAAATCCATACCTCTCCAGTTTAGAGAGAAGGATGTTGTGGGGGACCGTGTCAAAGGCCTTACAGAGGTCCAGATAGATGACATCTGTAGCTCTTCCCATGTCCACTGATGTAGTCACTCCATCATAGAAGGCCACTAGGTTGGTCAGGCAGGACTTGCCCTTGGGGAAGCCATGCTGGCTGTCTCGAAGCACCTCCCTGTCCTCCATGTGCCTTAGCATAGCTTCCAGGAGGATCTGTTCCATGATCTTCCCAGGCACAGAGGTGAGACTGACTGGCCTGTAGTTCCCCGGGTCTTCCTTTTTTCCCTTTTTAAAAATGGGGGTTATGTTTCCCTTTTCCAGCCAGTGGGAACTTCACCGGACTGCCACGACTTCTCAAATACGATGGATAGTGGCTTAGCAACTTCATCCGCCAGTTCCCTATATCTACATATATAATATATATCATATATAATATATGTCATATATATATCATCTATAGATCATATATATTCATATATATAAATATCTACAGATATTATATTATATATCTACAGGTATTTTAATATATATATCTACAGGTAGACAGAGGCCACTTTCACAGCAGAATTGGAGCACTTATGCTTAAATGGGAGCAAGGTTAGGAGAGTCTAAGCTTTGGTACAGAGAATATTTGGTTATACATATGGGCTTCCTATGCAAGACAGCAAAGAGTAAACTAGGAGAGTGACCAGTACATCCCACCCTTCAGATACAGCAGTTCCACACGGCAGAAACACAGAGCTCCTCCTCTGCCTGCAAATGTGACTACCTACAGACCTCAGTGGTCATGCAGTTTCAGCAGCAGATCTTAATGAAATGCTTTGGAAGGGAGGCTGTTAAGAAACAGCATTGGCAGCATCCATTTACATAAATCTTATTCCTCTTTCAGAAAAGAGGAAACTCTTCAAAGAATGGGAGCCAGGGGGCTGATGTTCCCACCACTGCTTCCAGAGAGTACACAGATGACTGGCTCTAACCCACAGCCCTGCACTGCTCTAAGGGTGCACATCAGACACTCTTCTTTAAGAAATGTATACAGTAAGAAACAGTTAATGGGACCATATATTTTAATTTTAAAGTGTCTCAGCACTGATGGATTAAATACATGACAGCATAAAAATGTCATTCATCTTTCTTTCAGGTCCACTGAATAGCTCTAAGTTCCCATTGCTACCGGAAGTCTTAAATTAAAAAGGAAGATCTGAGTTAAATCAGATTCTCCCTCAGGCATACTTTTTTCCATGTCTGTTGAACAGAAGTGCTCAAAGGTTTATTTTAAAGTGAATCAGTGGAGGCAAAATAGCTTTTGGTCAGGTAAATAAATCCTCTGAAGAATAAAATGCAGAATGCTATCCTGACCTAACTTAATTTCCCTGAATCTGGAAAAGTGCCCTGGTGTCTCACTTCACCAAAGACGACCTTTGTTTCATGCAGATTTAGTGGCTACACCTATGTGAAATACGAGTTATATAAATTAAAGCAATCTTAGGAACATATACAAATATTTGTTTAACATGCTTCAATTATACTTTAAAACATTATTATGGATTTTATGTAAATCCAGGTAGGTAGGAATTGTTACAATTTAGGATCAACGTGATCTACAGTCTGAGATGTGGGAAGGGAAGCATACAAAAAGATTAAAAGAGAATGAGTTTCTTCTTTTTTTGCTTGGTTATACTTCCATCAAACTTTATTCATTTCAAAGGAAATTGTTTGCAATTTAAATGTCATTAGTAAGGGGAGAAATGGACTTGCTGAGCTGCGAAATAATTAGCAACTTATTTCCTTCTTCCTGTAGGGGGAAAAATTCCCATAAATGCCAGCGTCAGTGCAGACTGACACACATCCTCTTAGTTTATGTGTTAGATATTTCTTGAATTATCAGTATGAAAGTATGGTACTGTACTGGTTTTGGCTGGGATAGAGTTAATTTTCTTCATAGTAGCTAGTATGGGGCTATGTTTTGGATTTGTGCTGGAAACAGTGTTGATAACACAGGGATGTTTTAGTTATTGCTGAGCAATGCTTACACGGCATCAAAGCCTTTTCTGCTTCTCACACTGCCCTGACAGCGAGTAGGCTGGGGGTGCACAAGAAGTTGGGAGGGGACACAGCTGGGACAGCTGGACTCCCACTGGGGGGGAGTGAATGAGCGGCTGTGTGGGGCTGAGCTGCCCACCAGGGTTAACCCACAACAGGTATAATGGTAGGAGACAGATCATAACAGTATGTGCTGTGAACTTTGATTTCTTGTAGCAATACGAATGTCTCCAAACGTTTTTGTAAATCTTCAAATCCATCCAGATCCACTTTTCTTATCTTTCTTCTCTATTTTAACTCATGTAGGTCACAGCAAGACTGTCCATCTCCACTTTAAAAGGAACTTTGAAAAGCATCAAGGATATTACCTTTTAAATGATGCCCAGTCTTGTCTCAGGTTTTTACTTTTGGAATACCATGAGCTGCTTTTAAAATATGCATAATAGCACCAGCAACAGACCCATACCTCACTGCAGCTCCTGTCAGTAACTCTACCTACCACAGTCCCCACATACTTCTGCAGACTTCGTTCTGAATCCTTACCTGAGCATCCCCTGCTGTAACCTCTTTATACGAGTAAATTTATGTGAATCGGGATCGCAATCCATATTTAAAATCCCATTGACAATTAGACAGATGCTACAAACTTCTCCTTCATCTTTATGCATACAAGTATGCAAGTATTTAGTTTTCAGACTGCAGCCAAAAAGTAAGGTATTTTAATAAGAAACCTAGGCCATATACGTCCAAAAGCTATTCTATAATTAACACAGTTTTAATTTGTTTGCTGGAAACAAAAATGCTGGTTCTGAGGATTTTCGCTCTATTTTATTTTTCTGTAGCTTGTTTTGTCTCTGTAAATATAGCAACAAAATATATTTTTCCCTTTACTCCTATTCCTAGCCTATTTTAATCATTTTGATGTGGAATGGTACATTTCTTTAGAATATAACACATTTTAAAATCCTCTCCTTTTTTCTCAAGAGGGTTTCTTTTTTTTCCAGACACGATCTTTCCTCACATGCTCTTGTTGGCGGCGTTTTCTCTCTGCCTCAAGCTCTTACACATGTCTTTCCATTTCCCCTTCCAATGTACGTGTGTATCTCCTTGTCATTCCCTCTGTCCTTCCTATCAGTATCCAGCCATCTTCTGCTCCCCATTCTCCCCCACTTTCTCCACCACTGTCTCCTTGTTACACCCTTCTCTACACCCGTTCTGACTCTGACTGGAGGTAAGGCAGCTCTAGCACACCCAGCTGAGGATTGTTTTTGTGTATCATCTAGGCTGAGCTATGGCCCGAGTTGGATTTTCAATCCGTGTAGCTACTGGAAGGCATGAAGCTGGACGTGGGACAGTGAGAAAGCATTATTCCTGCAATGTCCCAAAGCATTCCAGTGAAGCCAGTGACATCCTCTGATGTCACTAAACCTTTGCATTTGTAGACTTCATAATGAAATGTGACAACAGCATCCATTTAGTTGTGAGACATACACCAAAGCTACATTAGGGCAAGATTTGCATAGTCATATTGCTTTAAAATTGACCTAACAGCATTCCTAATCATTGAAATCCACAGATGTCCATGCTGCTGCAACTATATGTCACCCTCCCCTATGCCATTAAATAACACCTTAAACATGATTTCAAATATCTGAATGCAAGTATACACATTCATACAGTACAGATCCTCGGGTTCATAAGCTCATGATTGGATTACATTGTTTCATCAACGCAATACCCATCTGTGAATGATAATCTAATCTAGACCTTCTCCTCCATTATCTCTAACCTTTTTAAAAAATACCATCTGAGAAGGAGAACACATGAGAGCAGAAACTGGTTATAAACCATGTTGCACCAAGGCAGTTTGAGGCTAAGTTGTAAGAATGAGATCTATTTATTTGGGGATCAGAATACACAGACTTTACCAGTGAAAAAAATAATCTGTTATTTTTCTTTACTGATAAAACATATCCTAGATGTCAAGGGCTTGATGTATCCTTAACAATTCAGTGGCTTCCAAATCTCACACAGACGGTACGCTGGAGCTGCAACTGCCATTTTACTCGAAACACCACAGTGAGGCAAGGATCTCACAACTGCTTTGTATTAAAAGATGGATTTAGAGCAAAATTCCATGGAAAAATACATGAAGCTATGTCAACTGACATCAGATGAGTTTCACTTCACAAAAGGAACTCATTGGCTGACCCAGGAGACAGAAGATTGAATGCTCATTAAAAAGTCTTTTGACATCTCCATTCCTAACCAGCCATGTCCCCTAAGCACCTACATTTCTGCTCCAGAGCCTGCATCCAAGCAGTCTTACACAATTAGTCACAGGCATACAAAAAGATTTAGGGATTGTGAGACCAAATTTTAGAAACCTCCACAGCTAAATGACAAACGAGAAGGGGCCTGGACAATACAGAGGTTTTAAGAAACTTTTAGGCGCTGGGTTCCTCCAGTGGCTCCAGCTCTGTTTTCAGGCCAGAGCAGCCTAATTGTGGGGCTGGAAGTACTGTGGAGTCTCACAGTTGAACATCCTAATACCTTTACCCCGGGGATTAGAGCAGGAATGCACTCTCAAAGTGGATCATACGCTACCGAAGGAAAGGGAACCACTGCCACAAAATATTTAGCCATATTTTGGAACAAAAGGGCTAGCGTAGATACTTAACGCTTCAAGACTCTGGACAGGAGGCAAGTACCTAAATTCCCTAAGAGTGCGTGTCCCAACACAAGCCTGGCAGCTTTTCCTATCAGGCACCTCAGGACATTCCCTCTTCATTTGCTGAGGCTTTGCAAAGCCTCTTCTCGGCAGCCTGCCACTCCTCCCGGAAGCTGGGTCCCCACACTGGCAGCTCCGATGCACAGGAAACCAGACACAGGGCCAGTACGTGTTGTGAGACAGGTGCTATAAGAAATAAATAAATTTCATTCCACAGATACTTTGAGAATGGTTCAAAAGGCCAACAAGTATAAGTTTCTCTGATGCAAATGCCCCACTGCATTCTTACTAGTACACTGGCACTTGCTTGGTATGTTCATCCATCTTTACTTTCAACAGAAAATAAAGTTCTTAGATTTTATTCTTAAAGATGAATGTTTTTACCATGCTGTTTCTCAAGACACCTCTGCAGGATCATTTGCCATTTTACTAGTGTAACTGTGAAGTAGCTGGTTATGAAATAATGAAAGCTGAAAGTTCAGTGACCCAACTTCCCATCATCAACATGAACATATACTTGTATCAGGAACATAAACATGGCATGTTACATGTTGGAGAATCCTGACGGAAATCTCAGATAAAGTAAAATCCCTCACAAGTTTAATTAATAGATAGTCCCCTGACCATTTATTCTTCTCTCAAAATGCTATTGACCATGACATTGACCATGTGAGATGGTCAATGTTAATGAAAATAATACTAACAAAGGAATTACTGAGTATCTGAAGCCTCTGTAAATAAATATATATTACATATATAGCTAGATGGCCAGGCAGATACATAGGGTTAAGTTCTTCAAGTGTAAATAAAACCAGTATCATTGCTTCACCTTTATGCAGATGACTGCAGCTACAGGTATTAAGACAGCAAAATACATCAAAGCAATTCAACCTATAAATAGAATTATTTCAAAATGAAATTTGGCCAAACGTTAAATATTTGCCTCAGTTACTCCAATAATGTCTAACTGAAATCAGTGGAATATAAAGGCAAAATATAACCATATAAAGGAAATTATACTGCACTTTCTCTTTAATTAGGCTTATGTCATCTCATCAATTTACATAGTCTTGAGGTGGAGAGGAACAGGCTAAATGTAGAAACCTTTTATGTATTTAATTTCAGTCAAAATACCAATCAATCACCAGCAAAATGAAAATCTTTATGCAATAATCTCCTGAAACTTATCAAGTACAACAATAAAAACCTCAGCAGTTCTGACCGATTGACCTCAAAATAGAAATAATCTATGCAGGAAAGTCCCAACATCACCCCAGCCCACTCAGCCTTCACCTCACAATTCAAGAATTTTTCACTAGAGTATATTGTCTAGTTAATCGCGACCATATTGCAATCATTAGACATTGAAATCACTGAAGTTTGAGAGGTGTAAAGGATTCTCACTCAGTAGCAACTAATGTCCCAATCAATGTACTGTTCCAACACGAACTTAAAAATACTAGGGGCAGAACAGCTCGACTGTTTTACCTACCTGAGCCTTGAAGGCATGTCAGTCAGATGCATAAATTATTATTTTTTTAAATTTTATTTAGAAATATTAGAATAAAATGTGGTATTGGTCATCCTCAGCCCTTCAAAATAAAATGAAACAAAACCTGGCAATGTGTCTCTGAAGGAAATAACACTACCATAATATGCAACATGCCCAGTTTCAACCTCCTGCCAGAAGTATTCATTATCATTAAAAATAAATGATAAACAGCTCTTGGAGAAAATACAGAGGTAAACAGATAATGAGAAAACAGATATTTACATTGTGGTTATTGTCTTTTAAAGTATTTTAATTGTAGATGAAAGTATATGGCAACAAATAACATCTTATCCTGTCTTCAGTGTTTAACACACAATCTCTTTAGTAAAGATGCCGTTCCACACACAGCCAGACTGAAGTGAATGCCATTACTTCCACTTTGCAGTGATGTAGCTCAGAGCTGAATGCCGACCCATGCTTTTTCTTTTCACCACTCCCTCCAGATTTCTCTTCTATAGTCCTTCATGCAACAGCAGCAACAACAAAAAGGAAACAGTGAACCTCTTCCTGTGACGAGGCTCTGCCACGTTTGGTCACAAATTAGCACTCCCCCAAGCAATGGTGCAGAACCTATGCCAGCCTCCTGGCCATTGTGGCAACTTACCAGGAAACTGAGGGGCAAAACTCATTTGCATGCACATTTAAAAAACGCACACAAATTTGAATCAGAGGGAAAAAAAAAGAAAAAAAAGAGAGAGTTATTATGGAGCACTACAGATGTATTCAGAGCTATAAAACCTCTGAGAAAGAAGAAAGGACAGAATGCTAAAAAGAAAGCTGACACTGCTTGTCTAAAATCAACATGCATGCACGCACTGGATATGGTCTGAAGCGGCTACATATGCTGCAGGTTTGTGCACACTAGATTACTATATAAAATTAGAATCATAGAATCATAGAATCATACAGGTTGGAAAAGACCTCTAAGATCATTGTGTCCAACCGTCAACCCAACACACCATGCCCACTAAACCATGTCCCTAAGGGCCTCATCTACACGTCTTTTAAATACCTCCAGGGATGGTGACTCCACCACTTCCCTGGGCAGCCTGTTCCAAGGCCTGACCACTCTTTCAGTAAAGAAATTTTTCCTAATGTCCAATCTAAACCTCCCTTGGCGCAACTTGAGGCCATTTCCTCTCGTCCTATCGCTAGTTACTTGGCAGAAGAGACCAACACCCACCTCGCTACAACCTCCTTTCAGGTAGTTGTAGAGCGCGATGAGGTCTCCCCTCAGCCTCCTCTTCTCCAGACTAAACAACCCCAGTTCCCTCAGCCGCTCCTCATAAGACTTGTGCTCCAGGCCCTTCACCAGCTTCGTTGCCCTCCTCTGGACACGCTCCAGCACCTCCATGTCCTTCTTGTAGTGAGGGGCCCAAAACTGAACACAGTATTCGAGGTGCAGCCTCACCAGTGCCGAGTACAGGGGCACGATCACCTCCCTGCTCCTGCTGGCCACACTATTTCTGATACAGGCCAGGATGCCGTTGGCCTTCTTGGCCACCTGAGCACACTGCTGGCTCATGTTCAGCCGGCTGTCAATCAGCACCCCCAGGTCCTTTTCCTCTGGGCAGTTTTCCAGCCACTCTTCCCCAAGCCTGTAGCGTTGCCTGGGGTTGTTGTGGCCGAAGTGCAGGACCCGGCACTTGGCCTTGTTGAACCTCATACAATTGGCCTCGGCCCATCGATCCAGCCTGTCCAGGTCCCTCTGCAGAGCCTTCCTACCCTCGAGCAGATCAACACTCCCACCCAACTTGGTGTCGTCTGCAAACTTACTGAGGGAGCACTCGATCCCCTCGTCCAGATCGTCGATAAAGATATTGAACAAGACCAGCCCCAGTACTGAGCCCTGGGGAACACCGCTTGTGACCGGCCGCCAACTGGATTTAACTCTGTTGACCACAACTCTCTGGGCTCGGCCGTCCAGCCAGTTTTTTACCCAGCGAAGAGTGTACCTGTCTAGGCTGTGAGCCGCCAGCTTCTCTAGGAGAATGCTGTGGGAGACAGTGTCAAAGGCTTTACTGAAGTCCAGGTAGACCACATCCACTGCCTTTCCCTCATCCACTAGGCAGGTCACCTGGTCATAGAAGGAGATCAGGTTGGTCAAGCAGGACCTGTCTTCCATGAACCCGTGCTGGCTGGGCCTGATCCCCTGGTTGTCCCGGACATGGCTCGTGAGCACCCTCAAAACCAACCGCTCCATGATCTTCCCCAGCACCGAGGTCAGGCTGACCGGTCTGTAGTTCCCCGGATCCTCCTTCCGGCCCTTCTTATAGATCGGCGTCACATTGGCGAGCCTCCAGTCATCCGGGACCTCCCCAGTTAACCAGGACTGCTGGTAAATGATGGAGAGTGGCTTGGCAAGCTCCTCTGCCAGCTCCCTCAGTACCCTTGGGTGGATCCCATCCGGCCCCATAGACTTGTGAACATCCAGGTGGCCTAGCAGGTCATTAACTTCATCCTCTTGAATTATGGGGGGTTTATCCTGCTCGTCGTCCCTGTCTTCCAGCTCAGGGGGCTGAGTACCCTGAGGATAACCACTCTGACTACTAAAGACTGAGGCAAAGAAGACGTTGAGTACCTCAGCCTTTTCCTCATCCTTGGTGGCAATGTACCCCCCCGCATCCAATAGAGGATGGAGATTCTCCTTGGCTCTCCTTTTGTCATTGAGATACTTATAAAAGCATTTTTTGTTGTCTCTCACGACAGTGGCCAGGTTGAGTTCAAGCTGGGCTTTTGCCTTTCTAATTTCCTCTCTGCACGACCTAACGCGATCCCTGTACTCTTCCTGAGTTGCCTGCCCCTTCTTCCACAAGTGATAAACTCTCCTTTTTTTCCTGAGTCCCAGCCAGAGCTCCCCGTTCAGCCAGGCCGGTCGCCTTCCCCGCCCGTTCTTCTTGCGGCACATGGGGACAGCCCGCTCCTGCGCCTTTAAGACTTCCTTCTTGAAGAACGTCCAGCCTTCCTGGACCCCTTTGCCCTTCAGGACTGTCTCCCAAGGGACCCTCTCAACCAGTGTCCTGAGCAGGCCAAAGTCCGCCCTCCGGAAGTCCATGGTAGCGGTTTTGCTGGCCCCCCTCTTTACTTCACCAAGTATCGAGAATTCTACCATTTCATGGTCGCTAAGCCCAAGACGGCCTCCGACCACCACATCTCCCACCAGCCCTTCTCTGTTCGTGAACAGCAGGTCAAGCGAGGCATCTCCCCTGGTAGGCTCGCTTACCAGCTGCGTCAGGAAGTTATCCTCCACACACTCCAGGAACCTCCTCGACTGTTTCCTCTCTGCCGTGTGGTATTTCCAGCAGATGTCTGGAAAGTTGAAGTCCCCCACGAGAACAAGGGCTAGCGACTGGGAGACTTCTGCCAGCCTCTGGTAGAATATTTCGTCTGCCTCCTCATCCTGGCTAGGTGGTCTATAACAGACTCCCAGCAGGATATCTGCCTTGTTGGCCTTCCCCCTCATCCTTACCCACAAGCACTCGACCTCGTCATCACTACCATTGAGCTCTAGACAGTCGAAGCACTCCCTAACATACAGGGCTACCCCACCGCCTCTCCTTCCTCGCCTGTCCCTTCTGAAGAGCTTATAGCCATCCATTGCAGCACTCCAATCGTGAGACTCATCCCACCACGTTTCCGTGATGGCGACTAAGTCATAGCTACCCTGCTGCACAATGGCTTCCAGCTCCTCCTGTTTGCCGCCCATGCTGCGTGCATTGGTGTAGATGCACTTGAGCTGGGCTGCCGATTTCTCCCCCGACATTGGCGTGCGGTCCCTAGGCTCTTCTCTAGTGAGCCTGGTTTTATCCCCTTCCCCCTTCGAATCTAGTTTAAAGCCCTCTCGATGAGCCCTGCCAACTCACACGCGAGAATCCTTTTCCCCCTGTGAGACAGCTGAACTCCGTCCGTCGCCAGCAGGCCCGGTGCAGTGTAAACCTCCCCATGATCAAAGAAGCCAAAATTCTGCCGATGGCACCAGCCCCTGAGCCACGTGTTGATCCGATGAGTTTTCCTGTTCCTTTCAGTGTTCCGCCCTGCCACTAAAGGGATCGAGGAAAACGCTACCTGTGCTCCCGATCCTCCCACCAGTCGCCCCAGTGCCCTGAAGTCCCTTTTGATCCCTTCGGGACTTCTCTCTGCAACCTCCTCACTGCCAGCCTGTATAACCAGTAGCGGGTAGTAATCGGAGGCCTGCACGAGACTAGGGAGCTTCCTAGTAATGTCCTTAACCTGGGCCCCAGGGAGGCAGCAGACTTCCCTGTGGGATGGGTCTGGGCGACAAATTGGGCCCTCGGTCCCCCTCAGAAGGGAATCACCAATGACAATTACCCTCCTTTTTTTCTTAGCGGAGGCAGTCGTAATTTGTGGGGCTGGCTGCCTCACCTCGGGCAACCCCCTGGATGGGCCTTCATCTTCGTCCTCGTTCGTCTGGCCCTCAAGTTCCAGAGCCCCATATCTGTTGTGTAGGGGCAGCTGGGAAGGTTGAGGTGAGGGAGGCTGGGCGGGGGTTCGCCTGGCACCCCGAGCAGGGACCTGTGTCCATTCCCCTCCATCGCCTGGGTCTCCTCCTTCTGCCTGGTGGCAAGAGGGTAGGGGTTCCTCCGGTTCTTGCGGAGCCTCCGTGTGCTGCCCTTACCTCAGGGACGGCAGGGTGCGGCTCCACCAATCTATCTCACTCTCACACTCCCTGATGCTCCTTAGCCTCTCCACTTCCTCTTTCAGCTCTGCCACCAGGCTGAGCAGATCATCCACCTGGTCACACCGCACACAGGCGTCATCTCTGCTGCCCTCCTGTACAAGGGACAGCCTCAGGCACTCCCTGCAGCCGGAGACCTGGACAGATGTATGTTTGTGTGGGGGCTCCGTCTGGGTCGCCACGTTTCTCCTGGCGATGGCTTTCGGCCGAGTGGATACCATGGCCAGGTCCTGGGAGGGCGACGACCACGAGTTGAGCTAGCCTCTGGAGCCTGGAGGGGGGCTGCGCCCTGCCGGCGCAAACTGCCGCGCCGCGCCCTGTTCGCCGCGCTCCGGGTCGCTCATGCTCCCTGGGGGCTGCTCTTGTACCTGAGGGGGTTTGGCCGCTGTCCCTCCTGTCCCCGCCCACGCTGAGTCAGAGCTGCCGCTCGTCAGGAGCTCGCTCCTCCGGCTCGGGGGAGGGGGGCTGGAGCACCCTCTCGCTCCCTGCGCTTTTGCCTTCGCGGTTTTTGCCGCGGTTTTGCCGCATTAGGAAGGGTCCCCCGGCGCGATCCTCCGCTCCGGAGCCCTTCGCCTCGGTGGCTTCGAATGAAATGGCGGGTACCCCGGGTTTTAAACTGCCGCCGTCCCTCCCGTCCTCGCCCACGCTGAGTCAGAGCTGCCGCTCGTCACGAGCTCTCTCCTCCGGCTCGGGGGTGGGGGGCTGGGGCACCCTTTCGCTCCCTGCGCTTTTGCCTTCGCGGTTTTTGCCGTGGTTTTGCCGCTTCAGGAAGGGTCCCCCGGCGCGATCCTCCGCTCCGGAGCCCTTCGCCTCGGTGGCTTTGCTCCATTAGCAATGGAAAAGAAATACTCTCTGCTTAGCTCCTCTCCAGGAGAAAATATTTTATGCTCAACCTGAAGGACTCAGAGACTCTGGGAAGCAGAGGCAATGAGAAAGGTCTGTGATCCATCTTCAACTCTTTTTTTCCAAATTTCACAGATACTGAACTCACAGAATTCCTTCCATTTGCCTGATGATCTTTTTGCTGGCAACAAAAGGTTTTCCCCCCATATTATTTCATCAAAGTAGTTAATTATTTATTTTACCTGACCAACTCCCACCAAACAGTCCTGTGGAGCTATGCTATCTTTCAGCCTGCCACGAGTCACACTTTTCCTGACATGGGAGGAGAGCAGTCATTTGGATGCGCATGCTCTGATGGCAGGCTGCCAGGCTCTGCCCCGCAGCCTGCGGTGGGCAGCCACCGGGGAAGCGCACCAGGGCACCATGCCACTCCACCTGGAGCAGCTTTCTGTCCTGCTCTGAAACCTCTTTGATCAAAGACGGTCACTTCAGGTAGATCCCACATGTGCACATAGGTCTGCTAAAGGCAAGAGAGCTTGCATCTTTGGTAGGCTGATTATTGTGACTCTCTACTTTGTACTCTAGAGACCAATACTAAACTAATTTAAAACTTCTGTTGGCCTGAGTTAACAAAACTAGCGTATGCCCAAGAAGATTCTTGCAGAGGTTATGTTCCTCCTGTTGCCACCTAAAAATATACAATTTCACTCTTCCTGTCATCCACTGATAAAACATGAGTCCTTTTTCAACATATAAGCCTACAAAATCCTACTACTGAAATTTTATGCCAAGCCTAACAAGCCTTGTTCTATAGGATGGTTAAAAAGTCTTTATAGTAAAATAATTCTCTAACATCGTACCTTCTTAAAAGAAAAGAATTAATAAGCTCAGTTTTCAGCTGTAACTTCATTAGAGCTACAACCATGTACGAAAGATTTCATGTAATATTAATAGAACCATATTAAGCCAGTAGACAACATTAATTTATATAACTCCCTATCTATAAGGGAAGGCTGTTGATAGTGTCCATAACTGGTGTACTAAGGCATTAACCAAATATTTTTTGGTCTGAAGTACTGTAAAATTGGTCTGAAGTACTGTAAAACTCTTCTGTTTTTTTATGTTCCCACTGTTTTGTACAAATATATATTGAAATGTCCAGATTTCACACAGTTTTAATCTGGACAAACTTAATTTAATCTTTTCAGGTGTTTTCAAAGAATAGTCCTCTTGAAGAAATCACCATTTCTATTTCAACTAATAGTTATAATCTACAAAAAGCTCTGAAACCATTTTGGGACTCAGCTTAATACTGATTCTGAGTGACAGGTAAAGAGGTTTTCATGTGGCCCAGCAAATTACATTCTTAAAAGAGGACTCTGTGACAACCAGGATTTCAGATGCTAAGGCTAAAAAGATACAGGAAGAAAAGCATGGTTTTGACAACTGGCCTTCTATCTGTGCCCTCTGCAACAACAGCGACTTGATAAGAATGCATGAAAGCAAGCCTTTTTCCTTGGATAAATTGCAGCTCTCCCACCATCCAGGAAAGTACTCAAAATGAGAATACATCTGCAAAGATGGCAGAAAACAGAACTCTGGTCTTCGTAACTCCCCCCAGGTGAAGAAAATCACCTGGATTGCCATTCACTAGGAGTAGTCAGGGCCAAATCAAAAATTCATGAGTATCGCTGAGGACCCAAGTGAGCTCCATCACATGAGTGGGATTACTCCCCATCAAAGATGGATTTTTCAACATTAAGGAAAAAGAAAGAGCAAACCCACAAAAAACCCTAAAATTAAATATTCTATCATTTGCAGAAAAGCTAATGACCCGGAATACCATCTCTAATCCATAGGCTATTTTTTCTACTTGAGAGCAAATGCTGTCTGTCACAAATACCTTACTGGGTAAAACAAGATATGAGATAAAATGCAGAATGCTACACAGTTTGAAAGGAACTTATTCTTTAATTATATACTACTTTTTACAAATGGTATATCACCATTTTTGTACTCTCTTTTGGCAAACAGTACAATTCATTACACAGAGACATACTGTTGCTCCTTTTATTTCTGATCAATGCCTTGAGGCTGGAAGGAGACATCCGGAGGGCTTGCTAGTTTCTTTGAGCTTCCTCTTTGCCCTCAATTCTTTGCTCCAGACAGGCTCCCACTGAGCACCACAGAAGTCTCCCTCAGAAGAACTTCATCGAAGGGATTCAGCTCAATCCTAATTGCCAGGACACGCCACACATGGGAGAAGCCAAAGCCTTCTACAGGGCTCACACAGGTACTCTGCCTTGAAGTAAGCTACAGAAAGATGCTCACCCTCCAACCTTTACCCAAGACTGTTTTCTCCGTTACCGTATGTGAGCACGTGCAAGACCATGGGATTACGTAATGCCAAAAGCACGTATGATGATGTTTAGCCCTTGCAGTAGGGGAACACAATGTCTGACATAAAGCTCCCTGGAGATAATGGGTCCTCCCAGGAGAAGTCTGACTCATGAAAGCTACAATTGTTATCAGTCCATAGGCAAGTATTATGGTTTAACCCAGCAGGCAGCTAAACACCACACAGCTGTTTGCTTACTCCCCTCCCTGCCAGTGGGATGGGAGAGAGAATCGGAAAAAAAAAGTAAAATTCATGGGTTGACATAAAGACAGTTTAATAGGACAGAAAAGGAAGAGATAATAATAATAACAATAATAATAATAATGATAAAAGAATATACAAAGCAGGTGATGCACGATGCAATTGCTCACCACACGCCAACCGATGCCCAGCCAGTTCCTGAGCAGCGGTCCCCACCACGCCCCAGCCAACTCCCCCCAGCTTATATACTGAGCATGACATCATATGGTATGGAATATCCCTTTGGCCAGTTTGGGTCAGCTCTCCTGGCTGTAAACCCTCCCAGCTTCTCGTTGCCAGGGCATGAGAAGCTGAAAAGTCCTTGACTAGAGTAAGCACTACTTAGCAACAACTAAAATATCAGTGTGTTATCAACATTCTTCTCATACTAAATCCAAAACGCAGCACTATACCAGCTACTAGGAAGAAAATTAACTCTATCCCAGCTAAAAACAGGACAGTATCCACCCCTTATACCATACCATCTACGTCATGGCCACGTCCCACATTTTCCAATACATTCCAATTAATCATCACCACTTTTCCTGCCTTTTCATATGTACACACAGATTTCATTCCCTTAGACTATGGGCCATCCCTCTAAAATGTTTGTTGAGTTCATTTAGTCCATGACTTTGGGATCCATCTGTCATAACAGTCTTTGAGGGCAGGAGAGATGGTGTGTGGTGTCGGATTCTTGCATGCTGAAGCAAGTTCTGGTTCCATTATCAATGCGCTCGTCCAGTTCTCTTATCGTTGCACTTTGCTTGGTTTCATTAAAGTTCATTCTTCATTAATCTGGGTGATTCTTACTGCAATTCCGTTGATATGGCATATAGCCACCATAGAAGTGATGATATAAAGTATTATATAGCAATTAACATCATAAAATTTAATCCATTGGCTATTCTCACCCAAAATCAAATCCCCTTGAGGTACACATCGGACTTCCCCATCCTTTCACATCACCCACCAAGGGCACCCAGGTCCTTGAGCAAAAGCACTCCCACAAATGGGTTTACTTTTGCCTGAGGCAGGAGTAACCCAGACTGTCTTCCCCAGCATATTTTTTATGTGCACGACAGGGACTTTATCCCCCTCTACATTACGTAAGGGTTTGGATTGGGCAGGGCCAGCTCGAGTGACAGATCCCCTAGTGTTGACTAACCAGGTGGCCTTTGCTAACTGTGTATCCCAATGCTTGAATATCCCACCACCCATTGCTCTCAGCGTAGTCTGAGTGTGATATAATAAATCTGCCAGGCCTCCCCATATTTATATTTCAACCATAATCCCCCATACCAGAGAGGCTTTACTCGCTTGGCTTGCTTGATGGCAGCGCATGTTTCACATTCATGGATAACCTGTGCAATAGCGTCCATGGTCAAGTCCACCCCTCGATCACGAGCCCATCTGTATGTTGCATCTCTTCCTTGATGGCCTGAGGCGTCATGGGCTCACCGAGCTATCAATAATTCACCCTTATATTGCCAGTCCAGATCCACCTGAGCCACTCCAATCTTAGCAGCCTGATCCACCTGCTGGTTGTTTTGATGTTCTTCAGTGGCCTGACTCTTGGGTACGTGAGCATCTACGTGACGTACTTTTACAACCAGATTCTCTACTCGGGCAGCAATATCTTGCCACAATGCGGCGGCCCAGATGGGTTTACCTCTGCGCTGCCAGTTGTTCTGCTTCCACTGCTGCAACTACCCCCACAGGGCATTTGCCACCATCCATGAGTCAGTATAGAGATAAAGTACTGGCCATTTTTCTCATTCAGCAATATCCAAAGCCAGCTGGATGGCTTTCACCTCTGCAAACTGGCTCGATTCACCTTCTCCTTCAGCAGTTTCTGTGACTTGGCGTATAGGACTCCATACAGCAGCCTTCCATCTCCGATGCTTTCCCACCAGATGACAGGACCCATCAGTGAACAGGGCATATTCCTTCTCATTTTCTGGTAGTTTGTTATACAGTGGGGCCTCTTCAGCACGCGTCATCTCCTCCCCTGGGGATATTCCAAAATCTTTGCCTTCTGGCCAGTTCGTGATCACTTCCAAGATTCCTGGGCGACTGGGGTTTCCTATTCAAGCCCGTTGTGTGATCAGTGCAACCCACTTACTCCACGTAGCATCGATTGCATGATGTGTAGAGGGGACGCTCCCTTTGAACATCCCGCACAGCACGGGCAGTCGGGGTGCCAGGAGGAGCTGTGCTTCGGTACCAATCACTTCCGAAGCAGCTCGAACCCCTTCATATGCTGCCAATATCTCCTTCTCAGTTGGAGTGTAGTGGGCCTTGGATCCTCTGTATCCCCGACTCCAGAACCCTAAGGGTTGACCTTGAGTCTCCCCTGGTGCTTTCTGCCAGAGGCTCCAGGTAGGGCCATTCTCCCCGGCTGCGTTGTAGAGCACATTCTTTACATCTTGTCCTACCCGGACTGGCCCAAGGGCTACTGTTTAATTTGTAAAAAGGCTTGTTGTTGCTCAGGGCCCCATTTGAAATCGTTCTTCTTCCTGGTCACTTGATAGAGAGGGCTTACAATTAGGCTGTAATCTGGAATATGCATTCTCCAAAAACCCACCACGCCTAAGAAAGCTTGTGTTTCCTTTTTGCTAGTTGGTGGGGACATGGCTGTTATTTTGTTGATCACATCCATTGGGATCTGACGACGTCCATCTTGCCATTTTATTCCTAAAAACTGGATCTCCTGTGCAGGTCCCTTGACCTTTACTTTGTTTTATGGCAAAACCGGCCTTCAGAAGGATTTGGACTATTCTTTCCCCTTTCTCAAAAACTTCTTCTCCTGTGTTGCCCCACACAATGATGTCATCAATGTATTGCAGGTGTTCTGGAGCCTCACCCTGTTCCAGTGTGGTGTGGATCAGTCCATGGCAAATGGTAGGGCTGTGTTTCCACCCCCTGGGGCAGTTGGTTCCAGGTGTGCTGGACACCCCTCCAAGTGTGTTGTGGTTTAACCCGACAGGTAGCCGAACACCACACAGCCACTCGCTCACTCCGCCCCCCACACAGTGGGAGGGGGAAAAGAATGGGGAAAAAAAAAGTAAAATTCATGGATTGAGATAAGGACAGATTAATAGAACAGAAAAGGAAGGGAAAATAATAATGATAATAATAATACTAATAATAATAATGATGGAATATACAAAATAAGTGATGCACAATGCAATTGCTCACCACCCACCGACCGATGCCCAGCCAGTCCCCGAGCAGCGATCGCCCCTCCCCAGCCAACCCCCCAGCTTATATACTGAGCATGACATCATATGGTATTGAATACCCCATTGGCCAGTTGGGTTAGCTGTCCTGACTATTCTCCCTCCCAGCTTCCTGTGCACCTGGCAGAGCATGGGAAGCTGAAAAGTCCGTGACTAGCGTAAGCACTACTTAGCAACAACTCAAACATCAGTGTGTTATCAACATTATTCTCATACTAAATCCAAAACACAGCAGTATATCAGCTACTAGGAAGAAAATTAAATCTATCCCAGCCGAAACCAGGCCTGTACTCTGCTGCCAAAGGGATTGGGAAAAATGCATTAGTGATATCAGTCGTGGCATACCACTTGGCTGCCTTTGACTCCAGTTCGTATTGGAGTTCTAGCATGTCCGGCACGGCAGCACTCAGTGGCGGCGTGACTTCGTTCAGGCCACGGTAGTCTACTGTTAGTCTCCACTCTCCATTGGACTTTCGCACTGGCCATATGGGACTGTGAAAGGGTGAGCGAGTCTTGCTGATCACTCCTTGGAGCTCCAGTCGACGAATCAGCTCATGGATGGGGATCAGGGAGTCTCGGTTGGTGCGATATTGCCACCGGTGTACTGTTGTGGTAGCGATCGGCACCTGTTGTTCTTTGACCCTCAGCAACTCCACAACAGAAGGGTCCTCCCAGAGAGCGGGCAAGGTAGACAGCTGTTTAATTTCCTCCATCTCCAGGGCAGCTATACCAAAAGCCCACCGGTACCCTTTTGGGTCCTTGAAATACCCTCTCCTGAGGTAGTCTATGCCAAGGATGCGCGGAGCCTCTGGGCCAGTCACAATGCGGTGCTTCTGCCACTCATTCCTGGCTAGGCTCACTTCGGCCTCCAATACAGTTAACTCTTGGGATCCCCCTGTCACTCCAGAAAAACAAATGGGTTCTGCCCCTTTATAGCCTGATGGCATCAGGGTACACTGTGCACCGGTGTCTACGAGAGCCTTATACTCCTGTGGGTCTGATGTGCCAGGCCATCGAATCCACACAGTCTGGTAAACCTGGTTGTCCCTTTCCTCCACCTGGCTGGAGGCAGGGCCCCTCTAGTTCTGGTCATAGTATTTGCTACTCACTTCTTGTAAATACGAGTCACAAGTCCCTTCATTAAGTCAGAAGTCCTTTTATTAAGATCGGAAGTGGAATCAGCCCTTCTACTCTGTCTGGGAAAGTGCTCACTGGAGACTGGTGCAGCAGTTTTCCTGGAAGAACCCCCTTTTGTGGTTGTTTTTCCGTGCAACTCACGTACCCGTGTGTGGTGGTGCATTCATACCCCCCCTTTCTTCCCTGGGCCACTTGTTGATCTGGGCCGCCTGTTGATCTCAGAAATTTCCATGAAACCTCGGCCTTGGTGTATTGAGTCTGGCAGTTGAGCACTCCTTGACTGTATCAGAAACTCTGCATAGCTGAGGCTGGGAACATATTCCTACTGTCTGGCCCAGGTGTCCAGCAGAACAACACCAAAACCTTGAGAATTTTTTAGTAATTGCCACCTGGGACTGTGGCCAGGATGGAAATTTACAGATGACTAAAGCCAACCATCTTGCGAACCTATAAACGGTGGTCCTAAGTGAGGCCCTTTGAGCTCTCCTGGACCGCAGCGGCTGCACCCAGCATCTCCCTCTGAGTGAGATGCCTCTCAGAGCTTGCGATCTTTCAGGCCTACGATATTCGGAGGACCACTGGGTCCTGGGTGAGTCCCTTTCAAAGCTCAACCCTTCACCCGTTGAGAGGGAATGCCTAGACATTCGACGTGAATATTTCTTCACTGAAATCGAGGGGAATTTTTAACAGGTATACCTTCTGTATATTTTTATATATATATATATGTTTCTCTGTGTGTGTGAACTAATAGTAAGCATAATCTGTAATTAAGTTGTGATTGTAGTAGACTTACTAACCTACTTTGCAAATATTGAATAGTTAATGATTAGGCGTTACTAAAGTTTGTTAATGATTAGTTGATAATTAAGTGTTGCTAAATTGTGAATGAAACCTAGACTGTCCCTGAAATATAAACCCTTAGATGATTTTCCCTTGTATGTTTCACCCATGTAATAAGTAATAGAGTGAACCTTGCCATCGAATTCTATTAGGTCGCACCTTTATAAATCTCTATTAAAATCACTTTCTGCTAATTTCTTTGACGGTGATTCTTTAAGCGGCCTCTAAACCACTCATTCACGACAAATTGGTGTAGTCAGCAGGATGGCAAGTAGTATCACTGATTACTTACAAAAACATGGAATAAATCCAAGTCCCAAATTCTCAGAAGAATGGGCTTGTAATAATTGGCATGATTGGGAAGCTGTGGAAAAACAACTAAACGTAGCCAGGGGCTATATAAAAGATGGAAAAGGAATTATTTGCAAAATGTTAGGCACCTGTTTGGAAGCTGCTTATCAGTACAGAAAGAATAACAATAGAAGGGAGCAGGACCTGAAAGAAGAAATAGAAGGCAGAAAGGAAGCTGAATTAATACTGTCCTTGAAAATCGAGCAGCTGCAAAAACAGTTACAGGAAGAAAAGGAGAAATCACAAAAGTTGGAAGAAAAGATCGAGATGATGCTTATGTGGGCTCCCAATCCCCCTGACATTGTACAGATTAGGAAATTAATTGTATCCCCTGAGGAATTGAATGGTGATATTTGTGGTGATCCTGATGACTATGATGAGGGAAATGATGACCCCTTGTTCCCCTCAGATTCCTCTGAATATGAGGCTAGACCCATCATTAAAGCAAAATATATTTTAATTCCAGTTGGTCCTCGACAACAATTGGTAAAATTTTTAATAGATATGGGAGCACAAGTTTCAATATTAACACAGCAAGATGCCGAGAAGCTGGGTATACGACCCGGACGGCAAAGAGTTAAAATCACTGGAGTGAACGGAGCAAGTGTTATGTGCCAAACTGCAAAAGTTAATTTATGGCTCCCGGGTGAGAAGCGTATATCATCTATTTGCTTTGCAATTAAAGTTTACAATGAAAATATTTTAGGTTTTGATGTTTTGAATGGTCGAACCTGGCGTCTGTCGGATGGCAGCGTGTGGTCCTTCAGTTCAAATGTCGACCCTAACCCTGATAAAAATCAGGAAATGATAGTGCGCGTACTCCGTGCAGCTCCTGTACTCCCTGATTCAAAAATCACCAACGTTCCGCAGTATCCGATTTCTGCTGCGGCACGAGCTGGGATCTCTGAAGTAATAGCAGATCTGGAAAAATGGCACATTATTTCCAAAACCCACTCCGCATATAATTCACCAGTTTGGCCAGTGCGAAAACCGGATGGGAGGTGGCGATTAACAATTGATTATCGGCGCTTAAATGCCAACACAGCTCCGCTAACGGCTGCCGTACCTAATATTGCAACTTTAACAGCCACATTACAAGCAGCCGCACACCCATGGATGGCAGCATTAGATGTAAAGGATATGTTCTTTATGGTCCCCTTGCAGGAAAAAGATGAAGAGAAATTTGCTTTTACTTGGGAAGGTATACAATACACCTTTAACAGACTCCCACAGGGGTATAAACATTCACCCACAATTGCTCATGCCGCGCTTGCTGAGCTTTTACAAACAGTCTCACTTCCACAGAATGTGAAACTGTACCAATATATAGATGATATTCTAATTGGAGGAGATTCCTCTGAAGAGGTAGGGGAAGCAGCAACAGCAGTATGGCAAGTGTTACATAAAGCAGAAATTGAAATTCCCTCTGAGAAATGTCAGGGACCAAGTAAAGAGGTAAAATTTTTAGGTATTTGGTGGATTGCAGGTAGTGCAACAATTCCACCGGACACCCTAAGTAAAATAGAACAATTGCAGATGCCCCAATCTAGAAAAGAATTACAACAGCTTATGGGTACTTTAGGATATTGGAGAAAACATGTACCTGGATTTTTTATCATTGCTCGCCCACTAATATTCACTTTTACGAAAAGGAAAATCATGGGAATGGAATTCAGAACATGAAGAGGCAGTCAAAACTCTAATTCAGGAATTAAAAGCATATCAATCATTGGGACCAGTACACCCCCACGACCCTATTATAGCAGAATGGGGTTTCGCTGAACACGGTACTTACTGTAACCTGTTCCAAGCTGGCCCTGGTGGACCAAAAAGACCTTTGATGTTCAGTTCGACTGCATTTAAAGAGACAGAACAGAGATATTCCGAGCGGGAAAAGGGACTTTTGTCTTTAGTCCGAGCAGTGAAACAAGCTGAGAAAATACACCAGGAACAACCTGTACAAACCAGAGGTCCATTTAATTTATTAGAAGCAGTTCTAAAGGGGACTGCTCCCACAGAAGGAATTGCACAAAAGCCTACAATTAGGAAATGGTATGCTTATTTGACAGGAATTGCAGAAGAAATGAGATTAACTGAAGGACACACTAAACTCTCTAAATTACAGATGCCTATAAATGCAGACCCATTAGCATTACAACAACCTTTTAAACCCTCACCTATTTTAAATGCACCTCCCTTTACCGAGGGAACACCATCAGAAGATATTTGGCTTACTGATGCCTCAGCAAGGAGAATAGATGGCAGATGGCAATACAAGGCTGCTGCATTAAACATCAACACTGGCAAACAAATCACAGAAGAAGGTGAAGGTAGTGCACAAGTAGGAGAATTAAGGGCAGTTGTTCTAGCAGCACAAAACGGAGCAAAAGTTATCTATGTCGACTCCTATGCCGTGTGGGCAGGTGCCACGCAGTGGCTTTGTCAGTGGGAAGTCCTGAACTGGGAAGTAAATAGATCTCCAGTTTGGAGATCTCAAGATTGGCAACTATTACTTAAAATAGCCAGAGACACTCCATTCAAGATGGGATGGGTGAAAGCTCATGCCAAAAATAATGAACCAGCCACAAATTGGAATCAAAAGGTAGATGAATTGGCGAAAAATAGAAAAATAAAAATAGGAAATTCCTTAAATTCTGAGTGGTATCGATTGGGAGAATGGCTACATCAAAAATTAGGTCATACAGGTAAAGCAGCACTTTATTTTGCTGCACAAAGTAAGGGTTGGCCCCTAAACAGGAAAACCTGTGAAATTATTCTTACAGAATGTCCTCAATGTAGATTAAAATTACAAACGAATCACCCTGCTAAAGCACCCTCCTTACATATCAGTCAGGGAAAGACTCTGTGGTCTACATGGCAAATTGATTACATTGGGCCACTAAAATCTTCTGCAGGATATCGATATATCCTCACAGGGGTAGAAGTAGTCTCCAGCTTGCTTATGGCAACTAAATGCCGAAAAGCTGATAGAAAAGACACAGTACGAGGACTATCTTCTTGGTTCTCTAGTCTACCTACTCCTGATGCTATCCAAAGTGATAATGGCTCACATTTCACAAATAGGGAAGTGCAAGAATGGGCAAAACAGAAAGAAATTCGATGGGTATTCCACACCCACTACTACCCCCAATCAAATGGGATGATAGAACGAGCTAATGGCTTATTAAAACAGAGCCTTAAGCCACACAAAGTCCGGTGGGATACACGACTTTCCGAAGTACTCCATCAATTAAACAATCGATACGGACCCACTGGAAGCCCTGTGAGCTGAGCATTCTTTGTAAAAGCTAAATCTAATACCCCCCCTACTGATGAAAGAAAATGTCTGCTAACGTTACAGCCAGGACAACCTGTTATGGTAAATTTACCACAAATTGGAACTGTGCCTATGACTTTAACTAAACCCCGTGGCCCACTGGCTTGGGAAGCTACTGCTAGCAGTGGTGCAAAATATAAAATCAGTACTAGGTGGATTTTTCCTTCTTTCTAAAAGGGGTAACCTGTTCGGCCTTCCCCACCGAAACATCTTTTTTTTTTTTTTTTAACAGGAGAACATGAACCTATACCGATGGCAACAACAACAGCAGCAGCATCTCCCCACCCCAATTTTATTTTTCCTTTTAGTCGAGATAAGTATAATCCTTTTAGTTCAGACCTCTAAACCACTCACTCGCGCCACTGTGCCTCTAGGGTCGAGGTAGGTTTTCCATCCCACTTCCTCATGTCCTCTCCGTGGTCATGCAGGTAAAACCACAGGGTGCCCCGGGGTGTGTACCCACGATGTCTCCTCTCTTGAGCAGAGGGACGCTTACTCCTAATGGCTGAGATACTGGCCCGTGCAGGTGGGGAGTAGGACATATCCTCTTTGAGTTGCTGGAACACCCAGGACAGTTTTTCGGACAGTTTTTCCACAGCAGAGATGCAGGCCCGTAGAGAGGAAGAGAGACTTTCTTCATATTGACGGAGTTGGCCAGCCAATTCATCCACCGTTTGTTCCTCTCCATCTTTCCAGGTCATTACTGCCAATGAGTTTGCATGCGACGCTGGTGCGCTCCGTACAAACTTCCACCACATGGGTTGGGTGCATTTGACTTCATCTGGATCTTTGGGTAACTGCTCGTTGTTCAGGTCATCATAAATCACCTCCAGCATGGCTAATTCCCTCAGGTACTGGATACCTCTCTCCATGGTGGTCCACTTGCCTGGGCGATATATAACATCTTCCTTGAAGGGATACCTTTCCTTCACGCCTGACAGGAGTCGCCTCCAGAGGCTGAGGGCTTGTGCCCCTTGTCCAATCGCTTTGTCAATGCCCCCTTCCCTAGAAAGGGATCCCAGCTGCTTGGCTTCCCTACCCTCTAATTCCAGGCTACTGGCCCCATTATCCCAGCATCGGAGCAGCCAGGTGACAATGTGCTCGCCTGGACGACGACTGAAATCTTTTCGCGTGTCTCACAGCTCACCCAGGGATAGGAATCAGGTGGTTTCTGCCTCGTTTATGAGTTCTTCCTCTTGCTCCTCCTGTTCTCGTGATGGCCCTGGCTCATCTTCATCCCTTACTAAATGAGCTAATTTTCTTGTTTATTTCTTCTTGTGTATAGGGGTGACTGATACTGGCATGGGTTGGTTCTCTGGTTCAGCTGCAGTGCCTGTCGCCGGGGTTTGAGTACCTGCAGTGCCTGTTGTGGGGGTTGGAATAGCTGCAGTGCCTGTCGCCGAATTTTGAGTAGCCACAGTGCCTGTTGCGGGGGTTTGAGTAGCCACAGTGGTTGTTGTGGGGGTTGAAGTAGCCACAGTGCCTGTCGTGGGGGTTTGAGTATCCACCGTGTCTGTTCCTGAGGGTTGATCTCTGGACGGTATTCCTAAATAGTTGTTTAACCCTAAACAAGACCTGAACCACATTCAGGAGATATAGCAATAGGAACATGCTGGTTTGAACATCCCAAGGATATTCAAAATTCTGAAGAGCTCTTGTAATTAGCCTTGAGGAGAAGGGGAAGATGGTGGAAGGTGTCTCCCCCATAGGTTGGCTCTCCGAGGAGAAAAAGTAAAAAGTGTAATTATTAATAATTACCGATAGATGGCTCCCGAAGTACAGAGATGACGGCAATTCTGAGTACAAATACCAGATTGACCTCACGACCAATAATTTTATCATACCATAAGCCAGTGTTACACAGTACAGCAAAGCAATAACCTTAATCCACTTCCCATAGGTGATAAACAGCACATAAATACTGATAAACAGGATATACGGCAAGTAAGGTGTTACATAACACAACTCTGAGAACAAATACAACAACTTTGAGAGCAAATAAACCAACATCGTGACCAGCGACTACTAAACTGATAAAACGAATGCTTATAACAAATTTGTTTTAACACGCTCTGGTGAGATCTGTCGTTACCTCAACCCTTCGTGCCCCGCGTTGGGTGCCAAAAAGGACTGTCGTGGTTTAACCTGGCAGGCAGCCAAACACCACGCAGCCGCTCGCTCACTCCCCTCCCTGCCAGTGGGATGGGGGAGAGAATCAGGAAAAAAAAAGTAAAATTTGTGGATTGAGATAAAGACAGTTTAATAGGACAGAAAAGGAAGGGAAAATAATGATAATAACAATGATAAAAGAATATACAAAATAAGTGATGCACAGTGCAATTGCTCACCACCCGCCGACCGATGCCCAGCCAGTTCCCGAGCAGCGGTCTCCCCCCGGCCAACTCCCCCCAGCTTATATACTGAGCATGAAAACATATGCTATGGAATATCCCTTTGGTCAGTTTGGGTCAGCTGTCCTGGCTGCGCCCCATCCCAGCTTCTCGCTGGCAGGGCCCGAGAAGCTGAAAAGTCCTTGACTAGATAAGCACCACTTAGCAACAGCTAAAACATCAGTGTGTTATCAACATTCTTCTCATACTAAATCCAAAACACAGCACTATACCAGCTACTAGGAAGAAAATTAACTCTATCCCAGCCAAAACCAGGACAAGTGCATACGTGTCCCTGCCCACGGCAGTGGGGTTGGACTAGATGACCTTTAAAGGTCCCTTCCAATCCAAACTATTCTATGATTCTATTCTATGATTTGTACGACAAAAACACCTGCATAAAGAACCTGTTGCTTTTTAAAAGTGCTAAGCAATGCACAGTAATACTGAGACCACTATCTGGTGTGGGAGTTCGGCACTTCTGAAAACTAGATCATTCATTTAAGTGCCTTAAACCACATTTTTCTCACAGAAAGGCAGACATTCACAATTTGAAGGTATTGTTCTTAGTATCAGTACAGTATGCAGCTGAAAGAGGATAGCCCCTCACTTCACCAGACTAGAAAGAGATTTCCACAAGTCTATAATATCACTGAAGTATGTAATTTTTACAAGATGCACTGATGGGGATTGGGTTAATTTCAGACACCGCTGATTTTCTAACAGCAAGGCAAGAAGGATCTGTCAAAAACAAGATCATCAAAAAAAGGCGAGCTCAATGAGACTGTGAGTGGAATGGCATGGATTTTGCTTTTCACAAACCCTCAACATTGCTTGTTTTTTAAAAATACCCAAGGCTGTATTCAACATTACTTCATCTACAGAATCGTTAATGAAGAAATTAAAATCACAATACTTTCCATGTTATATCTAAACTAGATTCCTGTCTCATATCACAGATTTCTCTTCCAGGAAATGGTGCTATCCTGGCAAAACTGTTAAGCCCTATTTGATAGGAAAGTTAAAATTGAAAGACGATGTACAATCTCCCAGGTATTCTGAAATAGCAATAAACAGAGGGCTAAGTACAAGCTGTTCTCGTGGTTTAACCTGGCAGGCAGCCAAATACTACGCAGCCGCACACTCACTCCCCCCCGCCCCCCCCCAGTGGGACGGGGAGAGAATCGGAAGGGTAAGAGTGAGAAAAACTCGTGGGTTGAGATAAAGACAGTTTAATAGAACAGAAAAGGGAAAATAATGATAATAAATAATGATAGAATATACAAAATGCGTGATACACAACACAATTGCTCACCACCCGTGCTGACCGATAACCAAGTAGCAATCGGTACTTCCTGGATCACGCCTACCGTTCATATACTGAGCATGACGTCACATGGTATGGAATACCCCATTAGCCAGCTGGGCTGGCTGTCCTGATTATGTTCCCTCCCATCTTGTGTACCTAGCTCAGTCAGTAGGCACGGGAGCTGTCCTTGGACTAGGAGGGCACTTAGCAACAACTAAAAACATCAGTGTGTTATCAACATTCTTCTCATACTAAATCCAAAACACAGCACTAGGAAGAAATTTAACCCTATCCCAGCCGAAACCGGGACAGTATCCACCCCTTATTCCATACCATTTACGTTATGCTTAGGTCTCACATTTTTCGATACATTTCAATTAATCACCACTATCTTTTTTATATATATACATATATAATACATATACATACATATATACATATAATACATATATACACATAAATATATACAAATGTCCATTGAGTTCATTTAGTCCACAACTTTGGGCTCCATCTGTCATAATAGTCTTTCAGGGTAGGAGAGATGGTGTGTGGTGTTGGGCTGTTGCATCCTGAAGCTAGTTCTCATTTCGGTACTGCTGCACTCGTTCAGTTCTATCATCGTTGCACTTTGCTCGGTTTCAACAGAGTTAGTTCGTTCTTCGTTAATCTGGGTGATTCTCACTGCTATACCATTGATAGCAACCATAGAAATGATGATATACAATATCATATAACAATTGACATAATAAAATTCAGTTCATTGGCTATTTTCACCCAAAATCAAATCCCCTTGAGGTACACACCGGACTTGCCCATCCTTTCGCATCACCCACCAAGGGCACCCAGGTCCTTGAGCAAAAGCAATCCCACGGATGGGTTTTCCCTTGCCAGAGGCAGGAGTAACCCAGACTGTCTTCCCCAGCATATTTCTTATGTGCACGACAGGGACTTTATTCCCCTCTACAGTACGTAAGGGTTTGAATTGGGCAGGGCCAGCTCGATTGAAAGATCCCCTAGTGTTGACTAACCAGGTGGCTTTTGCTAAATGTGTATCCCAATGCTTGAATGTCCCACCACCCATTGCCCTCAGTGTTGTCTTTAGCAGCCCGTTGTATCGTTCGATTTTCCCGGAGGCTGGTGCGTGGTAGGGGATGTGATAGACCCACTCAATGCCATGCTCTTTGGCCCAGGTGTCTAGGAGGGTGTTTCAGAAATGAGTCCCGTTGTCTGACTCAATTCTTTCTGGGGTGCCGTGTCGCCACAGGACTTGCTTTTCAAGGCCCAGGATGGTGTTCCTGGTGCTGGCATGGGGCACAGGATATGTTTCCAGCCATCCGGTGGTTGCTTCCACCATGGTGAGCACATAGCGCTTGCCGTGGCGGGTTTGTGGGAGTGTGATATAATCAATCTGCCAGGCCTCCCCATATTTGTATTTCAACCATCGTCCTCCATACCAAAGAGGCCTTACTCGCTTGGCTTGTTTGATTGCAGCGCATATTTCACATTCATGGATAACCTGTGCAATAGCGTCCATGGTTAAGTCCACCCCTCGATCACGAGCCCATCTATATGTTGCATCTCTTCCTTGATGGCCTGAGGTGTCATGGGCCCACCGAGCTATAAATAATTCACCCTTATGTTGCCAGTCCAGATCCACCTGAGCCACTTCAATCTTAGCAGCCTGGTCCACCTGCAGGTTGTTTTGATGTTCTTCAGTGGCCCGACTCTTGGGTACATGAGCATCTACATGACGTACTTTTACAACCAGGTTCTCTACCCGGGCAGCAATATCTTGCCACAATGCGGCAGCCCAGATGGGTTTACCTCTGCGCTGCCAGTTGTTCTGCTTCCACTGCTGCAACCACCCCCACAGGGCATTTGCCACCATCCATGAGTCAGTATAGAGATAAAGTTCTGGCCATTTTTCTTGTTCAGCAATATCCAAGGCCAGCTGGATGGCTTTCACCTCTGCAAACTGGCTCGATTCACCTTCTCCTTCAGCAGTTTCTGCAACTTGGCGTATAGGACTCCACACAGCAGCTTTCCACCTCCGATGCTTTCCCACAAGGCGACAGGACCCATCAGTGAACAGGGCATATTGCTTCTCATTTTCTGGTAGTTTGTTATACAGTGGGGCTTCTTCAGCACGCGTCACCTCCTCCCCTGGGGATATTCCGAAATCTTTGCCTTCTGGCCAGTTCGTGATCACTTCCAAGATTCCTGGGCGACTGGGGTTTCCTATTCGGGCCCGTTGTGTGATCAGTGTGACCCACTTACTCCACGTAGCATCGGTTGCATGATGTGTAGAGGGCACCCTCCCTTTGAACATCCAGCCCAGCACCGGCAGTCGGGGTGCCAGGAGGAGCTGTGCTTCAGTACCAACCACTTCTGAAGCAGCTCGAATCCCTTCATATGATGCCAATACCTCCTTCTCAGTTGGAGTGTAGTGGGCCTCGGATCCTCTGTTTTCCCGACTCCAGAACCCTAAGGGTCGACCTCGAGTCTCCCCTGGTGCTTTCTGCCAGAGGCTCCAGGTAGGGCCATTCTCCCCGGCTGCGGTGTAGAGCACATTCTTCACATCTTCTCCTGCCCGGACTGGCCCAAGGGCTACTGCATGAACTATCTCCTGTTTAATTTGTTCAAAGCCTTGTTGTTGCTCAGGGCCCCATTTGAAGTCGTTCTTCATCCTGGTCACTTGATAGAGGGGGCTTACAATCAGGCTGTAATCTGGAATATGCATTCTCCAAAAACCCACAACGCCTAAGAAAGCTTGTGTTTCCCTTTTGCTAGTTGGTGGGGACATGGCTGTTATTTTGTTGATCACATCTATTGGGCTCTGACGACGTCCATCTTGCCATTTTATTCCTAAAAACTGGATCTCCTCTGCAGGTCCCTTGACCTTACTTTGTTTTATGGCAAAACCAGCCTTCAGAAGGATTTGAATTATTCTCTCCCCTTTCTCAAAAACTTCTTCTGCTGTGTTGCCCCACACAATGATGTCATCAATGTATTGCAGGTGTTCTGGAGCCTCACCCTGTTCCAGTGTGGTGTGGATCAGTCCATGGCAAATGGTAGGGCTGTGTTTCCACCCCTGGGGCAGTCGGTTCCAGGTGTACTGGATGCCCCTCCAAGTGAAAGCAAACTGTGGCCTGCACTCTGCTGCCAAAGGGATTGAGAAGAACGCATTAGCGATATCATTTGTGGCATACCACTTGGCTGCCTTTGACTCCAGTTCGTATTGGAGTTCTAGCATGTCCAGCACGGCAGCACTCAGTGGCGGCGTGACTTCATTCAGGCCACGATAATCTACTGTTAGTCTCCACTCTCCATTAGACTTTCGCACTGGCCATATGAGGATTCTCGTTTGGTGTGATATTGCTGCTGGTACGCTGTTGTGATAGCAGTCAGCACCCATTGTTCTTCAACCCTCAGCAACCCCACAACAGAAGGGTCCTCCGAGAGACTGGGCAAGGTGGACAGCTGTTTAGTTTCCTCCGTCTCCAGGGCAGCTATACCAAAAGCCCACCGGTACCCTTTTGGGTCCTTAAAATACCCTCTCCTGAGGTAGTCTATGCCAAGGATGCACGGAGCCTCTGGGCCAGTCACAATGGGGTGCTTCTGCCACTCATTCCTGGTTAGGCTCACTTCGGCCTCCAATACAGTTAACTCTTGGGATCCCCCTGTCACTCCAGAAATACAAATGGGTTCTGCCCCTTTATAGCCTGATGGCATCAGGGTACACTGTGCACCGGTGTCTACGAGAGCCTTATACTCCTGTGGCTCTGATATGCCAGTCCATCGAATCCACACAGTCCAGTAAACCCGGTTGTCCCTTTCCTCCACCTGGCTGGAGGCAGGGCCCCTCTAGTTCTGGTCATAGTATCCGCTTCTCACTTCTTGCAAACGTGAGTCAAGAATTCCTTCATTACAATCCAAAGATCAGCCCTTCTACTCTGTCTGGGGAACTGTTCACTGGAAACTGGACCGTCGTGAGACAGGGTTTTCCTGAAAACTGGAGCAGCATTTTTCCTGAGAGAACCCCCTTGTGTCATTGTTTTTCCTTGCAACTCACGTACACGTGCCTCTAGGGTCAAGGTAGGTTTTCCATCCCACTGCCTCATGTCCTCTCCGTGGTCACGCAGGTAAAACCACAGGGTGCCCCGTGGTGTGTACTTTCGATATCCTCTCTCTTGAGGAGAAAAACGCTGACTCTTAATGGCTGAGATACTGGTCCGTACAGGTGGGGAATAGGACCTATCGTCTCTGAGTTGCTGGACCTCCCGGGACAGTTTCTCCACAGCCGAGACAAGGGAGGAGGAGACAGTTTCTTCGAAATCCCGAAGTCTGCTAACTAAGACATCCACCGTTGGTGCTTCTTCCTCTGCCCAGGACAGTACTGCCAATGAACTGGCATACGATGCTGGTGCGCTCCGTACCAACGTCCGCCACATGGGTCGCGTGCACTGGATGTCATCTGGATCTTTGGGCGTTTGGTCGTTGTCCAGGTCACTATAAACCACCTCCAGCACGCCTAGTTCTCTCAGGTACTGGATACCTCTCTCCATAGTGGTCCATTTGCCTAGGCGATATATAACATCTTCCTTGAAGGGATACCTTTCCTTCACGCCTGACAGCAGTCGCCTCCTGAGGCTGAGGACCTGTGTCCCTTTTCCAATTGCTTTGTCAATGCCTCCTTCCCTAGCAAGGGATCCCAGCTGTTTGGCTTCCTTCTCCTCTAATTCCAGGCTACTGGCCCCATTATCCCAGCATCGGAGCAGCCAGGTAACAATATGCTCGCCTGGACGACGGCTGAAATCTTTCCGCATATCTCGCAGCTCACTCAGGGATAGGGATCGGGTGGTTTCCGTCTCGTTTATGAGTTCTTCCTCTTCCTCCTCCTCTCCTCTTTCATCATCCCTTTCTAAACGACCTGACCTCCGCTTCCAAGATTTCCTCTTCTGTACAGGGGCAACGGATACCAGCAAGGGTTGGTCCTCTGGTTCAGCTGTAGTGCCTGTTGCTGGGGTTTGGGTAGCTGCAGTGCTTGTCATGGGGGTTGGAGTAACTGTAGTGCCTGTTGCAGGAGTTTGAGTGGCTGCAGTGCCTGTCGCAGGGGTTGGAGAAGCTACGGTGACTGTTGCTGGGGTTTGAGTAGCCACAGGGGTTGTCGTGGGGGTTGAAGTAGCTGCAGTACCTGTCGTGGGGTTTTGAGTAGCTACCGTGTCTGTTGCTGGGGTTGATCTCCCGCTGCCCACCGCCCCTGAGTCTCGCCGCTCCGCCCGCCCCGACGAGGCAACGCCATTTGCCCTCCCTCTTTTCTTGTTCCTGAGGGTTGATCTCTGGACAGTATTCCTGAATAGTTGTTTAACCCTAAACAAGGCCTGAACAACATTCAGGAGACATAGCAATATGAACATGCTTGTTTGAACATCCCAAGGATATTCAAAATTCTCAGGGAATAGTGTGGACATCTTCGTGAAGAGGATAGAAGAAAAAGGAGTTTCTGACAATATGGAAGGGAAGATGAACAAGTGGGAGAAAGTGTCCCATCCTGTCTCCCTCTTAAATTCATTCTCCGAGGAGAAAAAAGTGCAATTACTAATAATTTCTAAGAGGTGGTTCCCGAGGTACAGAGATGACGGCAGTGCCGAGTACAGATACCAGATTAGACTTACAACCAATGATTTTATCACCTCATAAAACAGCAGCAAAATTATAATCTTGGCCCAGTTCCGACTGATGATAAACAGCACAAAAGGGAACATATACTGCAAGCAAGGTATTACATGACCCAACATTGAGAGCCAGCCCCACAACTTTCACAGCCAATACATCAACATTGTGACCAATCAATATAACGAATGCTTATAACAATTTTTCCTTAACACACTTTGGTCAGATCTATCGTTATCTCAACCCTTCGAGCCCCACGTTGGGCGCCAAAAAAGGACTGTCGTGGTTTAACCTGGCAGGCAGCCAAATACCACGCAGCCGCTCACTCACTCCCCCTATCCCCAGCGGGACGGGGAGAGAATCAGAAGGGTAAGAGTGAGAAAAACTCACGGGTTGAGATAAAGACAGTTTAATAGAACAGAAAAGGGAAAATAATGATAATAAATAATGATAGAATATACAATATGAGTGATGCACAATGCAATTGCTCACCACTCGCGCTGACCGATAACCAAGTAGCGATCGGTACTTCCTGGATCACGCCTACCGTCCATATACTGAGCATGACGTCACATGGTATGGAATACCCCATTAGCCAGCTGGGCTGGCTGTCCTGATTATGTTCCCTCCCATCTTGTGTACCTAGCTCAGTCAGTAGGCATAGGAGCTGTCCTTGGACTAGGAGGGCACTTAGCAACAACTAAAAACATCAGTGTGTTATCAACATTCTTCTCATACTAAATCCAAAACACAGCACTAGGAAGAAATTTAACCCTATCCCAGCCGAAACCGGGACACTGTGTGTCTAGTTTTCATCCCTATCTTACTGTAGTAGAGATAGATTTTAGGAATGTAATTACATATTTAATAACCTGAGCAAAATTTAAGCGCAGCCATCAGCAACAGAAGATGACCTCTACTCACGCCAGCCCTTCCTAAGCCCTGTATAAAAATGGTTCCGGCTAAACTAAAACCATTCAGAGCAATGGACTCCATAAAAATTGTTTTCTCCTCTTTTTAAGTCATGCTTTCATGGACACTTTAATCTAATGTAAGCCATCACTGTTTCTAAAAGGAGCAGTCCAACCTTCTCTTCCCAAACCTTGCATAGCCAGTAAACACATTGCCATGCAATGAACCAGACAGATGAGCTAGGTTAGAAAGGAAAAAAAAATGAAAATGTTCAGGAAAGTGTTTCAGTTTTAAAAATATTTTTCAGTTCTCTCTCTCCTTTTTTGTTACAGTATATATAAATTGAACATAAATTTTCAAATAAAAACACACATCAATTAGCCCGAAACCATTTTTCTTCACCATTTTTTTGTATTGAAGACTTTCAGCATTATCATAGTGACACGAGAATTTCAAAATTATTCACCAAATGGAATCTCTGATGTAGGCAGAGTTTTATTAGATTCATGTAAGTAGCAATAGGGCATACCACTAAAGGGGAAAAAAACATTATCTGTATGTATTTATCATCAAGTGGTTCAAACACCTGGTGGACATAATGCGCTAGGACTTCAGACAGTGGTTTTCATCTCTAGCTGTAGAAAGCCACAAGCAATTTAGTTATTCTTTCAGTGGCACAGCTCCCCAACTGTGAAATATTTCACTACTACAGTGAGGTGGGAATTCATTCATCAATTTACATGAGAATTTCTGATACTACAATATTAAGCACTATGTATAACCCCTTGAATAAAAACAAATAGCCAAATATTCAAAATCAAAACAGTGTAAGTTAACAATTTTTCATTATTTTAAGCAAAAATAAACAATTAATTCAGACTGAAATTCAACTTTCCTTGCATCTGCAGAACTGCCATTATTATAATCTTTGTGCTCATGTAGGGAAAGCAGAACACAACAGGGAATTTTGCTGACAAAATTATTCTGTGTGTTTACTTCTTACAGGTCTTATCTAGTTTCTTTACAATATGCTGCAGTATTAGATCTGTTCTCATGTGCAGCCTTATTGTCACTGTCCCTTACTGCCAATGAGAGTTAAGTACATATTTGAATAAAGAGGTATTTCAGAACTGATATGATGTCCTTTTTTAGCCTCAGAAAAAAAAAGGGGGTGAGAAAAACACTAAAAAAAAGGAAACATCTTTTTTTCAGGACAACCAAGCACTGCTTTTATGTAAACCATGTCAAATGACATATAAAGTGAAAACAACTTCAGGGCATCACGCATATCTATTTGAAAGATGACAGATAAGCAGTTCTGTTCGGTCTACAGGGTTCCTGGAGGAGCAATGTTTCATACAGGGGCAGATAATGGGAAAAAGGAAATGAGATCCTTTTAAAAAAAAAGAAAACTTGACATGTTCACACTGTAATATCCTTTTTAGATCCTGCAGTAAAAAGCATAAAGAATCCAGCCATTTCTGATATTCTGCCAGATGTAGTTAAAAAGTAAATCTTGCACAGTCACAGCACCCGAATGAACACCTCACTTTATAAGAAATCTATCACCCTACCTATCGCTTTCTGACAATGAAATTAAAAATTATTAAATTGATAAACAATCTGCCCCATATTTAGTGCCCACATTATGCACAAAGATGTGCTTCACTAATAAATTTCTGATTACAACCTTCCCAAACCAGGAATCATCTCTGCAGTGTCAAACAACTCTAATAATTTAGAAGTGTGAACACAGTGCATTTTAAAAAAAAAAAAGTACAGCCTGAACATGAAATACAGTCCAAAAGGATTAACTGAACTACATAGGTAAAGGATTATTTATGATAATTCACACAATACAAATATGTTTGTACTTACAGAGATTCTTCCCTTCTAACATTTCAAGAAAAATCCTACAAATGCAGAATCTCCTTGAAGCATATTTATGCCCATCCAGTGATCATTTACACATATATTATTTACACAATATAATAGCTTAATATCACCTAAAGGTCAAATGTTGGAACAGGTCTATATAATGAATTAAAAAATAATACTTCTCAGTTGGTTTCACTGGAACCTCTGTACTTGAACAAAAGCTAAATCATGCCCTCAGGGTTTGGTTCGGGACTTTACTGTGGGAATAAAAGTTAACTCCACTGAAGCTATGATAAATGTGCTCCGGATCAGGCCTATCTATTTGGATTGATCTGCAGCGTGGTTATGTACCACCTAAATATTTGAATAGTACTAACGTAAGAAGGGGCTGTGCAATCAATCCAAGCAACAGGGAAAAATCAGATAGTCAGAGAAGCTGGTCCCAAGAAAAAAAATCTCACACAGATAAACTTAACTGTTTAAAGAACAAACACAAATCTTAGGTCCTCATTGTAACTGAAATAATACTGGTACACTGACTTCCATGGACTTACACTGATTTGCTAAGAATCTGGCTCTGAGTTTATAAATTAAGACCACTGATAAATGGACTTAATGGGCACTAGGGACAACTACAGTATGCAGAGGAAAACCCCCAGTGATGTTTAACTTGCTAGTATTGTAACCTGCCTTTTTACAAGGGTAAGACAAAGAATCCTCCTTCTCAAACAGAAAACATATTGTCTTCTTTCAGGGGTCTCTGCTCTTGTATCTAACCACTATGGCTAAAACAAAGCCATGTTACACACTGACCTAAAGGAACATCTAAAGGAAATAAAACATGAAAAAGACTTAGTTCCAAGCATGGCTAGTGAGTGCTAAAGTACTGTAATCTTCCTTATACACCATTTCAACTCTTACTCATTTAAATCTGTTTCTTGGTTTGAACATCCATCCAGTGAACATCCACCCCTTTGCCCATTACTCAAAAGCCTGTGTTCCTGTTGGTTCGAAAAACAAAGTCATCAGGCTAAATATCTGAAGTAACAGGACAAGGCCTGTCAGCTGATACTCAAGTCTCTGATCACAAGCTAATAGAGGTTTTGTCATTTAGGGACAATTCCTGAGTGCAATAGTAAAAGAATGGGGTCACCACTCAGGAAGTCCACAGATGCAGCAACGGTAGTAGGAAAAAAAATCATGGCCAAATGCAAGAAAAAGATCCTTAGATAGCCTTGTGCTCTCCCGAATTGATACCACATACATGTCACCGTTGTTGACCCTCGTAGAGCCTGTACTGGTATATTGGGACTAGCTGAGATGGAGTTAATTTTCCCCATAGCAGGCTCATAGTTCTGTGCTTTGTATTGGTAGCTAGAAAGGTATTGATAACACACCAGTGTTTTGGCTACTGCTGAGCAGTGCTCACACAGCATCAAGGCTGTCTCTCCAACATTCCCCCCTCACCAGTAGGCTGGGGGTGGGCAAGATCTTGGGAGGGGACATAGCCAGGACAGCTGACCCAAACTGACCAAAGGGATATTCCATACCATATGACATCTGCTCAGCAATAAAAGCTAAGAGAAAGTAGGAGGAGGGGAGGCATTCGTTATTATGACATTTGTCTTCCGGAACAACCGCTACGCATACTGAAGCCCTGCTTCTTGGGAAGTGGCTGGACATCACCTGCTGATGGGAAGTAGAGAATAAATCTTTTGTTCTCCTTTGCTTCCACGCAGGGCCTTTGCTTTTGCTTTATTAAACTGCCTTTATCTTGACCCACGAGTTTTTTCCATCTTATTTTCTCCCCCCCCATCCTGCTGAGGAGGGGAGTGATAGAGTGACCAGCCAAGGTCAACCCACCACTACTGGAGACCTGCCCGAACACTACGCACGGTACAGCATAGCCGCTGCTCAGCAAGCACCTTCTCTAAGAAGAAACCACTAACTCTTCTTCGATGTGAGAAAGAAAAGTTTGGCCCTTAATGGTCAAGGCTTAGGGTTTTCATTTTATGTACTTCACAAGAGAGCTTACTACCATAAACTTGCTGCTCAGTACACCACTGTATACTAAGAATATTGTAAAACATCTTTCTAAATCAAAATACAAACAAGCAGAGAACATGAAACCCTTCTCTCAAAGGATGCCTTTTAAATGTCTTTAAAATGTCAAAAGGAAAGTGAAATTTGAGTATGCTCTAAGTAACAACCCGCTTTCACCAATTTCTCTAAGCATAACTTTTATTTCTCAATTCAGTTTGAATTTTCAAGATCCTGAGACTAGTTTCCAGTCAACAGTTTCCTTAAGCAAATGCTGATCCCAGTTAAAATTCAAGGCTGCAGGATGTAAGGCCATCTTCCGTCTCTCGTTGTAGAAGTGACAACGTTTTGTTTCAACATTTATAAACCAGTCTGTTTTACATCAGTTATGCCCTTAGGCTTTTTACTTTATTCAGCTTGGAAAATGGAAACAATAGACAGGTTTCACTTCCTGGTTTCTTGCTGCAATATTTGGTTTAGAAAACAGTGCAAAGTAACTTTCAAATTTGATTGTTTTAATTACATGATAAATAATATTTGTTAGATAATTTTTACTGTATCGAGCCTTTCAACATTGTCTTTTCAAACAAGACCAAAACAAAACATATACTAAATCCCTAAATTAAAGTGTACTACAAGCAACCTGAAAATACGTCTGATTCTCAGCTACTGGGTGAACTGAACTATTCTACTCCACTGAAAATGATAGAAGTTGTCTTTTCCTTTAGTAGGAAGAGGCAGGGTAGTGAGGTGGGAAAGCATTTTTCTGAGCAGTCTCGCAGCCTGGGGACCATCTGGGAGCCTGGTCCTGCAGCCAGGCCCCGAAGCATGCACAAGGGAGAACCGATGGCTGTAGGAACGTTGCTGTAGGAACGTTCACTTGCAAAGAATACAACACTTTAACCTGACGTACCCCAGTAAAGAAAAACAATCACCAAAGATATCAGATGAACTGTCTGAGAAAAAAAAATTAAAACAAAAAAAATAAAACCAAGACATCTTGCCAAGTCTAATGAAATTCAGCTAAAAGATAAGAGGACGACCTAGCATATACTGTAAATACCATATTAAGTAAAAGGTAACTAAGAGCCAGGGAAACAAAAAGGATGTGTGTTCAAGCTTTTACATATATTTCCTTTTGAAAACAGAAAAACACAGCAAATGGTGAAATATAATAAAAAAAAGCGTACATGCACAATCCAGTTTATAACCAAAAGCTCGTAACCACTCAGAAATAATATTTAAACTACCATTCAGTAAAACATCTTTTTAGCCTTAGAAGCTATACTGACGTTTCACTTAATGTCTCAGTAGTTTAATTTGGTCAATTGCACACAGTCTCGCATCTGTCATGGGACTAAATATGGCTCTCATGCAAGAGAATAAGGTGCTGATGTGAAATTTGGCCTATTTGTTATTAAAATAATAACTTTTTCCAGTTTTTTAAGATGAATTAACTTTATATTTCATATGTTGATGCCTTTGCTGTGTTTCTGTTAAGTTTACATATGGCAGAAATTCTACATATACACATAAATTAAAAAAAGAGAAACGGTGAAGCGCCACAGGGCAGCACTCAGAGGTACAAGCCTCCAACAACTAGGATCACCTTTCTGATCCCTCGACACTTCCTCCTCAGTTTACATTTGCACGAAGGCAGATGATTTATTGATCCTCTTTGCGAAAGGAAAGGAAACAAAAAAGCCTGCCACGGTATTGAACCACTGCACCTCACTGCCAGCAGGAAATGGAGGGAGTCATTACTGTAAAAAAAAGTACCTTTTGGAGCCTCCAATATAGGTGAAGGTAAAGGTGGAGTCTGAGTACCTGAAATCTGAAATACAAAGAGCTGCGTTATTACAACTTGTCTTTATTTTGGCTGAAATAGCTGAGGTTTTGCAGACCAGCATTCTGCTACCGACACGGGGTGTGTGGGGGGGTGGGGGGTCGGCATGAATCAGAGGAAATGCAGCAACTCCCCCCCCTCCAGCCCCTCGCAACAAGTGCCCGGTGCTATGGCAACGGCAGGGATTTCCATTGTCAGAAACGGCAACAGGCAGCCACAAACCGGGCTCCTGCGACGGTAAACCACTGCCGGCACCTCCATGTCCCCGCCAAGAAAGCGGCGAAACCCCGGGTTTTTTTTGCACGGAAGGGGGGACGTTTACCGCTTGCTATGCCCCCATCCCTGAAGCCAGGCGGGCGTGCGGGGATAAAGGCATGCACCGAGGATGGCAGGAACCCGGCCGCCCGGAAAACAGCCGTGTAGCGCCCGCCGGAGCAAAAAGCACCAGGGCTGCGCTCGGCTGGGCGCTCGCCCCAGCAGCTGCGGGCTGCGCCAGGCAGTGGGGGGCACGCACACTCGCACACACCCGCCCGGTTTTGCGCGTGGCCACTGCCACGCTCCCTGACTCGGGATGCCCCCCCGCTTTCCCAGCCGGCGCCTGGTCTCATCTGCCCTCAAATGCCCTCGGAAGGAGAGGAGGAAGAGGAAGAAGGGGGCTGAGGGCAGGCACAAGCCGGCTCGGCGGCGGCCCCCGCTCCCGGGAACGGCAGCGAAGGGCACGGGCACAGCCCGGGCAGCCGCGCCGAGGCGGGAGCGGGGTCTGGGACGGGCGGGCGGCGGCGGCAGCCTCCGCGCCGCCAACCTGGCGCCCGGGAGAGAAACTCACCTGCAAACAGGCAGTCCTTCTCCGCCTTGCACTTTTGGATCACAACGTCAATATCCTTCTGAATCCTCTCTTGCCTTGAACACATCCCCATGAAATAAATCCCAGAGGAAAAAAAAAGCAGCCTTTATTTCCACCCCACCCCCCGCGCTGCCAGTTTTAATATTCAGTCCGAAAGACGGACCCTGGGGCTGGCGAGCAGGAGTCTCCCCGCGCCCCGGAGGGATCCGCTCGGCCGGCTGGAGGACGGAGGAGGAAGGCGGCGGGAGCCGATGTTGCATGCCCAGAAGTGCCCGCCCAGATGTGCCGCCGCTGCCGGCGAATGGCAATTTCCTCACAATAGATCCAGCGGAGGGTGGCGGGATCCCCCCACCCCCCACGCCCTCTAGGTTTTGGGGGGTTGGTTGGCTGGTTTGGTCTGTTTTTGGAAGGAAAAAAAAAAATAAAGGGGGGGGGGCAAGCCGACCCGACCGCTCACATCCCTGCCCCTCCCGCCAGCAGCGGCGATCGCCGCGCAGCAGCAGCGCGGAGAGCCGGCGGCGGCGCCCGCACCCGGTCCCTGGCGGCACGGCGGGGCCGGCACTGCTGCAGCGACGCCGAGCCGCAGACCCTCCCCTCGCTCCGGCCCGACACGTACGGCACCCGCCGGCTCCCCGGGCGGAGGCAGCGCGGGGGAAGGAAGAGGCGGATGCACAGAGCCATGCGGGCAGCCTGTGAGGCGGCGGCTCGATGGCCTCGGCCCCGCTGCCGGCCCTCGCCTCCTCCCCCCGCCCCGGCCCCGGCCATAGGCTGTCGCCTCCTCCCGAGCAGCGGAGAAATGCAAATGGCAAGTGATCTAGACGGCGGCGCGGCTCCCAGGCCGGCACCGGAGAGGAAGCGGGCAGCGCCGTGCTGCGCAAGTCCGCCGCCGGCGGGGCACGGGGGAAGGGGGCACTTCCCGGACGGGCAGGGCCCCGCAGCGGGGGCCGCTCGCCCTTTGTCCCAGGGGGAACGCCGTCTGGCTCCCAGCGGGGCTGGCGCTGCGAGCGGCCCCCTGCGGCTCTCCCCTCCGCAGCTCCCCTTCCGCCTGCGTCCGCGCCCTTCCGCCCCCGCGGTGTGTGCGCTCCTACCCGCCACTGAGGGCGGCGTCGGCAAGCGGCACCCCGGCCCCACCGCGGGCAGAGCTCCTTTGCCTGGCCCTTCCCCGGGCAGGAAAATCGGGCAGCCTACCCTTACCAGAGTGCCATCCCCTGCCTTTCTCCGCGTCCGTCCTATCGACGGGGATGCGTGCCCATTGAAACAATAAAAAGAGAATTAACGTGTTTATAACCCGTCTCTAACCACCGTGATATTTAATCTCGCTCCCCTCCCGTCAGTCTTCAGCAAACCTGTCTCTCAAACCTAAGGGCTTCGGGAGAGGACTCAGGCTGTCGGTACAGTGCCTAGCAGTCAGCACTAATCCAGGCTAGAGGCTTTGGGTGCTAATGCAATACAAGTAATGACCGTAATATAACTCAGAAGGAATGGTCAAGTCTGCAAAACCAAATATTTTTCATCAGCCAAAGAGCAAAGGGAATAATTAATTAATAAAAAAAAAAAAAAGGGTGTGAACACAGTGGAAACAGATTTGATTAAAAAAATCAAAAGAATATTCATAAAATTCATTTTTTATGTATTCACCCAGCTCTAAACAGCTCCCATGGATTATTCATTACTGACCCCAGTAGTTTTAGTGTTTTTTCATTAAGCAAGTCTGTATTAATCATGTATCGTTGATTTCAAATACAGGGGAGAAACACAATCATTATTTTGTTATTTGTTCTTAAGTGGAAATAGCTAAAAAAGTGAGGTTAAAAAGATTCCATATTTATTCCTATCTTGAAAAGATTTCATGTCTGAAGGAGGGAACAGAAGGGAAATTATAAGAAAAAGCAGGTAGTGTTTAAAGAAAACAAAAATCCATCACGTGATATAACTCTCTGCCTCTAAGAAAATAATTTAGAATCATAGAATCATAGAATCATAAAGGTTGGAAAAGACCTCTAAGATCATCGAGTCCAACCGTCAACCCAACACCACCATGCCCACTATACCATGTCCCTAAGCGCCTCATCTACACGTCTTTTAAATACTTCCAGGGATGGTGACTCAACCACTTCCCTGGGCAGCCTGTTCCAAGGCCTGACCACTCTTTCAGTAAAGAAATTTCTCCTAATGTCCAGCCTAAACCTCCCTTGGCGCAACTTGAGGCCATTTCCTCTCGTCCTATCGCTAGTTACTTGGCAGAAGAGACCAACCCCCACCACGCTACAACCTCCTTCCAGGTAGTTGTAGAGCGCGATGAGGTCCCCCCTCAGCCTCCTCTTCTCCAGACTAAACAGTCCCAGTTCCCTCAGCCGCTCCTCATAAGACTTGTGCACCAGACCCTTCACCAGCTTCGTTGCCCTTCTCTGGACACGCTCCAGCACCTCCATGTCCTTCTTGTAGTGAGGGGCCCAAAACGGAACACAGTATTCGAGGTGCGGCCTCACCAGTGCCGAGTACAGGGGCACGATCACCTCCCTGCTCCTGCTGGCCACACTATTTCTGATATAGGCCAGGATGCTGTTGGCCTTCTTGGCCACCTGGGCACACTGCCGGCTCATGTTCAGCTGGCTGTCAACCAGCACCCCCAGGTCCTTTTCCTCTGGGCAGTTTTCCAGCCACTCTTCCCCAAGCCTGTAGCGTTGCATGGGGTTGTTGTGGCCAAAGTGCAGGACCCGGCACTTGGCCTTGTTGAATCTCATACAACTGGCCTCAGCCCATCGATCCAGCCTGTCCAGGTCCCTCTGCAGAGCCTTCCTACCCTCGAGCAGATCAACACTCCCGCCCAACTTGGTGTCGTCTGCAAACTTACTGAGGGAGCACTTGATCCCCTCATCCAGATCGTTGATAAAGATATTGAACAGGACAATTTATCTTTGAAGGGAGATTTCCAGACTACTTTTCAGTGCTGTTCACTAAATTCTCTTCTACTGCGGCAAGACTTTTCCAAGGTAGGATACAGAACTTCTCACTGTAGTCAGAAATACAGTGTAATACAGTAAAACTGTCATTCTGTCAAGTTATGCCAGCTTGGTCAACGAGTGATGCTTTTCTAGAGTTTTTTCTAGCTATTCAAGCTAGGACATCAGCAGCCATACTTGCTGCCTTCCCCTTAATCATAATTAGAAGATGTAATCAGAACTTGATTTATTCTGGTGGGGTTTTGGTCCTGAACCTTGTAGAGAAAGGTGTCTGTTATCCTTCCCATGTGGATTGGGAAGGGGGGAAGGTTATTAGATAGTTACAGGATATTTATGCTGACAATTCTGCTCACAGCTTATTCTGACCACAGGGTTCTTTTCAGTGTTGTGTCAGTTAACACAATTCTTGACTGCCTTTTTAAGCCTTCGACTATTTTCATAGACTTGGTAACAGTGAATTAAAAAGTCATCCACAAAGAAACACTACTGTCTTCAGGAAAACTAATATGGTTGGTATCTGGTTTCACAGCATCAACTGAATAGAATGAGAAGTCTGGAAATATGGTTGGTTATTTATTCCATTTATTATTATCTATTGTAAGTGGCTCTTAAATTTCTAGATTCTTAGCCAATTTGGCCCTTGATTTATCTGATGACTCTAGTACTGTTATAGGAGGAATGGTTGATTTCAGTGAGGAAAAGCTAGATTATATATTGAGGTTATTCTGTTGATTAAAATACTGAAAATGGAAGTGTTAGAAAATCAAGGTGAATCTTCAGAGTTAGAGTTGATCCTTAAATTTGTACAGATTGACGAGCTGCTGACATTGCTGATATCCAAGTACCCTAAGTGTTATTGCAACAGTGTCTGTATGTGTGCTGTAATCCCTATAACGATGTAAATTATACCACCCTCTTGAAGAAACTTTCTGAAGAGTTTTACAAGTAATTTCATGAACAATAGGACAGTTGGTCTTGGAAGTAATGGTCTTGGCTCAAGGGAATTCAATGTATGTCTTTTCAATTGCTTTCTCAGTCTTGAAAATCATCCCATGTTGTTTCTAGTTTTGTCTCAAGTTCAGCTCAGCTCAGTTAGATTGTACTGAACTGATTACCCCAATTAAGTAAAAAAGAAACAAAAGTAACTTTTATGTTTGTATTCCTGGGAACTTGATAACATTTACAGAGGTGTAAAGCAGATAAAAAGAAATTGAAATCTGTGGAGTTACATGATTATAAAATTTATGTGAGAAGATTGGCTCAAAATGTAATGGGCAAACTATCTAAAGAGAGAGAAACAACACAGTGAATGTGTTTCAATAATGTGTGAGCAATGACTGAGAAAGTTATTGAGGAAATGCACAGGTCAGCCAATTTCTGCTCATTCTGGTCAGCCAATTTCTGCCTCCTTTAGACTAAGCAGATTTTTTTCATTTTATGCAGAGGAAAAAAACCCCTTTCCACCTATTAGTAAAGCTGTTAGAAATGTTTCAGTAAGCATCAGGACACCCTGTTCTGTCCCAAAGTATTTTCTTTATATATTTTTCTAAACATGTTCCTCTTACATATAAATACATATTAGGAGTCTTAAGAAAAATAAAAAATATGCAGACTTGCCATTGAAGGGAATATACAGAACTCAGGGCAACGAGATAATTTGGCAGATATCCTATATTTCTAATATGGGAGAGTATTCAAAAGGGCAGAGAGAGGGAAAAGAATCCAAACCCCTCCAAAACACAAAACTGCCATCAACCCTCCAAAACAATTAAAAAACCCTGTCTCCACTTTTACATGCCCCAGACAAAACTCTAGTACAAAACAAACTAAAACTCTGCTTTTTCTCCAGTTTCAAGCACTATTTGCCAGTCACCAATACAGCAAAGCTCACTGATGTCTGTAGACAATGAGCTCTGAGAGGTGAAACATTTAAAGGATCAATACCATTCCACTCTTACAGCATAAAGCACAATGCTACCCTTCCAGTAAGCTTCCTCAAAATGACACAGTCATTTCTAAATGACACTGTGGCATTAAAGTCTGAAAACATAAGCACTAAGTTGTGAGAGATGTAGGAGCCACACTTAATTGTTCCCACCAACAGAGAAGTGACACAAAGCATAAAAAAATATTTGGCTTTAAACTTTAGTATAATTTTCACTAGAACTCTATTATTAGCAGCTATAATCTAATATTCTGATGTAAGATAATATTCAAGTAAACACTCTGAGTTTATAGTTAATTTTCTTTAAGCCTGTTCCAGTTTTAGACAGATTTCAAGGCAGCTGTCTTCTACACCACTGCTCTTAGTTGTCCTTCCAAGTAGTCATTGCCACTCTATGTAGCCACAATCCTTAGCCAAAGCAGTCCATAAAAGCCACTCAAATCATGATGAAGTTATAAAATTTTTAAATGGGTATTAATAGATTGGTCACTGTAAGTCTGTGATGACTTGGATTAAAAACACACTAGCATGGTGGACCTGATTTAAGAGTGAATTTCACTGTGAATAAAGCATCTTAACTGATTTTTTCAGTGGGTTAGCACTGGTCCATTGATAAAAAGCCATAGCTTTTAAAAAAAGCATGCCAGTTAAAATGGAATTAATAACATGACTTAAAATACTGCTTAATAGTTAATAAAAGCTTTAAATATTTTTGCGTGATAAAAACTGAAGTAATGACTTAGATTACAATATGAAACAATAGCTTAAACTATCATCTGTCCAATCCACCATAAGGTTTTAAAAATTATTTTAAGCCTTCTCATCTAGCCTGGGGGGGGAAACCTTCAGCTAACATATTTTAACATTACATATTTTATTTGCTTTTTTTTGGAATAGCAGTGGAGGAAAAAAAAAAAAAAGCATTGAAGTGATGTACCAGAGGACCAAGGCTTTGGGTTTTTTTCAATTCAGTGTTGAAATTTCCAAAGTGATCGTATTTTTTTTTTCTTTAAAAAAAAATCTCATATTAAACAGCAGTAGTAGTCACCTCAAACAAAGCAAAAGGATGTACAGGTGCTACACACAGATGTGTGGGTTGCTATGACAGTGACCTCTAACTTTCCATCAAAGACCAAGTACTCATCCTTCCAGATGTCACTGAAGCCCACAATAGCTAAGCCTATGGCTGCTGGCATGATAAATGCCCTCAGCAATGTTCAGTATATAATGCAGAGTCCCAAATGATGCCACAATTTATTGTAACTCTTAGCATTACACTTTCTAATGATGGTTTTAACTTGTTCTTGTTTTTCCTCTTTCACTAATGTCATCTCATCTTTCAGTCTCTGCCCGTTACCCTCATTTCTCCTATTACCTGGCAAATTTCTCAATTGCTGAGCAAATGCATGGTTAAAAAAACCCTTAAAACAAAACTCCTCTGTTGCCTATATCCAGATTGCAATTTCTTAATTGCAAATAGTCATGCCAGAAAGTACTCAAACTGTAAAATATTTACCTTGCTAAAAATATTCCATTTAGTCAATTTTCTGCAACAGTAAATATGATTCACCATGTCACCATCTGTTATCAGGTACTGATGCTTTCCTGCTATAACAACCTCCATTGTAGCCAACCTGTGCATGATCTTAACTAAGAATTTATAATCCAAAATTAAAAGGAACTGCCAAGTACTCTCAGTTTAGCTGAAAATGATAGGGTGGGAAGCACTCAGTGCCTTGCAAGATTAGCCCTTAGAAACTGAGGACTAATTCCATCAGTAGACCATGTCTCATACTGCAAGCGGTGGGGTACTGTTTTGATCTCTGACCTAACTCTAAATGAGAGGCCAGGAAAGAGGGAAAATTAGCACATGCAGAGTTTCATGCTGCTGCAACTACACTGTTTCCTGTACCCAAGCAAACTCATTTAGCATTTGCTCAGCTATTGCTGCACAACCAACTGTGTTTAACCCCATAGATGTAATTAGATTTGGGTGCCTGCATTTGTTCCCTTCAGAAGATTGGGACCAGGGGTTAATGCAATGTTCAGTCAGTCTTCTTAAACCAAAGCACTCTTTAATCTTAAGGAACTAAACATAAAATAAAGTGACATTTACAATAATTAATGAGTGTATGAAACTGTCTCATCTAACTCTTACCAAAAGCATCCCAAGCTTGCATACAACAGCCTAACTTTCAGACTCCATATGGATGTCTTCTTTAGTCACTTTCCCACAGTCTCCTGTCCAGTGCCCCTATGGCTAAGAAAAGGGTTTTAGCTTTTTAGCTGTTTATAGGCCATCTTTTATGGCTGTTTCTCATCTGGTAAAACAGTTGTGTAACCTGGCAGGAGCCAGAGTAGGTTTTTTTCTTTATAAATAATAGCTCAGGTATTGTATTTAACATTAAACTCATACAAGGGAGTACATTGTGTGGGTTTTTGCTTATTTCTTTAGCTGCTAGGAAACCCAGGCAAATGTGTACAGTGTACAGTATTCATCCCATTGACCATATCTTTTGGTAGTTATCCAGATAATTTGTTTGCAGGCCACGTTCATGGTTACTACAAGTCAACCCATTCCCTGGTTTCCCTGTTATCTTAACTCTGAGGTACAGTGTGAGCCAACAGTATCCAGAATGCAGAAGTCGCTATTAAAAACTAAATAACACCATAACCTAAACTAGTAAAAATCTGCAGTCTTTGCTATACCCCAAACAGACTGGAACAATTAAAAAATTCTTAGGCAAAAAGGCTGTGGAGTTATAAGTCAAAACCACCAAAGTATTTGGAGAAACAAATCCACTCCCTTTTATGTATTTGAGGCACTTTGTACAGTTTAAGTACAAAATCATGCTTACCACATATAAAGTAGATGTCTTTCCTTTTAAAACCATGTGGTAACTTCAACTTCAGAAGGTTTTTCAGTAGATGACCAGTCTAAGATGTCCAGTGGTGAGACTGCTGGCTGTCTACAAGATAGGAAATGGGTGAAACAGAAGAAGTGGCAATGAAACAAAACCTGACACCCCTCAAAGACGTATGTATCAAATGCAAAAGAAAGTGTACAATGTTTACAAGAAAAAGATCCGTCAGAGGTAAATTTACAGTTTGGCGGGGGGAAAGGAAGGGAGGAAGGGGAGAAAAAAGGTAGAGGAGTTAATAAAAAAAATCCAGAAATAACTGGGAGAAAAGGAGTAAGATTGCTTTTACTTGGAAGAGGAGAAATATTTAAGTACTTCACTTGATTTTTTTTAAAGGAGATCATGTCAGTATTCTTGCTTCTTATTAAAAAAATAATGTCCATGTGTATTAAAAATTAATATTGAAGACCAAGCCTTCATTGCAGAAATTGTGAATTCAGTTAGACCTTGCTTTTGCAAATCACATCTAAGCTTTCAGCATGAGTAGTCCTACTGATGTGAACAAGACAAGTTGTGAATTAAAATGAAACAATTAATTAGTTTTTAAACACAGGTCTTAGTTGTGCCACAGCCATACTGATTTTTAAACCCCATATATTTGCGTGCAGCATATAAAAAAAGTGGCATTTTCTGTAAGCCTAGTGAAGCTCTGCCTATTCCAATAATATTATTTCTATATATTTCTAATAATATTATTTAAATAAATACTAAAAGTAACTCTCCTTAAATACAATATATTCTTGAAAAGGATATCAAAATAATTCACTGTCACTGTTGAAAAGATTCATAAATGCCTTTGTGAGGAAGGAGGTTGGGCTATGCCCATTAATGAAGCAATGCCTATATAGTGTGAGGGTTTGAGCATTCACAATGCTATCTACCTTCTCAGTTCCTTCTCTGATATACAAAACATGCAATTAGACCAAGGTTATATCCTAAAAGTAAAGTAAAGATACCCTCTTGAAGGCAATTCCTCTACCTTAGCCCAGAGGGGTGGCATATTACTTCAAAACCACAAAATTAATGAGGAAAAAATGCAAAAAATGTTTCTGGATTAAGTGTGTTTTTCAGATCTTCTATGTGACCTTTTTCTCTTTCCTCTTCTTCCTCAGTTCTGCTTTTATTTTTCTCTGAAATGAGATCTAGGCTGCCAGCAGTGAAGTAACCCATTTTACAAATCCTGTTGGAGCCCCATCTGCTTTGGTTGAACTTTGTATTTATTTTGTCCCATCTAACACCCATAAACACTAATTCAATATATTATAAAATGTAGATGAGCTGTCTTGTGACTGATAAGGTTGTTTTACAAGGCTTACAGTGTGTTTATACTAAAACTTGTGTAGTATGAGACCAATTTCTTCTAACATTCACAACATAAAATATATAGTTGTGTAAACAGACTGACTCAATTAGTCTATGGGAATAGTATAGAAAAACAGCCACAATTGAAACTAGGTCATTATTACTGATTTCTAGATGTAAACTTTAGTTATTATATATTTTTATATAGCATTTTACATTTGATGCTTTCCTTTTTTTCTTTCAAAATGGTGAAAACCATGAGGCTAACACATAAATCTTTAAAAAATTTTCAAGGCTGAAAAGAAATTTCCAGTAAAATAATTAGTTGATAGTGTTTCAACAAACTTTTCTTTATACATTTACTGTTCCCCAAAATCAATTATTAATGTGTCCATCATTGTCTTTAAACTATTTCAGTTTTATAGATGCTCTATAAGGTTTTGGTGTGCAAAACAGTGATAAAATGTTACATAAGGAGATTTATCTTAGCTCCTGTGTCTTGGTGGGTTTTTTTATGCAGCTACAGACAGTTCTATACTATAACCCTATTTTTTTTAATTAAATTAATTTTTCATCTTCCTACATAATTATCTAAATTCTGTAAACTACACAGATATAGCTCTTGGCACAATATTTCATACTGACAAGAGAATGCTGAAAGAGAAATGTAGCTGGATAAACTCCTAAAATACTCAGCACTGATTTATGCATTTTGGTAAACTCAGTCACAAGAGCAGAGCTAGGTAAATAATAGGAAAAATTATTCATGGAGACATTTACAAATCCCTTACAATTTGGCTATTGTCCCACCCCTTATACTTGCTTGTTTAAAAAAAAATATTCAGCAGGATTGTTTTATTGGATGATGTCAATATTCAGCCATTATAATTCTTGTACCAATATTAGTATTTACATTTGAGCCAGAAAATTATTTTCTTCTGTTTACATGGTCAAGAAAGACACAATATTATGTAACATAATTCCAACACATATCATAGATAAAGTATTATAATTGATTAAAGATATGATTAGAGTGAACAGTTTTCAAGCAATACAGTACTTAATAGCTGTTCACATAAAGGTGTTTAAATAATGAAGAAGTGATAAATACGTTCATAAAAATGACAGGGCAAAGGTCTTCAGCATTCTGAGGTCCTTTCAACTGGGACTTCTGCTGTTGAATCAAAGAAAAAGGAAAATCATATTTGGTTTGTATCAAGCTAAACTTATTTTTGTCATCTCTTTTTTGTCATTGAAAGAGGAGATAGAGAAGTTATGGTCCATTTGACACAAAATTGTTCTTTTCAGCCTGAAACAAAAAGTTTCATTTTGGGACACTCATTTTAGGAAAAACAAGAAGTCATAAAACTGCACTATGAATAAACATCCTTTTATTTTATAGCTTACAAGGCCTGAGGAGACCTCATGTTGTTTGTCTCACATTGCCTTTTGACATTTATTGAAGTATTTTATAGAAGGTGAAACAGCTTCAACAGGAGCACCCTGCTCCAGAAAATTCCCCCAGCTTCTAGGTAGAATACTTGGTAGAAGCCAGGTTTGGTTTTGTTCCTGCCCTGAGTGGAAAAGAGCTTTTATTTGAGCTGCATGTGAAGGGAGAAGCAATGAACCTTCAGCTCTGTTGTTTGAACAGTCACTCGGGAGGATTCCAGGCCCTTGCTCAATGTACTTTTGGTTTAGACAAAGAGAAACAGCTTTACAAACACAGAGCAAGAGCACTTGTCCGAGAGCAGTGTATTTATAGCATTGTGGTGGTGCATTCATACCCCCCTTCTTCCCTGGGCCACTTGTTGATCTGGGCCGCCTGTTGATCTCAGAAATTTCCATGAAACCTCGGCCTTGGTGTATTGAGTCTGGCAGTTGAGCACTCCTTGACTGTATCAGAAACTCTGCACAGCTGAGGCTGGGAACATACTCCTACTGTCTGGCCCGGGTGTCCAGCAGAACAACACCGAAACCTTGAGAATTCTTTAGTAATTACCACCTGGGACTGTGGCCAGGATGGAAATTTACGGATGACTAAAGCCAACCATCTTGCGAACCTATAAACGGTGGTCCTGAGTGAGGCCCTTTGAGCTCTCCTGGACCGCAGCAGCTGCACCCAGCATCTCCCTCTGAGTGGGACGCCTCTCAGAGCTTGCGATCTTTCAGGCCTGCGATATTCGGAGGACCACTGGATCCTGGGTGAGTCCCTTTCGAAGCTCAACCCTTCGCCCGTTGAGAGGGAATGCCTAGACATTCGACGTGAATATTTCTTCACTGAAATCGAGGGGAATTTTTAACAGGTATACCTTCTGTATATTTTTATATATATATATATGTTTCTCTGTGTGTGTGAACTAATAGTAAGCATAATCTGTAATTAAGTTGTGATGGTAGTAGACTTACTAACCTATTTTGCAAATATTGAATAGTTAATGATTAGGCGTTACTAAAGTTTGTTAATGATTAGTTGATAACTAAGTGTTGCTAAATTGTGAATGAAACCTAGACTGTCCCTGAAATATAAACCCTTAGATGATTTTCCCTTGTATGTTTCACCCATGTAATAAGTAATAGAGTGAACCTTGCCATCGAATTCTATTAGGTTGCACCTTTATAAATCTCTATTAAAATCACTTTCTGCTAATTTCTTTGACGGTGATTCTTTAAGCGGCCTCTAAACCACTCACTCGCGACAAATTGGCGTAGTCGGCAGGATGGCAAGTAGTATCACTGATTACTTACTCTGTTCATAACCGTAAGATCTAAGTCTCCTGAAGAGGAAGGAACTCAGTTCAACTTTCCCATATCTTGAGTGAATGCACTAGCCACATTACTCAATGAAGGAGAAGATTATTTTCTGCTGGGAACCAGAATAAATAATTCAAGATCTCCCTTAGAAGGCATTTTTGTTACTTGATAAAAAGATCAATTGTTCATATATCACTCCTAAGAAGGAAGAAGGAACAAGTAAGAGGAATGTCCAGGAAAACAAGGTACAGTTTGAGCACCTCTGGAGTTTGGAAATCCTTGACTCTCAGAAAAATATTTGATTGACATAGTCATTAGTGTTCTCTAAGGCCATGTTTCTCAAACAGTGGTCTAGGGTCAAAATATGATCAGTGAAAATGGCTGTAAAATAGAAGCAGGGAAACAAACACAAAAGAGGATAAAGGGATAAAGAGATAAAAGCAAAAAAAAATCAGATTAAACTTTGAATATGCATTTATATGTGAATGTAAACAACAGCCACTGCAACATACTGTACAAGGTAGTTCCTTCATTCCCCTCCCCTCCTCCTCCCCCACAATGATGATGACATTTCACAGATTAAGTTCAAGCTTCCACAGTCCACTTACTTACCTTCTACCTTTGGCTGTGTTTTAAGACCCTTTGCTAGGCCAGCATAGGAACTTGTGCAAACCCACAATGAGCTGGTGCGGGGAATGAAACCAAAAAATCAGGTATACAGAAAAAGCAATTTTGGGCGAGATCAGTTCTTGAAGTGGCTTATTACAGCACTATACATTAAGCAACATGCTGGTTCAAGACAGGGGACAGGACCACAGCAGACCCCATTGATAAGTTGTAGCTATTCTGAGAAATTTCCCAAGTCCAAACTTGATCTCGCATACACTGATTACAGTCAAGTAGTCTACTTCTTGCACAGGCAAGAACATAAATCTTATAGTCTAAAACATTGTCCTGGTTTCAGCTGGGATAGAGTTAATTTTCTCTCTAGTAGCTGGGATAGTGCTGTGTTTTGGATTTAGTATGAGAATAATGTTGATAACACACTGATGTTTGAGTTGTTGCTAAGTAGTGCTTACGCTGGTCAAGGACTTTTCAGCTTCCCATGCTCTGCCAGGTGCACAAGAAGCTGGCAGGGAGCATAGCTAGGACAGCTAACCCAACTGGCCAACGGGGTATTCCATACCATATGATGTCATGCTCAGTATATAAGCTGGGGGGAGTTGGTCGGGGGGCCACTGCTTGGGAACTGGCTGGGCATTGGTTGGTGGGTGGTGACCAATTGTATTGTACATCACTCATTTTGTATATTCTTTTATTATTATTATTATTATTATTATTATTATTACTATTCTCCCTTCCTTTTCTGTCCTATTAAACTGTCTTTATCTCAACCCACGAATCTTACTTCCCCGCCCCCCCCAATTCTCTCCCCCATCCCACCGGGGGGAGGGGAGTGAGCAAGCGGCTGTGTGGTGTTTGGCTGCCTGCCGGGTTAAACCATGACAGTCCTTTTGGTGCCCAACATGGGTCTCGACAGGTTGACATAATGACAGATCTGACCAGAGCGCATTAGAACAAATTTGTTATAAACATTCATTATATTAGTTTGATAGTTGCTGGTCACAATGCTGATTAATTTGCTCTAAAAGTTGTTGTGCTTGTTCTCAGAGTTGTGTTATGTAACACCTTACTTGCATTATATGTTCCCTGTTGTGCTGTTTATCACCTCTGGGAGCTGGGTCAAGGTTATAATTTTGCTGTACTTTGTAGCACTGGCTTATGATATGATAAAATGGCTGGTCATGAGACTAATCTGGTATTTGTACTCAGCATTGTCGTAATCTCCGTACTTCAGGAGCCATCTCTCGGAAACTATTAATAATTACACTTTTTACCTTTTCTCCTCGGAGAGCCAATCTACGGGGGAGACAGCTTCCTTCATCTTCACCATCTCCTCCAGGCTGATTACAATAGCTCTTGAGGATTTTGAAAATCCTTGGGATGTTCAAACCAGCATGTTCCTGTTGCTCCTACTCCTGAATGTGTTTCAGGTCTTGTTTAAAGTTAAATAACTATTTAAGAATACCACCCAGGGATCTGCCCCGAGGCTGGATAGTTATGAGTGGCAGGGTGTGTGGGATAGCATGGGCAAGTGCCTAGGACAGTGGCCACCTCCAATGTTTTGGAACTTCACCCCTGAACAAGTGCAGAATCCTGAAAAACTAGTAAAGCATTTGGAAAAAGTATGCTGTCACCCTGGCAATTCCAGAGAGACACAAATCACTACAACGTGCTGGGGCCTGACCCATGCCTACCGAGCCCTGTTCAACACTATCCAGAACCCTCAAGGGGAAGAGAAGGTCTCCGGATCTGATGACAAAATGACAGGCACTGTGGTTACTCCAACCCCCGCAACAGGCACTGTGGCTACTCCAACTTGCTCTTTCACCACCGTGGGCTCCAGCCCCATCCCTCACTCCCTAACCCCAGCGTGTCCCCACCCCCTCTGCCATAGCTCTTACATTTGTCACAGCGTAATTAAAGATTAATTGGGCCAAAGAGACGGACTGAAAGGGAGCATGAATCTGTGGCCGTGCGGTCAAAGCACTCACTAGGGAGTGACTGGAAATACCCTAAATCCCGTTTATGTACTTTGTTTGGTAACTGTTCTTGAAACAGCGTTGGAAATCCAATTTTTCATTTAATTTCATATTTCAAATTTTCCTTTCAGAGCGAGTCTTATCCAGTAGGTATCAAGCCATGTTTTTCCTGTACCAAAAACATTTTTCAGCCCTGTGGTGGGAAGCAGAAGAAGCCCCGGTGGCAGGGGAAGGTGCCGAGCCCCAGCCCTGAGGTGTTCATGGCACTCTTGGGAACTCCAGCACCTCTGAGTACAAATTTGAAAATAAGCATTTCTTCACAGGTCAGAAAGCAGAAGACAAACTAAGTATGAAGCGGTAGAGGCAGTGCCCTCCTCTTCCCTCCCCATGAGGCCTGTCCTGTGTGTGACAGGCCCAGAGGGCACCAGCAGGCCCTGCCCGGCCCCCCGGCCTCTCCCCACCCTGCCCGTGCCCAGGACCCCGTTTCCACCCAGACCAGTCTGTCAGCCCCTGCCTGGGCTACGTTTTTGGTGTGCCTGTCTTGGGTCCTGCCCACAGGGTGGAGGTTAGGCCCCTGTTACAGCTTGTCTGCAGTCCAGCTCCTCTCACTCCTGACAGGGCTCCCCTGGAAGGCCCCAGAGCCTGGCTGGGGCTGTCGATGGGCACTGTGACCAGACGTCTGCCTCTAGAAGAGAAGCAATATGCCCTGTTCCCTGATGGAATATCCCTTTGGCCAGTTTGTGTCAGCTGTCCTGGCTGTGCCCCCTCCCGGCTTCATGTGCATCTCCAGCCTTCTCAATCGGTAGAGCATGAGAAGCTGAGAAGTCCTTGACTAGCGTAAGCACTACTTAGCAACAACTAAAACATCAGTGTGTTATCAACATTATTCTCATACTAAATCCAAAACACAGCACTATACCAGCTACTAGGAAGAAAATTAACTCTATCCCAGCCGAAACCAGGATAGTATCCACCCCTTATTCTATACCATCTTCGTCATGCCCAGGTCTTGCATTTTCCAATACATTCCAATTAATCACCACCACTCTTCCTGTCTTTTGATATGTACACACAGATATCATTCCCTTAGTCTATGAGCCATCCCTCTAATGTGTTCGTTGAGTTCATTTAGTCCATGACTTTGGGCTCCATCTGTCATAACAGTCTTTCAGGGCAGGAGAGATGGTGTGTGGTGTCGGATTCTTGCATGCTGAAGCAAGTTCTGGTTCCATCACCACTGCACTTTGCTCGGTTTCATCAAAGTTCATTCTTCATTAATCTGGGTGATTCTTACTGCAATTCCATTGATATGACATATAGCAACCATAGAAGTGATGACATACAGTATTATATAACAATTAACATCATACAATTCAGATCATTGGCTATTTTCACCCAAAATCAAATCCCCTTGAGGTACACACTGGACTTCCCCATCCTTTCGCATTACCCACCAAGGGCACCCAGGTCCTTGAGCAAAAGCAATCCCACGAATGGGTTTTCCCTTGCCAGAGGCAGGAGTAACCCAGACTGTCTTCCCCAGCATATTTCTTATGTGCACGACAGGGACTTTATCCCCCTCTACAGTACGTAAGGGTTTGGATTGGGCAGGGCCAGCTCGAGTGACAGATCCCCTAGTGTTGACTAACCAGGTGGCCTTTGCTAAACGTGTATCCCTATGCTTGAATGTCCCACCACCCATTGCTCTCAGTATAGTCTTTAGCAGCTCGATTTTCCCAGAGGCTGGTGCGTGATAGGGGATGTGATATACCCACTCAATGCTATGCTCTTTGGCCCAGGTGTCTAGGAGGGTGTTTCAGAAATGAGTCCCGTTGTCTGACTCAATTCTTTCTGGGGTGCCATGTCGCCATAGGACTTGCTTATCAAGGCTCAGAATGGTGTTCCTGGTGGTGGCATGGGGCACAGGATATGTTTCCAGCCATCCGGTGGTTCCTTCCACCGTGGTGAGCACATAGCGCTTGCCTTGGCAGGTTTGTGGGAGTGTGATATAATCAATCTGCCAGGCCTCCCCATATTTATATTTCAACCATCGTCCTCCATACCAGAGAGGCTTTAATCGCTTGGCTTGCTCGATGGCAGCGCATGTTTCACATTCATGGATAACCTGTGCAATAGCGTCCACGGTTAAGTCCACCCCTCGATCACGAGCCCATCTATATGTTGCATCTCTTCCTTGATGGCCTGAGGTGTCATGGGCCCACCGAGCTATAAATAATTCACCCTTATGTTGCCAGTCCAGATCCACCTGGGCCACTTCAATCTTAGCAGCCTGGTCCACCTGCTGGTTGTTTTGATGTTCTTCAGTGGCCCGACTCTTGGGTACGTGAGCATCTACGTGACGTACTTTTCCAACCAGGTTCTCTACCCGGGCAGCAATATTGTGCCACAACGCGGCAGCCCAGATGGGTTTACCTCTGCGCTGCCAGTTGTTCTGCTTCCACTGCTGCAACCACCCCCACAGGGCATTTGCCACCATCCATGAGTCAGTATAGAGATAAAGTTCTGGCCTTTTTTCTCTGTCAGCAATGTCTAAAGCCAGCTGGATGGCTTTCACCTCTGCAAACTGGCTCGATTCACCTTCTCCTTAAGCAGTTTCTGTGACTTGTCCTATAGGACTCCATACAGCAGCCTTCCATCTCCGATGCTTTCCTACAATATGAAAGGATACATCGGTGAACAGGGCATTTTGTTTCTCATTTTCTGGTAGTTTGTTATATGGTGGGGCCTCTTCAGCACGCGTCACCTCCTCCCCTGGGGATATTCCGAAATCTTTGCCTTCTGGCCAGTTCGTGATCACCTCCAAGATTCCTGGGCGATTGGGGTTTCCTATTCGAGCCCGTTGTGTGATCAGTGCAACCCACTTACTCCATGTAGCATCGGCTGCATGATGTGTAGAGGGGACCCTCCCTTTGAACATCCAGCCCAGCACCGGCAGTCGGGGTGCCAGGAGGAGCTGTGCTTCAGTACCAACCACTTCCGAAGCAGCTCGAACCCCTTCATATGCTGCCAATACCTCCTTCTCAGTTGGAGTGTAGTGGGCCTCGGATCCTCTGTATCCCCGACTCCAGAACCCTAAGGGTCGACCTCGAGTCTCCCCTGGTGCTTTCTGCCAGAGGCTCCAGGTAGGGCCATTCTCCCCGGCTGCGGTGTAGAGCACATTTTTTACGCCTTGTCCTGCCCGGACTGGCCCAAGGGCTGCTGCATGAACTATCTCCTGTTTAATTTGCTCAAAGGCTTGTTGTTGCTCAGGGCCCCACTTGAAATCGTTCTTCTTCCTGGTCACTTGATAGAGAGGGCTTACGATCAGGCTGTAATCTGGAATATGCATTCTCCAAAAGCCCACAACGCCTAAGAAAGCTTGTGTTTCCTTCTTGCTAGTTGGTGGGGACATGGCTGTTATTTTGTTGATCACATCCATTGGGATCTGACGACGTCCATCTTGCCATTTTATTCCTAAAAACTGGATCTCCTGTGCAGGTCCCTTGACCTTACTTTGTTTTATGGCAAAACCGGCCTTCAGAAGGATTTGGACTATTCTCTCCCCTTTCTCAAAAACTTCTTCTGCTCTTTTAGCCCATACGATGATGTCATCAATGTATTGCAGGTGTTCTGGAGCCTCACCCTGTTCCAGTGCGGTGTGGATCAGTCCATGGCAAATGGTAGGGCTGTGTTTCTACCCCTGAGGCAGTTGGTTCCAGGTGTACTGGACGCCCCTCCAAGTGAAAGCAAACTGTGGCCTGCACTCTGCTGCCAAAGGGATTGAGAAGAACGCATTAGCGATATCATTTGTGGCATACCACTTGGCTGCCTTTGACTCCAGTTCGTATTGGAGTTCTAGCATGTCCAGCACGGCAGCACTCAGTGGCGGCGTGACTTCGTTCAGGCCACGGTAGTCTACTGTTAGTCTCCACTCTCCATTAGACTTTCGCACTGGCCATATGGGACTGTGAAAGGGTGAGCGAGTCTTGCTGATCACTCCTTGGCTCTCCAGTTGACGAATCAGCTCATGGATAGGGATCAGGGAATCTCGGTTGGTGCGATATTGTCGCCGGTGCACCATTGTGGTAGCGATTGGTACCTGCTGTTCTTCAACCCTCAACAACCCCACAACAGAAGGGTCCTCTGAGAGACCGGGCAAGGTGGACAGCCGTTTAATTTCCTCCGTCTCCAGGGCAGCTATACCAAAAGCCCACCGGTACCCTTTTGGGTCCTTAAAATACCCTCTCCTGAGGTAGTCTATTCCAAGGATGCACGGAGCCTCTGGGCCAGTCACAATGGGGTGCTTCTGCCACTCATTCCCGGTTAGGCTCACTTCGGCCTCCAATACAGTTAACTCTTGGGATCCCCCTGTCACTCCAGAAATACAAATGGGTTCTGCCCCTTTATAGCCTGATGGCATCAGGGTACACTGTGCACCGGTGTCTACGAGAGCCTTATACTCCTGTGGGTCTGATGTGCCAGGCCATAGAATCCACACAGTCCAGTAAACCCGGTTGTCCCTTTTCTCCACCTGGTCGGAGGCAGGGCCCCTCTAGTCCTGGTCATCATATTCGCTACCCACTTCCTGTAAGTATGAATCCTAAGTCCCTTCATTAAGGTCGGCAGTGGAATCAGGCCTTCTACTCTGTCTGGGGAACTGCTCTCTGGAGACTGGAGCAGCACTTTTCCTGGGAGAACCCCCTTTTGTGATTGTTTTTCCTTGCAACTCACGTACCCGTGCCTCTAGGGTTGTCCCGGTTTTGGCTGGGATAGGGTTAAATTTCTTCCTAGTGCTGTGTTTTGGATTTAGTATGAGAAGAATGTTGATAACACACTGATGTTTTCAGTTGTTGCTAAGTGCCCTCCTAGTCCAAGGACAGCTCCTATGCCTACTGACTGAGCTAGGTACACAAGATGGGAGGGAACATAATCAGGACAGCCAGCCCAGCTGGCTAATGGGGTATTCCATACCATGTGACGTCATGCTCAGTATATGAACGGTAGGCGTGATCCAGGAAGCACCGATCGCTACTTGGTTATCGGTCAGCGCGGGTGGTGAGCAATTGCATTGTGCATCACTCATATTGTATATTCTATCATTATTTATTATCATTATTTTCCCTTTTCTGTTCTATTAATCTGTCTTTATCTCAACCCACGAGTTTTTCTCACTCTTACCCTTCCGATTCTCTCCCCGTCCCACTGGGGGGAGCGGGGGGGGGGAGTGAGTGAGCGGCTGCGTGGTATTTGGCTACCTGCCAGGTTAAACCACGACAGTCCTTTTTGGCGCCCAACGTGGGGCTCGAAGGGTTGAGATAACGACACATCTGACCAAAGTGTGTTAAGGAAAAATTGTTATAAGCATTCGTTATATTGATTGGTCACAATGTTGATGTATTGGCTGTCAAAGTTGTGGGGCTGGCTCTCAATGTTGGGTTATGTAATACCTTGCTTGCAGTATGTGTTCCCTTTTGTGCTGTTTATCATTATTCGGAACTGGGCCAAGATTATCATTTTGCTGCTGTTTTATGAGGTGATAAAATCATTTGTCGTAAGTCTAATCTGGTATCTGTACTCGGCACTGCCGTCATCTCTGTACCTCGGGAACCACCTCTTAGAAACTATTAGTAATTGCACTTTTTTCTCCTCGGAGGATGAATTTAAGGGGGAGACAGGATGGGACACTTTCTCCCACTTGTTCATCTTCCCTTCCATATTGTCAGAAACTCCTTTTTCTTCTATCCTCTTCACAAAGATGTCCACACTATTCCCTGAGAATTTTGAATATCCTTGGGATGTTCAAACAAGCATGTTCATATTGCTATGTATCCTGCATGTTGTTCAGGCCTTGTTTAGGGTTAAACAACTATTCAGGAATACTGTCCAGAGATCAACCCTCAGGAACAAGAAAAGAGGGAGGGCAAACGGCGGTGCCTCGTCGGGGCGGGCGGAGCGGCGAGTCTCAGGGGCGGTGGGCAGCGGGAGATCAACCCCGGCAACAGACACGGTAGCTACTCAAAACCCCACGACAGGTACTGCGGCTACTTCAACCCCCACGACAACCCCTGTGGCTACTCAAACCCCAGCAACAGTCACCGTAGCTTCTCCAACCCCTGCGACAGGCACTGCAGCCACTCAAACTCCGGCAACAGGCACTACAGTTACTCCAACCCCCATGACAAGCACTGCAGCTACCCAAACCCCAGCAACAGGCACTACAGCTGAACCAGAGGACCAACCCTTGCTGGTATCCGTTGCCCCTGTACAGAAGAGGAAATCTTGGAAGCGGAGGTCAGGTCGTTTAGAAAGGGATGATGAAAGAGGAGAGGAGGAGGAAGAGGAAGAACTCATAAACGAGACGGAAACCACCCGATCCCTATCCCTGAGTGAGCTGCGAGATATGCGGAAAGATTTCAGCCGTCGTCCAGGCGAGCATATTGTTACCTGGCTGCTCCGATGCTGGGATAATGGGGCCAGTAGCCTGGAATTAGAGGAGAAGGAAGCCAAACAGCTGGGATCCCTTGCTAGGGAAGGAGGCATTGACAAAGCAATTGGAAAAGGGACACAGGTCCTCAGCCTCTGGAGGCGACTGCTGTCAGGTGTGAATGAAAGGTATCCCTTCAAGGAAGATGTTATATATCGCCCAGGCAAATGGACCACTATGGAGAGAGGTATCCAGTACCTGAGAGAACTAGGCGTGCTGGAGGTGGTTTATAGTGACCTGGACAACGACCAAACGCCCAAAGATCCAGATGACGTCCAGTGCACGCGACCCATGTGGCGGACGTTGGTACGGAGCGCACCAGCATCGTATGCCAGTTCATTGGCAGTACTGTCCTGGGCAGAGGAAGAAGCACCAACGGTGGATGTCTTAGTTAGCAGACTTCGGGATTTCGAAGAAACTATCTCCTCCTCCCTTGTCTCGGCTGTGGAGAAACTGTCCCGGGAGGTCCAGCAACTCAGAGACGATAGGTCCTATTCCCCACCTGTACGGACCAGTATCTCAGCCATTAAGAGTCAGCGTTTTTCTCCTCAAGAGAGAGGATATCGAAAGTACACACCACGGGGCACCCTGTGGTTTTACCTGCGTGACCACGGAGAGGACATGAGGCAGTGGGATGGAAAACCTACCTTGACCCTAGAGGCACGTGTACGTGAGTTGCAAGGAAAAACAATGACACAAGGGGGTTCTCTCAGGAAAAATGCTGCTCCAGTTTTCAGGAAAACCCTGTCTCACGACGGTCCAGTTTCCAGTGAACAGTTCCCCAGACAGAGTAGAAGGGCTGATCTTACTTTGGATTGTAATGAAGGAATTCTTGACTCACGTTTGCAAGAAGTGAGAAGCGGATACTATGACCAGAACTAGAGGGGCCCTGCCTCCGACCAGGTGGAGAAAAGGGACAACCGGGTTTACTGGACTGTGTGGATTCTATGGCCTGGCACATCAGACCCACAGGAGTATAAGGCTCTCGTAGACACCGGTGCACAGTGTACCCTGATGCCATCAGGCTATAAAGGGGCAGAACCCATTTGTATTTCTGGAGTGACAGGGGGATTCCAAGAGTTAACTGTATTGGAGGCCGAAGTGAGCCTAACCGGGAATGAGTGGCAGAAGCACCCCATTGTGACTGGCCCAGAGGCTCCGTGCATCCTTGGCATAGACTACCTCAGGAGAGGGTATTTTAAGGACCCAAAAGGGTACCGGTGGGCTTTTGGTATAGCTGCCCTGGAGACGGAGGAAATTAAACGGCTGTCCACCTTGCCCGGTCTCTCAGAGGACCCTTCTGTTGTGGGGTTGTTGAGGGTTGAAGAACAGCAGGTACCAATCGCTACCACAATGGTGCACCGGCGACAATATCGCACCAACCGAGATTCCCTGATCCCTATCCATGAGCTGATTCGTCAACTGGAGAGCCAAGGAGTGATCAGCAAGACTCGCTCACCCTTTCACAGTCCCATATGGCCAGTGCGAAAGTCTAATGGAGAGTGGAGACTAACAGTAGACTACCGTGGCCTGAACGAAGTCACGCCGCCACTGAGTGCTGCCGTGCTGGACATGCTAGAACTCCAATACGAACTGGAGTCAAAGGCAGCCAAGTGGTATGCCACAAATGATATCGCTAATGCGTTCTTCTCAATCCCTTTGGCAGCAGAGTGCAGGCCACAGTTTGCTTTCACTTGGAGGGGCGTCCAGTACACCTGGAACCGACTGCCTCAGGGGTAGAAACACAGCCCTACCATTTGCCATGGACTGATCCACACCGCACTGGAACAGGGTGAGGCTCCAGAACACCTGCAATACATTGATGACATCATCGTATGGGCTAAAAGAGCAGAAGAAGTTTTTGAGAAAGGGGAGAGAATAGTCCAAATCCTTCTGAAGGCCGGTTTTGCCATAAAACAAAGTAAGGTCAAGGGACCTGCACAGGAGATCCAGTTTTTAGGAATAAAATGGCAAGATGGACGTCGTCAGATCCCAATGGATGTGATCAACAAAATAACAGCCATGTCCCCACCAACTAGCAAGAAGGAAACACAAGCTTTCTTAGGCGTTGTGGGCTTTTGGAGAATGCATATTCCAGATTACAGCCTGATCGTAAGCCCTCTCTATCAAGTGACCAGGAAGAAGAACGATTTCAAGTGGGGCCCTGAGCAACAACAAGCCTTTGAGCAAATTAAACAGGAGATAGTTCATGCAGCAGCCCTTGGGCCAGTCCGGGCAGGACAAGGCGTAAAAAATGTGCTCTACACCGCAGCCGGGGAGAATGGCCCTACCTGGAGCCTCTGGCAGAAAGCACCAGGGGAGACTCGAGGTCGACCCTTAGGGTTCTGGAGTCGGGGATACAGAGGATCCGAGGCCCGCTACACTCCAACTGAGAAGGAGATATTGGCAGCATATGAAGGGGTTCGAGCTGCTTCGGAAGTGGTTGGTACTGAAGCACAGCTCCTCCTGGCACCCCGACTGCCGGTGCTGGGCTGGATGTTCAAAGGGAGGGTCCCCTCTACACATCATGCAGCCGATGCTACATGGAGTAAGTGGGTTGCACTGATCACACAACGGGCTCGAATAGGAAACCCCAATCGCCCAGGAATCTTGGAGGTGATCACGAACTGGCCAGAAGGCAAAGATTTCGGAATATCCCCAGGGGAGGAGGTGACGCGTGCTGAAGAGGCCCCACCATATAACAAACTACCAGAAAATGAGAAACAAAATGCCCTGTTCACCGATGTATCCTTTCATATTGTAGGAAAGCATCGGAGATGGAAGGCTGCTGTATGGAGTCCTATAGGACAAGTCACAGAAACTGCTTAAGGAGAAGGTGAATCGAGCCAGTTTGCAGAGGTGAAAGCCATCCAGCTGGCTTTAGACATTGCTGACAGAGAAAAAAGGCCAGAACTTTATCTCTATACTGACTCATGGATGGTGGCAAATGCCCTGTGGGGGTGGTTGCAGCAGTGGAAGCAGAACAACTGGCAGCGCAGAGGTAAACCCATCTGGGCTGCCGCGTTGTGGCACAATATTGCTGCCCGGGTAGAGAACCTGGTTGGAAAAGTACGTCACGTAGATGCTCACGTACCCAAGAGTCGGGCCACTGAAGAACATCAAAACAACCAGCAGGTGGACCAGGCTGCTAAGATTGAAGTGGCCCAGGTGGATCTGGACTGGCAACATAAGGGTGAATTATTTATAGCTCGGTGGGCCCATGACACCTCAGGCCATCAAGGAAGAGATGCAACATATAGATGGGCTCGTGATCGAGGGGTGGACTTAACCGTGGACGCTATTGCACAGGTTATCCATGAATGTGAAACATGCGCTGCCATCGAGCAAGCCAAGCGATTAAAGCCTCTCTGGTATGGAGGACGATGGTTGAAATATAAATATGGGGAGGCCTGGCAGATTGATTATATCACACTCCCACAAACCTGCCAAGGCAAGCGCTATGTGCTCACCACGGTGGAAGGAACCACCGGATGGCTGGAAACATATCCTGTGCCCCATGCCACCACCAGGAACACCATTCTGAGCCTTGATAAGCAAGTCCTATGGCGACATGGCACCCCAGAAAGAATTGAGTCAGACAACGGGACTCATTTCTGAAACACCCTCCTAGACACCTGGGCCAAAGAGCATAGCATTGAGTGGGTATATCACATCCCCTATCACGCACCAGCCTCTGGGAAAATCGAGCTGCTAAAGACTATACTGAGAGCAATGGGTGGTGGGACATTCAAGCATAGGGATACACGTTTAGCAAAGGCCACCTGGTTAGTCAACACTAGGGGATCTGTCACTCGAGCTGGCCCTGCCCAATCCAAACCCTTACGTACTGTAGAGGGGGATAAAGTCCCTGTCGTGCACATAAGAAATATGCTGGGGAAGACAGTCTGGGTTACTCCTGCCTCTGGCAAGGGAAAACCCATTCGTGGGATTGCTTTTGCTCAAGGACCTGGGTGCCCTTGGTGGGTAATGCGAAAGGATGGGGAAGTCCAGTGTGTACCTCAAGGGGATTTGATTTTGGGTGAAAATAGCCAATGATCTGAATTGTATGATGTTAATTGTTATATAATACTGTATGTCATCACTTCTATGGTTGCTATATGTCATATCAATGGAATTGCAGTAAGAATCACCCAGATTAATGAAGAATGAACTTTGATGAAACCGAGCAAAGTGCAGTGGTGATGGAACCAGAACTTGCTTCAGCATGCAAGAATCCGACACCACACACCATCTCTCCTGCCCTGAAAGACTGTTATGACAGATGGAGCCCAAAGTCATGGACTAAATGAACTCAACGAACACATTAGAGGGATGGCTCATAGACTAAGGGAATGATATCTGTGTGTACATATCAAAAGACAGGAAGAGTGGTGGTGATTAATTGGAATGTATTGGAAAATGCAAGACCTGGGCATGACGAAGATGGTATAGAATAAGGGGTGGATACTATCCTGGTTTCGGCTGGGATAGAGTTAATTTTCTTCCTAGTAGCTGGTATAGTGCTGTGTTTTGGATTTAGTATGAGAATAATGTTGATAACACACTGATGTTTTAGTTGTTGCTAAGTAGTGCTTACGCTAGTCAAGGACTTCTCAGCTTCTCATGCTCTACCGATTGAGAAGGCTGGAGATGCACATGAAGCCGGGAGGGGGCACAGCCAGGACAGCTGACACAAACTGGCCAAAGGGATATTCCATCAGGGAACAGGGCATATTGCTTCTCTTCTAGAGGCAGACGTCTGGTCACAGTGCCCATCGACAGCCCCAGCCAGGCTCTGGGGCCTTCCAGGGGAGCCCTGTCAGGAGTGAGAGGAGCTGGACTGCAGACAAGCTGTAACAGGGGCCTAACCTCCACCCTGTGGGCAGGACCCAAGACAGGCACACCAAAAACGTAGCCCAGGCAGGGGCTGACAGACTGGTCTGGGTGGAAACGGGGTCCTGGGCACGGGCAGGGTGGGGAGAGGCCGGGGGGCCGGGCAGGGCCTGCTGGTGCCCTCTGGGCCTGTCACACACAGGACAGGCCTCATGGGGAGGGAAGAGGAGGGCACTGCCTCTACCGCTTCATACTTAGTTTGTCTTCTGCTTTCTGACCTGTGAAGAAATGCTTATTTTCAAATTTGTACTCAGAGGTGCTGGAGTTCCCAAGAGTGCCATGAACACCTCAGGGCTGGGGCTCGGCACCTTCCCCTGCCACCGGGGCTTCTTCTGCTTCCCACCACAGGGCTGAAAAATGTTTTTGGTACAGGAAAAACATGGCTTGATACCTACTGGATAAGACTCGCTCTGAAAGGAAAATTTGAAATATGAAATTAAATGAAAAATTGGATTTCCAACGCTGTTTCAAGAACAGTTACCAAACAAAGTACATAAACGGGATTTAGGGTATTTCCAGTCACTCCCTAGTGAGTGCTTTGACCGCACGGCCACAGATTCATGCTCCCTTTCAGTCCGTCTCTTTGGCCCAATTAATCTTTAATTACGCTGTGACAAATGTAAGAGCTATGGCAGAGGGGGTGGGGACACGCTGGGGTTAGGGAGTGAGGGATGGGGCTGGAGCCCACGGTGGTGAAAGAGCAAGTTGGAGTAGCCACAGTGCCTGTTGCGGGGGTTGGAGTAACCACAGTGCCTGTCATTTTGTCATCAGATCCGGAGACCTTCTCTTCCCCTTGAGGGTTCTGGATAGTGTTGAACAGGGCTCGGTAGGCATGGGTCAGGCCCCAGCACGTTGTAGTGATTTGTGTCTCTCTGGAATTGCCAGGGTGACAGCATACTTTTTCCAAATGCTTTACTAGTTTTTCAGGATTCTGCACTTGTTCAGGGGTGAAGTTCCAAAACATTGGAGGTGGCCACTGTCCTAGGCACTTGCCCATGCTATCCCACACACCCTGCCACTCATAACTATCCAGCCTCGGGGCAGATCCCTGGGTGGTATTCTTAAATAGTTATTTAACTTTAAACAAGACCTGAAACACATTCAGGAGTAGGAGCAACAGGAACATGCTGGTTTGAACATCCCAAGGATTTTCAAAATCCTCAAGAGCTATTGTAATCAGCCTGGAGGAGATGGTGAAGATGAAGGAAGCTGTCTCCCCCGTAGATTGGCTCTCCGAGGAGAAAAGGTAAAAAGTGTAATTATTAATAGTTTCCGAGAGATGGCTCCTGAAGTACGGAGATTACGACAATGCTGAGTACAAATACCAGATTAGTCTCATGACCAGCCATTTTATCATATCATAAGCCAGTGCTACAAAGTACAGCAAAATTATAACCTTGACCCAGCTCCCAGAGGTGATAAACAGCACAACAGGGAACATATAATGCAAGTAAGGTGTTACATAACACAACTCTGAGAACAAGCACAACAACTTTTAGAGCAAATTAATCAGCATTGTGACCAGCAACTATCAAACTAATATAATGAATGTTTATAACAAATTTGTTCTAATGCGCTCTGGTCAGATCTGTCATTATGTCAACCTGTCGAGACCCATGTTGGGCACCAAAAGGACTGTCATGGTTTAACCCGGCAGGCAGCCAAACACCACACAGCCGCTTGCTCACTCCCCTCCCCCCGGTGGGATGGGGGAGAGAATTGGGGGGGGCGGGGAAGTAAGATTCGTGGGTTGAGATAAAGACAGTTTAATAGGACAGAAAAGGAAGGGAGAATAGTAATAATAATAATAATAATAATAATAATAATAAAAGAATATACAAAATGAGTGATGTACAATACAATTGGTCACCACCCACCAACCAATGCCCAGCCAGTTCCCAAGCAGTGGCCCCCCGACCAACTCCCCCCAGCTTATATACTGAGCATGACATCATATGGTATGGAATACCCCGTTGGCCAGTTGGGTTAGCTGTCCTAGCTATGCTCCCTGCCAGCTTCTTGTGCACCTGGCAGAGCATGGGAAGCTGAAAAGTCCTTGACCAGCGTAAGCACTACTTAGCAACAACTCAAACATCAGTGTGTTATCAACATTATTCTCATACTAAATCCAAAACACAGCACTATCCCAGCTACTAGAGAGAAAATTAACTCTATCCCAGCTGAAACCAGGACAATGTTTTAGACTATAAGATTTATGTTCTTGCCTGTGCAAGAAGTAGACTACTTGACTGTAATCAGTGTATGCGAGATCAAGTTTGGACTTGGGAAATTTCTCAGAATAGCTACAACTTATCAATGGGGTCTGCTGTGGTCCTGTCCCCTGTCTTGAACCAGCATGTTGCTTAATGTATAGTGCTGTAATAAGCCACTTCAAGAACTGATCTCGCCCAAAATTGCTTTTTCTGTATACCTGATTTTTTGGTTTCATTCCCCGCACCAGCTCATTGTGGGTTTGCACAAGTTCCTATGCTGGCCTAGCAAAGGGTCTTAAAACACAGCCAAAGGTAGAAGGTAAGTAAGTGGACTGTGGAAGCTTGAACTTAATCTGTGAAATGTCATCATCATTGTGGGGGAGGAGGAGGGGAGGGGAATGAAGGAACTACCTTGTACAGTATGTTGCAGTGGCTGTTGTTTACATTCACATATAAATGCATATTCAAAGTTTAATCTGATTTTTTTTTGCTTTTATCTCTTTATCCCTTTATCCTCTTTTGTGTTTGTTTCCCTGCTTCTATTTTACAGCCATTTTCACTGATCATATTTTGACCCTAGACCACTGTTTGAGAAACATGGCCTTAGAGAACACTAATGACTATGTCAATCAAATATTTTTCTGAGAGTCAAGGATTTCCAAACTCCAGAGGTGCTCAAACTGTACCTTGTTTTCCTGGACATTCCTCTTACTTGTTCCTTCTTCCTTCTTAGGAGTGATATATGAACAATTGATCTTTTTATCAAGTAACAAAAATGCCTTCTAAGGGAGATCTTGAATTATTTATTCTGGTTCCCAGCAGAAAATAATCTTCTCCTTCATTGAGTAATGTGGCTAGTGCATTCACTCAAGATATGGGAAAGTTGAACTGAGTTCCTTCCTCTTCAGGAGACTTAGATCTTACGGTTATGAACAGAGTAAGTAATCAGTGATACTACTTGCCATCCTGCCGACTACGCCAATTTGTCGCGAGTGAGTGGTTTAGAGGCCGCTTAAAGAATCACCGTCAAAGAAATTAGCAGAAAGTGATTTTAATAGAGATTTATAAAGGTGCAACCTAATAGAATTCGATGGCAAGGTTCACTCTATTACTTATTACATGGGTGAAACATACAAGGGAAAATCATCTAAGGGTTTATATTTCAGGGACAGTCTAGGTTTCATTCACAATTTAGCAACACTTAGTTATCAACTAATCATTAACAAACTTTAGTAACGCCTAATCATTAACTATTCAATATTTGCAAAATAGGTTAGTAAGTCTACTACCATCACAACTTAATTACAGATTATGCTTACTATTAGTTCACACACACAGAGAAACATATATATATATATAAAAATATACAGAAGGTATACCTGTTAAAAATTCCCCTCGATTTCAGTGAAGAAATATTCACGTCGAATGTCTAGGCATTCCCTCTCAACGGGCGAAGGGTTGAGCTTCGAAAGGGACTCACCCAGGATCCAGTGGTCCTCCGAATATCGCAGGCCTGAAAGATCGCAAGCTCTGAGAGGCGTCCCACTCAGAGGGAGATGCTGGGTGCAGCTGCTGCGGTCCAGGAGAGCTCAAAGGGCCTCACTCAGGACCACCGTTTATAGGTTCGCAAGATGGTTGGCTTTAGTCATCCGTAAATTTCCATCCTGGCCACAGTCCCAGGTGGTAATTACTAAAGAATTCTCAAGGTTTCGGTGTTGTTCTGCTGGACACCCGGGCCAGACAGTAGGAGTATGTTCCCAGCCTCAGCTGTGCAGAGTTTCTGATACAGTCAAGGAGTGCTCAACTGCCAGACTCAATACACCAAGGCCGAGGTTTCATGGAAATTTCTGAGATCAACAGGCGGCCCAGATCAACAAGTGGCCCAGGGAAGAAGGGGGGTATGAATGCACCACCACAATGCTATAAATACACTGCTCTCGGACAAGTGCTCTTGCTCTGTGTTTGTAAAGCTGTTTCTCTTTGTCTAAACCAAAAGTACATTGAGCAAGGGCCTGGAATCCTCCCGAGTGACTGTTCAAACAACAGAGCTGAAGGTTCATTGCTTCTCCCTTCACATGCAGCTCAAATAAAAGCTCTTTTCCACTCAGGGCAGGAACAAAACCAAACCTGGCTTCTACCAAGTATTCTACCTAGAAGCTGGGGGAATTTTCTGGAGCAGGGTGCTCCTGTTGAAGCTGTTTCACCTTCTATAAAATACTTCAATAAATGTCAAAAGGCAATGTGAGACAAACAACATGAGGTCTCCTCAGGCCTTGTAAGCTATAAAATAAAAGGATGTTTATTCATAGTGCAGTTTTATGACTTCTTGTTTTTCCTAAAATGAGTGTCCCAAAATGAAACTTTTTGTTTCAGGCTGAAAAGAACAATTTTGTGTCAAATGGACCATAACTTCTCTATCTCCTCTTTCAATGACAAAAAAGAGATGACAAAAATAAGTTTAGCTTGATACAAACCAAATATGATTTTCCTTTTTCTTTGATTCAACAGCAGAAGTCCCAGTTGAAAGGACCTCAGAATGCTGAAGACCTTTGCCCTGTCATTTTTATGAACGTATTTATCACTTCTTCATTATTTAAACACCTTTATGTGAACAGCTATTAAGTACTGTATTGCTTGAAAACTGTTCACTCTAATCATATCTTTAATCAATTATAATACTTTATCTATGATATGTGTTGGAATTATGTTACATAATATTGTGTCTTTCTTGACCATGTAAACAGAAGAAAATAATTTTCTGGCTCAAATGTAAATACTAATATTGGTACAAGAATTATAATGGCTGAATATTGACATCATCCAATAAAACAATCCTGCTGAATATTTTTTTTTAAACAAGCAAGTATAAGGGGTGGGACAATAGCCAAATTGTAAGGGATTTGTAAATGTCTCCATGAATAATTTTTCCTATTATTTACCTAGCTCTGCTCTTGTGACTGAGTTTACCAAAATGCATAAATCAGTGCTGAGTATTTTAGGAGTTTATCCAGCTACATTTCTCTTTCAGCATTCTCTTGTCAGTATGAAATATTGTGCCAAGAGCTATATCTGTGTAGTTTACAGAATTTAGATCTCTACATCTGTTCTAACTATAAATGTAGTAAGTGCAATTTAGTTGGGATGTTGTTATCAATAACTCTTGCCTTGAAAATGAGCTTGCAATATCTGGTTATGTACTTTTAGTACTGTATTAGAGAGACAAAGGCAGATTTGCTTTACCTTCTTCTTTAAGGAAATCAATATATTCTGAAGTGTCTGTACAAGCATAGCTACCAAAACAATGAAAAAATTCACAAACAATGCCAAGTAGGTACAAAAATAAAAGCATTGTCTTCATTCTTGGACCTGGGACAGAAGGGAATCTGTTAAAAGGACAAAGCTCTGAAGTGTCAGGACAAGCCTGAGGGATAGGGAAGAAAAATGACAATCCTTTGTTGAGGGGGGGAAGTGTGAGCCCTGAGAAGATACAAATGATGACGGACTACATGCATAAAAACATAGGCAAACTGCTGACTGTGGTACTGAATAGGCTGTTCTAAATTCAGCATAATGATAGGTGAACAGATTTTCATGTGCAGGAGTACGTGAATTCCTTGCTCCAAGAAAATAAACAATCGAGACGAAATCTAGAACAGCATTTGAATTATAATCAGAGAGAGAACTTAGTGCAAGCAAAGACAAGAAAAAAGGACACGAGTCTTACTCTGGGGTATAACTTTCTCAAGTCACAACTTTTCTCACCATGAAGGGAAAAGGGGAAAACATTGAATGCATGGAGGTTTAGGTAGGTACAGGAAGGGAAAAAACCAGAAATAAGTAGGTGCTGACTTTACACATACAGAAAGGCATGCAAAGAAATTGAGAGACGCACAACCACCACTATTTCCCAAGAGTGGTTTCCCTAGGTTTCCCACTGGTTTCACTAGATGTCTGCAACATGAAGCATCTAGCACTTAAAGATATTTAAGGTGCTGTGCCAAATGACCTTTAAGGACCTGACCCAAAATTTTTGCAATTTTTTTTCTCTCTAAAAGAAATGAAAACTCTCAAAAGCTCCTGTGCTGAAATTTTTCACAATGTATTTATCACCATCACTAGAACTCTGGAATTATCAACTACAACTAGATAACTAAGGCTTTGCTTTGGTAATTATCAGATTACAGGGATGTCCTCAGTAGCATTTAGGCAGATATGTCAGCATTAACCATAGCATTCAATGTTTGAAACAATGCATTTTAGTGTTCACAAGGAAGAGCCAAAGCATCGTTTCTAAGGCCATCTCCTCATTTTGTGTTGATTGCTACAAAGAGAGGTCTTTGCCGACATTCTGTGTTCAGTATCCTCTCAGATTTCTAAGCATGTGAAACAGACCCAACACAGTCACAATCCAACTTACTATTATAATAGGCATAAGAGAGATGAATAATGCTTAAAAAAGTTTAGGTGATGTAAGCATTATCAGAAATAACAGCAAAAAGATCACACAGACCATGTTAAAACATTTACACTTCTTGATCTAGTCACATGACCAATATTCATCATCTTATAGCTTGCTATCAAGAAGAAATGAGACATTCTTAGATGCAATCCTGCATACTTACAATGTCCATTTCTCTTGACTGAGCAAAATGCAGGGGTTTGATACACATTGAAAAGTAGAAAGATTTTCAACTGTCACCAAACTAACTTCTATTGAAAACACTCTGTTTAAAAAAGTTCATTTTGTTTCTTCATGGTTGTACTAGTTCTTCATGACCATGGTATTTCTGCTGCTTTTTTGAAATTCTCTGCAAGCTCAAGTGCCAGTTCTGTTTCTTTGTTAGAGCTCACTATGAAAGTAATCAATATTGAAACTGCATTCAAATCTAGGAATAAAAGACCCCTATAAAACCACACAGCTAATTTCTTATTCTAGCCTTTCCCCTCTGTTTTGACCATAAACTCTCCACACCTCCTTTTAAACCACCCGTACAATAAAGTGCTCATTTTTAAAATGTCTTGTACATTGTATCATAGCTTCAAAATTTTTATGCAATACTCAGCAGAACAATGTAATGCAAGTCAGAGAAAACTGACACTTCAGCAGTTCAATACAATCAGTAAAATTCAGTTATTAGGAACATTCATGCTATGACTGTGACGTTTCACTAAATGCATGATTTACCACAACCAGTCTCACCTGACTCTTGTCCCCTCCACTCAAAAAAAAAAAAAATGATCTCCCAAAACAACCAAACATGCAGTATCTTCTAGCAAGGAGCAATGAAATTTTTTTACATTTAAAACTACAGAGTTGTTTAGGTGTCTCCAGAGAATGATCACCTCTCCTTTTATCTTACAGGTCAGCAGTTCAAAACTAGCTTGTCTCAGCAATGAGTGAATGCTGTTACCTTCATAAAAGTATTCAGTGCTTGATATAATGCACTATAAAGTCTTGTTGCATTCTGAGCTTTTTACACCAAAACATTATTGCACTATATGGAGTGCAACTATATTGCACTCTATATAGATAATTTTAGCACATTTAAAAACAAGTGGAATATTCACTTTTAGACACATCCTATCTAAAAGAAGAAATAGAAAGCTCAGAAAAAGGAAGACAAACATGGGCTGCTCAGCTATTTTTGAAGTTTTAAAATAGAACAATAAAGGGACTAAATGTGTAAGTGTCCAATGAGATAACAAAACACGGTAGGAATCTAGAACTGGTTGGTGACTGTTGGAGAAAGTTAGCCAGACTAGGCCGCGGTGGGAAAATTCTGAGTCATGCAGACAAGGGAGAAAAGAAAGTTATGCTGACCTTGCTCTGTGCAGATAAGCAACTTTGAGAAAGTACAGTATAGGGAAAACAGGATGGAACCCGGACCACATAGCAGTAACCGAAAGTAGGAGGAATATGATAATGTAATTTTTAGAGCTAAGCCAATGATTGTGAGACAAGTATGCATAAGGTAGAACTTAGTGTATAAATATGTGTAGGGTTTTACAATAAAGTTGAAGCTGGCCTTATCACTCACATTGAGTCGACTGCCTGCCTTCCCTCGCTCGTCGCAAGTGGCGCCCGAACAGGGACCCCCCATCCCTGTTTTCCACCGGACAGCGAGATCGGAGAAGCACTGGTAGCAGCGACCAGGGAGCAGAAGATCAGTAGACGCTGTCGCGGCGTGCCTGATCCGTGCTTGAACCCAGGATAATTAAGAAGGGGTTCGCCGTCCGATAGAAGGCTACCCGTGGGAAAAGGCTGCAAACGACCGGATAATTAAGAGGGTCAGGAGAAGCGCGCAATGGAAGTAGAGGTAGCCTTTGATATTTTAAAATGCTTTTTAGAAGAGCGGGGAGTAAGCCAATTAAAAGACCTGGCTGGGTTAATTGCGTTAGGGAAAGCGAAAGGGTTTTTTAAAGACCCTGAAAGTATGTTTGAAGTAGACGAGTGGCGTTTTTATGGAGATTGTTTGTGGGATCTAGTAATTGATGATGATAAATCAGCAAGAAAATTAATGAAATCTTGGAGAGATGTTATTAATTGTATAAAAAGATATAAAACTGAAAGGCGAATAGCTACAGCCGCCTCAGATCGGCTTGAGCAGTCCGATCCTGCCGCTGGACGTCTCACAGCAGGGGGTGACTACTTTTCACCTCCGCCTTCGGGAATTCCTGTTCCCGTTGTTTGCCGACCCTCTCGTCCCCCTCCTGATCCGCCGACAGAAAGGGCTTGTCCCTCCGCACCGCCGGGGGAAAGGGAGGGGGAGGGTCCAAGTGAAAATGAGAGGGTAGACGGTAGCGGACAGGAGACTGCTCAAGCTGAAAGTCTTCTAAAGGCCTCACCCCCCCCACACCCCCCCACCCCTCACCCCCCCCACCCCACCCCACCCACCTCCCCCCCACCCCCCCCCGTCCCAAGCTCATCAACAGCCGCGTGTAGTGCGGGTTGGTTGGGACAAAATAGCACGAGAAGCTGTTGAACAAAAAGATTTTGATTTATTAGATCAAATTAGCCCTCAAGCCTTCCCGGTAATCTACCAGGTAGATAACGCGGGGGCTATGACTGGGGTGCATCAGGCCCTAGATTGGAAAATATTAAATCAATTGCGAAACACAGTTAATGTGCAAGGCAAATGCTGAACTATATCTGGGGTAGCGGAATGCTATGTCCAGAAGATATTAAGAACATAATGAGGCTTATTTTGAAGCAATCGCAACAATTACTTTGGCAAGCTCACTGGCAAAGACTTTGTGAAATATCTGCGCACTCGCCCCGAGCCCCAAATGATCGTTTAGCTGGAGTAACTGTAGAACAACTAATGGGTATAGGTCCTTTTGCCTCTGTAGAAATGCAGATGCAAACTGGCCCAGACGTGTTGTTAGAATCTATGAAATTAGCACGAGAAGCCTTGCAGAAAGTTAAAACTACACCAGCTCCTCCCTCATATATGTCAATTAAACAAGGAAGAGAGGAGCCTTTTGCATCTTTTGTAGAAAGAGTCACAGACGCTATTGACCGCGCAGATATGGCAGATTTTATGAAAGGACCTTTGCTGAGACAGTGTGTATTAGAGAATTGTAATACTTATACGAAGGGCATCCTTGTCACCTTACCCTTAGACGCCACCATAGAAGTCATGTTAGAGCGAATGAGTAGAGTTCCTGTAGGAGCTCAAGCCATGTTAGTTGAAACAACCAGAGAACTAGGGGAAAAATTAGTCAAGGCGCAGGGACAGGCGTTTGCAGCTCTTGCCCCACTGAAGCCTCCGGATGCCCACCAAAGTAAGACGACTGGCTGACGAGAGTATAAGTGCTTCCGATGTGGCTACCCAGGACATCTGCGTCGACAATGTCGGGAGCTGCCAGAACTGTCAAATGAATAATCATAATACTACGGTCTGCCGGCATTCGGGAAACGGGAAACCGAGCGCCAAGAGCCGCAGCGCGCCGACACCAATCGCGGCTCCGGTCACCTTCAGGCCAACGGCAGCCCCCAACCAAATGACAGTGCAGAGATACCAGACGCCATTACCCAACTTCGACCAGCAACCAGGGGGAGCCTCGGACTGGATCTGGCAACAGCAGTAGATGTCACGCTAATTGACGACTGGCCGCGAAAAAATTGCTACAGGAATTAAAGGGCCCATAGTTATCAATGGACAATCTCATGGAGCGTTGTTGTTGGGGCGATCATCCAGTGGTCTCCAAGGACTTTTTATATTACGAGGACTTATCGATTGTGATTCAAAAACTCAGTACCCACATCGTTGACCGAGCAGTGGATCGTATTGACCCTGACTTACCTGTGGACTTAACCGTTTTGCACGGCCCCACACATTTTATTGGTGCACTCACGCAGTGCAAAAAGAAAAAGGGGGAGACTGTGAGAGTATTAGAATGGATATTTACTGGAATATAGTAACCAAATATAGCAACCAAAGACTACAATTCAAGATAACGACACGTTTGATTGGAATGTGCTAGATTGAATTTATAGCTGTTACTGCTGTTTAGCTATTAATTCGCAGGCTCTTGTGCTTGCCATGGGGCTTGCTTGCCTTAATGTGTATTAGAGTCTTGTGCTCATTAGTGGCTGCTTTTTTGCTGTCGCTGCTTGCTGTACTGCTGCACTGCTGATCGTCTTACTGTGCTGTGCCTGGGAACGTTCTGATAACAGCAATGGGGATGCGCCTGGGCTGGCAGATGGCCAGGGCATCGCTGCTGCTTCTGTGCTGCTGTGCTGGACAGGCTGGAACTGCAGCGTGAACTCGAATCGAAGGGACTGTGACCTGTGGCTGAGTCCATGCGGGACAGGACGCCCCGAGGCGTCTGTGACTGTGGATAAGCCCATGCCCAAGCATCAGGAACCACCTGAACCAACGGAGGACAAACTTTACAAGAAGCAGCGCAAGTGCAGCAGTGACCCGACCTGAGCCAACTTTGGTGCCCAGTAACTCCACGCAACGCACCACCTCTGCTGACCTGAGTGACCACCGTAACAGATGGAGCCCAAAGTCATGGACTAAATGAATGCAGTGGACATTTTGTGTACATTTATGGATATTTTATGGACATTTTACAGGGGATTGTGCGGGCCTGTCCTACGTGTAGCCACCATGGGCCTGGTCTCGGAATCGGCGTGAATCCCAGGGGACTCGAGGCCAGAGAATTGTGGCAAGTGGATGTGACTCACGTTGCTGACTTTGGCAGACTGAGATATATACATGTTACGATTGACACCTATAGCAAATTTATATGGGCCACGGCACAAACAGGAGAACGAGCACTCCACGTAATGCGACATTTGACTAGTTGTTTTGCAGTTATGGGAGTGCCACAAACGATAAAAACTGACAATGGCCCTGCATACATAAGCGCCAAAGTGAAACGTTTTTTCCAAACATGGGGAGTGCGACATACTGCTGGTATTCCGCACTCACCCACGGGACAAGCTATCATTGAAAGGGCGCATCAAACGCTGAAACAATATTTGCAAAAATTTAGGGAAATCTCAGATGTACAAGAAAGACTTGTTAAGACTCTTTTTGTGCTAAATCATTTATGTATTTTTGCAGATCAGAAAGAGCCACCAGCATGGGTGCATGGTTATCCTAAAGAAAATAAGGATGACAAGCCAGTTTTCGTTATGTATAGAGATCCAGCAACCGGACTGTGGAAAGGTCCAGCAGAAGTGAAGTATATGGGTAGAGGTTATATGTGTGTACTTACTCCCACAGGGCCGAAGTGGATTCCAAGCCGCTGGACCAAAGCTGCTGTTGCTGATGATGATCAATGCAGCTCTGTCTGTACTGATCCCAGCGATGCCGTTGCCCAGCCGTGCGAACTTATGGGTGGCGTGGGCAAATAAAACTGGGATGACAGATTTTTGCCTGAGTTCAGCTACGGCAACTGAGCCCTTTAAAACATGTCTGATAGGCTTTCCTGAAATTATTGCCAGAGATTTTGATAATTGGACGTCTGTAACAGTTAATTGTATAAATGTTACTGTAGCAAATTGCTCGGTACAACTAATAAGAGCCCTAAATCATACTCTCCCTTGGGACCCCCAAGAAATTGACCTTTTGGGGTCAGAAAAAATTGGAAATGCAACTGATAACGTTACTACTCAGACATGTTTTGTGTTTGGCAGTTTTAGCCGCTTTGCCGCACAGGCCCAGACCTTTCAGTCATTGATCGGCATAAGCAGCCGCACTGATGATAACAACCCTTTTGTTAATACCACCGGTTGGACTGTTGTTTCACCTTTTACGAAAGGATTCGAAATAGGCCAATATAGTGGGAATTATAACGCTTCCAAAACACTCGGTGCCTATGGACGGAGTATGAAGGGAACCAATAACTCTTTGTGGAACAATGATATGGCCAAAGCTCTTCCCCCCGGATATTTTTTGATCTGTGGGGATCGAGCATGGCCTGGCATTCCAAAGAACGCCTTTGGAGGGCCTTGTTATGTAGGTAAATTAACTCTGCTCACAGTTAGCCGACAAAGTTGGCTTAATATAACTACAGTAGCGACAAATCGACACAAAAGGTCTATACATCAATTGCAAGCAGATTGTAACGACAATATAGAATTATGGTCAACCACAGCCAATGTATTTGCTTCCCTAGTGCCTAACATAGGCACTGCGCAAGCGCTGGCTTGGTATTTTATTAACAATTATAGTTATAGTAAAAATAGCATATCACTGTATTTTAAATAATGTTGTAAAAATGAACCACAATGTATTGGTGGTCCAAAAAGAAAAAGGGGGAAATGTTGGAGAAAGTTAGCCAGACTAGGCCGCGGTGGGAAAATTCTGAGTCATGCAGACAAGGGAGAAAAGAAAGTTATGCTGACCTTGCTCTGTGCAGATAAGCAACTTTGAGAAAGTACAGTATAGGGAAAACAGGATGGAACCCGGACCACATAGCAGTAACCGAAAGTAGGAGGAATATGATAATGTAATTTTTAGAGCTAAGCCAATGATTGTGAGACAAGTATGCATAAGGTAGAACTTAGTGTATAAATATGTGTAGGGTTTTACAATAAAGTTGAAGCTGGCCTTATCACTCACATTGAGTCGACTGCCTGCCTTCCCTCGCTCGTCGCAGGTGACTATGTACAAAAATGTACAAGAAAGTTATTTATTATAATAGAGGAATGCTATCAAATTCTTAGCTGTGTTTAAAATAGTATCAGACATTGTAGTCCCAGGAGTTTCTCTGCAGTCTCAGACAAACACGAACAAGGGAAATACCATTCAAAAGTGCATTCACAGTGCCTGCTGAGCTTGGACCAGCTACGAGGGCCTCTGCTCCTAACCCGCTGGTGTCTGGTGTCCAAACACAGCCTGGCTGCAGGGCTGTTTGCTGCAAGGCACTGCGCCTCTGTTGTTCAGAGCTGGAATTCAGGAGGTTCACAATTTACACTGAATATCAGGGAGAGATCAAGCTCCCCCAGGAGGGCTGGCTCTACTCTGAGAAGATTTCTAGTCATAATCACAGAGGAAACTAGATGGCGTGCCAGGAGTAGGATATTCCTCTAACTCATTAGACAGAGCTCAGGTTCAGACATGCGCTCGCCTAGCCAGAAAGCATAAATGTGCCCTACATAAAGTGCAGCAGAAAGTGCAAAGAAGTCAAAACAAATCCATTTTTCTTTTCTAATTTTCTGTCAGAGTAATGATAAATATTTGCAACAAGAATTGGTAAGAACTCACAGAGAAGGGCAGATTGTGTATGATTTTGAGATGGATGTTACTCTCAGTCGTCTTTAAAAGGGAAAGTTTTTCTTGATATGTATCAGTGATTTCTTTATGCACGAGTTTAACCCACCATTTAATTGTTGCAGATATGTGCACTTTTTCCTATTGTTAGCTTAACAGAGCTTACTGATTTGAAAAACAGAGATTGCAATTTTAAAATATGTTTAGTGGAAGATATACTGTGATAAAAGTCAATTAATTTCCCAGCTGAGCAGAGACCACCTTCTTCCCCAAAATAAAACATCTGCCACTACCCATCTACCCTCTCTACTGTCACTGAATCCAGCATGCTGGAAAGTCAATATGTCAGTATTGGCAGTGAAGTTGCCTAGGGATAACAAGGCAGAACCTATAAAGAGGAGGTTTTCTTTCCTGCAGAGTTGTGCCCCAGGGCAGATTACTGTTATCTGTGAAAGGAAACTAATGACTTGTCATTATCATACAAAAAGTTAATTTTGCTTTGGAGAAAGGTTTCTTGCTTTGTTTTAAGCCTGATTTGCATATTCCTTGTTAGTTGGGGTCTATATAAACATGGCTTGTTTTGGATGCATCTACACTGCCTTTCAGATACAGAACTCAAGTCCAAGTTCATCCATGCCAGAAGTCCATGGACTTTGGGTGAGATTTGACCATTCCTAAAAGGACAGCGAATCACACACTACAGTTTAGTATGATCCCAAGTACGTTCCTGCCTGCTCTCTGATCAGTGCCTACTGACAGTAAAACTGCTGCCTCAGAGACACTGTGAAGAACTTAATGCATGTTTCCTATAAGCCATTTTTTTGTGCCTGTAGTTCATGATCGGATAGTATTCTACAGACAGCATTTTCCCTCTAGGTCTATGTAGGAAGAAGAGTGATAAAGAAAAAAATACTATATAAACTTAGCATTAAGGGGATGATATTCACATTTCTTATCTCATCTTCTCCAATAAGAAATACAACTAATGTCTGTACTTGTTCATTCAAATTATACTCATATGCACACGCAAAAAAAATGGCGAAAGCTATCGCAGGCAGGTAACATCAAGAGAGCAAGAAACAAATATGCAGTTGATAAACATTATTTTCTAGCTTCTGCTGTAGGAGTGAAAAAATAGCAAACACTGCACAAAGGCATTATCTGAATAAGAGACTGTCCTAACATAAAAGTGTTACTCGATAGCACTGCTGTTCTCAGTAGAAATCTTCTGGAAAAAATGTTTGCTCAGTTCCCAGACAAATCCAGTCCTTTTGTGAGATATCTCCCTTTTGTACTTTGCTTCCTTTTTAAAAGCCCAGAAGTTTAATTTTTTGAACTACAGAGGATGCCTGTTTAGGACTAAATGTGGACAGTCATACTGTGAATCAGATAAGCTGCATACTTGTCATACAGACAAAGAATTGGAAACGGTGATGTTTCCGGCTTCAGTTGACTTCAGGTTGCCATTACAAGATCCTGTCTCTTTTGAAAAGTTCCTCTTTTGAAAAGCTCCGAGTGTGGTGGGTTTTTTGTGTGTTATACAATGTTACGCAGTATGTGTTTTAGGAAAACGTAGACGGTAAAAATGTCCCCCTTTCTTCTGACATCAGCTTAACACCACCAAAAAGTACTTGAAAAGAGATTCACTTTTGCAACTTGCAAAAAAAAGTGTGAAATGAGATAATTGAAAGGTCATTACTTAATCTGTTAGTGAGATTAAGTGTTGTATGGGCCGTATCATGTTCCCTGTTACAAGGCCATCTAGAGATGGGCTTTCCTTGCAAGGATCCCTGTTTCTCCAGTAATAACACCTGTATTGCTTCTACCCGAGACATCACAGAGCATGCTTTGAAGGTCTGCTAAAGAGCACAAAGGTCTTCAAGAACGAATACATAGCCTAAAGGGGAAACTGCCATAAAAGTAATAAATGCACATGAATCATTTTTTTTCCTACTAGGAAGGAAAGATGTGATTCATGGAGTTTCAGTAGGTAGAGCAACTTCTGCAGCACACAACAGCTGGAAAAATTACTGCACTGTAATGAGAGCTGCCTTAGAACTAGTTTCTCTTTCACTGTTCAAGGATGGGTCTGCAGAGAAGCTGTAGAAATAGTGATGAATTATGCTGCACTGATAAACTGGGATGTACTAGATGATGCAGGAGGTTTGTCCATACTCATATAAAGAGTCCATTTTTCCCTTATCAAGATTAAGTAGAACACTGACTAAGAAAGGCCTATGAAAAGAGTATCATGTATTTTCCAACCACTCTAGTCACAGATTTCAGGCAGTGACTTCTGCAATCCAGATATATTCTCCTATTTTCCTACTACTAAATTCAATTAACTTACTGCATGGAGGTCATAGTCTCTGTGTGAAGTACAAACTATTTAATGATTACTTTAAATAATGTAATTAACACCTGCACTGCCCCTGGCTTGATGCATTGTAATAGTGAGGCACCATCATCCTCAAGGGTGTATTATCAAGAGAAGAAAAAAGCATTAAAGTAATTTAGAATTAATAGGCTTTGTTTTAGCAACTTCATGAGAAGCTTTAAATAATTTTATGAAACTTTCAGGCATGTTTAAAAGAAGTGTGTACCAATAAGAAACTGTAACTGAAATTTTATTTCCAGTTTGAAGACCCCAGGACAATTCAAATGTAGGAGTGAGCACACCACTTTTAGAGTAAAGCTGGACAGTATCTATCTGTAAAGCCCAGAAAAGACACCTCTGCAAGAAGCTTCAGCTTCAAAAATAGCCTTTTTCCTAGTTGATATACTACACTAGCTGTAAGTCCAGGAGACCAGTAACCATTAAGTCCTAGAGATCTACAAACAATCAAATCCCTTGCAGAAATCCTAGAGCATAACGAACCTGTTGCACAACAGCAATTTTTCAGGCCACTCGTACTTGGAATCTAATTTCCAACATAATGCCAATGTGTAAAAGCACTCAAACATTTGCTTGCATGAAAATCACCATGTTCACACAGCTGTCTGCAGTCTCAGATGCTCACCTTGCAGTCTGTGCTGTTTGTTAGAGGGGGCAACTCAATTCTAGTCCAAACATGCTGTCTGTACGAAGGGCATGACTCGCTCTCTCCTAAAAGAAAGAGGAGTAATAAAACAGGTCAGCAGGGAATGCCTCTGACTTTTTCAGTGCACCCTGAGTAGTCTTTTCTATCTACCCAGCTTTATCCTGGGGAATCAAAAAGAACCTGGCACAGGACAGAACAAGCTAGAAAAGAACAGTCAAGTGTAACCCTTTTCCTGAGTTATCTCAGGTGAGCCACTTAATGTCTCACCGGAGTTAACATTACCCACAAGGCTGATGTGAGGACAAACACATTAAATGTTGTCAAGCATGGGAATGGGGTCCACATAGAGAGATCACATTTTCCTGTGACAGACTTGTTTCAAACACTATGAGAAGTCAGTCAGAGGAATATATGTCATCCAAATAGTCAGAATGACCCAACATTCTCACAGTAGACAGATTTACATTTTTCTACGAAACCTTATTTTCCAGTAAATAATTACACAACCCTTAGCAATACACTTTCTAAAGTCTTACCGATGTCAAAACAAAATGATTTTTTCTTCTAAAAAGCTTTCTTAGCATTACTGATTCTAACTTGTGGCTGAATTAATTAAAATGCAATAATTACAACAAACTAAGTCTTATACTGTAAATTGAAATTCTACAATAGAGTTTACTATTGGTTCCAGTAACTCTCATCCACCTGCTCTGGTGTGGGGTCCTCCATGGGCTGCAGGTGGATATCTGCTCCACCATGGACCTCCATGGGCTGCAGGGGGACAACCTGCTTCACCATGGTCTTCACCACAGGCTGCAGGGGAATCTCTGCTCCGGTGCCTGGAGCACCTCCTCCCCCTCCTTCTTCACTGACCTTGGTGTCTGCAGAGTTGTTTCTCTCGCGCATTCTCACTCCTCTCTTCTGGCTGCTGTTGCACAGCAGTTTTTTCCCCTTTTTAAATATGTTATCACAGAGGTGCTACCACAGTGGCTGATTGGCTCAGCCTTGGCCAGCGGTGGGTCCGTCTTGGAGCCAGCTGAAACTGGCTCCGCCTGACATGGGGGCAGCTTCTGGCATCTTCTCACAGAAGCCACCCCTGTAGTCCCCCCGCTACCAAAACCTTGCCACGTAAGCCCAATACAATTGCCTTTGTAGATTTTTCACTATTGATATGTTCTGCACATTCTTCTCTTCATAAGGACTTTTTTTTTTAAATTGTTGTATTGAAAGGTAAAACTCAATTATGATAAGTTATCTTTGCTTAATCCTTCCCCAGCTGCTTCATTCAGAAATATTTGGAAATATATTAACAATTGCTGAATCGGACCTAAAAGTAAAAATTACTTATTACCATTCTTTTTCCCTTTGAAATTCACATTCTAAATACTAATCTATTCTAGGCATCTTCTGCTTAAAAATATATATGTATTTTTTCCCTGGAAATATTGATAAAATTGTACAAGTTATATTATAACCCTGATGAATCCTTCGTGGAAATGCCTCCCAGATCAAATTTGCTCTTAAAAAGTCACCTTCAGAAGTTCATCTTTGAAGCCTTCTGGTGTGACATAAGCTCAGCTGTAAAGTGCATTTTTAACTCCATTATTACCAGTGTCAAGTAAAATTTATGTATTAATAGGACTAAATGGATACGTAAGATGAATGTACCACAGCCCAGTAGTTCCTCTCTCACAGTTCCCACTGGACACTTCTAATGTGGCAGTTTATGGCTCTAGATGAATTAAAGAGCATGTACTGCTTTAGGCATCAGAGAAACTGTAGGATTATTATGCATAGTCAGATTGAAAAAGACAACAAGGGAAAATGGTTTTTTACAAATAAATATTCCACAAATTCTAGACATGCAAAGCTTGACTCCTGATACTCTTTCTTATTGCAGACAAGGAAGTTTCTTTATTAGAGTTCTGGTGGCTTTCCTTCCTTTGTCTGAACTCTGTTTGCTACATGCAGTTTCCACTTCTCCAAACAAAATATTTGCAAACTGGACAACAATCAATTTCTAAAAGAAGCTCTTCTACATGTGAAGAACTAGAAATGTTTGTAGGCTGTTTTGTTTTAGAATGGTGTTTTCCTTCCCACACAAAGAAAAATATCCAAAACCACCTCTCTCTGGACCAACATACTTTTTTATTAAAGTACTAAGCTATCCAATTCTGAGTACGCATAATTTCAGAGAGTATTTAAATAGTTCTGTACCTGTTACATAGATGTTACATTTGGGTGAATTAAAAGCTATGAGAATCATCACTGTGGTAAACCCTGAAACTGAATTTTCTCTTTAACAGAAATTGTATCGTACAAGAAACATGGGTATATTCCTGTAGCGTGCAGATTCCAGGGTACATTTGTTTGCGCTGTCTTAGATGGCGTGGTTCTGCCAACACATATACGGATTCTTAAGTTTTAGGAGAGTGAATATTCACATTCACTCAGAGTCACTACTGTTAGATATTCCTAATGCATATGGACTGAGGTCTCTGCCTCTGTGCTGATGAGGATAGAGACATATTTTACCTGTGTTCTGTGAAGTTATGAAGTGACCAAATGACAGCATAGTTCTTCCCACTTTAGTTCTTCAGTTTTGGCTATGATGACTCTGCAGTCAGTAAAAGTGTCGAAGATTTTATCACAACTTTTGCAATCCTTTTTCTTTTTTCTTTCTTTTTTCTTCTCCCTTCCATACAGCTTCCACACCCACAAAAAAAACCCAGAAAAGCATTATCTTGTGTAGCACATGCATTACTTCCCCCAGAGCAGGAGCCCCACATAGCCTAATTTCAATGATGTAAACAAGGCCTGTTTCACTAGACAATTTAGTGCTCTCACTTACTGCTACTAATAATTGAGCAAGTACAGTAGCACAATAGAGGAGACTTTCCTGTATAGTTTATTGTATACAAGACCTCTCATTATTTTTATCTTTGCAACAAAAGAGAAACTATTTTTAAGAGTTTGAAAGGTTGGAAAATGCAAAAATCATGAAAAAGAAAGACTTATCAGAGGTGATCTTCTTCCTGATATTAAAGCAGTAGGTGAGACTACATGCCCTCAGTATAATTACAATTACACAGAGTAATTGTTCTCAAATTGTATTCAGATCAGAGGCTGGCTTACTTTTTCCAGGTACATTACTGTAATGAAAGATACTACCTCCCTCAAAATCTGGTCTTGCTTGAGACACTTAAAATATTTTCTGCACATTTTGAAGCAACAGCTTGCAAAACAAACCCTGTGATGGGGTGGCATGCATTGGTATCACAGTGAACTTCATTTCTACATTAAACTAACAGATTGTAGAAAATCCTTTAGATGTCTGTACATAAGGTTTCAATCTAAGTTGTGTTTTAAACAAAATATTGTTTTTTCATTATATTTTCCATTAAAAAATGTCAATTTTGTTCAGGCTTCATTAGGGTGGGGGGGAGAGGCAAAAAGAACTGTTTGCCAAAAATTTTACTTGACTGACATTCTGGTTGCCAGTTTCTGATAACGGTGTGTTTGCCATGTGAACAAAGCCTTTTCTGAGCAGAGCCATCTGCAACCCTGCACAAAATCAAAACCTGCACAATAACAATTCATATAGTGTCTTGTACGATCAGTATTGCCAATCTGACTTAAGATTTTTAAGAAATATGTTTCTAAAGCACTACAGCCCAAATTTTTATTTCATGTACAGCTCAAATCTTAGAAGTGACATTAAACATTTGATAAATGGCAGAATTCTCAATAGAGATTATATGCTTAATCTTGCAAATTGCTTTCTAGGAGGTGACAGGAGATACTGGGATTTACAGCCATTTGGCAGTATGCAGACATTGCAGAGTAAGCAATTGCAGAGTATGCAGATTGCATAATGTGGCCTGTAATTTTAAATCCAGCCAAGAGGTCAGTTTAGTTAAATACTTCAGAGAGAGCAAGCAAAAGATAAATGTTTGGGGAAGACAATAAAATTCTGTTTTGTAGTCTTGTATCATTCAATATATTGCGTTGGCTTCAAGACCATGTACATTCTGCATTGTTTTTTATTTTATTATAACCTATTACCTCAGAATGGGGAACCCATCTAGATGTTGCATAGCATTTACACTGGCACATCTTTTTGATAGTGGTCCACAGATTAGTAACACATATTATCTCCTGGCCTTGCAAAATTATCTCCTGGCCATACTTGCAAGACTTATTTCTGAAGTAATCCTAAATTGTTTCTCCTATTTCCCACTGTTTATTTTCATGCTTTTCCAATTAAAAATTTTGTATCCATAAATAAATGTTACCTCCTCGTTAAAGTTCCTCGAACATTAGAAAAATCTAGCTAGAGTCTAATAAGGTCTTGATGATTCAGCTTCAGATACTGAAAGCAACTAAGCACCATCCCTGAAACATATCAGAACTGCCACCTCAAGAGGTTTTCAGTCCCTTTTGACTGTTTCTTCCTTTTCCCTGTTCTTCTTACATGTGCATTAGTTGCCCTTTCACAATTTGAGTGGATTTTATAAAAGTATACATTCAGCTAAGGAAACTGCTGGATCATGTATGTCCTTTGGTTATTTTACTGCTTTAGTTATTAAGAGAAATAAACGAACGGAAATGACTGGGCTTTGAGAACATAAAAGTGGTTGTTGGAAAAAAAGAGCTGCAAAAGTACAAATTATCATCTGGATTTTTCTTCAGCCAATAATCAACACATCACAGCAATTTTCAGAGCTTCATTTATTTTCCTTCTGACATGAAAACTTTTAGCAAAGTTTTTCCAGATAAATAAACTAGCAATTTCCCTGTATCAGAGGTTTTATTAAATAGAAAAGTGTTCTTATAATCCAGAGTATGGTTCAACATATGAATCCTTGTTCTAAAACAGCTGTCACATTTGCCAAGTAATTGCCATGTGAGAACAAGTCAAAGTTTCTCTCTGGAAGGGAGAGAAAAGAATTAGCTTGAGAGAGAAGAAGAAAATACACTGGATGTTAATACATGGAGTGGATTAGTCTTAGTATGTAAAGTTTAAATAGAGATACTTTTCCTAAAATTCCTAATTACTCACCAGTCAGTGTTTCCAAATGCAAGCACTTAAGACAGCTGATTTTTTTTAATATACCCAATATTCTGTTTTCTCATAGTTTGTTATCACTAACCTTATCATTTCTGAATGTCCTGGTTTTGGCTGGGATAGAGTTAATTTTCTTCCTAGTAGTTGGTATAGTGCTGTGTTTTAGATTTAGTATGAGAATAATGTTGATAACACACTGATGTTTTAGTTGTTGCTAAGTAGTGCTTATGCTAGTCAAGGACTTTTCAGCTTCCCATGCTCTGCCAGGTGCACAAGAAGTTGGGAGGGGGCACAGCCAAGACAGCTGATCCAAACTGACCAAAGGGATATTCCATACCATATGATGTCATGCTCAGTATATAAACTGGGGGGAGTTGGCCGGGGGGCGCGATCGCTGCTCAGGAACTGGCTGGGCATCGTTCGGCGGGTGGTGAGTGGTTGCATCACTTGTTTTTTTTCCCTGGGTTTTGTTTCTCTCTCTCTCGTTGTTTTCCTCTTCATTACTAATAACAACAACAACAACAACAACAACAACAATAATAATAATTATTATTATTATTTTATTATTTCAAGTATTAAACTGTTCTTATCTCAACCCACAAGTTTTCGTACTTCTGCCCTTCCGATTCTCTCCCCCATCCCACTAAGGGGAGGGGGTGGGGGGGTGAGCGAGCGGCTGCGTGGTGCTTAGTTGCCGACTGGGGTTAAACCACAACAGTCCTTTTTGACACCCAATGTGGGGCACGAAGGGTTGAGATAACGACAGATCAGACCAGACTGTGTTAAAATAAATTTGTTATAAGCATTTAATAGTCGCTGGTCACAATGTTGTTTTATTTGTTCGCATGGTTGTATTATGTAAACCCTTATTTGCAGTATGTATTCCCTGTGGTACTGTTTATCAATCACTTCTGGGAGATGGGTCAGGATTATCTCTTTGCTGTACTGTGTAACATCGGCTTATGATACGATAATATTATTGGTAAAAAAATTAATTTGGTATCTGTATTTGGTATTGATGTCATCTCGGTACCTCGGGCACCATCTCTTGGAAATTATTAATAATGAAACTCTTCACCTTTTCTCCTCAGAGAACCAGTCTATGGGGAAGACAGAGGGGGATGCTTTCCCCCGTTCTTTCACCTTCCCTTTCTCCTTCAGGCTAGTTACACCAGCTTTTGAGAATTTTGAATATCCTTGGGATGTTCAAGCCAGCATGCTCCTATTGCTACGTCTCCTGAATGTGTTTCAGGTCTTGTTTAGGGTTAAACAAATATTTTAAAAAATCACCCAGAGACCTGCCCCGAGGCTGGATGGTCATGGGTGGCACGGCATGTGGGAGAATACAGACAGGTACTTAGAGAACTTCTCACCTCCAATGGTCTGGAACTTTACTCCTGAACAACTACAGGATACAGATGAAATGATAGAATGCTTGAAAAAAAAAATGCCGTGGTTATTCCAAAGAGGCACAACTTATTGCACTGTGCTGGGCCCCGGCTAGTATCTACCAAACACTGCTCGGTATTGTACAGCACCCTTAGGGAGAAGAGAAGGAAAACAAACCAATAGACACTGCGGCTACTCCAACCCTGGCGACAGGCACTGCGGCTAATTCAACCCCCACAACAAGCACTGCGGATATTTCAACCCCTGCAACGGGTACTGCAGCTGAACCAGAGGACCAACCCTTGGTGGTATCAGTCGCCCCTATACACAACAAGAAATCTTGGAAGCGAAAGTCAGGTCATTTAAAAAGGGATGATGGAAAAGCAGGGCCATCACGAGGAGGGGAGGAGGAAGAGGAAGAACTCATAAACGAAACGGAAACCACCTGATCGCTATCCCTGAGTGAGTTGCGAGATATGCGGAAAGATTTCAGCCATCGTCCAGGCGAGCACATTGTCACCTGGCTGCTCCGATGCTGGGATAATGGGGCCAGTACCCCGGAATTAGAGGGGAAGGAAGTCAGACAGATGGGATCCCTTGCTAGGGAAGGGGACATTGACAAAGCGATTGGAAAAGGGACACAGGCCCTCAGCCTCTGGAGGCGACTGCTGTCAGGCGTGAAGGAAAGGTATCCCTTCAAGGAAGATGTTATATGCCACCCAGGCAAGGGGACCACCATGGAGAGAAGTATCCAGTACCTGAGGGAATTAGCCATGCTGGAGGTGATTTATGATGACCTGGACAACGAGCAACTATCCAGAGATCCAGATGAAGTCCGGTGGACACAAACCGTGTGGGGGAATTTGGTAGGGAGCGCACCAACATCGTATGCCAACTCATTGGCAATACTAACCTGGAAAGATGGAGAGACACCAACGGTGGATGAAGCAGCTGGCCAACTCTGGCAATACGAAGCAAATATTTCTTCCTCCCTTGTCTCTGCTGTGGAGAAACTGTCCCAGAAGTTCCAGCACTTCAAAGAAGATATGTCCTGCTCCCCACCTGTATGGACCAGTATCTCAGCCATTAGGAGTCAGCCTTCTTCTGCTCAAGAGAGAGGATATAGAGAGTACACACCATGGGGCACCCTGTGGCTTCACCTGCGTGACCACAGAGAGGACATGAGGCAGTGGGATGGAAAATCTACCTCGACCCTAGAGGCACGGGTACGTGAGTTGCAAGGAAAAACAATCACACAAGGGGGTTCTCCCAGGAAAAGTGCTGCTCCAGTCTCCAGAGAGCAGTTCCCCAGACAGAGTAGAAGGCCTGATTCCACTGCCGACCTTAATGAAGGGACTTCGGATTCATACTTACAAGAAGTGGGTAGCGAATAGAATGACCAGGACGAGAGGGGCCCTGCCTCCGGCCAGGTGGAGGAAAGGGACAACTGGGTTTACTGGACTGTGTGGATTCGATGGCCTGGCACATCAGAGCCACAGGAGTATAAGGCTCTCGTAGACACCGGTGCACAGTGTACCCTGATGCCATCGGGCTATAAAGGGGCAGAACCCATTTGTATTTCTGGAGTGACAGGGGGATCCCAAGAGTTAACTGTATTGGAGGCCGAAGTGAGCCTAACCAGGAATGAGTGGCAGAAGCACCCCATTGTGACTGGCCCAGAGGCTCCGTGCATCCTTGGCATAGACTACCTCAGGAGAGGATATTTCAAGGACCCAAAAGGGTACCAGTGGGCTTTTGGTATAGCTGCCCTGGAGATGGAGGAAATTAAACAGCTGTCTACCTTGCCTGGTATCTCGGAGGACCCTTCCGTTGTGGGGTTGCTGAGGGTCAAAGAACAACAGGTACCAATCGCTACCACAACAGTGCACCGGTGGCAATATCGCACCAACCGAGACTCCCTGATTCCCATCCATGAGCTGATTCGTCGACTGGAGAGCCAAGGAGTGATCAGCAAGACTCGCTCACCCTTTCACAGTCCCATATGGCCACAGTGCGAAAGTCCAATGGAGAGCGGAGACTAACAGTGGACTATCATGGCCTGAACGAAGTCACGCCGCCACTGAGTGCTGCCGTGCCGGACATGCTAGAATTTAAATACGAACTGGAGTCAAAGGCAGCCAAGTGGTACGCCACAAATGATATTGCTAATGCATTCTTCTCAATCCATTTGGCAGCAGAGTGCAGGCCACAGTTTGCTTTCACTTGGAGGGGCGTCCAGTACACCTGGAATCGACTGCCCCAGGGGTGGAAACACGGCCCTACCATTTGCCATGGACTGATCCACACTGCACTGGAACAGGGTGAGGCTCCAGAACACCTGCAATACATTGATGACATCATCGTATGGGGCAACACAGCAGAAGAAGTTTTTGAGAAAGGGAAGAAAATAGTCCAAATCCTTCTGAAGGCTGGTTTTGCCATAAAACAAAGTAAGGTCAAGGGACCTGCACAGGAGATCCAGTTTTTAGGAATAAAATGGCAAGATGGACGTCGTCAGATCCCAATGGATGTGATCAACAAAATAACAGCCATGTCCCCACCAACTAGCAAGAAGGAAACACAAGCTTTCTTAGGCGTTGTGGGCTTTTGGAGAATGCGTATTCCAGATTACAGCCTGATTGTAAGCCCTCTGTACCAAGTCATCTGGAAGAAGAACGATTTCAAGTGGGGCCCTGATCAACGACAAGCCTTTGAACAAATTAAACAGGAGATCATAGAATCATTAAGGTTGGAAAAGACCTCTAAGATCATCGAGTCCAACCGTCAACTTAACACCACCATGCCCACTACACCATGTCCCTAAGCACCTCATCTACACGTCTTTTAAATACTTCCAGGGATGGTGACTCAACCACTTCCCTGGGCAGCCTGTTCCAAGGCTTGACCACTCTTTCAGTAAAGAAATTTTTCCTAATGTCCAATCTAAACCACTCCTGGCGCAACTTGACGCCATTTCCTCTTGTCCTATCGCTAGTTACTGTGGTGTATGGTTGCACGGACTCTCACATAAGCATGCACAGAATCCTTTATTGTTACAATACAGGAGAATATATCCTTTACCATAACGGGGAGGTCCCGCTGTCTCCCCCAATCATCACCCAATTCGTATCCCTTATTAACTAAGAAAAACAGTCTCTCTTCCTTTTGGCAAAGATCCACACGACTGCTCTCAGATCCGCTTATTCTCACGGTTAACCAGTTACATAATTCTCTTGATGTTTTTCAGTTTCCTTACAGAGGAGACAACTAAGCCAGGTGTTCAGGTCTTATCTCAGGCTTACGTGCGTGTCTGCTAGTTCTCAGCGCACAGGCCGAATTCCTGTCTTATCTTGGCCGAAACTCCCAACTCCACAATTCTTCTCCACATCTCCCCCTTTTTTGTTTATCACCACCCCATTGGCAAGTAGGGTCACCATGATGCGAGCTTCCATTTTGCGCACGTTGCGGATCGCAGACCGAAGGACCTGCAGGAACACTAGGAACAAAATAAACATTCCTGCCCCTATGCCAATAAACACCCACATGCGTAGATTGAGGCCATTAAACCAATTTTTTGGATTTATCCAAGCCAAGTCTTGCTGTAACCTGTCAAACACACTTTGGCTAGTCAGTTCCTGTAATCTGTGAATCTGATCCTGCAGCTGATCATGTAAAGATTGAATATTTCGCTGCAATGACAAATCGAATGCTCCCATCAAATGTTGCTTAATAAAAGTCCAATCATGTTGTGATGAATTCCATGGTAAGGGGGTTACACATAAAGATTTGTGTACGTGTTCCCAATCACACGGCAGACTAATTCTCGTTTTTAACGCTTCCTGCCGATCCCCCAACCACATCACAGTAGCCTCTAGGGCTTGTAGCCGAGATAATACCTCCTCATCAACTTTCTCTTGAATTTGGAATTCTTTAGTAACATTGGTTAATGCCTCACTTACCTCATGTGCAGTTTTTACAGATTGTGTCAAGGAAGCGATAGCTGCAGTGGCACTTGCTAAAATAATAACAGCAGAAATAATTGCAAAAATTAACCAACCTAAGAATCGTTTTGCTCTTTTCTTAGACTTATCTATATCTTCTACTAGAATTCTAACAAATCTACCCAAACCATCCTCCCCTTCCCACTGTCTGGTTAAATTAACTGGTATCCATAGTTCTGCCCGACGTCGAAGGGGAAAAATATAAGCAGTTTCATTAAAATCATGTTTAGATATACAACTTCTAAAAGAAGGAGAATAAAGCTGAATACAAAAGGAGTGATTACATCGAGTAATGTTTACACGCGAAGTCATAGCAAAAAGATAAGGATGAGTAGTACATACCGTCACATTAATTTCATGTATTATACTCAGATTAGCTTGTGTTTTGTTGACAATCCATACTTGAGATAGTTGCCTCGTAAAAAAAGGGCAAAGCTAAACGCCACACATTCGGTTGTGGAGGAGAAAATGAACCATTATACTCCATCTGCAGGATGGGTCCTGCGGACCCACCATTGTGCCAGACTATTGAATGATTGGCTTTCTGAAAAGGCAAAACAGATTGATTCAAAGATGGATCCCAAAATGACCCATAAGGGCCCCAATCTATAATACGACCAACGGTTAGATTTTGCTCTCGAGGCCGTTCTCCCAAGCATGGCTTCCAACCAAATTGTGTGATCGATGAGAGTTTGTGCAAAATGCATTGCGGAAAATCAGGAACAAAGTCACCAATTAACATATCATTATTAATAGTATTTTTTGATGCCAACCCAGGAATGGTGACCATAGTAAGGTTCGCCCGTCTTCCATGTGACACTGCTACTAAGTGTTGCTGTGTTTCAACGATCACACAATACTCTGACTTATTATCTACGGTAAGACATAATGGAGGAAAATCAGAAACAAACATTGTGTCATTAGCATAATATGTATCATCTTTCCCATCTAGAGATGGGGGAACCCAAATGCCACCTGACCATAAAGTATCACTATTGCTAATCGGTAATGACGCGTCCCACCATGTCAAAGGTCGGAAAAAAGGAGGGTCCACCACATGTGCCCAATAAACGTGAGCTTCCACAGGTTGAAACATCATGGTAGTGCCAATTCCCCATAGCATTATCGTGGGACAAGATTGAACAGAAAACAGCACTGTAGACCATATTACTAATGTTGACCTGATTGCATTACCGAACTGTCGTAGGAGCAGCATCCTCTCGTTGTTTTTCCTCGGGTCCTTTTTCTGGGCCATCTGCCAACACTTGCGCTGGCTTGACATTCTTCGCAGGGACCCAATATGGGCCTGTAGGAAGAGAAACACAAGCGTATCCCCGTCCCCAGGTAAGCAAGGGAACCGGACCTTTCCATAGACCAGATTCTAAGTGTTTATAAAATACCTTCGGATACACTTCAGTAACCTCTCCTGTTCGAAAATGCCGGTCAGCAGCTGAATGATATTGCTGCTTTGTCCCTGACAAATTTAAAAAATTTAATACATATGTGGCTTTATCTAACATCTCTTGAGGGGTAGTTCCCAGCGGATTCCCCCTTTTTTGTTTTTCAAGAATCAGCTTTAAGGAAGAGTGAGCACGTTCCACAATTGCTTGACCTGTGGGGGAATGCGGAATACCTGTAACGTGATACACGCCCCATGCCTGTAGGAATAATAACAACCGTTTAGAGACATAGGCAGGTCCATTATCTGTTTTGAGTTTACGGGGGACCCCCAATACTGCAAAGCATCGAAGAAGATGTTTGATAACATCACGAACACGTTCACCCGTATGAGCCGTTGCGACCAAAAACCCAGAAAAGGTATCAACAGACACATGAACAAAGCGCAAACGACCAAAGGAGGAACCATGAGTAACATCCATCTGCCATAGTTCATTGGAAGTCAGTCCCCTGGGATTCACAGCAGATACTACTGGCATTGGCGTGAGCCGCTGACAATCCAGGCAAGCACGAACGATGTCCTGGGCCTGTTCAGCTGTAAGAGAAAACTGCTTCCGTAAGGAGCGAGCATTCTGATGAAAAAATTCATGGGATAATTTTGCTTGTTCCAAACGGCGAGGTAGGACTGCCATCAGAGTGAGTGCATCCGCAGCAGCATTACCGGAAATGAGCGGTCCTGGTAAATTAGTATGAGATTGGATATGCATAATAAAATATGGAAATCGTCTAACACGCAGCAGCTGTGCTAACTGTATTAGTAAAGAAAATAGTTGCTTATTATCTACTTCTCGAATAAATGCAGTCTCTATGCGCTGTACTATGCCTGTGACATAAGCTGAGTCTGCCACTATATTAAGTGGTATTTGAGAAAACAATTCAAAAGCGCGAACAGCAGCTGCTAATTCAACTACCTGCGTAGATCCAGGTAGAGAAGTAACATCCGAAGACCAGGGGGCCTGATCTGCTTCCTCCACTTGGTGTTCAGACGTTTTCCGTCCTCCCGGCGTCTTCCACGCCACTACAGCTTTACCTGTTTTTCCAGATCCATCAATGAAAACAGTTTGCGCCTGTGGAATAGGCACAGAACTTAATAATATGCGTGGCTGTAGTGGTAGAGACTGTAAGGAATTCAAAAGTCGATGGCGTGGTAAGTTGTGTTCTATGGAGTTAATGTAATCCGCCATTGCAATCTGAAAACTCAGGCTGTTTTGTAATAATGTCCAAAATTCATCTCCTGTGAAAGGCAAATGCATAACATCTGGATCTCGACCTGTCAATTGTTGACATCGTAGTCGGCCTTGTGATATCAAACGAGAGATCATTTCAATTGCAGTGGTCAACGTCTTACTAAAGGAGTGAGGTAAAAACAGCCATTCCAGAATGCATAAGGCATCCTTTTCAGTTTGTACCCTAGCATCCCATTGTCCCAGTAAGGCAAACGGCTGAAAAGAGTGGTAAATAAGGAACAATCGAACTGGCAACGATAGCCGGATTCGATGTGCGAAGGTATCATTAATTTTATCCATTACCTGTTGCAATGCTTCTTGGCCTGGTTCCGAAAGAGATCTGGGGGATGCCAAATCAGGATCCCCTTTCAGCAACGAGAACAAGGGTGACAGTTCATGAGTGGTAATTCCCAATAGAGGTCGCACCCAATTGATTGTGCCCAACAACTTCTGTAGATCGTTCAGAGTACTTACAGTAGTAGCAAGCCGCAAGGCTTGTGGACACACATGCGACTCGAAGAGTTTCCAGCCTAGGTATTTCCAAGGAGAAACTGACTGTACCTTCTCTGCTGCTATCTGAAATCCATATCGATGTAATTCTGTGGACAAACACTCAAAAATTTGAGAGAGATATGATTCTGTCTCAGCTGCCAACAAGATATCATCCATATAATGATACAATACAATATTTTTATACCGTTGACGAATTGACAAAAGTGCCTCTCCCACCACTATTTGACAAATGGTAGGACTATTCTTCATGCCTTGAGGTAAAACAACCCAATGGAACCGTTGCATAGGTCGATCATTGTTAATTGTAGGAACAGAAAAAGCAAACAGAATACAATCCTCTGGGTGTAGATAAATTGTAAAAAAACAATCTTTGAGATCAATAACTTTTAAATGCCAATCATCAGGGATCATGGTAGGATTTGGGGTCCCGGGCTGCAAGGCCCCCATGGATACCATAAGGGCATTAATAGCTCGCAAATCCTGTAACAATCTCCATTTTCCTGATTTTTTAGGTATGACAAAAATAGGCGTGTTCCAAGGACTGGTGGATGGCACTATGTGTCCTAATTGTAATTGCTCCTGTACTAATTCCCAAGCTTTTTCTAGCCGCTCACCTTTCAAAGGCCACTGATCAACCCACACTGGCTTGTCTGTAAGCCAAGTCAGTTTCAGGCGCGGCTGTATTTCAGTGGCCTTCATTAAAAATGTGTCGTAAGTGCTACATTCCATTGTTGCAACAGATCACGTCCCCATAGGGTACATGGGACATTTAAAACATAGGGTTTCAGCATGGCATGTTTATTTTCCGGACCTTCCACCAGTAAAGAATGCAAACTCTGCCATGGTATTTGGGTACCACCAACTCCGGTAACGGCAGCAAAAACTTGTACTAATGGCCAATCAGAGGACCATTCAGATCTTTGAATTATCGAGACATCCGCCCCTGTATCCACCAGTCCAGTAAAAGCACGGCCATTTACTTTACACATCAACATAGGCTGACCCGTAGTTATCTTTTGAGTCCAGAATATTCGAGGCAAACCTGTGCTTCCAAATCCTGCTGACCCCCTCTGCTGGCCTAATATAGGATCTCCCTTCTCCCTTTGAACATTAGGTAACAAAATTAGCTGAGCAATGCGCTCCCCCGCGGGAATAGTACACGGAGGAGTAGGAGTCCAAGCCATAATTTTAATTTCCCCAGTATAATCAGTATCAATCACCCCAGGAAGGACAAAAAGTCCTGCCTTGGAGGTTGAGGAACGTCCTATCAATAAGGCACAAAACCCTGCTGGTAAAGGGCCGTACACTCCGGTGGGGAGTATGTTAACAGATTGATCTCGTATTACTGTTGATTGGCTGGTGGCCAGATCCAACCCGGTGCTTCCGAATGTAGCTGGCTTAAGGGCATGGACGGTTGGCAATTGTTGACATTTGCTTCGTGCGAATTCACCGCCCAGGTTGAGGCTTGAGCCACCGGCCTTGAAATCGGGGTCCTGTTGAAGGTTCTTGGGGCGCCGGACCTCGCGCCCCTCCTCCCGTTTCCCTGCATCAGTCCTGGGAGCAGGTTACCATTCTTATCAAATTTGGATCGACATTGGTTACCCCAGTGATATCCCTTCTGACAACGAGGACACAGCTGAGCGGGACCTTTAATTTGGCCCTTTGTTCCTCGTCTTGCTCTGGGGCAATCTTTTTTAATATGACCTTCCTGGCCACATACAAAACACTTAGTCGCTGCTCGAGCCACCGTTAGTTGTTGAGCCAACGCCGCTGCTAATATCTCCGCTTTAAACTGTTCTGACCCCACATTTTGACAAGCTCTGATCAAATCAGTTAAAGTCTTTGCCCGATTCCGAATGGGATCTATAGCTTTTCTACAATCAGAATTAGCATTCTCAATTGCAAGCTGAAAAAGCAACAACTCGGCGGCTTCAGGAGACTCTATCTGACGTTGTATAGCAGTTTGTAATCGATCTAAAAATTGCACATAGGGTTCTTGCGCCCCTTGCCGGATCGTAGCAAATGATGATTCCGGCTTGCCAGAATCCGGCACTCGCCTTAATGCTTTCATAGCCAAATCAGCCGCCTGTGTAAGCAGTTCACGGGGTAAGGTGGCTTGTGCAGCAGGTGATGCCCAATTCCCTTCTCCTAACATTTGATCTCGCCCATAGGGTAGTTGCAAATTGTCCAAATTGTCTACTACCTTTGCAATAACAAGTTCACGATACTCAAAAAACCACACAGAATACTGCACCGCTGACAAAACAAGGCGTAATACAGACTTCCAATCTAAAGGAGTCATCGTATAAGATTCCCCTATTGCTTGCAGTAAGTTTATAGTAAATGAAGCCTGTAACCCGTACTCCTTTATCGATTTGCGCATCTCCTTAATCACCTCATATGGTAAATGAGCATACTCTGGCGCTCTGCCAGGTTGATAAATTACAGGCATTGCCTGGAGAAGCGTTATATCCCCCTTTTTTAATGCCTCTGTACGACACTCATCAAAGGACAGCCTTGGCGCTACCGTACCTAAAGGCTGATATGTGGGGGGGGGTGCGTGGATCCCTGCAGCGGATCTCCTCGGGCGGGGGGGAGGGGGCAAATGGTGGTGGTTTCATGACGGACAACCGAGAAAGTGTCTTTTGTCTCTGTCGATGTAAGATTTCATCCGCCGTTGGCGCAGATGCAGCCATTGCTTTAACTGGCGAAAGTGGAGGGTATAAATCAGGCTCTCGTTCGGGGTCTATCGAGCCCGTGTCAAAGGGATCGTCTGGCTCCGAATCATCCTTCAGAGGCGGGGGCTCCGCCTGAGGCATTACAGTTTCATCAGGAGCCAACAGTTCAAACGAATCTCCCCCATCTTTTGATTCTCCCCCCGGTATTGCTGGATCAGTCACATTTTGCAACACCTGTTCGGCAGGGCATAACTTTTGCAGAGCCGTATACACAACTTGCCAGGTAATCAATATTCCCTCTGGAACTTCTAGTTGCAAAATCTGTTTAGTCTGTAATTCCTCACCCACTTTTTGCCATTGCTTTAAATCATAACACCCAGCCGTTCCTACAGAAGGGAACCAAGGGCAGTGATCCCGGACCCACGCAAGGAGTCTCACCAATTGTATTGGAGCGACCTTAAAACCTTGTTCCTTTAAAATACGTTGAAATATTTCAAGTTGAAGCTTTTGTGACTGAGATGCCGACTGCCCCATGACCAATGTATAAAGTTCGTATAACTTCCCCGCGGCTGCTCACCTGAATCGTCCTGCGACCGGTGATGAATCGAGCTCGATATGTTGATCCTCCGTTTATCCTCCGTCCAGCTCAACAGGGGTACACCACCGGATATTTCTATTTCCTTTCTTCAAGACCTTCTTTCTTCAGGTCGTCGTCTCCTTTTTTTTTTTTTTTCTCAATCGTGCCCCACGTTGGGCGCCATTTGTGGTGTATGGTTGCACGGACTCTCACATAAGCATGCACAGAAGCATTTATTGTTACAATACAGGAGAATATATCCTTTACCATAACGGGGAGGTCCCGCTGTCTCCCCCAATCATCACCCAATTCGTATCCCTTATTAACTAAGAAAAACAGTCTCTCTTCCTTTTGGCAAAGATCCACACGACTGCTCTCAGATCCGCTTATTCTCACGGTTAACCAGTTACATAATTCTCTTGATGTTTTTCAGTTTCCTTACAGAGGAGACAACTAAGCCAGGTGTTCAGGTCTTATCTCAGGCTTATGTGCGCGTCTGCTAGTTCTCAGCGCGCAGGCCGAATTCCTGTCTTATCTTGGCCGAAACTCCCAACTCCACAATTCTTCTCCACAAGTTACTTGGGAGAAGAGACCAACACCCACCTCACTACAACCTCCTTTCAGGTAGTTGTAGAGTGCAATGAGGTCTCCCCTCAGCCTCCTCTTCTCCACACTAAACAGTCCCAGTTCCCTCAACCACTCCTCATAAGACTTGTGCTCCAGGCCCTTCACCAGCTTCGTTGCCCTTCTCTGGACATGCTCCAGCACCTCCATGTCCTTCTTGTAGTGAGGGGCCCAAAATGGAACACAGTATTCGAGGTACGGCCTCACCAGTGCCGAGTACAGGGGCACGATCACTTCCCTACTCCTGCTGGCCACACTATTTCTGATACAGGCCAGGATGCCATTGGCCTTCCTGGCCACCTGGGCACACTGCCGGCTCATGTTCAGCCGGCTGTCAACCAGCACCCCCAGGTCCTTTTCCTCTGGGCAGCTTTCAAGCCACTCTTCCCCATGCCTGTAGCGTTGCATGGGGTTGTTGTGGCCCAAGTGCAGGACCCGGCACTTGGCCTTGTTGAATCTCATACAGTTGGCCTCGGCCCATCGATCCAGCCTGTCCAGGTCCCTCTGCAGAGCCTTCCTACCCTCGAGCAGATCAACACTCCCACCCAACTTGGTGTCATCTGCAAACTTACTGAGGGACCACTCAATCCACTCGTCCAGATCATTGATGAAGATATTGAACAGGACCGGCCCCAAAACTGAGCCCTGGGGAACACCGCTCGTGACCGGCCGCCAACTGGATTTAACTCCGTTCACCACAACTCTCTGGGCTCGGCCGTCCAGCCAGTTTTTTACCCAGCGAAGAGTACACCTGTCTAAGCCGTGAGCCGCCAGCTTCTCTAGGAGAATGCTGTGGGAGACAGTGTCAAAGGCTTTACTGAAGTCCAGGTAGACCACATCCACAGCCTTTCCCTCATCCACTAGGCGGGTCACCTGGTCATAGAAGGAGATCAGGTTGGTCAAGCAGGACCTGTCTTCCATGAACCCGTGCTGGCTGGGCCTGATCCCCTCGTTGTCCCGGACATGCCTTGTGAGCGCCCTCAAGACGAACCGCTCCATAATCTTCCCCGGCACCAAGGTCAGGCTGACAGGCCTGTAGTTCCCCGGATCCTCCTTCCGGCCCTTCTTGTAAATGGGCATCACATTGGCAAGCCTCCAGTCGTCCGGGACCTCCCCTGATAACCAGGACTGCTGGTAAATGATGGAGAGTGGCTTGGCAAGCTCCTCCGCCAGCTCCCTCAGCACCCTTGGGTGGATCCCATCCGGCCCCATAGACTTGTGAGCGTCCAGGTGGCGTAGCGGGTTGTTAACTGCTTCCTCTTGGATTATGGGGGGTTTATCCTGCTCTCCGTCCCTGTTTTCCAGCTCAGGGGGCTGAATACCCTGAGGATAACTGGTCTGACTATTAAAGACAGAGGCAAAGAAGGCATTAAGTACCTCAGTCTTTTCCTTGTCCTCGGCGGCAATGTTCCCCCCTGCATCCAATAAGGGATGGAGATTCTCCTTGGCTCTCTTTTTGTCATTAATATATTTGTAAAAACATTTTTTGTTATGTCCCATGACAGTGGCCAGATTGCATTCTAGCTGGGCTTTTGCCTTTCTAATTTTCTCTCTGCATGACCTAACGAGATCCCTGTACTCTTCTTGAGTTGCCTGCCCCTTCTTCCACAAGTGATAAACTCTCCTTTTTTTCCTGAGTCCCAGCAAAAGCTCCCTGTTCAGCCAGGCCGATCATCTTCCCCTCCCGTTAAGGCTGTTAAATTTAGCAGAAGCCACTTGGCTGGTGTCGTGGTTTAACCCCAGCCAGCAAATAAACCCCACGCAGCCGCTCGCTCACCCCCCACCTCCGGTAGGATGAGGGAGATAATCGGGAGGGCACAAGTAGGAAAACTCACGGGTTGAGATAAAAACAGTTTAATAATTGAAATAAAACGAAGTAGAACAGTAATAATAACAATGAGAACAACAATAGCAGAATATACAAAGCAGGCAATGCACAATGCAACTGCTTACTGACCGCCGACCGTGTGTCACGAACAGGGGCGAGCCCCCCCCCCCATCCCTTGTTTTTATACTGAGCATGATGTCACATGGTATAGAATACCCCATTGGCCAGCTGGGTCAACCACCCCGGCCAGGCTCCCCGCCACAGCTTCCCCTGCACGTGGCAGGGCATGGGAGGCTGAAAAGAGAAACAAAAATTCTCCGGTGCAAGCACCACCCAGCAGCAACCATAGCATCAATGGGCCATCAACGCTCCTCTCATACCAAACCCGAAACACAGCACACCCCCCATGCTACTGGGAAGAAAGTTTACTCTGTCCCAGCCGGAACCAGGACAGCTGATTAACACCAGAGGATCTGCTAACCATCCTGGTCCTGCCCAAAGAAAACCCCTACATACTGTGGGAGGAGATAAGGTCCCCGTAGTGCACATGGGGAAGTGGCTGGGGAAAGTGGTGTGGATTGCTCCTCCCTTGGGAAAAGGGAAACCCGTTCGTGAGATTATTTTCGCTCAAGGACCTGGGTGTACCTGGTGGGTAATGCGTAAGGATGGGGAGACCCGGTGTGTGCCTCACAGAGATTTAACCTTGGGGGAAAAATAATCTGTGATGTGAATTTTATGTCGTAGGCAGTAATGTAGCAGGAACGACCTGAACCGACAAAGAGTGAGCTTCGCAAGGAACCGGGCGAGTGCAACAATGACCCAAACTAAGCTGGTGTTGGTGCCCAACAATCGAAAATGCTGCTTCTCCTGTCCTGAACACCCATCTTTACAGATGGGGCCCAAGTCATAGCCTGTTCTTATGAACATTTGGAGGAGTGGCGGAAGCCCATGGAATGGGATAATAAATTTACCCTCTGCCTATAGAGCAGCCTGAGCTAAGGGACTTCTCCAAGTTCAGCATCACAGTAAGATGCTGGAAGTTAGCACCGAGATGAATCTGGACAATCTTTTCTTCGTTGGCCCTTTTAAGCATGGAAGGACAAGGATGCAAGGCTTGAAACATCAGCTTATATCCGTCATAATGGGTGTACATTTCTTTTTCCCTGGCAAGGAACGCAGGTACTCGGCAGGAAGCTGTGAGTACTAGATCTGTGCACACTCCCTTGCAAATGTTCTGGGGAGTAGCAGTTTTTAGATAATCACCTTCTGCACAGCCTTCAAACACTCTCCCTGTCAGATCCGATTAGAATCAATGTGAGTAGTGTTATTCCAACATTATAACCCACAGTTGCTAACCGTGCTAGTTCATGATGTGCTATGCTAATATAAAAGACTTGACCTTCCCATTGTCAGAGCATTAGGAAATCATAATTGTTCTATAAAACCAGAAATATGTAGCATCTATGCAGAAAAACTACTTGGTGTGCTTTCACTCTTTATGATAAATAACAACAAAATGGGTCCCTATATTTCAATTTAGAAACAACAACAAAGTTCATTTTGTATGTTCGCTCTTTTCCAATGTGATAAAGAAAGTAGCAAATTATTTCTCTAGCTCATACTTATATTAAGAGAATATCAGAGAGCTCTTGTAATTCACTATTAATCTTAAATAATGCTTTATGGAATTGTTAAAAGATGTGAAAAGATAGAAGAAAAGCATTGCCCTTACCATGCAGTATATTAAATATCAGATTCTCATGACTTTTCCAGAGAGAATCATGTAATACCTTGAGCTTAGTTTAGGATATCTATTTCTTAAGATACAATAGATCAAATCTGAAAAATATTAGCATAATCAAGATGGATTTTGACCCCACAGCATTCCACAAGGGAGACTGTAAAATGAGAAAGCCACACACTCCTGAGGAACTCTCAGGAGCTTCTTCCTTTCTGAGAAAGATAGCAGTTCCAAGGGGCTGCCAAAACGTGGCCACTTCGCTGCTGTCTGTAAGCTCACTGGAAAATGGACTGTATTACTGTATGTACAGTGTCTGGTATAATGGCATAATTTGCTAACAACTAGTCATTATACCAATGTATATCACGTGAACTATATAAATTTTCTAGTGTTTAGCTAAGAATGTGTTATTATTTGAAACAGTCATTATGCCAATCTATATCATGTGAACAATATACATTTTCTACTATATTGGCTAGGTATGTGTTATTATTTGAAATAAAATCTTGATTATTTTAGCTTTATTCAAGCTTTTTTTTAGTCTGTCATATCTTTAGTTCTAAAATGTATTGTGGGATTTTTAAAAGTTCGCTTTATGTGTTTTCTTCTCAGTCCCTTGAAAGAAACACAATTCCTTTCCTATCTGAAGAAATTTAACTTGAAGTTTAAGTTTCTGAAAGAAATGAAGATACAACGTGGTGTTTTTTTGAACACAGCTTTTGACTTGGTTTGGGCAGAGTATCCTGGCTAAACGTCAAAATATACTCTCTTTTATCTCTTTATAAACTCTTTTAGCAATTTAAATGGCCAAAAGATTAAGACAACAAAAGTGTCGTTGCTGTCATTTTAGATAAAGAAAACTTTTCTTTATGATTAATATTGATGTACAGTAGAAAATCAAGAAAGCAAGTTAAAATGGATATGAAATCTGTGTTTTAAAAAAGAAATACATGTTAGAATGTGAATATCATAGGACCATACTTTGTTCTCAGGTATGGAATATATTCATATTTTGCTTCCTTTAATTCCATTAAAAAACAGGTTTGCTCTGCCAAAGTTTTCTCTAACTAAATATGTTGTTGTTCATAGAGTAAGCTCACTTACCTCCTGTTGGTCTCCCAAATATAATCAGATATTACTGCTTTTTAGCATATATCTACACTGGGATTTTTTTTTCACTGATGATTAGGCCAGGCAGAGGTTAATGAGGAACACAGTATGCACAGAATGTGACCTTGCAAAGCTGTTTTATTCCCTAGCAGCTCACAGAAAACAGTCTTTTCTAGTTTGCGGCGAGTCATTAATTTTAGCTGACAGACCTGAAGGCAACATAGATATTAGCATGCAGCCTGCAAGCCACCTCTCTCTGCTGACTTAACCAATGAAATCACTCTAATTTCTACTGTCTTCTCCAATTTACCAGCAGTTCAGAAATACTTCTCCACATCCCCAGAGATGCTGTTTCAAAATGACCTGAATCTTGCAGCAGTATGTTTTTAAGGGACACCCAGGTGTCCGGCCTAATATGTAGGAACAGTAATTAATATTTTATATGATGCATCAGCAATTAAAGGGGGAAATATCAAATTAGTAATAATTTATTGAAGAAAAGCTGAAGTTACTCATAGGATTAAGAGGTTTTTTTATATCATTGTTTCTTCATGAGGAAGCAGAAATTAGACAATGATTAAAGGACTTTCACCATCGTTCTGTAATATACACCACTCTTGCTTAATTAGTCCTGATATCTTATGTTCTCTTCCTCAGTGTCCCACCAGGTATCACATTATTTGTTCAAAAACTTTAATAAAATTACAACATTAATATGCATGAGACTCACTTTGGATAGCACTGACAGCTGCAAGAGTAGCATATATTGATTAAGCTGCATGATTGATAGCTTTCTCAATCCAAACTAATCTGGAAAGGACAAACTGAGACAGGAAGTTGAAATATCAGAACAAGGACATTATTTTCTGACTGCAGAATTGAAGAAGCAAGATCAGCTGAGAGATATTAATTTTATAAAAAAGGGTTCAGATAGAAACTTTCTAAGTTTGCAGATCAAATTGTCTGTCTGTTTTTAAGATGTTTGTACTTTCATTTTGCCATCATCTTTTCCAGTCCCTCAAAACTGGAGTTTTGTCTACATGGGAAAGTTTATATTATTTCAGTGTAGATAGGGCAGTAAGAACAGATATGTCTTGTTACGGGTCAGGAAGCAGAATTAGGCTGTGGATAGTGTCAAATCCCAAAGACAGAGGTTCCTCTTTCCTAATTTCCTTCTGTTGAAATTAAACAGATTAGCTTAGTTTATATGGATGTCTGAGTTCATCTCACTGACTGTTCTTGCAGTTATGCATTTTGAATATGGTAGCAGCAAGTTTCCAAGTACCACTGTCTTCAATATTCCTTAGTAGAAAGCTATGTCCTATGGGATGCAGGTGGTTCCTTACTCAGCACAATGAATTTTTCTGTAAATTTCTGAGGCATATAACTCCTTTCCAGAACTGTATAGGAAACCATTGTGTTTCTCCAAGAGCTGTGATTCTGCTGGAGAACGTCAATGCTAAAAAGGAGACATTGCAACATCCAGTGCCATGGGTACTAAGCCCTCCTTGTAGGTCTAAGCTCCCAGGTAGGCTCAAACTGCTGACTGCACATTTGTAACAAAGCTGCCAGAAGTAGTGACATCTACAAGTACCATTGTGTATATGGTATCGGAGGTATGCTGAGACATGATAGAAGTCCAACTATGAGGAGAAGCTCCATCCTGCTCATTAGCTTGCGATGTCTCTGTCCCTGACCTTTGTGGCTAGGTAGAAGCTCATAAAAGTATAGGGAGAAGAAAAAGAGGAGTTCTGGCTTGAATGATGATATATAGGGCTGTCTGCTGCTCTATGCAGGAAAATGCAAACAAAGATGATAAAACCAAGTTGAATGAGTCTCCATATATTCTAACCCTATAATGAGGAATGATGTTCTTATGTTTTACCTTGATAGAAAGTCAATTTTATGCTTTTAAACCTTGTCTGTAATACACAGCTTTGTTTCTTAGGGAGCTCAGAACATAAAGATATGCTGTATCATTCTCGATGTGAATCCCAGTTTTTGGAGTGCCTGAAAATCTGCAGTACATGCTTCTGTCAAGCTTCAAGGGCTAAGGCTGCAATATGGTAACACAGGGTGCCATACTTGGGGAGCTAAATTTGTCCTGAGAAGGGTTAACTAGAGCCAATTTGCAAATAAGAAAATGGGAAGAGAGCCTAAAACTCTGGGCTCACAGAATACCTGCAGTTAGGCAGGGTGCAGTCTGATGCTCTGGCTCTGATGACCTAGCTGCCACAAACGGGATGGTCACACCTCTCTGTTTCTGACATGACCCTTTCTGTCCCACTGGTGCTTCTGTGAGCTCTCAGCAAGCCTGTTCAGAGAGTTCATCCAGAAAGAAATAATCAATCACTCTGTTTTGCAGGGTTAGTTTTTTAAAAGTGTCTGTCTGTGAACCGATTCACTAGGGCAGTTGTCTCAAAAGTGGGGTGCATGCACCCCAGGGGGTGCACAAGAAAGTCCGTTGATGTTTGGGAATAAAATATTTTTTGTATTGTTAATAAATAAAATTAAAAAAAAAAATTAAAACAAGTGTTTTTTTCATCTTTATCTCATCCTTTTTTTAATGTCTATTTTTGTGCATGCTTTATAGGGTACATAATATATTAGTAAAATAGTACATGTATATAATTTATTAATAAATATACATATATCGGGGGAGTGTGCTCAAAAATTTTTTACTGATGGAGTGTGCAATCAAAAAAGTTTGGAGACCACTGCACTAGGGAGTCAGACAATTGAGAAAACCCAGAGGAATAAGGGTGCAGCCCATGCGGGGGGTTGGCACCCCTTTTGACAGTAGCTGGCTAGAAGGTCAGCTTAGCTGCACCGTCAGATCAGTCCTCAGTCGTGATAGTCATCAACCACTTCCTCCTGTCATTAGTGAGGTTAACAGAATGAAAAAAAAGTCACATCCGTGGCCTTGACTTTTTAAATGACAGACTTCTCAGAGGCAATAACCTCTAACAGAATAGCTTGACAGACATGTGGGAATGGCAGTCTCTTAAACTGTTCTAGCATAAATTGCTATAACAGGTAAGTCAAAGATTTTAATAGTATTTATGTAAATAAGTTTTAAAACACATGCTTATTTTTAAAATAATGATGTTTCATTTCAAGCTTTCAGACATTGGATCGCATGTGTCTATTTGGACGTTATCATTCTCTCCTCTCTGGCCTGGATCTACTACACTCAGAGTGCCAACTATAGTTACAGGATCAGATATCTAATTTAAAATGGACAATGAAACAATGCTTAACAATGTTAGCCTACTGAGTTATATTTAATACCTGCACTGGAGGAATCACCATACAAATAGCAGTTTTAAGAAGACATAATACATCAAAATCTACTTGATGCCTTCACAGTATTTTACAAATGTAATTTTATATCTCAACAACACAGATGGAATTGAAAATATTAGGCAAATAATTTTGTAGAATGATAAAGCTGAAAAAAAGACTGATACCTACATTATTACCTAGTAAAACCTAAGAAATAATACAATTAGGTATGTAGAAAGAAAAGGGATTTTTCTGTATATCCAGAAATCAGCATCTGTATTTGGATTTGTACAAGTTCTAGTTCTTGCTAGACCTATAGATAAGTTAAAATGCATCCCATTAACTTTAAAATCTTGGAAGAAATAATCACCAACAGCAAGCTGTATTTGCCAGGTGAGACTTTCTGGTGTGGAAAATTTTCATTATAAGAAACAGCAATGTTTGCTGCAGTAATTCCGAAGGGCAGTTTTGTTTGAAAGATATTAATGTTAGCATCCACCCTTCAGAGGCAAGTGACCTGGCAGAGAGAGGAGCACATGTTGCTAAAGGGATTTTTCAGTTAAAAGACCTCAAATTAACTGTGCTGCCAGCTCCCACATCAGCTAGAAGAGTATGCCCACTTTATGGGTCAATAGACCAAAACAATTCTGAAATCCTTACAAGGCAATCGTCATCCTAGGTGTCCCTGATAAAAGACTATGATGCTAATCTGAGTTTTCATGTTTTCTTATTTTTGGCAAAGCTTACATAAAGTAAAGCCAGAAGAAACTAAAATGATGCAAACTAAAATCATGAGAGTGCTGACCCAAAGGGCTGCATAGATCGGAGGTCCATCTAACCCATTATCCATGTTCTGATAGCCATCTATAGTGGACGCCTAAGGAGGAAAATTAGAACAGAATGAGCATGCAGTACTTTTTCCAAATGCTCTTGTAACCTTCAAAAACATGCAGGTCTATGGCTTACTGACCAAATGCAATGTCTCTATTAATAGCTTGCAAGGGATTTTCTCCCCATTGTTTTGTTCATAAGCTTTTTGAACCCATGCAAACTTTCACTGTCCACAGCAGCTCATGGCAGTAAAATTCCATAGTTTAACTGAACATTATGCAAAAGACCACCTCCTCTGGTTTGTTTTCAGCTTGCCTGCAATAGTTTCATTCAATGTTCCCTAGCCTGTACATTGGAAAAGAAAATGTACAATCATTCCTTATTCACTCTCTCATAATTTCACAAACCCACCATAAGCTCTCCATAGGCTGGAGAATTTTAGTCTACTTAGTTGCTCCTGGTATACCCATTCCTGGATTTCTAACAGTAGAAAGTATTTACACTAGGGTTCTTCAGCCCAGAAGTGACTGTTAGAAGGATTTGCTGGAGACATGTATGTGAAACTTGAATCGTGAGTGGCAGAAAGGCAGCGAATACAGAACAACTATTCATTGTCTCTTCCAGTATCAAAATTAGGGTCATCAACTACCCTATTAGGTAATTGTAGTTGAACTTTCAAACTTCTTGATGCAAGATGCTGTAGATGCTAAAAGCTTATGCAGGGTCTGTAACAGCTGAACAAATTAGTTCAAGAAAAATGCATCAACATACTATATCTGAATCAGACAGACCTTTACTTATGAAACATTGGGTGTGTATCCTGGGGAATTGCTACCCAGTCTTCATCCTGTTTCTTCTTTGCTCCCCTCAGCATTTGATGTTGAGCTAGGAGGACCTTTGGTCAGATTTACTACTTTCTCAAACGAAAAAATACATTAAGGCAAAAAGCTATACATGTATTTTCTCTGGTTATTTGTCTGTCTGGTTCTCTCAAACAGTGATGATCTCTTGAGAAAGAAATACCTTTTGATAACCAGTGTTTACAGGATTATGGGCTCTTTGGGGCCTCAAATAATTTTGAATGACTCATATGAGTTTACTAAATAGTGATTTACTTTGACTGTTTTTCTCTTGCTTTCCTAAACTAAAATATGCTAAACCAAGGCAGGCATTGGGTAAAGGTGTACTTCGAGGTGTACCTTCTCCAGCATGGACTTATCCTTGGGCCACAATCCCTTGAGAGGTATACCGGCTGCGGCACAGACATAACCACGGCCACAGATGCTTCGGGGTGTCCTGCTCCCATGTGGACTCATCCACAGGTCACAGTCCCTTTAACTCAAGTTCACACTGGAGTTCCAGCCTGTCCAGTACAGCAGCACAGAAACAGCAGCGATGCCCTGGCCACCTACCAGTCCAGGCACATCCCCATTGCTGTTATCAAAATGGTCCCAGGCACAGCAGAATAAAATGATAAGCAGCACAGCAGTACAGCAAGCAGCGAAAGCAAAAAGCAGCCACTAACAAGCACTAGACTCTAATATACAATAAGGCAAGCAAGCCCCATGGCAAGCACAGGAGCCTGCCAATTAATAGCTAAACAGCAATAACAGCTATAAATTCAATCTAGCACATTCCAATCAAACCTGTTGTTATCTTGAACCCTTCGAGCCCCACATTGGGCGCCAAAAAGGACTGTCGTGGTTTAACCCCAGCCAGCAACTAAGCACCACACAGCTGCTCGCTCACTCCCCTCACAGTGGGATAGGGGAGAGAATCGGAAGGGTAAAAGTGAGAAAACTTGTGGATTGAGATAAAGACAGTTTAATAGGGAAAGCAAAAGCCACACACGCAAGCAAAGCAAAACAAGGAATTCATTCACTACTTCCCATTGGCAGGCAGGTGTTCAGCCATCTCCAGGAAAGCAGGGCTCCATCACGCGTAACCGTTACTTGGGAAGACAGACGCCATCACTCTGAACATCCTCCCCTTTCTTCTTCTTCCCCCAGCTTTTTATACTGAGCATGATGTCATATGGTATGGAATATCCCTTTGGTCAGTCGGGGGCAGCTGTCCCAGCTGTGTCCCCTCCCAACTTCTTGTGCACCCCCAGCCTACTTGCTGGTGGGGTGGTGTGAGAAGCAGAAAAGGCCTTGACTCTGTGTAAGCACTGCTCAGCAATAACGAAAACATCCCTGTGTTATCAACACTGTTTCCAGCACAAATCCAAAACATAGCCCCATACCAGCTACTATGAAGAAAATTAACTCTATCCCAGCCAAAACCAGCACAAGTAGGTATGTCTTTCCTCCCTAGAAGGGATTATGTCAGAGCTCGCTCTTTATATATGCCTACTGAGTCATTAGGAGACCATATAGTTCTTGCACTGATTAAAAGTTAGTAGAGAAGGTATATAATAAGGCATGTAAACATAATCCTTTATTCTTATTTTTTCCTCTTATTTTTCAATTTTTTTTTAATTCATTTTACTATGAAGGTTAGCGTAATATGCTTTATGGAAGAGACAATACTTTGATGCTCTTTGCAGAAACTAAAAAAACATGGGTTAATTTTCAAATTCTTTCCTTATAGTTCTCCAACTAGGACAGTAAATTGTTTAGACATTTATATTCTTTCTGTATCTCTTTTAGAACTACTGTGTGACTCAAGCTCAAAAGCAGAAGCAACTACTTCAAATCAAAGACCTATTTAAAAGCTGATGAGCTATAGAAACCGAGTCATATTTTTTGTCTCTTTTCTGAGAAGCAGCTAGAATGTACTAGGAACATGTCTGGTAGTTCTGCAGAACTAAATCTTATAGCTAAAGTCAGAGAAGTCTCCTTAGTAAATTTTTTTAATAGGACTCTCCTGTTACATACTGATTTGTTAGGAAGTATAAGATGATGAGGTAAGAAATCTTGGAGGAAGATTACTGATGGTTAAATGTCCTTGCAAAGAGACTTGAATTATAATCATCTTACCATGAACAAATGAAATGAAAGGGCCACTTCAGAAAGAAGCTTAGCTAAATCACAGGCAAATATATTGTTTCATAAGAAGTAAAGAATTCCCCTTCCATAGTTTCTCTACAATAAGCAATAGGTGAATAGTCTAGGTGTGAGCAGTACATTTATTTATTCAGAGACAAAATTGTATCATGTAACACAATTTATATTGAAAGGGTTTGTCTGATAGGAGACATGATACAATTACTTTGCAATTAAACACATTAATAGCCTGTGATAAAAAGAACATGATGTACACTGGATAGGTTAATGCTCAAATGTAAACAGACTGAAGTTTCTGCTAAAAGCAGCAATACTGAAATAGACTGTAAAGGTGGAAGATTTTGTCTGGAAAGATAGCATAACTACAAATATTTCTGAAATACTTAGAAGAATTGGGTGATCTTTAGAAATGGAGTAACAGAAATGTTATATTACAAAGTGTGAGGGCACGCATATCGGGACTAAACAAAAAGATCTGGGATCTTGGAAGTAAGAAAGAGGAGGAAAGATTTCAGATTAGGTCAATACGAAGCTGTACAAAAGTCAAAGATCAACTCTGAATAAACCAGGTTAGATACATTCTAGAGAAATAAGGAAGTAGGACTGTTTTTTTTTTAAAAAAAAGCCTCATGTATTCTCATGAGTATTCTGAGATACCTTAAATATTAATAGAGCTTTGGTCACATTCACATAGTTTCTAGATGATATTTCTCTTTATCTCACAATCATGGTTACTAAAGATACTGATATTTTTAAGTTCTTTTAAAGTAAGTGAAAAAATCTCCCAAAATTATGCTAAAAAATATTACGTATTGTAACAAGCAATTGGTACTGGTAAACTCGGTAAGAGAAGCATTTATTGTGAACATAGTTGTACTAAACAAAAAATGATCAAGTCAAAATCATATTTCATAAACACACAAACTCTCTTACGTGTACATTGATCTGTTACTTTCCTAATTCCCTTTTTTTGGCTGATTAATCTCTTTATTTACACACAAAGTACAAATTGATATATATTTAAATCTATCTATATATTCTGTTCTGTATCGCTGGAATAAGAACTTACTAATTCTCTCAGCCATCTTGCTAAGGACAAGGCTGTCTTCTAAACCATTTCAACAAAACATCAGTAGATTATGTAATTCTAACTTCAAGTTTGCTTAACATCTCAAACCAATCGCCAAAAACCAGAGAATAAATTTTAACTTTTGCATGTACAAGTATTGGAAACTTCACATGTGAGCGCACACACACAAATCACCAGCAGTTCTCTAGTTCAGTCAGCAAAACTGTGCTGATTTACTCTCTATATCTAGTCCTATGCATGCAAAATGTAAAAATTTATTGCCTCTGTACAGAGGTGCAAAAAAATGCATACCCTGCGCACTGGGTATTTTGCAAAATTCCTGGTGGAAAGATATGGAGGGCTAAATGACTTAATTTGTTAAATACTGTGATATGACTTAAATACCTATTCCTAATGCCTGTTTAGAAGTACAATATGCTGAAGATATATGATATACAGATATATGAAGAAAAAACATAAGGAGTGGGTGACTGCCTTAGTCTTCCAATGCAGTTCCTTCTGTACAATATATAGCAGAGTAACAGTGGAATTTGTGAGAGATCACAAATCTCTCTGCAAGCATGTTATAATATTTCCAGTGTCTGCAATGAATCATGGAGAGAGTTGTCACTTATCCCTAATATCATTCTACAATTAAATTCCCTCTGTACCACAGAGCTCACAGAATGTAAAGCAACCAAACTGAAGAAGATCAGAAGATCCCTTCACTGCCTTTCATCCGTAGAAACTGTGACTGACTCCTGTGAGGCCATCCAAGGATGTTTGATCTGCCATTCCCCACCAGCCTCCAGATGGACAGCACCTACTACTGTCTTTAACAAACCACATTCTGAACGGCTGCTCCTGTGCATAACCAGAACATGTCTGTCTGTACCATCTTAAACAATGCTGAAATCCTTAAAAGAAAGCCCATTTGGGACCATTATTCATCTAGTAAGGCAAGGTTGCTAGACATAAACAATTGGGGTTTTACTTTTTTTACTAAAAAGTGTGGCAGCACTTGTGACTACCTGCTAGGGACTAGGGTTTTTGTTTTCAGCACAATTTCCCACATTTAAATTAGGGTAGAGTTTAGCTATTGTATGCAAGTTTTGTATTTGCACCCCAGGCATAAATAGGTCTTTAGATTATGCTTACTTAAACAACTCTTGGGAACACCTTGGAAGGTGATGGAACAACAAATCCTGGAAGCCATTTCCAGGCACATGAAAAACAAGAAGCTGATTGGGACTAGTCAGCATGGATTCACAAAGAAGTCATGCTCGACCAACCTGATAACCTATGATGAAATGACTAACTCGGTAGATATGTGGAGAGCAGTGGATATTATCCACTTGACTACCTAGACTTCATTAAGGCTTTTAACACTGTCTCCCATAAGATCCTCACAGGGAAGCTGATGAAGTATGGGCTATGTGAGCAGACAGCAAAGTGGATTGAAAACTGTCTGAATGGCTGGGCCCAGGGGATTGTGATCAGTGGCATAAAGTCTAGTTGGAGGCCAGTAACTAGCAGTGTACCCCAGGGGTCAACACTGAGTCCAATGCTGTTCAACATCTTCATTAATAACCTGTAAAGCCAATGGAGCCAGACTCTTTCCAGTGGTGTCCACTGACAGAACAAGAGATAATGGGGCACAGACTGAAACACAGGAGCTTCCTCCTGAACATAAGGAAACACTTTTTTACTGTGAGGGTGACTGAGCACTGCCACAGGTTGCCCAGGGAGGTGGTGGAGTCTCTTTCTTTGTAACTCTTCAAGAGCTCTCTGGACATCGTCCTGGGCAAGTGGCTCTAGATGAGCCTACTTGAGCAGGGATGTTGGACCAGATGACCTCCAGACATCCCTTCGAACCTCAACCATTCTGCGATTCTGTGAACTTTACAAAAGGAACTTGTATAATCTGATGGGTTCTATTTTTAATGCTTTAATTTTGTGCACTTAAAAAGAGCTACAGAAGTTCTGAATTGCATGATGAAAGCAGAAAAGTGATGGCAAAAAAAAGGCATCGGAGCTCTAATACTGTATTTAGTCAATATAGAGTTTCTTTTTGTTTCTCTCATTTAAAAAATTTAAAGGTAGTGATTTATCCCCTACTAACCTTATTACCTTCACTGTTCTCATCTAATATTAAATATGCAGGCATCATTTCTTATTTAGAGATACTAAGGAATAAAATCTTCAGTTTAAGCAGTACGTTTCATCCCAGGGAAATTGCAAATTAGCCCTATACAGGATAGATTTCAGGATTCTTTAAGTGGAAATACTTCTAGAATGAATACAGCACTGCTTTTATGAAAGCTCTCTTAATAGTCTAGTTAAAGAATTAACTAAGACTATCATACCCATTTGAAACTACCAATAAATCGCTAAATAGAGTGTAAACACTCCACGTGTAATTTGGTCAAGTCATGCGACGAGCGAGGGAAGGCAGGCAGTCGACTCAATGTGAGTGATAAGGCCAGCTTCAACTTTATTGTAAAACCCTACACATATTTATACACTAAGTTCTACCTTATGCATACTTGTCTCACAATCATTGGCTTAGCTCTAAAAATTACATTATCATATTCCTCCTACTTTCGGTTACTGCTACGTGGTCCGGGTTCCATCCTGTTTTCCCTATACTATACTTTCTCAAAGTTGCTTATCTGCACAGAGCAAGGTCAGCATAACTTTCTTTTCTCCCTTGTCAGCATGACTCAGAATTTTCCCACCGCGGCCTAGTCTGGCTAACTTTCTCCAACATTTCCCCCTTTTTCTTTTTGGACCACCAATACATTGTGGTTCATTTTTACAACATTATTTAAAATACAGTGATATGCTATTTTTACTATAACTATAATTGTTAATAAAATACCAAGCCAGCGCGTGCGCAGTGCCTATGTTAGGCACTAGGGAAGCAAATACATTGGCTGTGGTTGACCATAATTCTATATTGTCGTTACAATCTGCTTGCAATTGATGTATAGACCTTTTGTGTCGATTTGTCGCTACTGTAGTTATATTGAGCCAACTTTGTCGGCTAACTGTGAGCAGAGTTAATTTACCTACATAACAAGGCCCTCCAAAGGCGTTCTTTGGAATGCCAGGCCATGCTTGATCCCCACAGATCAAAAAATATCCGGGGGGAAGAGCTTTGGCCGTATCATTGTTCCACAAAGAGTTATTGGTTCCCTTCATACTCCGTCCATAGGCACTGAGTGTTTTGGAAGCGTTATAATTCCCACAATATTGGCCTATTTCGAATCCTTTCGTAAAAGGTGAAACAACAGTCCAACAGGTGGTATTAACAAAAGGGTTGTTATCATCAGTGCGGCTGCTTATGCCGATCAATGACTGAAAGGTCTGGGCCTGTGCGGCAAAGCGGCTAAAGCTGCCAAACACAAAACATGTCTGAGTAGTAACATTATCAGTTGCATTTCCAGTTTTTTCTGACCCCAAAAGGTCAATTTCCTGGGGGTCCCAAGGGAGAGTGTGATTTAGGGCTCTTATTAGTTGTACCGAGCAATTTGCTACAGTAACATTTATACAATTAACTGTTACAGACGTCCAATTATCAAAATCTCTGGCAATAATTTCAGGAAAGCCTATCAGACATGTTTTAAAGGGCTCAGTTGCCGTAGCTGAACTCAGGCAAAAATCTGTCATCCCAGTTTTATTTGCCCACGCCACCCATAAGTTCGCACGGCTGGGCAACGGCATCGCTGGGATCAGTACAGACAGAGCTGCATTGATCATCATCAGCAACAGCAGCTTTGGTCCAGCGGCTTGGAATCCACTTCGGCCCTGTGGGAGTAAGTACACACATATAACCTCTACCCATATACTTCACTTCTGCTGGACCTTTCCACAGTCCGGTTGCTGGATCTCTATACATAACGAAAACTGGCTTGTCATCCTTATTTTCTTTAGGATAACCATGCACCCATGCTGGTGGCTCTTTCTGATCTGCAAAAATACATAAATGATTTAGCACAAAAAGAGTCTTAACAAGTCTTTCTTGTACATCTGAGATTTCCCTAAATTTTTGCAAATATTGTTTCAGCGTTTGATGCACCCTTTCAATGATAGCTTGTCCCGTGGGTGAGTGCGGAATACCAGCAGTATGTCGCACTCCCCATGTTTGGAAAAAACGTTTCACTTTGGCGCTTATGTATGCAGGGCCATTGTCAGTTTTTATCGTTTGTGGCACTCCCATAACTGCAAAACAACTAGTCAAATGTCGCATTACGTGGAGTGCTCGTTCTCCTGTTTGTGCCGTGGCCCATATAAATTTGCTATAGGTGTCAATCGTAACATGTATATATCTCAGTCTGCCAAAGTCAGCAATGTGAGTCACATCCACTTGCCACAATTCTCTGGCCTCGAGTCCCCTGGGATTCACGCCGATTCCGAGACCAGGCCCATGGTGGCTACACGTAGGACAGGCCCGCACAATCCCCTGTAAAATGTCCATAAAATATCCATAAATGTACACAAAATGTCCACTGCATTCATTTAGTCCATGACTTTGGGCTCCATCTGTTATGGTGGTCACTCAGGACAGGAGAGGTGGTGTGTTGCGTGGAGTTACTGAGCACCAAAGCCGGCTCAGGTCGGGTCACTGCTGCACTTGCGCTGCTTCTTGTAAAGTTTGTCCTCCGTTGGTTCAGGTGGTTCCTGCTGCTTGGGCATGGGCTTATCCACAGTCACAGACGCCTCGGGGTGTCCTGTCCCGCATGGACTCAGCCACAGGTCACAGTCCCTTTGATTCGAGTTCACGCTGCAGTTCCAGCCTGTCCAGCACAGCAGCACAGAAGCAGCAGCGATGCCCTGGCCATCTGCCAGCCCAGGCGCATCCCCATTGCTGTTATCAGAATGTTCCCAGGCACAGCACAGTAAGACGATCAGCAGTGCAGCAGTACAGCAAGCAGCGAGAGCAAAAAAGCAGCCACTAACGAGCACAAGACTCTAATACACATTAAGGCAAGCAAGCCCCATGGCAAGCACAAGAGCCTGCGAATTAATAGCTAAACAGCAGTAACAGCTATAAATTCAATCTAGCACATTCCAATCAAACGTGTCGTTATCTTGAATTGTAGTCTTTGGTTGCATTCCGGTAAATATCCATTCTAATACTCTCACAGTCTCCCCCTTTTTCTTTTTGCACTGCGTGAGTGCACCAATAAAATGTGTGGGGCCGTGCAAAACGGTTAAGTCCACAGGTAAGTCAGGGTCAATACGATCCACTGCTCGGTCAACGATGTGGGTACTGAGTTTTTGAATCACAATCGATAAGTCCTGGTAATATAAAAAGTCCTTAGAGACCACTGGATGATCGCCCCAACAACAACGCTCCATGAGATTGTCCATTGATAACTATGGGCCCTTTAATTCCTGTAGCAATTTTTCGCGGCCGGTCGTCAATTAGCGTGACATCTACTGCTGTTGCCAGATCCAGTCCGAGGCTCCCCCTGGTTGCTGGTCGAAGTTGGGTTGCTGGTCGAAGCTGGGCAATGGCGTCTGGTATCTCTGCACTGTCGTTTGGTTGGGGGCTGCCGTTGGCCTGAAGGTGACCGGAGCCGCGATTGGTGTCGGCGCGCTGCGGCTCTTGGCGCTCGGTTTCCCGTTTCCCGAATGCCGGCAGACCGTAGTATTATGATTATTCATTTGACAGTTCTGGCAGCTCCCGACATTGTTGACGCAGATGTCCTGGGTAGCCACATCGGAAGCACTTATACTCTCGTCGGCCAGTCGTCTTACTTTGGTGGGCATCCGGAGGCTTCAGTGGGGCAAGAGCTGCAAACGCCTGTCCCTGCGCCTTGACTAATTTTTCCCCTAGTTCTCTGGTTGTTTCAACTAACATGGCTTGAGCTCCTACAGGAACTCTACTCATTCGCTCTAACGTGACTTCTATGGTGGCGTCTAAGGGTAAGGTGACAAGGATGCCCTTCGTATAAGTATTACAATTCTCTAATACACACTGTCTCAGCAAAGGTCCTTTCATAAAATCTGCCATATCTGCGTGGTCAATAGCGTCTGTGACTCTTTCTACAAAAGATGCAAAAGGCTCCTCTCTTCCTTGTTTAATTGACATATATGAGGGAGGAGCTGGTGTAGTTTTAACTTTCTGCAAGGCTTCTCGTGCTAATTTCATAGATTCTAACAACACGTCTGGGCCAGTTTGCATCTGCATTTCTACAGAGGCAAAAGGACCTATACCCATTAGTTGTTCTACAGTTACTCCAGCTAAACGATCATTTGGGGCTCGGGGCGAGTGCACAGAGATTTCACAAAGTCTTTGCCAGTGAGCTTGCCAAAGTAGTTGTTGTGATTGCTTCAAAATAAGCCTCATTATGTTCTTAATATCTTCTGGACATAGCATTCCGCTACCCCAGATATAGTTTAGCATTTGCCTTGCACATTAACTGTGTTTCGCAATTGATTTAATATTTTCCAATCTAGGGCCTGATGCACCCCAGTCATAGCCCCCGCGTTATCTACCTGGTAGATTACCGGGAAGGCTTGAGGGCTAATTTGATCTAATAAATCAAAATCTTTTTGTTCAACAGCTTCTCGTGCTATTTGTCCCAACTAACCCGCACTAAACGCGGCTGTTGATGAGCTTGGGACCGGGGGGGGGTGGGGGGGGTTTGGGGGGGGTGGGGGGGGTGAGGGGTGGGGGGGTGGGGGGGGTGAGGCCTTTAGAAGACTTTCAGCTTGAGCAGTCTCCTGTCCGCTACCGTCTACCCTCTCATTTTCACTTGGACCCTCCCCCTCCCTTTCCCCCGGCGGTGCGGAGGGACAAGCCCTTTCTGTCGGCGGATCAGGAGGGGGACGAGAGGGTCGGCGAACAACGGGAACAGGAATTCCCGAAGGCGGAGGTGAAAAGTAGTCACCCCCTGCTGTGAGACGTCCAGCGGCAGGATCAGACTGCTCAAGCCGATCTGAGGCGGCTGTAGCTATTCGCCTTTCAGTTTTATATCTTTTTATACAATTAATAACATCTCTCCAAGATTTCATTAATTTTCTTGCTGATTTATCATCATCAATTACTAGATCCCACAAACAATCTCCATAAGAACGCCACTCGTCTACTTCAAACATACTTTCAGGGTCTTTAAAAAACCCTTTCGCTTTCCCTAACGCAATTAAACCAGCCAGGTCTTTTAATTGGCTTACTCCCCGCTTTTCTAAAAAGCATTTTAAAATATCGAAGGCTACCTCTACTTCCATTGCGCGCTTCTCCTGACCCTCTTAATTATCCGGTCGTTTGCAGCCTTTTCCCACGGGTAGCCTTCTATCGGACGGCGAACCCCCTCTTAATTATCCTGGGTTCAAGCACGGATCAGGCACGCCGCGACAGCGTCTACTGATCTTCTGCTCCCTGGTCGCTGCTACCAGTGCTTCTCCGATCTCGCTGTCCGGTGGAAAACAGGGATGGGGGGTCCCTGTTCGGGCGCCACTTGCGACGAGCGAGGGAAGGCAGGCAGTCGACTCAATGTGAGTGATAAGGCCAGCTTCAACTTTATTGTAAAACCCTACACATATTTATACACTAAGTTCTACCTTATGCATACTTGTCTCACAATCATTGGCTTAGCTCTAAAAATTACATTATCATATTCCTCCTACTTTCGGTTACTGCTACGTGGTCCGGGTTCCATCCTGTTTTCCCTATACTATACTTTCTCAAAGTTGCTTATCTGCACAGAGCAAGGTCAGCATAACTTTCTTTTCTCCCTTGTCAGCATGACTCAGAATTTTCCCACCGCGGCCTAGTCTGGCTAACTTTCTCCAACAAAGTCACTACGACAAGTACTGTAAATTTTGCAGACAGGATCATAGTCAGAGTAACATGCTCTCATAGGTTAAGAAACATGATTTAATAGCTACCCAACCTTAAAATCTCTAAATCTTTAGTAACCGCAAGTGTTAACGAGCATGGATTAATCTATCATCCAAAAAACAAAATTCAAAATAATCCAAAATAATCCAAAAATTATGTACGGCTCCCTGTTTTATGCTGGTGAATGTATTAGGGTTTGTATATCTCAAAGGAAGAATGCCACCTGATATATCTGTCCCGGTTTCGGCTGGGATAGGGTTAAATTTCTTCCTAGTGCTGTGTTTTGGATTTAGTATGAGAAGAATGTTGATAACACACTGATGTTTTCAGTTGTTGCTAAGTACCCTCCTAGTCCAAGGACAGCTCCGATGCCTACTGACTGAGCTAGGTACACAAGATGGGAGGGAACATAATCAGGACAGCCAGCCCAGCTGGCTAATGGGGTATTCCATACCATGTGATGTCATGCTCAGTATATGAACGGTAGGCGTGATCCAGGAAGTACCGATCGCTACTTGGTTATCGGTCAGCGCGGGTGGTGAGCAATTGCATTGTGCATCACTCATATTGTATATTCTATCATTATTTATTATCATTATTTTCCCTTTTCTGTTCTATTAAACTGTCTTTATCTCAACCCGTGAGTTTTTCTCACTCTTACCCTTCTGATTCTCTCCCCGTCCCACTGGGGATAGGGGGAGTGAGTGAGCGGCTGCGTGGTATTTGGCTGCCTGCCAGGTTAAACCACGACAGTCCTTTTTGGCGCCCAACGTGGGGCTCGAAGGGTTGAGATAACGATAGATCTGACCAAAGTGTGTTAAGGAAAAATTGTTATAAGCATTCGTTATATTGATTGGTCACAATGTTGATGTATTGGCTGTCAAAGTTGTGGGGCTGGCTCTCAATGTTGGGTCATGTAATACCTTGCTTGCAGTATGTGTTCCCTTTTGTGCTGTTTATCATCAGTTGGAACTGGGCCAAGATTATCATTTTGCTGCTGTTTTATGAGGTGATAAAATCATTGGTCGTAAGTCTAATCTGGTATCTGTACTCGGCACTGCCGTCATCTCTGTACCTCGGGAACCACCTCTTAGAAACTATTAGTAATTGCACTTTTTTCTCCTCGGAGAATGAATTTAAGGGGGAGACAGGATGGGACACTTTCTCCCACTTGTTCATCTTCCCTTCCATATTGTCAGAAACTCCTTTTTCTTCTATCCTCTTCACAAAGATGTCCACACTATTCCCTGAGAATTTTGAATATCCTTGGGATGTTCAAACAAGCATGTTCATATTGCTACTATGTCTCCTGAATGTGGTTCAGGCCTTGTTCAGGGTTAAACAACTATTCAGGAATACCGTCCAGAGATCAACCCTCAGGAACAAGAAAAGAGGGAGGGCAAACGGCGGTGCCTCGTCTGGGCGGGCGGAGCGGCGAGACTCAGGGGCGGTGGGCAGCGGGAGATCAACCCCAGCAACAGACACGGTGGCTACTCAAAACCCCACGACAGGTACTGCGGCTACTTCAACCCCCACGACAACCCCTGTGGCTACTCAAACCCCGGCAACAGTCACCGTAGCTTCTCCAACCCCTGCGACAGGCACTGCAGCCACTCAAACTCCTGCAACAGGCACTACAGTTACTCCAACCCCCATGACAAGCACTGCAGCTACCCAAACCCCAGCAACAGGCACTACAGCTGAACCAGAGGACGAACCCTTGCTGGTATCCATCGCCCCTGTACAGAAGAGGAAATCTTGGAAGCGGAGGTCAGGTCGTTTAGAAAGGGATGATGGAAGAGCAGGGCCATCACGAGGAGGGGAGGAGGAAGAGGAAGAACTCATAAACGAGACGGAAACCACCCGATCCCTATCCCTGAGTGAGCTGCGAGATATGCGGAAAGATTTCAGCCGTCGTCCAGGCGAGCATATTGTTACCTGGCTGCTCCAATGCTGGGATAATGGGGCCAGTAGCCTGGAATTAGAGGGGAAGGAAGCCAAACAGCTGGGATCCCTTGCTAGGGAAGGGGGCATTGACAAAGCAATTGGAAAAGGGACACAGGTCCTCAGCCTCTGGAGGCGACTGCTGTCAGGCGTGAAGGAAAGGTATCCCTTCAAGGAAGATGTTATATATCGCCCAGGCAAATGGACCACTATGGAGAGAAGTATCCAGTATCTGAGAGAATTAGGCGTGCTGGAGGTAGTTTATAGTGACCTGGACGATGACCAAATGCCCAAAGATCCAGATGAAGTCCAGTGCACGCGACCCATGTGGCGGAAATTAGTACGGAGCGCACCAGCGTCATATGCCAATTCGTTGGCAGTACTGTGCTGGAAAGAGGAAGAAGCACCAACGGTTGATGTTTTAGTTAGCAATCTCCGGGAATATGAAGAAAGTGTCTCCTCCTCCCTTGTCTCAGCTGTGGAGAAACTGTCCCAGAAGGTCCAGCAACTCTAAGGCGATAGGTCCTATTCTCCACCTGTATGGACCAGTATCTCAGTCATTAGGAGTCAGCGTTTTTCTCCTCAAGAGAGAGGATATAGAAAGTACACACCACGGGGCACCCTGTGGTTTTACCTGCGTGACCACGGAGAGGACATAAGGCATTGGGATACACATTTAGCAAAAGTCACCTGGTTAGTCAACGCTAGGGGGTCTGTTAATCGAGCTGGCCCTGCCCAATCAAGACTCTTACGTACTGTAGATGGAGATAAAGTCCCTGTCGTGCACATAAGAAATATGCTGGGGAAGACAGTCTGGGTTACTCCTGCCTCTGGCAAGGGAAAACCCATCCGTGGGATTGCTTTTGCTCAAGGACCCGGGTGCCCTTGGTGGGTGATGCGAAAGGATGGGGAAGTCCGGTGTGTACCTCAAGGGGATTTGATTTTGGGTGAAAATAGCCAATGAACTGAATTTTATGATGTCAATTGTTATATGATATTGTATATCATAATTTCTATGGTTGCTATCAATGGTATAGCAGTGAAAATCACCCAGATTAATGAAGAATGAACTAACTCCGATGAAACCGAGCAAAGTGCAACGATGATAGAACTGAACGAGTGCAGCAGTACCGAAATGAGAACTGGCTTCAGGATGCAACAATCCAACACCACACACCATCTCTCCTGCCCTGAAAGACTGTTATGACAGATGGAGCCCAAAGTTGTGGACTAAATGAACTCAATGGACATTTTAAAGAGATAGTCCATAGACTAAGGGAATGATATCTGTGTGTGCATATATATATATGTATATATATAAAAAAGATAGTGGTGATTAATTGAAATGTATCGAAAAATGTGAGACCTAAGCATAACGTAAATGGTATGGAATAAGGGGTGGATACTGTCCCGGTTTCGGCTGGGATAGGGTTAAATTTCTTCCTAGTGCTGTGTTTTGGATTTAGTATGAGGAGAATGTTGATAACACACTGATGTTTTCAGTTGTTGCTAAGTACCCTCCTAGTCCAAGGACAGCTCCCATGCCTACTGACTGAGCTAGGTACACAAGATGGGAGGGAACATAATCAGGACAGCCAGCCCAGCTGGCTAATGGGGTATTCCATACCATGTGACGTCATGCTCAGTATATGAACGGTAGGCGTGATCCAGGAAGTACCGATCGCTACTTGGTTATCGGTCAGCGCGGGTGGTGAGCAATTGCATTGTGCATCACTCGTATATTCTATCATTATTTATTATCATTATTTTCCCTTTTCTGTTCTATTAATCTGTCTTTATCTCAACCCACGAGTTTTTCTCACTCTTACCCTTCCGATTCTCTCCCCGTCCCACTGGGTGGGGGGGCGGGGGGAGTGAGTGAGCGGCTGCGTGGTATTTGGCTGCCTGCCAGGTTAAACCACGACAATATCACAGCTTCCTGCAAACTATACATTTCCATTCAAGTCCTGGGCCAGCAGGGCCAGCTTGTCCTAAAGTAATCTGGAATAGCATTATTCATGTATGCTTTTATTTTCTTAAATAAATATACATGTATATTAATTTAAGGAAATGCTATACTGCTGTGATGGCCTTTTATCAATATTGGACCGTCAGGGACCTAACAGCACTTCAACACCTAACAGCACAATCCTCTACTACTTGAGTAAGTAGTGGGGTCTATAGCATAAGCGCAGACAAAGGCACTTCAGCCTACTGACCTGTAAGACACCACACAAGGTGGGAGAGACTGCTGGCACACTGGGTCTGTATACAACAGATGTGCCTCCAGATGATAGGGGGGTCCTGAGGTAGTGAAGGGCAGCTGCCATTTAAATCTACCTTTTCACAAGCCTTCCAGAGAGCACAGGATCCTACTGGAAGCCCCCCTGCTTCAGTCACACAGTAGTACTTCCCTGCTCAGTGACCCACATGTCACATATGAAATGAGGGAAGTGTCATGTTCGGAGAATTAACTCAATGGATATGCAGAATAAGGAACATAAAGCACTAATTCTCCAGTGGTTCCACTGTATAAATAGTTCCCATTACTCCTCTAGCCTCTAGAGAATCAAATGTGAATACCTTCTTTTCTATGTTTTGCATTTTATTTTTTTGTTATGGTGCTTCTGGGAATGTAAATCATGCTTCCTTCACTGTTATTTTCCTGTTTCACCCTGTTTGTCCTCTGACAGTTACCCCTAGTTTTGTTCTCTGAGTGACTATAAGTAAGCTGGGTAAGATCTGATCTGATTTGTTCAAAACCATTAGCTGTATGCAGATTGCATATTCAAAGTTTGCCCATTCCCAATTAAAACAGAAACAAACTGTTTCTTGAGAAAAACTCAGCTTAGGTATTTGGTCAGTGCCTGAGAACATGATCTTAATTATTTCTAACTCTCACAATTATATCCTTTATATACTGTACATCCTAAAACAAAGTAAAAGTCTTTGGATACTTAAGATAAAACTGTAGAATCTGATTTCTTTGATAGAAAAAGCAAGATTGCTGGAACTCAGGAAAAAAAAGTTTATGACCTTTGGAAGAAGGGGCAGGCAACTCAGGAGGACTAAAAGGATGTCGTGAGGTTATGCAGGGAGGAAATTAGAAGGGCCAAAGCCCAACTAGAACTTAATCTGGCTACTGCCGTAAAAGACAATAAAAAATGTTTCTGTAAATAGATTAACAACAAAAGGAGGGCTAAGGAGAATCTCCATCCTTTATTGGATGCGGGGGGAAACATAGTGACAAAGGATGAGGAAAAGGCTGAGGTACTTAATGCCTTCTTTGCCTCAGTCTTTAATAGTAAGACCAATTGTTTTCAGGGTACCCAGCCCCCTGAGCTGGAAGACAGGGATGGAGAGCAGAATGAAGCCCCCATAACCCAAGGGGAAATGGTTAGCGACCTGCTACACCACTTAGACACACACAAGTCTATGGGACCAGATGGAATCCACCCAAGGGTACTGAGGGAGCTGGTGGAAGTGGTCACCAAGCCACTTTCCATCATTTATCAGCAGTCCTGGCTAACCGGGGAGGTCCCAGTTGACTAGAGGTTAGCAAATGTGATGCCCATCTACAAGAAGGGCCGGAAGGAGGATCTGGGGAACTACAGGCCTGTCAGTCTGGGGAAGGTTATGGAGCAGATCATCTTGAGTGCCATCACATGGCACGTACAGGACAACCAGGGGATCGGTCCCAGTCAGCATGGGTTTATGAAAAGCAGGTCCTGCTTGACTAACCTGATCTCCTTCTATGACCAGGTGACCCGCCTAGTGGATGAAGGAAAGGCTGTGGATGTTGTTTACCTGGACTTCAGTAAAGCCTTTGACACCGTTCCCCACAGCATTCTCCTGGAAAAACTGGCTGCTCATGGCTTGGATGGGCGTATTCTTCGCTGCGTAAAAAACTGTCTGGATGGCCGGGCCCAGAGAGTTGTGGTGAATGGGGTTAAATCCAGTTGGCGGCCAATCACAAGTGATGTTCCCCAGGGCTCAGTATTGGGGCCAGTTTTGTTCAATATCTTTATCAATGATCTGGACGAGGGGATCGAGTGCACCCTCAGGAAGTTTGCAGATGACACCAAGTTGGGCGGGAGGGTAGAAAGGCTCTACAGAGGGATCTGGACAGGCTGGATCGATGGGCTGAGACCAACTGTATGAGATTCAACAAGGCCAAGTGCCGGGTCCTGCACTTGGGTCACAACAACCCCATGCAACGCTACAGGCTTGGGGAAGAGTGGAAATCTGCTCGGCAGAAAAGGACCTGGGGGTGTTGGTCAACAGCCAGCTGAATATGAGCCAGCAGTGTGCCCAGGTGGCCAAGAAGGCCAAGAAGGCTTGTATCAGAAATAGTGTGGCCAGCAGGACTAGGGAAGTAATTGTCCCTTTGTACTTGGCACTGGTGAGGCCGCACCTCGAATACTGTGTTCCGTTTTGGGCCCCTCACTACAAGAAGGACATTGAGGTGCTGGAGCGCATCCAAAGAAGGGCAACGAAGCTGGTGAAGGGTCTGGAGAACAAGTCTTGTGAGGAGCGGCTGAGGGAACTGGGGTTGTTTAGCCTGGAGAAAAGGAGGCTGAGGGGAGACCGTATCCCTCTCTACAACTACCTGAAAGGAGGTTGTAGCAAGGTGGGTGTTGGTCTCTTTTCCCAAGTACCAAGTGATAGGACGAGAAGAAACAGCCTCAAGCTGTGCCAGGGGAGGTTTAGATTGGATATTAGGAAAAATTTCTTCACCAAAAGGATTGACAAGCATTGGAACAGGCTGCCCAGGAAAGTGGTGGAGTCACCATCTCTGGAGGTATTTAAAGGACGTGTAGATAAGGCGCTTAGGGACATGGTTTAGTGGTGGACTTGGCAGTGTTAGGTTGATGGTTGGACTCGATGATCTTAAGGGTCTTTTCCAACCTAAATGATTCTATGATTCTATATTTCCTTGAGGGATATTGCTGCCTCAGGCAAATCAAAGAGGAATGATCCTCCTAATTAAATGAATCCTTATACAGATACCTGGGGGCAGTAAGTCTGCACTATCTGTCTTTCTCATTTATGCTTCTCATTCTCTCAAAGCAAGAAAAATAAAAAGACTGAAAAAGGAAACTATTACATTATCTGTAGCCATTTTGCATACAGGTTATACAGTGCTGCAGGCTTTATATCATTGCTAAATCATGCACAGTGGTCTCATTAATTGTAATAACTCTACTGAATGTAGACATAAAATGTTTATGCATTCTTTTATTGCCATTGAAATGGTTTCATGTGGTTCAAATGTATTAGGGCCTATCATAAGATTCACAAGAAATTACTTCATGTTCCTTTAAATGTTACATGACCTATTTTTAATTTTAACCTTCCTGATAGACATATATGCTCTGCTGTGCTTTCTTCCAGATAAAAATGAGGTGACGTCAGTGTACCCCATACACTGATATTGAAGACACCATTACTAGAGGATTGCCTCCTTTGAAAGATTTTGTAGTTCTTTTTATTACAAGGTTTCATCTCCTTAAAAACCAAGCTGCCTTGTACCACTATTCGAGACATATAATAAATAATTGGAAATACTTGTTGTGGTTTAACGCCAACTGGCAACTAAGCACCACACAGCCGCTCGCTCACTCCCCCCACAATGGGATGTGACGCCATCACTCTGAACATCCTCCCCTTTCTTCTTCTTCCCCCAGCTTTTTATACTGAGCATGATGTCATATGGTATGGAATATCCCTTTGGTCAGTTGGGGTCAGCTGTCCCAGCTGTGTCCCCTCCCAACTTCTTGTGCACCCCCAGCCTACTCGTTGGCAGGGTGGTGCGAGGAGCAGAAAAGGCCTTGACTCTGTGTAAGCACTGCTCAGCAATAACGAAAACATCCCTGTGTTATCAACACTGTTTCCAGCACAAATCCAAAACATAGCCCCATACCAGCTACTATGAAGAAAATTAACTCTATCCCAGCCAAAACCAGCACATACTTTAATATGTTTGAGGTGCCTTTAGAAATTACCATTAATAGTTTTTCTACAAATGTCTTCTTTTAGATCCATTACTTTCAGAATACAGTAGGTCTAGAAACAATTGTATGGATCTTAAATATCTTACTGTATTTAATCCCAGTAACCATATAATATGATTTATAAATGGAGGAAATCCCTATGGCATAGGCACTTAGGTACAGGCAAAAGAATCTTAAAGTTTTCTTAAGAAATGGAAAAGGTGAAGCAAAAATAAGTTTTGGGAGTTAATATTAGTTACTGTTGCGTTAGACTGATTATGAGTTTGTTGTACCGTGATCAGTTCCACCACCTTCCGAGTCCATATACAAAAAGCAACAATGACAGACAAGTTTCTGGAGAATGTGTGCTATAAACAGAGAATGTCCCATTTGACTATGATCTATTATTAAAGAATTACTCCTTCATCAGGACAGATTCTCATTGACTTTCTAGGCATTGTTATGTTTTTGGGTTTTTTTGTTTTGTTTTGTTTTTTCTTTTTCTTTTTTATGTTTTTGTTTCTGTTTAAAATAACCAGGCTCGGACAATTTAAAGAATGTGAGAAAATTCCCAAGCTCTTAAACAACATATTTGTTTTTTCAGTCTGCACTTTATATTCTTCCTTGGAAGAGACCAATTAAATCATCCAGTCATTCCCTCTACTGACAGTTCTGAATAATTCCCTATATTTTCAGGTCCTGAAAACACAGCAGTTATATACAGATGGCAAAATACATTTTAATGAGCCAGGTTCTTTTTCCTGTGCAATCTGAGCAGAACTGTTCAGACGAAGGCAGCTCTTTGTCACAACAGAAGACTTCTAAGGGAATATACACTTCAGCTAAGATGAGTGCATGTTTCTGGATCAAGTAGTGTACTTAAACAGGTTATTATTATGCATTTCAGTACATCATAGGAAAAGGATACATGGTAATTAAGATCAGTCAGCACACCTTCTGAAGCCTAGTGTGGTGACTGAGAGGTTAAATATTACCTTAGACATGAGGCAAGATGTCCCAGTGAATAGGCTAAGGTAACCTTAAGTAAACTCTATTCCCTGTCATTCAGTTAAAGATCAGTGAGAATCCACCATTAGTTCAGTACAAAGTCACTCTGTCATTAGTGAGCGGCTCAAACTACTATTTAGTCAGAATTGCAACCTGAGAATTTTTAGCTATTAATGAGTAATAAGATTAAGATGAGTTTGTTGTTCAGAAGATGGCCCTCAGGCTGACCTTTTGTCATAATGTGACTCTTTCAGTGTGAAGTTATGATCTGTGTCTCAAACTTCAGTACAAGTCCCAATTAGACATTAATGTCTTCTAAAAAACATATTTGCTGCCCAAAAGCCAGACTACATGGGATAAAATGGAATTTAAAGACTTATTGCACCCCCATCAGTATTAAAAACTGGGTCTTTCACATGATTTTAAATAAGATTTTGTTTTTAGACATGGCTTTGTATGACAATTCAAAAAGAGATGCCCAGACTCTGGCTATTACTTTTCTATTCTCTCAAGCTGTTCTCGTTCTGATGATAAACAACAAGGGAACTACCATAAACATACATGAACTTTTCTAAGGAACATGTTCAGCAAAACTCGTAAAGATCAGACACTGTGCGGTGCAGGATACACTCTAGATGATTGTTCTAGACCACTATCCAGATAAGGAAAAGAGCATGACAATAGGGAAGTTCCAGTAGCAACCATGTGAATATTCTGACAGTATCGAAGAGAACTGGAGATTTGACATCAACTTCATTATGACCTGTATTTGTTACTATGTGATAAAAATACCTCTATAGTATTTAGCTACCTGAATATACTTTTTTTTGCATAATTTTTACACCTTTGAACAACAATGACATAGCACTATATCAAATTGCTGGTAATAAGATTCAAGCAATCTCTGCATCTATTTTTCTTCTCCTACAGAGCTGTAACTGTAAGCCTACCATGATTTTAATATGTTTTGATGAGCTAGAGCTTTTTCATAATAATAGAAAGGATTTACAAATAACTGGCTTAGCCTCTGAATCAGCATAACACATAAGGATAATATATTACAAATAAAGATATGAAGTGTTATGATCTATTAGCAATTATCCCCAAGCAATTACCAACAAAAACCCCAAGCAGTTCTGACAAGTGTGTACTGTTAGAAGTCACAGACTAAGAAGCAAGCACTTAAATATACCAAGTGTGTAGTTGATTTATTAGCAAACACTTTATCTCTTCAGATATGCATAACAATTGCTCCAAATTTAAAATATTGTCTTCATAAAACATGCTTTTACAAGCTGTGATTTAATTAATGCATTCTAAATTTATTAGATCATTTTCTAAACCCATGTCATTTTCTCCTGCTATTCATTTATATGGAAGGGAAGACAGCACCTCATGCAAATTAGGAAGCAATGGTATAGCATGAATGGGAGCTTTGTTGAAGAAGATTAATTCCAGAAAATGAACATACACATCCCCCTTCAAAACTCATCTTCATTTGCTGTTTCATGCAGAATCACATACTCTGCAATTCTGTATAGCACATAAATTACCTGAAGCAACAGTTGACTACTTTAATGCATTACAGAAAGTCACGAGAGTGGGCAGGATCAAAGCTTGCTCTCCAGTGCAATTTGTTCCTCTCTGTGTGCATAAAGAGGCATTGAAAATTTAAAGGTAGCTTTATACTGCACACCTTCATCCCAGAAATCTGATTTATCATGCACCATGCAAGAGCACAGAAAGGCAAATAACAGTAGAGCAAGCATCAGACAAAATAAATATCGATCTGGACAATACCACTGGTTGCCACTTGTGCACATCCCACAAGATCCCTATGGAACCACAGACACTATGATTAGCTCTGTCACTGTGTTTGTTTTGTGTACTTGGCTCTTGTGTACCAACATACACTACAAAACATGGTAATGCATATTCTCATCTTTTATGATAGCACTCCAGTGATTCACAACCCTGTTTCCTCATATAATGCGATATCAAATGTTCCTTAGAAGTCCCTTCCAAATTTTCAAGGTTCCTCATGGAGCTTGTCCACATAAGCAAAGCAAACCATTGCCACAATGATGACATCCATTAGCAGTGTGATTTGCTTCAGAAATTTCTCAGCCTAAAGGACTGTTTGTGACAGCAATAGACAGTTTATGGCAAAAATCAAATCAAAGCATTGTAAATTACTATTGGAAAAATTGAAACAACCACTAATCTCATGGCCTATGAGCAAAATGAATCTCCTTTTTCTGACTTTGCTATTTTACAACAGTAGAAAACAGAACAGATGGACAAAGTGAGGCAAGAAAAGAAGGAAGAGGAAGGAGGTGAAAATGACACTCCTCAAAATCTTTTGATCCAGCTGAAATAGGTATGGAAAACTCAGGTATTTGTAGTATTTGGCTGTAGTTGGAGGAATTACCACCTTTCCATTAGATTTTTCTATCTGCTTGCTGATTTGCTACTTTGGGAGTTGCTCAGTTACTACAGGAGCTGTTATTCAAATCAAAACTGAGCTGGCAGGATTCACACAGCTCTACTCCAGCCTATCTGTAGCAGATGGGGGAATCAGCTATTATTTTTGGCAAACATACAGTATTGATGCTTTTTTTTTTGTTTTTAAGTTACAAAGCAGAGATACAGAATGCATCTTTTATTCAAGATACACTGAATATATGAATAAAGCTTAACTTTATTGCTTCAGAGGTTGAAATACTCATTGTTTGTGCAAAACAGCTGTATGACACTCCTGTATTTTGACTGAGAAGTAACTGTCTCCTGGGGACTTCACTAACATCAACCATGATCAACGTCTCTAGTCTTTCTTTTAATACAGAAAAATGAATCCCATGTGCTGTGCACATACTTGTGGAGAAATAGAAGGTAAGCATTCCCATGATCCATCGAAAAATGCCTGTCACATAAGTTTGAATGTAGCTGTGTTTTCTAGAGTATTTTATCTTGTTTTTAACAGGGACCCCGGAGAATTTAGTGAAAAACATGCAAATGAAAAACTAGATTCCCAAGGGATATGCTTGAATCAAAAATAATTCTATCTATCCAAATTGTAACTAATGAACAAATGATTCAGTGAAATACATTCCATATTTCCATTCACCACCATCTGTTATTGGCAAGATACTTAGCTTGTTTCCAGATACAAAGCTCGAGCAAGTGCATAACTGTCCTGGTTTCGGCTGGGATAGGGTTAAATTTCTTCCCAGTGCTGTGTTTTCGATTTAGTATGAGAAGAATGTTGATAACACACTGATGTTTTCAGTTGTTGCTAAGTGCCCTCCTAGTCCAAGGACAGCTCCCGTGCCTACTGACTGAGCTAGGTACACAAGATGGGAGGGAACATAATCAGGACAGCCAGCCCAGCTGGCTAATGGGGTATTCCATACCATGTGATGTCATGCTCAGTATATGAACGGTAGGCGTGATCCAGGAAGTACCGATCGCTACTTGGTTATCGGTCAGCGCGGGTGGTGAGCAATTGCATTGTGCATCACTCATTTTGTATATTCTATCATTATTATCATTATTTTCCCTTTTCTGTTCTATTAAACTGTCTTTATCTCAACCCGTGAGTTTTTCTCACTCTTACCCTTCTGATTCTCTCCCCGTCCCGCTGGGGATAGGGGGAGTGAGTGAGCGGCTGCGTGGTATTTGGCTGCCTGCCAGGTTAAACCACGACAGTCCTTTTTTGGCGCCCAACGTGGGGCTCGAAGGGTTGAGATAACGATAGATCTGACCAAAGTGTGTTAAGGAAAAATTGTTATAAGCATTCGTTATATTGATTGGTCACAATGTTGATGTATTGGCTGTCAAAGTTGTGGGGCTGGCTCTCAATGTTGGGTCATGTAATACCTTGCCTGCAGTATATGTTCCCTTTTGTGCTGTTTATCATTATTCGGAACTGGGCCAAGATTATCATTTTGCTGCTGTTTTATGAGGTGATAAAATCATTGGTCGTAAGTCTAATCTGGTATCTGTACTCGGCACTGCCGTCATCTCTGTACCTCGGGAACCACCTCTTAGAAACTATTAGTAATTGCACTTTTTTCTCCTCGGAGAATGAATTTAAGGGGGAGACAGGATGGGACACTTTCTCCCACTTGTTCATCTTCCCTTCCATATTGTCAGAAACTCCTTTTTCTTCTATCCTCTTCACAAAGATGTCCACACTATTCCCTGAGAATTTTGAATATCCTTGGGATGTTCAAACAAGCATGTTCATATTGCTACTATGTCTCCTGAATGTGGTTCAGGCCTTGTTCAGGGTTAAACAACTATTCAGGAATACTGTCCAGAGATCAACCCTCAAGAACAAGAAAAGAGGGAGGGCAAACGGCGGTGCCTCGTCTGGGTGGGCGGAGCGGCGGGTCCCAGGGGCGGCGGGCAGCAGGAGATCAACCCCAGCAACAGACACGGTGGCTACTCAAAACCCCACGACAGGTACTGCGGCTACTTCAACCCCCTCAACAACCCCTGTGGCTACTCAAACCCCGGCAACAGTCACCGTAGCTTCTCCAACCCCTGCGACAGGCACTGCAGCCACTCAAACTCCGGCAACAGGCACTACAGTTACTCCAACCCCCATGACAAGCACTGCAGCTACCCAAACCCCAGCAACAGGCACTACAGCTGAACCAGAGGACCAACCCTTGCTGGTATCCGTTGCCCCTGTACAGAAGAGGAAATCTTGGAAGCGGAGGTCAGGTCGTTTAGAAAGGGATGATGGAAGAGCAGGGCCATCACGAGGAGGGGAGGAGGAAGAGGAAGAACTCATAAACGAGACGGAAACCACCCGATCCCTATCCCTGAGTGAGCTGCGAGATATGCGGAAAGATTTCAGCCGACGTCCAGGCGAGCATATTGTTACCTGGCTGCTCCGATGCTGGGATAATGGGGCCAGTAGCCTGGAATTAGAGGGGAAGGAAGCCAAACAGCTGGGATCCCTTGCTAGGGAAGGGGGCATTGACAAAGCCATTGGAAAAGGGACACAGGTCCTCAGCCTCTGGAGGCGACTGCTGTCAGGCGTGAAGGAAAGGTATCCCTTCAAGGAAGATGTTATATATCGCCCAGGTAAATGGCACATCAGACCCACAGGAGTATAAGGCTCTAGTAGACACCGGTGCACAGTGTACCCTGATGCCATCACGCTATGAAGGGGCAGAACCCATTTCTATTTCTGGAGTGACAGGGGGATCCCAAAAGTTAACTGTATTGGAGGCCAAAGTGAGCCTAACCAGGAATGAGTGGCAGAAGCACCCCATTGTGACTGGCCCAGAGGCTCCGTGCATCCTTGGCATAGACTACCTCAGGAGAGGGTATTTCAAGGACCCAAAAGGGTATCGGTGGGCTTTTGGTATAGCTGCCTTGGAGACGGAGGGAATTAAACAGCTGTCTACCTTGCCCGGTCTCTCAGAGGACCCTTCTGTTGTGGGGTTGCTGAGGGTTGAAGAACAGCATGTACCAATCACTACCACAACATTGCACCGGCGGCAATATCGCACCAACCGAGATTCCCTGATTCCCATCCATGAGCTGATTCGTCGACTGGAGAGCCAAGGAGTGATCAGCAAGACTCGCTCACCCTTTCACAGTCCCATATGGCCAGTGCGAAAGTCCAATGGAGAGTGGAGACTAACAGTAGACTATCGTGGCCTGAACGAAGTCACGCTGACGCTGAGTGCTGCTGTGCCGGACATGCTAGAATTTAAATACGAACTGGAGTCAAAGGCAGCCAAGTGGTACGCCACAATTGACATTGCTAATGCCTTCTTCTCCATCCCTTTGGCAGCAGAGTGCAGGCCACAGTTTGCTTTCACTTGGAGGGGCGTCCAGAACACCTGGAACCGACTGCCCCAGGGGTGGAAACACAGCCCTACCATTTGCCATGGACTGATCCACACCACACTGGAACAGGGTGAGGCTCCAGAGCACTTGCAATACATTGATGACATCATCGTATGGGGCAACACAGCAGAAGAAGTTTTTGAGAAAGGGAAGAAAATAGTCCAAATCCTTCTGAAGGCTGGTTTTGCCATAAAACAAAGTAAGGTCAAGGGACCTGCACAGGAGATCCAGCTTTTAGGAATAAAATGGGAAGATGGACGTCGTCAGATCCCAATGGATGTGATCAACAAAATAACAGCCACGTCTCCACCAAGTAGCAAAAAGGAAACACAAGCTTTCTTAGGCGTTGTGGGGTTTTGGAGAATGCATATTCCAGATTACAGCCTGATTGTAAGCCCTCTCTATCACGTGACCAGGAAGAAGAACGACTTCAAATAGGGCCCTGAGGAACAACAAGCCTTTGAACAAATTAAACAGGAGATAGTTCATGCAGCAGCCCTTGGGCCAGTCCGGGCAGGACAAGATGTAAAGAATGTGCTCTACACCGCAGCCGGGGAGAATGGCCCTACCTGGAGCCTCTGGCAGAAAGCACCAGGGGAGACTCGAGGTCGACCCTTAGGGTTCTGGAGTCGGGGATACAGAGGATCCGAGGCCCGCTACACTCCAACTGAGAAGGAGATATTGGCAGCATATGAAGGGGTTTGAGCTGCTTCGGAAGTGGTTGGTAATGAAGCACAGCTCCTCCTGGCACCCCGACTGCCGGTGCTGGGCTGGATGTTCAAAGAGAAGGTCCCCTCTACACATCATGCAACCGATGCTACATGGAGTAAGTGGGTCGCACTGATCACACAGCGGTCCCAAATAGGATACCCCAGTCGCCCAGGAATCTTGGAAGTGATCACGAACTGGCCAGAAGGCAAAGATTTTGGAATATCCCCAGGGGAGGAGGTGACGCGTGCTGAAGAGGCCCCACTGTATAACAAACTACCAGAAAATGAGAAGCAATATGCCCTGTTCACTGATGGGTCCTGTCGCCTTGTGGGAAAGCATCGGAGGTGGAAAGCTGCTGTATGGAGTCCTATACGCCAAGTCACAGAAACTGCTGAAGGAGAAGGTGAGTCAAGCCAGTTTGCAGAGGTGAAAGCCATCCAGCTGGCTTTGGACATTGCCGAACGAGAAAAATGGCCAGTACTTTATCTCTATACTGACTCATGGATGGTGGCAAATGCCCTGTGGGGGTGCTTGCAGCAGTGGAAGCAGAACAACTGGCAGCTCAGAGGTAAACCCATCTGGGCTGCCGCATTGTGGCAAGATATTGCTGCCCGGGTAGAGAACCTGGCTGTAAAAGTATGTCATGTAGATGCTCACATACCCAAGAGTCGGGCCCCTGAAGAACATCAAAACAACCAGCAGGTGGACCAGGCTGCTAAGATTGAAGTGGCCCAGGTGGATCTGGACTGGCAACATAAGGGTGAATTATTTATAGCTCGGTGGGCCCATGATGCCTCAGGCCATCAAGGAAGAGATGCAACGTACAGATGGGCTCGTGATCGAGGGGTGGACTTGACCATGGACGCTATTGCACAGGTTATCCATGAATGTGAAACATGCGCTGCAATCAAACAAGCCAAGCGAGTAAGGCCTCTTTGGTATGGAGGACGATGGTTGAAATATAAATATGGGGAGGCCTGGCAGATTGATTATATCACACTCCCACAAACCTGCCAAGGTAAGTGCTATGTGCTCACCATAGTGGAAGCAACCACTGGATGACTGGAAACATACCCTGTGCCCCATGCCACTGCCCGGAACACCATCCTGGGCCTTGAAAAGCAAGTGCTATGGCGACATGGCACCCCAGAAAGAATTGAGTCAGACAACAGGACTCATTTCCGAAACACCCTCATAGACACCTGGGCCAAAGATCATGGCATTGAGTGGGTCTATCACATCCCCTACCATGCACCAGCCTCCGAGAAAATCAAACGATACAATGGATGCTAAAGACTACACTGAGAGCAATGGGTGGTGGGACATTCAAGCATTGGGATACACATTTAGCAAAAGCCACCTGGTTAGTCAACACCAGGGGATCTGTTAATCGAGATGGCCCTGCCCAATCCAAACCCTTACGTACTGTGGAGGGGGATAAAGTCCCTGTCGTGCACATAGGAAATATGCTGGGGAAGACAGTCTGGGTTACTCCTGCCTCTGGCAAGGGAAAACTCATCCGTGGGATTGCTTTTGCTCAAGGACCTGGATGCCCTTGGTGGGTGATGCGAAAGGATGGGGAAGTCCGGTGTGTACCTCAAGGGGATTTGATTTTGGGTGAAAATAGCCAATGAACTGAATTTTATGATGTCAGTTGTTATATGATATTGTATATCATCATTTCTATGGTTGCTATCAATGGTATAGCAGTAAAAATCACCCAGATTAATGAAGAATGAACTAACTCTGATGAAACCGAGCAAATTGCAACGATGATAGAACCGGACGAGCACAGCAGTACCGAAATGAGAACTGGCTTCAGGATGCAACAGCCGAACACCACACACCATCTCTCCTGCCCTGAAAGACTGTTATGACAGATGGAGCCCAAAGTCGTGGACTAAATGAACTCAACGAACATTTTAAAGGGATAGTCCATAGTCTAAGGGAATTATATCTGTGTGTGCATATATATATATGTATATATAAAAAGAAAGATAGTGGTGATTAATTGAAATGTATCAAAAAATGTGAGACCTAAGCACAACGTAAATCGTATAGAATAAGGGGTGGATACTGTCCTGGTTTCGGCTGGGTTCTATCATTATTATTATTATTATTTTCCCTTTTTCTCTTCTATTAAACTATCTTTATCTCAGCCCACAAGTTTTTCTCACTCCTACCCTTCCGATTCTCTCCCTGTCCCACTGAGGGGGCGGGGGGAGTGGGTGAGCGGCTGTGTGGTATTTGGCTGCCTGCCAGATTAAACCACAACAAGGAAGAAAAGTGAATGCTGAAAGGAAGAAATATGTCTGTATTTCACAGAAACGTGTATTTGCACTTCAACGGCTAGCAGAATTTAACATTTACCAGAAACAGGGAAATGAGGCATTGGTAACTAGAAAAAATAAAAATCCAAGACAAGCAAAGTTGCTTTTTTTTTGTCATTAAATTCCCTTTCATTGCAGGGCTATAGGAAGCTCCTAAGTCATTTCTACTTGTTGTCTAGACCCTCTATACCTTTTCATTGGGACCCTATTTCATTTCATGCAGTAAAAATCAAACAGGAGCAATACTCAGCTACAACAAATAGTGTTGCTGTTTCAATAGATAGCATCCTTCCCTTAGAGGGATTCCCAACGTGTTAAAATAAGACTGTACTCTTACATTGCAACAGACACCAAAGCAGTGCGAGGAGCACAAGCCAACAGCAGAAAGGGATGGACAAGGACAAGGAGAGACTACAGCTGAACAATGGGCATTCCCCAAGTGACTGAGCCCAGACCCACTGATTGGACAAGCCAGCAAGGGGGGGAGCCTGCACCCAGCAGCACAGGTGATTTAAACAGGCTAAAACAATCAGCCCAGCTAATTGCAACTGATGAGCATATATATTTCCCAGTGGGGAGGTACACAGCAAAAGGTGGTGTTTTCTGCTGCTTCTGAGTTTCTAGTGCCCAGTAGAACTAATGCAGACAGAGCTCCTGTTAAAGCATGTGACCACCTAGGTTTCTGGCTGTGGGATGTGTGCAGGGATATTCCTGGAGATGGAGGGTGATAGCAAGCAAGCCTGTGGGTGGTGTGACCAGGTGGCTGAGCTGCAGGAGGAGGTGGACAGACTGAAGAGCATCTGAGAAGGAGATCAACCAATGGAGCTGTTCTTTGCCATCTCTGTTGCACACAAGCCAACTCAGCATGGCCACTACTGAGCTAGGTCCAGGATCTGTTTTGTGCCAGGAGGAAAGCAGCATTACAAGGGATAGGGAGGGGTTGAAGCAAGTTACTGCATGGAGCTGTAAGAGAAACCCCTCCTTACCCTCTCAGATACCTTTACAGAATAGGTATGAGGCTCTGGGTATAGTAGACAAAGGACATGATGAGATAGAAGAGGAGGAACCTATGCAAGTACTCTCACCGAGGTCAGATCAACCAACACCTCGCAACAAGACCTGTGTTAAGACCAGCACCGAGAAGAAACAGTGGTGAGTTATGGTCATAGGTGACTCCCTCCTCAGCAGAACAGAGGCACCCATTTGCAGACCAGACCCTCTTTTCAGGGAAGTTTGCTGCCTCCCTGGGGCCCAAATCAGGGATGTCACCAGATGACTGAAAAGCTTAGTACAGCCTTTGGACTATTACCCACTTCTGTTCTTTCATGTGGATACTAATGATGTTGCAACAAGAAGTCCAAGGTCAATCAAAAGAGATTTCAGGGCCCTGGGAAGGATGCTAAAAGATTCAGGAGCACGAGTAGTGTTTTCCTCAATCCTCCCAGTAATGGGGAGAGACTTTGGAAGAAACAGGCGTGCTGTTGCGAATGAGTGGTTTAGAGGCCGCTTAAAGAATCACCGTCAAAGGTATTAGCAGAAAGTGATTTTAATAGAGACCTATAAAGGTATGACTTAACAGAATTCGATGGCAAGGTCCACTCTTACTTACTACATGGATGAAACATAAACCATTAGACATGATTTTTCCTTTATATATCTTATGGATTTCATGTGTTTAGCAGCAGTCTAGGGTTCATTCACAGTTTTAGCAGCACTTAATCATTAACTAATTTAATATTTACAAAGTAAGTGTTAGTAGAGTCTACTACAATCACAACTTCATTACAGATTATGCTTACTATTAGTTTACACACAGACAAATATATATATATAAATGTACAAAAGGTACCTGTTAAAAATTCCCCTCGAGTTCGGTGAAGAAATATTCACGTGAAATGTCTCGGCATTTCTCAGTGGGCAAGGGTTGAGCCTCGAGGAGTGAAGAGTTTCAGCCCAGGTCCTGTCAGACGACGGGTCTCTGAATATTGCAGACCTGAGAGGTCATGAGCTCTGAGAGGCGTCCCACTAAGAGGGAGATACAGGGTGCAGCCCGCTGCAGTCCAGGAGAGCTCAAAGGGTCTCGCTTAGGACCACTGTTTACAGTTTTGCAAGATGATTGGCTTTAGTCATCTGTAAATTTCCATCCTGGCCACAGTCCCAGGTGGTAATTACTAAAAATTCTCAAGGTTTCAGTGTTGTTCTGCCTGGCCCAGGTGTCAAGTAGTAGGAGTACGTTCCCAGACTCAGCTATGCAGAGTTTCTGATACGGTCAAGGAGCGTTCAACCGCCAGACTCAGTACACCAAGGTTGAGGTGGGAATTTCTGAGACCAACAAGCGGCCTGGGGTGGGGGGGAGTGCACCACCACCACACATGCCCAAGACATCAATACCTGGCACCAGGACTGATGCCTCTGCCAGAACTTTAGTTTTTATAACCATGGGAGAGTCTTTGAAACACAAGGTATGCTTGGGCCTGATGGTATCCACCTGTCCCAATGGGGGAAATGCATCTTTGCTCGTAAACTGGCAGGACTGATTTAGAGGGCTTTAAACTAGAATTGGTGGGGGAAGGGGATACCATCAGGAGAGCTGAAGGTAAACCAAGGGTTGGCATGGCATCCCCTGAGGGTGGCAATGCTAATGGCAGCATTTGCGCTGCTCCAGGGAGCACTGAGGGCTTAGGAGCACATCTGAAATGCTTGTACACCAATGCATGCAGTATGAGAAACAAACAGGATGAACTGGAAGCCTTGGTCTGTTCCCAAAGCTATGATGTCATTAGTATTAGCGAGACTTGGTGGAAGGAGTCCCATGATTGGAGTGCTGGGGTGGAGGGCTATAGGCTGTTCAGGAGGGATAGGCAGGGCAGACGAGGTGGAGGAGTTTCACTGTATGTAAGGGAGAGGTTTGACTGCACAGCCCTTACAGTTAGCGATGATGCGGTTGAGAGCCTCTGGGTGAGGACTGGGGGATTGGAAAACAAAGCAGATGTCGTAGTGGGTGTCTTCTATTGATCGCCCAGCCAGGATGATAGCACTGATGAGTTATTCTATAGGCAATTAGGAGAAATCTCTGGATCAATAGCCCTTGTCCTTATGGGGGACTTCAACTTCCCAGACATCAACTGGGAATACCATACTGCTGTGATGAGCAAGTCTGGGAAAGTCCTAAAGTTTGTGGAAGATAATTTCTTGTCGCAAGTACTCAGTGAGCCAACTAGGAAAGATGCCCTCTTAGACTTGTTGTTTGTGAATAGAGATGTGATGGTAGGTGGCTGTCTTGGCCACAGTGATCATGAAATGGTTGAGTTTAAAACTTTCAGTGTAATGAGGAAAAAAGGACAGCAGAGTTGCTACCCTGGATTTCAAGAGAGCAAACTTTAAGCTATTCAGGGAGCTATTTAGCAGTGTCCCCTGGGAATCTGCTTTTGAGGCCTTAGGAGTCCATGAGTGCTGATCAGTTTTTAAGAACCACCTTTTAAAAGCACAGGAGCAGGCAATTCCACTGTGTTGTAAGTCAAGCAAGCAGGGCAGAAGACCAGCTTGGCTGAACAGGGAACTCCTCGTGGAGCTCAAGAGGAAAAAGAAATTGTACGATCTCTGGAAGCAAGGTCAGGCTTCGCAGAAAGATTACAGAGCTGTGGTTCATCCATGCAGGGAGAAGACACGAAAGGACAAAGTTCAACTAGAGTTGAAACTGGCCAGTGTTGTGTCAGGCAACAAGAAAGGCTTTTTTTAAGCACGTCAATAGCAAAAGGAAATCTAAAGAAAACATTGAACTGATACTTGTTGAAGATGGTCACCTGACAAATAGGGATGAAGAAAAAGTGGAGGCATTCAATGCTTTTTTTGCCTCAGTCTTTAATAATGCTGATAGACCTTGGGCGGCCCGGTCCCCTGAGTCAGAGGACCACGAGTGTGGGAGCAGTGACTTTCCATTTGTGGACACTGAAATTGTAAGGGATCAGCTGTATCAGCTGAATGTTCATGAATCCCATGAGGCCCCATGGACTTATCCCAGAGTACTGAAGGAGCTAGCAGATGTTACGGCAGGACCCCTCTCGATCATCTACCAAAGGTCTTGGGAGTCTGGGGAGTCCCTGCTGACTGGAAGCTAGCCAACGTTATTTCAACTTACAAGAAGGGCTGGTTCATTTCAATATTTTTGTCAATGATCTGGATGCAGGAATTGAATGCACCATTAGCAAGTTAGCTGATGATACTAAACTGGGAGGTGCTGTTGACTCTCTTGAGGGACAAGAGGCCTTGTAGAGGGATGTAAGAGATCAGAGCATTGGACAATCATCAATGGCATGAAATTTAACAAGAACAAATGCTGGATTCTGCACCTGGGATGGAGTAATGCTGGGCACAAGTATAGATTGGGAGAGGAGTGGCTGGAGAACAGCCCTGCAGAGAGGGATCTGGGGGTGCTGGTTGACAGCAGGCTCAGTATGAGTCAGCAGTGTGCCCTGGCAGCCAAGAGGGCAAACCGTTCAGGCCACAATAGTCTACTGTTAGTCTCCACTCTCCATTGGACTTTCCCACTGGCCATATGGGACTGTTAAAGGGTGAGCGAGTCTTGCTGATCACTCCTTGGCTCTCCAGTTGATGAATCAGCTTATGGATGGGAATCAGGGAAGTGATCATGAACTGGCCAGAAGGCAAAGATTTTGGAATATCCCCAGAGGAGGAGGTGACGTGTGCCGAAGAGGCCCCACTGTATAATAAACTACCAGAAAATGAGAAGCAATATGCCCTGTTCACTGATGGGTCCCGTCGTCTGGTGGGAAAGCATCAGAGGTGGAAAGCTGCTGTATGGAGTCCTATATGACAAGTCACAGAAACTGCTGAAGGAGAAGGTGAATCGAGCCAGTTTGCAGAGGTGAAAGCCATCCAGCTGGCCTTGGATATAGCTGAACGAGAAAAATGGCCAGTGCTTTATCTCTATACTGACTCATGGATGGTGGCAAATGCCCTGTGGGGGTGCTTGCAGCAGTGGAAGCAGAACAACTGGCAGCGCAGAGGTAAACCCATCTGGGCTGCCACATTGTGGCAAGATATTGCTGCCCAGGTAGAGAACCTGACTGTAAAAGTACGTCACGTAGATGCTCACGTACCCAAGAGTCGGGCCCCTGAAGAACATCAAAACAACCAGCAGGTGGACCAGGCTGCTAAGATTGAAGTGGCTCAGGTGGATCTGGACTGGCAACATAAGGGTGAATTATTTATAGCTCAGTGGGCCCATGATGCCTCAGGCCATCAAGGAAGAGATGCAACATTCAGATGGGCTCGTGATCGAGGGGTGGACTTGACCATGGACGCTATTGCACAGGTTATCCATGAATGTGAAACATGCGCTGCAATCAAGCAAGCCAAGCGAGTAAAGCCTATACGGTATGGGGGACAATGGCTGAAATATAAATATGGGGAGGCCTGGCAGATTGATTATATCACACTCCCACAAACCCACCACGGCAAGCGCTATGTGCTCACCATGGTGGAAGCAAGCACCAGATGGTTAGAAATATATCCCGTGCCCCATGCCACTGCCTGGAACACCATCCTGGGCCTTGAAAAGCAAGTCCTATGGTGACATGGCACCCCAGAAAGAATTGAGTCAGACAACAGGACTCATTTCCGAAACACCCTCATAGATACCTGGGCCAAAGAGCATGGCATTGAGTGGGTATATCACATCCCCTATCATGCACCAGCCTCTGGGAAAATCGAACGATACAATGGACTGCTAAAGACTACACTGAGGGCAATGGGTGGTGGGACATTCAAGCATTGGGATACACATTTAGCAAAGGCCACCTGGTTAGTCAACACTAGAGGATCTGCCAATCGAGCTGGCCCTGCCCAATCAGAACCCTTACGTACTGTAGAGGGGGATAAAGTCCCTGTCGTGCACATAAGAAATATGCTGGGGAAGACAGTCTGGGTTACTCCTGCCTCTGGCAAGGGAAAACTCATCCGTGGGATTGCTTTTGCTCAAGGACCTGGGTGCCCTTGGTGGGTAATGCGAAAGAATGGGGAGGTCCGGTGTGTACCTCAAGGGGATTTGATTTTGGGTGAAAATAGCCAATGAACTGAATTGTATTATGTTAATTATTATATGATATTGTATATCATTATTTCTATGGTTGCTATCAATGGCATTGCAGTATGAATCACTCGGATTAATGTAGAATGAACTGCTATGAAACTAAGCAAAGTGTAATGATGATAGAACCAGATGAGCGCAGCAATAATGGAACCAGAACTGGCTTCAGCATGCAACAATGCAACACCACACACCATCTCTCCTTCCCTGAAAGACTGTTATGACAGATGGAGCCCAAAGTCGTGGACTAAAAGAACTCAATGGACATTTTAGAGGGATGGCCCATAGACTAAGGGAATGATATCTCTGTGTATATATAAATATATATATAAAGACAAGAAATGTGGTGGTGATTAATAGGAATATATTAGAAAATGTGAGACCTAAGCATGGTGTGAATGGTATAGAATAAGGGGTGGATACTGTCCTGGTTTCAGCTGGGATAGAGTTAAATTTCTCCCTAGTGCTGTGTTTTGGATTTAGTATGAGGAGAATGTTGATAACACACTGATGTTTTCAGTTGTTGCTATGTACCTTGCTAGTCAAGGACATTCGGCTTTAAAAAAAAAAAAAAAAAAAAAAAAAGGCATTGGGACATTGGGAGGGAGCATAGCCAGGACAGCTGGCCAAAGGGGTTTTCCATACCATGTGACGTCATGCTCAGTATATGAATGGTAGGCGTGTTCCAGGAAGTAGCGATCGCTACTTGGTTATTGGTCAGGCGCGGGTGGTGAGCAATTGCGTTGTGCATCACTCATTTTGTATTCTATCATTATCATTATTATTTTCTCTTTTCTGTTCTATGAAACTGTCTTTATCTCAACCCATGAGTTTTTCTCACTCTTACCCTTCCGATTCTCCCCCTGTCACGCTGTGTGTGGGGGAGTGAGCGAGTGGCTGTGTGGTATTTAGCTGCCTGCCACGTTAAACCATGACAATTAAACACAGTATAACTAGCCCATCAAAGGAGGTGACTATCCCGCTGTATTCAGCGTTGGTGCGGCCTCACCTTGAGTACTGTGTGCAGTTCTGGGCCCCACAATTTAAAAAGGATGTGAAGGTCCTTGAATGCGTCCAGAGGAGGGCAACAAAGCTGGTGAAAGGGCTGGAAGGCATGTCCTATGAGGAGCGGCTAAGGACTCTGGGTTTGTCTAGTTTGGAGAAAAGGTGGCTGAGGGGCAACCTCATTGCTCTCTACAGCTTCCTGAGGAGAGGAAGTGGAGGGGGAGGTGCTGATCTCTTCTCCCTGGTATCCAGTGACAGGACACATGGGACTGGTTCAAAGCTGCGTCAGGGGAGGTTCAGACTTGACATTAGGAAGCATTTCTGTACCGAGAGGGTGTTCAAACACTGGAACAGGCTTCCTAGAGAGGTGGTTGATGCCCCATGCCTGTCAGTGTTTAAGAGGCATTTGGACAATGCCCTTAATAACATGCTTTAACTTTTGGTCAGCCCTGAAGTGGTCAGGCAGTTGGACTAGATGATTGTTGTAGGTCCCTTCCAACTGAACTATTCTATATAATTCCATTTGGACACATGTAGGAAAAAAGGTCTTGACTGGAGTGTGACAACAGACAGCCAGATGCTTTGTTGTGAACTTAGGAAGAGGTTTTTTTTCTGTCAGTCTCTTATACAACTTCAAATCCTTCTTTCCATATGAATATTAAAACAATTTATACTAGTTAAGCAAAAGTGTGGGGAAAAAAACTCTAAGAGGTAAACTCACAGACTTGCTAAGTTACATGGAAGAAAAGGGAGAGGAAAATGTGATTCACAGTTCTGTGTTCAAAAACCTTTAGTTCTGTTTTGCAAATAGTGGCTCTGGTTGCCTTAATATCAGTATCTACAAAGATGCTTTACAAACATTATTTACTGAAGCAGGTATTGTGCTTTTTATCTACACAGGAAAACTATATGGTCAAATGCAGACAGTCTTCAGCTAGTTCTACCCACTTGGTGAGCTGGTAGGAAGCATTGCCACCTCCACTGACAGCTATTTAACTTAATTTCTGCCCTGATATTTGCTAAGTCAAAGATCCTGTGGTATCTTACAAGAAAGTTTTTTTCAGTTCTTTCACAAAATAGCATAAGTAAAAGTAATTCTTCCTTTTCTTCCCTTCCCCAATCCAGTAAAACACAAAGCAAGAGTGACATTGTGATTAATTTCATGATGACATTGGTAAGAGAAGCTGGTTTCTGAAAATGGAAGCAGATTAGAGATTTGATATTTCCTGGTAATCTCAGGAGGGCTCTGCCATCAGCAGTGAGTAGTACAGAACAAAGATGATTGGAAGAAGAGGGGTGCACCCGTTAATGAGACTGAACTCATTACAACAGTAGAGGAGAAGAGGAGGAGCATGACATGAGACTTAAGCAGCCAAAACTGCTTTGCTTTTTTTTTTTTTTTATTTTTAGAAAACATGGCTATATCCTGAAGCTAGAACACTGGTAAATGACCTACCACATTAAGAGATGGAGTCAATGAAGGGGCACACACATGCAGCACTCTGGCTAGGGAAGGCAAAAAAAAAAAAGCTGTCAGCCCTCCTTCTGTGCTTCCCTTAGCTTCGGGGTGTGCTACCTGCCCATGTGAACCACAAGCACTAACAGCCAGGAAAGGAAAGGTGGGATCAACTGGTATGCAAAGTTATCACTAAAGGGAGGTTTTGTAGAAATCTAGAGTAAGAACTACAGTAAGATCATCTTGGGCAACAAATACACTCTAGGTAGGTGAAATTAAAAACACAATACAAGAAACACCCACACAAATTAAATGGAAAAAAGCATTTTTAAATTGCTGTGCTACCAAAAGAAAACGTGCATTGCTTTTCAATTATAATTACCACTGTAATTATTTAGACTGCAGTTTAACTTGAAGTAGGCTATGAAGACAGCTTAAGAATTCTTTTCAAGCTTAAGTATTCAAATACTTAAGTCCCCATAACATAATAAAAATATGTACCTGGCCTCATTCCACAGCTGGCAGTAGTTAGATTGACCAGTCAGGCCACATCTTTTCTTTATTCTCATATATAAGGGGATAGTAACTAAGATAAAACTGCCTGGACAATAGCTCTGTTTAAAATGAGATATTGGGTTTGTGGGTGTTGGTTTAAAACCTCATCCCACATGGGAATTCTAAAGGAAGACAATTCTACCTGGTTAGGACAAACCTTGAAAATGGACAAGAGACAATATATTTATTGGATTACTGCTGATTGTCTGCCTATCAGAAATGCGGACCAAAATCAGGTGTCACGAGATACATAAACCAAGGTTAAGGTGTCAGGAAACACACCTCAAATTAGGGGGCACAGCTCAACCCACAGTCTGTCTGAAATCAGGGAGTTGCAAGAAGCTCCTGTGACAAAGTTGAAAAAAGGAGATCTGTGATATGAAACAGTTTAAAATAGTAGGAGGCTGATTAAAAATTAATTTCAAGCTGTCTGCAGCCTGTAAAAACACCAAGAGACAACTGAAGGGGTCTTGCAGTGTTGGCAAGGCACCCACTCATTCTGAGCCACTTGCCAACTCCTCATGCTTATCAGGTCATTAGCTGGTCCCCAAAACTGATTTAGAGTCACTGCAGGTTTGGTCAGTAGCTAATTGCCACCAGGGATCCTGCTGTAGGTCACAACCTCATCTCTGCATTCCTGGGGATCCCCATGCTAACATAGGGGTGACAGCCCTGCCATGTATCCTGCTGTTGTGGCTGTGTAAGAAATCAGACAAGTCCAGAGGATGATATCTCACAGTGTAATTCAAGGGTTTTTTTTTAGAATTTGATATTTCTGTCGTTTAATTGGGGACACCAAATAAATATCAGAAAATTTATATTATTTGAAACAAGACAGTTCCTGTAAGAAGTCAAGAACTTGAAAGATACAGCTGAACCTGCCTCTATTAGGCTCAATACTTTAAAGGTCAATCTGCCACAGCCAACATTGCATTTATAAGCAGTTTAAAATGCATACACATTAGTACTGACTAGTTAAAACTACCCTTTATGAACTATACCCTTTATGAACTATACTTATAGATAATTTTTTAAGTTTTTGTTTTTTCTTAATGTGCATACAGGTTAACAGACCATCTAATTTATACTATCTTTTATATATATGTAATAGTAATTGTCAGCTATATATGCAACATCTGGAATTCAAGCAGGAAACATCTATACTGATAGGAAGGAAATATTTTACAACTCCATTTGCCTTATGTTTACTTTATCTCAATCTGTCCTTTTCAGGTTACATGCTAGTCTTTCATAACAAACTACAGAATGAGAAATGAGAGGTTTAAGAACCTAGTTCAGCAATCTGTTTAAAGATTTCTATTCTTCCAGAGGAAGAGCCAGACTATAATTTAGATGATCCCTTTAATATGACACTAGAATCAAGCTCAACATTGCAGTTGTCTCTTTATTCAGTTTAATAAAGAAAAAATACTGCTTCTATTCCTTTCTACCATAATTTTCCATGTTTGGAAACTGAGATTTAACTAGAATATCTAATCTGAATGCATATCCTATAAAAGTCTTTAGAATATTAATTATATTCTATCCATTTTATAATGAGTTCAGTGTTTTATGGCTGATAATCAAATCTGGTGTTCCTTTTTCCATTCACTTTTACATATTTTGTACGGCAATGCAAGGTCATACTGAAGGTCCATCTAGCTTAATATTTCATGTCTGACAGCAGCAAACATTTATGAAAAGGGTAAGGAGGACAAGCACAGAGTTATACTACCCACAGTATGTTCTACGTAGGAGTCAATCTTTTGGTCGGAGACTATCTTCAGGAAAGAAGATCAAGTCTTATTTAGATATAAAGCCAAGTTTTAAAAAGCTCATATACACATTAATATTTTAAAAGCTGAAAAACAAAAACATGTGGGAATAATTTCAGTTCTGTGGAAGAAAGCTGAGGAATAGTCCAGGGATGCAGCTGTACCAGTTACGAGCATGTCTAGCTTAGCCTGGGGCTGGCAGAGAAGTCACCTGCTATGCTGGTCTTCAGGGCAGCAGCCATAGAAAACATGGTTGATTGGGGCTGCTGCTGACACCAACAAATTGCAGGCTGTCTTAACAAAGTGATTATCCAAAATCATACGTCTACTTCTCTCTGAAGCCAGCACATGCCTGGAGCCAAAGTAAGGTGCCTGTCTGCACTGCAGTGGGCAGCAAAACAGTAACAGCTCCAGTGACTAAGTGAGAAAACTGGCAATCAAACTTGCTGCAAACTGCTCCTGCTGTGATGAGGAGACAAGTAACTTGTTTCACCAACAGTCACTGCTCCTAGAAAAACCAACCCTTTCAGCCAAGCATCCTCATTTCCTCCTCCCCTCCACCCCAATTCTACTCCTTAGGAAGGTAAGAGCAGGGAAGAGAGATTCATTCTTACCTCTGCTACTAAGAAGCCTAGAAACAATTTGTACATATAGTGTTGAGTATTTACAGTAAAAAGAGAGGAGGGGGGAGAAATATTCCTGTCTTGCTCCAATTAGTAGTTACATGACAGAATTAGGAGTGGTTTGTCAGCAAGTTGCAGAGGTTGTCTGAGAGGTTTTACACAAACAGCAACTAGCATCGGAGACTCCTGAAGATTATTCCTTTCTGAAGCAACCCCGATAGGTGCTTCCAAGGTTTCCAGCAGCAGAATTTGGCCCTTAATTTGGGGAAGCCATAGACAGATAGTTTCAGTTCATTGCAGTCTAATCTGCTGAAATAACATTTGGTATTTAACTCATTTTAGCACAGCAGAAAATCTGGCTAGTTCTAACAGTCACTTGATTCAGGGATAAGATGACCTCCTTTACATTTCTCTTGTTGATATATGTCCGTCTGTTTGGCAGAAATTTGTAATTAGACTAGATGGAGAGGGAAAGACAAAGAAATGTCAGAACTTGAGCTTTCAATTAGTATGAGAATGCTATTTGATCCACATATTTTATTTCAACATTTCAGTTTTATGAAAGCCAAAGAACCTAAGTAGCGAAACACATAGTTTGGACACATGAATTGTCACAGATACTTCAGCAGAAGTAGTGTGATGCAATCAGGCATTTTGATAAATTGGCCTTAAAGAGGGCTAGTAATCTTTAATACATCACAGCATTTTCTAAAGCACGTCATCCGAGGTGGCAGTAATCCACAACTCCTCTTCTGTCTAGGAAACAAGATATGATACCTAAATATAGAAGGTAACACTACTTAAAACCTTTGGGATGATAGCGGTAGGGGAGGAAGAGGAACACTCCAACAAGAGTTTGCTTTTCTTAGAGGACTTGCAGCCCATCCTAAAAAGGTCTCAGCTTTATGGTCTTCCCCAGATATAGTTAACTGAGTGAAACAGTGCAGGAATTCCTGCACAGTATCTAATAATACTATTAACACCCTGTAGAGCAGATCAATTACTACAGCCATGGTGAGTACCTTAAAAGGTATAAGAAAGTGGTTTTCAAAGAGTATAGGTAAGTGGTGGAATTCTTTGCAGCAGGACATCATGGATGCTGAAACTCCGTTTGGAAGAGAAATCTATTAACTACACAGACACTAAGCCTCTTACTTGAAATACTTGTGTTTCAGTGCTGAGAGACAAAGTAATAAAAAATTCCTTGTTCTTTTATTTTGCCCTAGGAATCTGCATTTGGCCACTGTCAGCGATAAGGTTCTGAGCTGAACAATTGCTTCTCATGGTTTATTAATGGCCTCCCCTACATTTTTATGTTTTTATTCTGTTCTTACAGAATTGAAACAGACAAACTGCAGCCTACAAAGGCATTCATACTTCCTGTAGCTGTATCCCAAAAGACCAGGGTCAAATAGATTTCCCTCAGCATTAGTGTAGAGTCCAAACCCTACAAATGGAGGCCATGTTAAGAGAACAATTTCTCTAGGTTTGCTTACTAAACCTAACAAAGTGTTAAAATACAGGTTGAATTCAAATATGGGTATGAGTTTTCTAGTTTAGAACTTGGAACCTACATAAATAGTTAGTTCTCTTAATATCATGCACTTTTGTTTCACTTCAGAAATTGCTTGGAGTAGGAACACGTCAAAATTAAGTGCATATCTCTCTCAAATGCCAGCCCTGCAATTTATATAGAATGCCAGAGCTCTATAGCCTTAGAAAACCTATTGATTTCTCTGAGACAGTACAGGAAGACAGAAGTTCTCCAGCACATTGCTAATTTCAGAATCAGGTCCTACAAACACTGTGACAGTTCAATGACCATATTGAACTCTCTCAAGATGAGCTCTTTAGGCTGAATTGAAATGATGTATTTTCATAAGTTATCTAGGTACTTGCAGAGTGAATGAACAGAATCCAATCATTTTTGTCTCTAGTACTAGTAACAATTCACTTTATGAATGCAACAATAGACAAATTAAGGCCATATTGTAAGAGGTTCATACTTTGTTTTCCTTTTATGATAGACAGAGTTCCATAGGGACATTATGTTATTTTCAATGTGATATAAGATTTAAAAAGGCCTCTCCCTTTCAAGAAAAAAAAAAATAAAATAATAGCACTGATTTGAAATTGTGCCTAGAACAGATGGTGATCACGCTGACATAATTGCTTTAGAGTTACTGAATAAAATGCAGTCTTAGAGTATAACGTTTGATCAAAATGAAATTGACATTCAAATGCTGGATTTCATTGACAGTTGTGGCTCCAAGAATCCTCATTCAAATTCAATCATTATCTTAAAGATTTTTCTAAATGTTTTGAGACTTGTTTTGAGCAAAGTAAAATATCAAAAATATAAAGCAGTCACAAATTCTTTCCATAGTAGTATACCAAACCTAGTGTCCTGGTTTTGGCTGGGATAGAGTTAATTTTCTTCCTAGTAGCTGGTATAGTACTGTGTTTTGGATTTAGTATGCGAATAATGTTGATAACACACTGATGTTTGAGTTGTTGCTAAGTAGTGCTTACGCTAGTCAAGGACTTCTCAGCTTCTCATACTGCCCTGCCAGCGAGGAGGCTGGAGGTGCACAAGAAGTTGGGAGGGGGCACAGCCAGGACAGCTGACCCGAACTGACCAACGGGGTATTCCATACCATATGACGTCATGCTCAGTATATAAGCTGGGGGGAGTTGGTCAGGCGGGCAGCGATCGCTGCTCGGGGACTGGCTGGGCATCAGTTGGTGGGTAGTGAGCAATTGTACTGTGCATCACTTGCTTTGTATGTTCTTTTATTTTTATTATTATTATTATAATTACTATTTTACTTTATTTCAATTATTAAACTGTTCTTATCTCAACCCACGAATTTTCTTACTTTTACTCTCCCGATTCTCTCCCCCATCCCACTGTGGGGGCGAGGGGAGTGAGCGAGTGGCTGTGTGGTGTTTAGTTGCTGGCTAGGGTTAAACCACGACAGGCCTTTTTGGCGCCCAACATGGGGCACGAAGGGTTTGAGATAACAACAGATTAACTAGAGATTGTTAAGAAATTTATATCTGTAAACAGTTGCTGGTCACAATATTGTTTCCTCTGTTCTCGATATTAATTTATCTGATCTGCACCATGCTCTTGTTTTTACTGTACCTGTTAAAGATTGGTGTTGGTTTTTGCAGTCTGCTGTGCTCTGCAGTGATTAGTGATGTTTTGCCTGGGAGATTTGTTATTAAAACACTGGCCTTGAGCATAATCTGGTATTTAAGTTTAATACTGAAGCCATTACTGTATTTCGGGTACCACCTCATGGAGACAATTAGCAATTATACCTCTTCCTCTGAGAGGTTTTTCATGGAGGAAATAGAGAATGGCACCTTCGCTACTTTCGTGTATAATGTTTCCTCCTTCATTACAATAACTTTTCAGTATCTTGAACATCCTTGGGTAGTTAAAATACTTCTATTGGTATTCCTTGGGAATATTGTTTCGGTTTTGTCCAAGGTTAATAAGCATTTTAAGAATATCATCCAGAGATCTGTCCCAAGGCTGGATTGTTATGAGTGGCAGGGTGAGTGGGATAGCATGGGCAAGTACCTAGGACGGTGGGCACCCCCAGTGTTTTGGAACTTCACCCCTGAACAAGTGCAGAATCCTGAAAAACTAGTAGAATATTTGGAAAAATATGTTGTCACCCTCCAACTCAGAGAGAGACACAAATCACTGCAATGTGCTGGGGCCTGGCCCTTGCCTACCGAGCCCTGTTCAACACTATTCAGAACCTTCAAGGGGAAGAAAAGGTCTCTGGATCTGATGACAAAAAGCCCTGCAGCTACTCCAACCCCTGCAACAGAGAACAAACCCGTGCCGGTATCAGTCACCCCTATACATAAGAAGAAATAAACAAGAAAATCAAATCATTTAGTAAGGGATGAAGATGAACCAGGGCGATCACGAGAACAGGAGGAGGAAGAAGCAGAACCCATAAATAAGATGGTAACTACCCGATCCCTATCCCTGGGTGAGCTGCAAGATATGCGAAAAGATTTCAGTCGTCGTCCAGGCGAGCACATTGTCACCTGGCTGCTCCGATGCTGGGATAACGGGGCCAGTAGCCTGGAATTAGAGGGTAGGGAAGCCAAGCAGCTGGGATCCCTTTCTAGGGAAGGGGGCATTGACAAAGCGATTGGACAAGGGGCACAAGCCCTCAGCCTCTGGAGGCGACTCCTGTCAGGCGTGAAGGAAAGGTATCCCTTCAAGGAAGATGTTATATATCGCCTAGGCAAATGGACCACCATGGAGAGAGATATCCAGTACCTGAGGGAATTAGCCATGCTGGAGGTGATTTATGATGACCTGGACAACGAGCAATTTTCCAAAGATCCAGATGAAGTCCAGTGCACACAACCCCTGTGGCAGAAGTTTGTATGGAGCGCACCAGTGTCGCATGCAAACTCATTGGCAGTAATGACCTGGAAAGATGGAGAGAAACAAACGGTGGATGAATTGGATGGCCAACTCCGGCAATACGAAGAAAGTCTCTCTTCTTCTCTATGGGCCTGCGTCTCGGCTGTGGAGAAAATGCTGGATATGCTAGCCGAGAAACTGTCTCGGGAGGTCCAGCAACTCAAAGAGGATATGTCCTTCTCCCCACCTACACGGGCCAGTATCTCAGCCTTTAGGAGTAAGCGTCCCTCTGCTCAAGAGAGGAGATATAGTGGATACACACCCTGGGGCACCCTGTGGTTTTACCTGCGTGACCACGGAGAGGACATGAGGCAGTGGGATGGAAAATCTACCTCGACCCTAGAGGCACGGGTACGTGAGTTACAAGGAAAAACAATCACACAAGGGGGTTCTTCCAGGAAAATTGTTGCTCCAGTCTCCAGTGAGCAGTTCCCCAGAGAGAGCAGAAGGGCTGATTTTAATTCCGATCTTAATAAAGAGACTTGTGATTCATACTTACAAGAAGTGGGTAGTGAATATGATGACCAGGACTAGAGGGGCCCTGCCTCCAGCCAGGGGGAGGAAAGGGACAACTGGGTTTACTGGACTGTGTGGATTCGATGGCCTGGCACATCAGACCCACAGGAATATAAGGGTCTCGTAGACACCGGTGCACAGCGTACCCTGATGCCATCAAGCTATAAAGGGGCAGAACCCATTTGTATTTCTGGAGTGACAGGGGGATCCCAAGAGTTAACTGTATTGGAGGCCGAAGTGAGCCTAACCGGGAATGAGTGGCAGAAGCACCCCATTGTGACTGGCCCAGAGGCTCCGTGCATCCTTGGCATAGACTACCTCAGGAGAGGGTATTTTAAGGACCCAAAAGGGTACCGGTGGGCTTTTGATATGGCTGCCCTGGAGACGGAGGGAATTAAACAGCTGTCTACCTTGCCCGGTCTCTCAGAGGACCCTTCTGTTGTGGGGTTGCTGAAGGTCAAAGAACAACAGGTGCCAATCGCTACCACAACAGTGCACCGGCAGAATATCGCACCAACCGAGACTCCCTGATTCCCATCCATAAGCTGATTCGTCGACTGGAGAGCTAAGGAGTGATCAGCAAGACTCGCTCACCCTTTCACAGTCCCATATGGCCAGTGGGAAAGTCCAATGGAGAGTGGAGACTAACAGTAGACTATCGTGGCCTGAACGAAGTCACGCCGCCACTGAGTGCTGCCGTGCCGGACATGGTAGAACTCCAATACAAACTGGAGTCAAAGGCAGCCAAGTGGTACGCCACAAATGATATCGCTAATGCGTTCTTCTCAATCCCTTTGGCGGCAGAGTGCAGGCCATAGTTTGCTTTCACTTGGAGGGGCGTCCAGAACACCTGGAACCGACTGCCCCAGGAGTGAAAACACAGCCCTACCATTTGCCATGGACTGATCCACACTGCACTGGAACAGGGTGAGGCTCCAGAGCACTTGCAATACATTGATGACATCATCGTATGGGCTAAAAGAGCAGAAGGAGTTTTTGAGAAAGGGAAGAAAATAGTCCAAATCCTTCTGAAGGCCGGCTTTGCCACAAAACAAAGTACCAGGGGAGACTCGAGGTCGACCCTTAGGGTTCTGGAGTCGGGGATACAGAGGATCCGAGGCCCGCTACACTCCACCTGAGAAGGAGATATTGGCAGCATATGAAGGGGTTCGAGCTGCTTCGGAAGTGGTTGGTACTGAAGCACAGCTCCTCCTGGCACCCCGACTGCCGGTGCTGGGCTGGATGTTCAAAGGGAGGGTCCCCACTACACATCATGCAACCGATGCTACGTGGAGTAAGTGTGTCGCACTGATCACACAATGGGCTCGAATAGGAAGCCCCAGTCACCCAGGAATCTTGGAAGTGATCAAGATGTCTATTAGTTGCGGGACAACTTCAGTTGCAGAGAGAATGCATGATCTATTCTTGTGGTTCTTATGACATGGGCCCTGTAAAAGCTTTCATACCTACAGTACTGAAAAAATTAATAAAGATAGCATAATTGGGACTTTATCATCAATGCTATTTTCTTAAAAAAAATACCAAGTATTATTTGCATATCTGTCTTTTGAAATGAAAAATTCGCACATGATTATTTTACACATGATTTAAATGCACAGGGTGTACCGATACATGTATGTTATCCTTTTTAGCTGGAGAAATGTATTGGAATAAGTCTATTACACAAGAAGTTTGAATTTTCTCTTTTATCATCTTTATCAAAATAAAAATAAATTTGCCAAAGAGAAAAGACCATAATCAGAATCACTATCTGAAATACGCACAAGTTGATCTCTGTGATCTAGTCAGCAACAGTAAGACCTCGGTTGCAATTTTCAAAAATATAGGCCAACTTTAGAAAACAGGAGAAAAGCAGGAAGAGTGATCAGGATCCATGCAGATCCTGTATCAAAGGTTGGTCTCTTCTTTAGATGAAATATCCCAGGCTATTCAAAACTTACATGATAAGCATGTTTTTATGTATCTGAAGAAAGGAAGCAATCAGTTCATGGTCACTGTAGGGCAAAAAGTAATATTCGACTTAGTAGTTAAAAATATTCAGATTAGATATTAGAAATGTTTCTGTCAATACAGGACGAGTGGAACAGACTGCCTGAAGAGGCTGTGGAATATCCATAATTTCTTAAATACCTCCAAAGACTTCACAGACATCAGGAAAGAGAATTATAAATTAGTGCTGGTTTGGGGTATTGGAAGCATTAGACAATTTCTTAGGGTCCCTTTCAGTCAATGACTCAATATTAGTTGGGCTTATTTTGTATTCTGATTATTGCAGATTATGTTTAAAGGCTTGAATAAATTTTGAGGACTAAATATTAAGCAAAGTCGTATCAATAATTTAACACATTTGTCCCCTGTTAATGACTGATTATACAATAAGACTGCAGAGTGCTACTTTGTCATAAATAGCAATGAATACATAATAATGCAGAGTCTAATGAGTTAGGTTTTTTTAAATTAAAAAGAGACTTAGCTATAGATTCTACAGATAATTCCTGAATTTTCTTTTTCCACTCTAGGATTCCACATTCTATTGACTTCATCAGAAGTCAGTGGAATTGCTGCTTTATGGCATCATCCCCTTAAATTGTTCTCCTTTGACTGTTGAGTTGTTGGGGTTTTACAGCCCTAAAACAATTTTACATCACTACATAAAATCAAGTTGTCAGAATTTATCCTCTTAATCTGATTTGTATTGTATTATTGAACTTTTTCACCTTGATTACACTTATGGTTATTGTTTTGTGTACTGGTTTTGGCTGGGATAGAGTTAATTTTCTTCATAGTAGCTAGTATGAGGCTTTGTTTTGGATTTGTGCTGGAAGCAGTGCTGATAATACAGGGATGTTTTAGTAATTGCTGAGCAGTGCTTACACAGAGTCAAGGCCTTTTCTGCTTCTCACACCACCCCACCAGCGAGTAGGCTGGGGGTACACAAGAAGTTAGGAGGGGACACAGCTGGGACAGCTGACCTCGACTGACCAAAGGGGTATTCCATACCATATGACGTCATACTCAGCACATAAAGCTGGGGGAAGAAGAAGGAAGGGGGGGATGTTTGGAGTGATGGCGTCTGTCTTCCCAAGTAACTGTTACGTGTGATGGAGCCCTGCTTTCCTGGAGATGGCTGAACACCTGCCTGCCAATGGGAAGTAGTGAATGAATTCCTTGTTTTGCTTTGCTTGCGTGCGCGGCTTTTGCTTTCCCTATTAAACTGTCTTTATCTCAACCCACGAGTTTTCTCACTTTTACCCTTCCGATTCTCTCCCCCATCCCACTGCGGGGGAGTGAGTGAGCGGCTGTGTGGTGCTTAGTTGCTGGCTGGGGTTAAACCACGACATTTTGTCACATGAAACTCTGCAAAAGCATTTCATGAGTCATGGTGAATTATGTTTAAATTATATATTGTGACTCATTGATTTTCACATTGTTTTATCCTTCCAGCATTCTTCTATAAGAATCTAAGAGACAAGTGCCTGCTCTGTCAGGCCTCCAACCCATCAGAAGGGCCAAGAATGAGTAGTAGATCACCTTAACCAAGGAAAGAAAGTAGTAAACATTTTCTTGCATCTTCAGTATGTCACAACTCGGGAGAACTATGTGCTGGAAAAATCTAAACACAGCCTTGTTGAGTAGGTGACAGAACAATCTTATTTATGGCATCACAGCATCTGAAGCTATATTTTTCGTGGTTGGTCTTGACTTGTAATCATTAGTACAACACCAAGCTAAATCAATCATTTCTTTAAAGGAAGAAGCAGAGTTTTATATGAATAAAATAAGCTTTTCCTAGCCACAGTTCTGCATTTTTAACCCTTTGTAAATTCCTGGCCTGATTTTTTTTAAAAGTTATATATCCTTCAACATTACTCTTTCCTTTGAAAAGTACAACTCATGACAGTATTAACTAGTGTCCCACTAGCCCCATGTTAGTTTGTAGCACTAATGACACTAACAACATGTAGAAACTGGATCCATCACAGAAATCTCAGATTAGAGCTAACACAGGTTTGGGCAGTGACTTCTCCCATTGCTGCCTGCCTGCCTTCTGGTGATGTGTAACTCATATGGTAGAAGGTGTTTCTCTCCCTTGAGAGTGGAGGGGTGTAGCGAGCAAAAAGCAGATGCAGATCCCTCAGGGACTAGGCATGGCACTCAGCAAGTTAAAATTTTGGCTTTATTGAAAGTGTAGCGTTTCCGCAGTGGGAGGCCCAGGCACTGACGCTAGTAGAAAAAGGGGAAAAACCATACGCAGCGGAGCTCTGCTCAGGGCGAGGCTCAAGGAAAAGCACTCCAGGGGTAGATAATAAAACTTGAGCTGATTAACATATCATACTTATGCTATGTCTTGTTTTGCTCATTAGTGAACTTCCTGATGTAGTGCAGATCCTGTTGTCCGGGTGCCAAGATCCACAGCTGGCCACCACGTTGGTGCCCATGCAAGGGTATGTACAGCTCCGTCAAGATAAGATGTACTTTGGACTCTACATGCTTGGATGGGGGAGGCAAACTATCCTGGGTTACCGTGACAAAGTCTTCTCGTGCCCTACAAGGGGGTTCTGCCCCTTAGCTGCAGTTAGAGTGAGGAACATATCAACTCTAAGTATCATGCCCTCTACCTTAACTGCATTGCAGCATACGGGTCTGAGGCCGACTCCATGGCTGTGACATACAAGATACAACTGCTTCTCAGTTATACTCCCATCATAGCCGTGGCTTCAGGTGTGGTCCTCACTGTGGGGAGTACAACTGAGTAACAACCCTTTCTCAGCACATCTGGCCTGTGCTCTGTAACCAGCCTAGGGGACATCAGCTCTCAAGTCAAAAAAGACACCAGAGACTTTACATGACTAATGATGTAATGAAAGAGTTTAATGCTAATGAGCAAATTAATCTCAGTTTTAATTACTAAATCTTCTTCTCCAGTGAATAATCAAAATCTACAGCTGGCCTAGACATCTCAGAGCAATAACAAACTGATGAACCTATCACACAGTCTCTTTTTATGGCATACACTTCTGTGTTGACTGAAAATAAGAGTATGTGAAGCATTGCTAACTGCAAGATCAATTTTATGGGGGAAAAATATATATATTTATATAGAAAGATCTATCTATATATAAATATTTATATATAGATAATATAAACAGAAAATACATAGATATATATTTATATATAAAAATATCATATATAAAATATATATCATTAGATATGTATTAGATACATATACAAATGGATATATTGAACAACTATTTTTGTATATAGCTCTCCTGGTTTCGGCTGGGATAGAGTTAACTTTCTTTCTGGTGGCTGGGGGGGGTGTTTTGGGTTTGGTATGAGAGGGGCGTTGATGGCCCATTGATGCTTTGGTTGTTGCTGGGTGGTGCTTGCACTGGGGACTTTTCAGCCTCCCATGCTCTGCTAGGTGCAGGGGAAGCTGCGTGTGGGGGAGCATAGCTGGGGTGGTTGACCCAGCTGGCCAATGGGGTATTCTATACCATGTGACGTCATGCTCAGTATAAAAACTGGGGGGGGGGCTCACGCGTTCGGGACATGCGGTTGGTGAGCAGTTGCATTGTGCATCGTCTGCTTTGTATATTCTGCTATTGTTGTTGTTCTCATTGTTATTATTACTGTTCTACTTTGTTTTATTTCCATTATTAAACTGTTTTTATCTCAACCCACGAGTTTTTCCTACTTGTGCCCTCCCGATTCTCTCCCCCATCCTACCGGAGCAGGGGAGTGAGCGAGCGGCTGCATGGTGTTTTAGTTGCTGACTGGGGTTAAGCCACGACAATAGCTATCTATATATTTATAGGTATATCTAGATACATCTAAATATAAATATATATTTTATATAGATATATCTATACATTTATCTATATAATGGATATTTAAATATCTAGATCTATATATATAGAGAATATGTATAATATAATATATATAGATATATGTCCTGCTTTCTGCTAGGATAGAGTTAATTTTCTTCCTAGTAGTTGGTATAGTGCTGTGTTTTGTATTTAGTATGAGAATAATGTTGATAACACACTGATGTTTGAGTTGTTGCTAAGTAGTGCTTACGCTAGTCAAGGACTTTTCAGCTTCCCATGCTCTGCCAGGTGCACAAAAAGTTGGGAGGGGACACAGCCAGGACAGCTGACCCCAACTGACCAATGGGGTATTCCATACCATATGATGTCATGCTCAGCATATAAGGTTGGGGGAAGAAGAAGGAAGGGGGATGTTCGGAGTGATGGCGTTTGTCTTCCCAAGTAACCGTTACACGTGATGGAGCCCTGCTTTCCTGGAGATGGCTGAACACCTGCCTGCCGATGGGAAGTAGTGAATGAATTCCTTGTTTTGCTTTGCTTGCGTGCGCGGCTTTTGCTTTCCCTATTAAACTGTCTTTATCTCAACCCACGAGTTTTCTCACTTTTACCCTTCCGATTCTCTCCCCCATCCCACTGCGGGGGAGTGAGTGAGCGGCTGTGTGGTGCTTAGTTGCCAGCTGGGGTTAAACCACTACAATATAATATACATTTAGGGAAGAAATTATATAGAATACATCATATTTATTCCAGAATAAAAGGCTTCAGTGCAAAGTGGGACATGCCAAAACACCTAGATAGTGAAAAGTCAATGAAGAAAATGCATCATACTTTGGATTTGATTAGAATGTTTCATTTCAATGGTAAGCTTGTTCCTAACATTTAATAAAACGTTAAAGTTTTAAATTTAAAAATACAGCATGTTACCAAATACGAGACAATATTTTTTTTTTCTTCTTCAAAATTTGGCCTCACTTAGCATTCTGAAATCAACAGAATCATCTAGCATAAAGCTAGTGTTTTTGATGGATATTCATTTGGTGATCATTATTGCACATGGTTGAAAAAAAAAATCTAAGACATCTGGTAAGCCAGAGGAATCTTTCATTGATTGAGTTCAGACACAAGCCAATCCAACTACCACTAAATGGTTTAAGGGATACAATACTCCGGTTCAGTATTAGGAAACTGGTATAATTTCTCAGCCTTGTAAGTAATCTGTGTTTTTCAGCCTGGAATCTCAGCCTACTACTCACTATGAACTTACAGAGCTATCAAAAGGCTAGTAGACCACTGATAAAAATTAGTCAAGACAGAGTGTGATACCCGCTCAGCTTAAGGCTGTGCAAACATATTGCTTTAATAAGAGGATGCTCATGCCAAGCTAGACCAAAGCAGCTGGGAGTTCAAGAGATGTGATCAGAATTTACCTAGAGAATAACAGGCTGGTTTTGTGATGCACAGGCCCTGAGAGAAAATGATAGATGCCTACATCAGCAATACTGCTGTCAGTAGTTTTGCTTGTACTGATCAAAATCTTTGAGAGGTACCTATTCTAGAGGTGTCTACATAACCTCCTTGCTAGCGAAGTACATGATATTGCTTATGGTATGAGGTACTTACTGATGAAGTTAATGAGCTGCAGGAGGAGATAGCTCTGTCAAAAAAAGTAAGAGCAAGAGAACTTCAAAGAGGTTGCATAAACACCTAGTGCTCAGGAAGCCAGGTGGCTTTTCAAGGATGACCAACAAGCCGTTTTACAGGAAACAGCAGTCTGTTTCCAGTTCTGTTTGCTGAGCTCAAAAAATGTCACGTGGCCCTGGGAGCTGGAAAGGGGGGAACAGACTCCAGCAACCAGGATGATGAAACAGCATGCTGGGGGAAGTGGTTGTCACCACACAGAAGAAGGTAGCCATGGTCAGTCTCCTGGGAGGACCAGAGGCTTGGCTTACAGAAAGTACCCTGCCTGCATAGGGCTAAAATCCATGTTTTGCAGGATACCAAGTCAGCTTCCTACCTGTTATGTCCTTGCAGGCAGAGCCTTGCTTTCAACTTTTTCAACATTAAATCAGTAACCAAGTAATAACAAATCCTGCTCTGTCCCTTTCGATCCTGGAGGGTTCTCCCCATTGCCTCTGAAGCCTGGCTGTTTGCTTCCTGCAGTCTCCCACCTCTGTACTGTAATTACCTGCCAAGCTGCCTTATTACACAAGTAAGCTCAGTTGCTCACCAGACAGGAACAGTCTCTCCTATGCACTCTTTAGGAAGACTCCAATTTATCCTATGACTCAACATCTATAAACATCACTTAAAAAAATAAAAAAATAAGTACTGTTCATCTCAAAGAACAGAAAGGGAAAAAACCAAGATGGGCTTTACAACATTAACTGCCTGACTATGCATATACTATCCATGAAAAGGATTACAAATAGTGGGCAGAGGGATGAAGGTGTTATGCACATATATAATGCTTTTATCAATACCTAAACTTATATGGACCTAAGTTCTTAAATAGCTTTCACTCAAACTTAAAGCCAACTACAGTCAAATTACTGACTTCTTTAGTCTTTCAAGACTTGAGGTCTTTCTGAAAGGGTTATTGCTATCAAGGCATCAGTCACAGGCATAACGTAGTAGCCCACTACATCTTACCCACCAACTAGAATAATGCCCTACCAACTGATATCCTGTCGGAGAGGCCCTGCCAGGATTATCTGCTCTATTTCACTCATGTTAACAAACCATTTAAAAAAATAACAGATCAAAACAAAAGACAAAGCAAATCCACTTGAGATCACAAATAAAAGGCACACCAAAAGCCTTAGAACCACATGAGGCTGACATTTTATAAGTGGAGAAATAGTTATGCAATACTTCAGAAACTTCCCCAGTCCATGCAAGACCTCTATCATGGTCTAGAACCTTAGTCTGAGTATAAATAGAACACATTTTTCCAAAGAAAACTATAATTATTTAGGATGTATGGATATACAAGCATCATGGATCACTTCCCATTCTCTCAGACAGTGCTGCCATCTTCAGCAGCTAAGGTTCAGAAAGATATAAGACTTACTTCTAAAAGGCTTTAATGCATTCAATAATCCTGCTCTAGGAATTTGTCGTCATGATAGGTGTTCTATGTAAATTGACAAATGCATAAATAAAAATACAAAGTATTCCACATTACTCCTCTGCAAGAGACTTAATTTGCCCTGGACATACCAAGACTTGTTCTGTATTTAATGTACTGAGTTTCTAAGAAGTATCACAGTTAAATTATCTCTTCTGTATGATGCACTCAAAAGAAGTGAATGGCTACCATCTATAATCAGAACAAAATAAGGACACAGAAAATGAAACAAATTCAGAAGAGAAATATTTTGGAAAATAAAGTGCTCCAGCTGAGATAATAAAAGATGTCTGGAAGTGGACAAGCATCATATTTTATTATAGATACATTCAGCAAGGAAAGTAATTGCACAGAGAAGAAAGATGACAGAAACATTTAATTGTTTGTAGTATATGCATCTTCTGTAAAGACCAGAGTTAACAGAATAAGCTAACAATACTTTCCTCAAAAAAATGCAAAAATGTCTCAAGATGCATAATATGTGTGTGACAAACCAGATGGCATTGGTAATGTCAGTCAGGTGTCCAAATTATGCCCATCTGTATAGTTTATACTTGATGTTTGTGAGTAGAGTTAAGTCACAGCATTATGCCCATGCTTCAAATTCTGTATATTAAGCAAGCCTTTCCAGCATCAAATTACTTCCACGGAAAACATTTTTCTACCAGAATGCATACATAAAGTTTGAATGGGGCACAAATTATGGACTTAAAGCTGCCACTTAAAGAAGATTTTCTGGAATTACTGTGCAAATACCACCTTGATGCTCCGTCACTTAAATTAAAAAAACACAAACAAAATACCCTCACTGAATAAGAAAATACTTAAATAACAAGAAACATTTTTCATAGCTTTTCAGTTGTAATCCCTTCCAACCCTCCCTCTCACCAAATAAAACAAGAAGTAAAAGTGGAAAAGTTTTAGAGAATGGCTTCCGTACAAAGACAGACCAGGGCTCTTCATTTTGTAAGAAGATACCAAGAAGGGCAATGATAAAATCCCATATAATCATGAACTGGAGGGCACCAAAATGATTAGCTGGGAGACCAAAACACCCAGAAAGATTCTATTCACACACATTTTTTATGCTATTGTCGCAAATGAGTGGTTTAGAGGCCGCTTAAAAAATCACCGTCAAAGGTATTAGCAGAAAGTGATTTTAATAGAAATTTATAAAAGCATGACTTAACAGAGTTCGATGGCAAGGTTCACTCTATCACTTACTATATGGATGAAGCATACAAAGGAAAATCGTGTCGGAATTGAGTTGGAATGATTTATACAGAGACCGAGGATGAAAAGGGTAAGGGAGACCCTCCCGTTGAGTCACAAGGTTCAGAGAAGACCCCCTTGCTCTCTAAACTCCTGATGGAGCTTAGGTGCGGCTGGATCCAATCTTAGTCTCAGACTTGGACAACGGGTTATGTCTAATACAAAAAAGGTAAGGGATACCCTCCCATTGAGTCACGAGATTCAGAGAAGACCCCCTTGCTTTCTAAACTCCTTCTCAGAGAGGAGTCTAGGTGCGGCTGGATCCACTCTTAGTCTCAGACTTGGTCAACGATTTATGTCTAAGGGATTATATGTGTTTAGCAGCAGTCTAAGGTTCATTCACAGTTTTAAGATAGATCATAAGATTTCAGCAGCACTTAATCATTGACTAATTTAACATTTACAAAGTAAGTTAGTAGAGTCTACTACAATCACGACAGTGACTTAATTACAGATTATGCTTACTCTCAGTTCACACACACACACAGAGACAGAAATATATATATTAATGTACAAAAGGTATACCTGTTAAAAATTCCCCTCAAGTTCAGTGAAATATTCACGTCAAATGTCTTGGCATTTCTCAACGGGCGAAGGGTTGAGCCTCGAGGAGTGTTTCAGCCCAGGTCCCGTGGCAGTTGGCGGCGGTCCTCTGAATATCGCAAACTTGAGAGTTCGCGAGCTCTGAGAGGTGTCCCACTCGGAGGGAGATGCTGGGTGCAGCCTGCTGCGGTCCAGGAGAGCTCAAAGGGTCTCACTTAGGACCACCGTTTATAGGTTTGCAAGATGATTGGCTTTAGTCATCCGTAAATTTCCATCCTGGCCACAGTCCCAGGTGGTAGTTACTAAAATTCTCAAGGTTTCAGTGTTGTTCCACTTGAGCTATGACTCAGATAAGGGTATCAGGAGATGACACCTGGGCCGGGCAGTAGGAGTACATTCCCAACCTCAGCTATGCAGAGTTTCTGATATGGTCAAGGTGCGCTCAACCGCCAGACTCAGTACACCAAGGCCAAGGTTTTACGGGAATTTCTGAGATCAACAAGCGGCCCAGCGGCCCAGATCAACAAGAGGCCTAGGAGAGGGGGGAGGAATGCACCACACGAAACTAGTTAATATAGCCTGATTAGTACAACAGACTCAATCCTAGTTCATTTTATTTGCTTGGAAATGTGTTCGACTTTGTGTTTGCATAATCTATATATCTGTTTTAATTTCACTGAAGAGAACAACTTGGCTTTTTGCAAGACTGGATTATAACACAAATAGCGGCATTGTTTCAAACTATGTCAAAGAAAATTCTGCTTAATCCTTTGGGGTTTGTTACCCAGAGAAGTGAGATATACATATGACAGTTAGTGGAAATCTTTTGATATGATTTTTGCCAGCATAGGAAGAATTCTGTGAATCCAGAGATCTTTGCTTTTATATTCTGTTATCCTCAAAAGTGATTATATACACTTTTACCAAGCAGCTAAACAGATATCAGAAAAATACATATAATGTAAAGAATGCTAAGTCACAGTTAAAGAAAGGCATACAGGTTTATTTTTAAATAAAAGTACAAATAATATTTACATGCATAGCAAACAAATACAATCCTTGAAACAATATAAGGCATAAAACCATCCTAATCAAAATTAGAAGTGTAATATTATAGTTCACGCAACACATCCATGGCAACAGTCATAGGGGCTGTTGGGCAATTCTTGATATAAGCCTTCTCTGGCAAATTTTGAAATTGCCAAGAAATGGTTTGTAATTATTTTAAGACAACTATTTGACATTAGGAATTACTAGATTTATGGATTAATAAAATAAAAAATTCTTGCATTTTTCTTCTGTTTGAATAGCCTATTGAAATACATCTGGAAAACACTAAGTCCATTTTATCAAACTAAACACACCTCAAATCCAATACAAATCATAGGCAACAGAGAAAACGAAGTCATTTCTCAAGCCACATAACTCCCAGGAACAATTTATTTTGATCCTAGATGACAAATGAAAAGCAACCATTAGAGCAATATAAAGCCTCTTTGTGTGAGACAGTATGAATGAAGTATTTTCACTGACAAGTACTGGAAATAAACAATTATTTAAAACAAGCTAAAGAGTGAGGTTACCAGAATTCAGAAGAAAAAATACTACTGTTTCTTTTTTTCCAAATGGGTTAAAAGGTGAGAATAATGCTTCTATTAGACCCACACAGAGCAACTCCCATTTCAAACCAAGAACTTCAAACCTGATCAGCTGGCCTGCAAGTCTGCTACCCATCATATTATGGATATTCATCTAACCAAGTAAGGATTCTCATAACTGGAGCACTATGTGACAAGTAGTCTGAATTGATTCGGGATGGGGTTGTCAATGGTACTTACAATGTTTGCAGCCTGAATATTACAAAAGTATAGGGAGAAACATGACATTTAGTTTTTATAGACTTGGAGAAGGCTATCTTAGTCTTTCTATTATTCATTTCATCTATTTCCTTGGGGTCCAAGACATTTTTCAATAGTCTCAAAGCACAATACATGAGTAAACCAGAAGTCTCATGGATGTAATGAACTTTTTTTTCTTTTATTAGTAGCTTGGTTATCACTTTAGTTTTGTCCAAGTCAACTACTTTTCATCCAAGTACTGTTTTCTGTATGTATTATAAAATCCTTACAGTGGTATTAGTTCTTATGATAATTATTTTCATAGAGTAGATGAAGTAAAAGAGAGAAGCAAGAGGTATAAGAAACATTAAATGCTGGTGGTAGTGCAAAGAAAAAGTGCTTTCACCAAGTATTCTCCTCAGGTCTTTTCTGTGGCCTCTTGCAATGTAGAGGCTGAAAGAGGACTAGACTCACTGTTAAAGGAATTGAACAGACAAAAACTGACTTTCAGAGGTCTTAAACTTGAGCCCATATTTGCTAACATCTATTCATAACGGCAAAAAAAGCTTCAGTGGAATTTCACAACATTCAGCACATGCAAATGTGAAGCAAGTATTACTTAGATTTACTCTGACAAGTGACAGAATATGGCCTCAGATCAAGTTTGTAAGACACCTCCAGTAAACTGCAGTGGTCTTCTCTGAACCCACTTCAAAATCAAGTGTGACAGGAAACAGCTGAGAAGGAAGCTTAAAAAGCCATTACATGATCTAATTTGACTGTGTAAAAACAGGGCAAAGTTCAATTCAGATAATTCTGCTATTTTTGTTGTTACAAATGCTTTCTGCTACTACAGCAATCAATACAAGAATGAGAAAGACCAACAAGGTGAACACGGGAAAAAAATATTGGATGGAAAAAAATGGCTTCAAACAGTTACTGATCTAGATCTGGGTTTTCCAAATTTAAAATATGATTTAGATGGACTGTGCAACTAAGTACAGCTGTTGCAAGCCAATGTCATGTATATAAAAACATACATAAGTTAATCTTGGTATATTAAGTGTGAAGTTCAGACCTCACTTTCAATGCAGTTTCCAGTTGCACATGACATTTAGATTATAGGAGCACTATTTCAACAGATTAATTTCCTCCATAAAATATATGTGTATTGAGATTTTTCAGGCACAGTTGTAGGGAGAAGACTACAGAAGGTGTTTTGGGAAATAAAGCAGTTGTCTATACTGAATTAAAATAATTTCACTGACAACTGCTAGAAAGTGTATGTTTTGAATCAGGGGCTTAAAGTTTGCTAGGCTAAAACACTAGGTAACATTTTTGAAGTTATATAAATGAAGCAGGAAATGGCAAGATGGTGAAAAACATCAAGGTGAACATTAAGTTGAAGAAGAGCTAAACAATTTAAAAATTCAAACTCCTAACTTAGGTTACAAGGGTCTTTGTTAGTGAGAGTCTCCAGAAAACAGAGGTTAATACTTTTAGTCAAGAGTAAAGCATGAGTAGTGCATAGGTATGGTCTCAGGAAACACAATAAGCAATTATTGATTAGTCAACCACTCCACATAAGCTTTAGATTAGGCAGAGTCTGAGCCTATTATTTTTACAGCAGTGCTAAATCATTCATCTCTTCCTATAATCTAGCTTTTAGAATTTAACTGTATTGAATCATGTAACTAGAAACTATGTCATAAGCAAAATTCACCAAATGACCAGAGGTTGATTAATTCTGGAGCTGCTTAAAAACAAAGCCCCAAGTTTCTTACAATATTTTGCATTTACAGAGGTATGTTATATGACTTATAAAACTAAGAACCAACACACGTTGAAAGTCAATAGTACTCAAGTACTGTAGACAAGTCAGAACTATTAAAATTTACCTTAGGAAGATATTGTGGGATAAAACCTCATTTTACTGCTATAAGCTTATATTGATCCATTATTCATCTGAGAGCTGCATGACCATGCTACTTATGCTACATAATTCCATTTATGTGGCTTTAATATCACATCTAAGTTCCCATTTCATATGTCACATAATTCATGAAATTTGTGGAGAAAGTTTGGTCTAGCTGGAAGTGTGGATATTCTGCATCATGACAAAGGAAGTCTCTCTGACGTGGGATGTGAAGGATCTCAAACACTAATCAAATAATCTATTACAAACAAAATATCTGAGCTACTAGGAAAAAAAATATGGTTTCATCCTATAAATTACAGCCATAATTTTTAAATTATTCCTTTGTAAAGCATTCCTTGTCAGAATGAAAATTATACACTTTATTCTGCATGGAATAAATTTTGGTTTGGAGGGTTTATTTTAAACTATTATATTCAAGATTGGTGAACAAAAATTTCATAGGTGTGTCCTGGTTTTGGCTGGGATAGAGTTAAATTTTGTCCTAGTGCTGTGTTTTGGATTTAGTATGAGAAGAATCTTGATAACACACTGATGTTTTCAGTTGTTGCTAAGTACCCTGCTAGTCAAGGACTCTTCAGAGGCTGGGAGGGGGCATAGCCAGGACAGCTAGCCCAGCTGGCCAACGGAGTATTCCATACCATATGATGTCATGCTCAGTATATAAATAAGAGGCGTGGTCCAGGAAGTAGCGATCGCTACTTGGGTATCGGTCAGCGCGGGTGGTGAGCAATTGCATTGTGCATCACTCACTTTGTATATTCTATTATTATTATTATTATTATTATTATTATTATTATTATTATTATTATTTCTTTTTCTTTTCTATTAAACTGTCTTTATCTCAATCCACAAATTTTACTTTTTTTTTTTCCCGATTCTCCCCCCCATCCCACTGCGGGGGGGGGGGGGGGAGTGAGCAAGTGGCTGTGTGGTGTTTAGCTGCCTGCCAGGTTAAACCACAACAAATTAAGTTGACTTCACAGCTCTCCTCTGTCCTTTCAGGCAAGTATTCACCAGGATTCAGGCTGAATCTGTAAAGCTGATCAAATTGCTTTAACTTCTAAGAATCCTATCACATGGTAATAGACTTTCCCTTTTTCCAAAAAGAAGTTCCACCTACTCACAACCTCCTTCCTTGCAGATGGCATGGCAGAGAGCCTGCACTTCGCTGCAGAGAATCCCTGCAAGCATCAGGGAACTTCCTCGACCACAGCGCCACGGAATGTAACACTTATTTCCCTTCTGAAAATCTTTCAACCTGAAATCCACAGATTACAGTCTGCTGACTGCTTCTAGTCTACAGTTGTTCTCAGAGATCCACTAGAGAGATGTACTCAGTTAATTGGGAATATACCCATCAGAAAGATGCTGTACTGGAATTCTCAATATACAAAAATCTGTTAATTTTTAATAAAACTGGAATGGATAAAGATTAGGCATTCTGGGGTCTTGCTCTAGAGCCACCAATCTGGACTGCAGTGGTCAGCCACACGGCTTTGGCACTTTTTATGACTGTTCTGTAATTTTCACAGAAAAGGAACAAAAAACATACCATGGTGACAGTTGTCAACTTCAATGAATACAGCCTGACTAACCTGGATCTTCAAAGCTTACACATTTCTTTCCGTCCGTCGCTGCCACCCTCTGGAGCACACTCACTGCTGGTTTCAGTATCAGCTCTAGCAAACCCTTCCTTTGCATTTCAGCCACATTTGCATCCTGATCATATCCAGCATGCCTCATGCCCCAGGTTTTTAGGGTCATAGCTCAGACTGACCTGCTGCCTGCAGAGGCAGCAAGTGTCAAAAGCTCAGACCCTATCAGCAAGTTTGAGATGTTGTCAGACACAGGAGGATATCCAGCATTTCATAGAAAAGGAATTATAGCTGTAACAGTCACTGCTGAAGGAAACACAGCTTCTACTGCCCTTCCTGCTCCTCATCTTTCTGTGTTCTATATTAGACATGACCAATAGCAGAAATCATGTTGTTATACAGTGTACAGATCCCAAAACACTACATTTTCCAGCAGTATTTCTCACCATTGTAAAAGAAAAATATAGAGTGGGCTACTAATCTACCTAATATACAGCAATGTTTAAAGAGACTGGAATTCACTGTCTTTTTCAGAAGAGAATACTCTCTCTGACTGCAAAGGGCAGTCAAATTGGTTACATGCAAATACCTATGTGACACAGGTGCTGTGTTTGAACAGGAACTGAAGAGTGTTAAGTTTTTAAAGTGACCAAATGTAAGATGCCATTCCCTTACCAGACACTTCCTAGTCAATTATGGTAGACGCTTGCAATAATCCAGAGTAAATTTGCAAGACATTCTTCCCCAACTTGGCTGTCCATTCTCACTCTCCTATTCCTTAAGCCTACTTGTTGGGTGCTGCTTTGTCTTTGGCAGCTTTACAGGACAGGAACTCTTACTGTGTTAGGAGTACCCACCTGTCGCGAATGAGTGGTTTAGAGGCCGCTTAAAGAATCACCATCAAAGATATTAGCAGAAAGTGATTTTAATAGAGATTTATAAAGGTGCAACCTAACAGAATTCGATGGCAAGGTTCACTCTATTACTTATTACATGGATGAAACTTATAAAGGAAAATCATCTAAGGGTTTATATTTCAGGGACTATATGTGTTTGGCAGCAGTCTAGGTTTCATTCACAATTTAGCAACACTTAATTATCAACTAATCATTTACAAACTTTAGTAAAGCTTAATCATTAACTAATTCAATATCTGCAAAGTGAGTTAGTAAGTCTACTACAATCACAACTTAATTACAGATTATGCTTACTATTAGTTCACACACACAGAGAAACATATATATAGATAAAAATATACAGAACGTATACCTGTTAAAAATTCCCCTCAATTTCAGTGAAGAAGTATTCACATCGAATGTCTAGGCATTCCCTCTTGTTGTGGTTTAACCTGGCAGGCAGCCAAATACCACGCAGCCGCTCACTCACTCCCCCCGCCCCCCCCCAGTGGGACGGGGAGAGAATCGGAAGGGTGAGAGTGAGAAAAACTCGTGGGTTGAGATAAAGACAGTTTAATAGAACAGAAAAAGGGAAAATAATAATGATAATGACAAAATATACAAAATGAGTGATGCACAATGCAATTGCTCACCACCCGCGCTGACCGATAACCAAGTAGCGATCGCTACTTCCTGGATCACGCCTATCATTCATATACTGAGCATGACGTCACATGGTATGGAATACCCCATTAGCCAGCTGGGCTGGCTGTCCTGATTATGTTCCCTCCCATCTTGTGTACCTAGCTCAGTCAGTAGGCATGGGAGCTGTCCTTGGACTAGGAGGGTACTTAGCAACAACTGAAAACATCAGTGTGTTATTAACATTCTCCTCATACTAAATCCAAAACACAGCACTAGGAAGAAATTTAACCCTATTCCAGCCGAAACAAGGACAGTATCCACCCCTTATTCTATACCATTTACGTCGTTCTTAGGTCTCACTTTTTTTTTTTTTTTAAATACATTCTAATTAACCACCACTATCTTTCTTTTTATATATACACATATATATATATACATGCACAGATATCATTCCCTTGGTCTATGGACTATCCCTCTAAAATGTCCACTGAGTTCATTTAGTCCATGACTTCGGGCTCCATCTGTCATAACAGTCTTTCAGGGCAGGAGAGATGGTGTGTGGTGTTGGACTGTCGCATCCTGAAGCCAGTTCTCATTTCGGTACTGCTGCACTCGTTCAGTTCTATCATCGTTGCACTTCGCTCGGTTTCATCGGAGTTAGTTCATTCTTCATTAATCTGGGTGATTTTCACTGCTATACCATTGATAGCAACCAAAGAAATAATGATATACAATATCATATAACAACTGACATCATAAAATTCAGTTCATTGGCTATTTTCACCCAAAATCAAATCCCCTTGAGGTACACACCGGACTTCCCCATCCTTTTGCATCACCCACCAAGGGCACCCAGGTCCTTGAGCAAAAGCAATCCCACGGATGAGTTTTCCCTTGCCAGAGGCAGGAGTAACCCAGACTCTCTTCCCCACCATATTTCTTATGTGCACGACAGGGACTTTATCCCCCTCTACAGTACGTAAGGGATTTGATTGGGCAGGGCCAGCTCGAGTGACAGATCCCCTAGTGTTGACTAACCAGGTGGCTTTTGCTAAATGTGTGTCCCAATGCTTGAATGTCCCACCACGCACTGCTCTCAGCGTAGTCTTTAGCAGCCTGTTGTATCGTTCGATTTTCCCAGAGGCTGGTGCATGGTAGGGGATGTGATAGACCCACTCAATGCCATGCTCTTTGGCCCAGGTGTCTAGGAGGGTGTTTCGAAAATGAGTCCCATAGTCTGACTCAATTCTTTCTGGGGTGCCATGTCGCCATAGGACTTGCTTATCAAGGCCCAGGATGGTGTTCCGGGCAGTGGCATGGGGCACAGGGTATGTTTCTAGCCATCCGGTGCTTGCTTCCACCATGGTGAGCACATAGCGCTTGCCTTGGCGGGTTTGTGGGAGTGTGATATAATCAAACTGCCAGCCCTCCCCCAGGTTCTCTACCCGGGCAGCAATATTGTGCCACAACACGGCAGCCCAGATGGGTTTACCTCTGCGCTGCCAGTTGTTCTGCTTCCACTGCTGCAACCACCCCCACAGGGCATTTGCCACCATCCATGAGTCAGTATAGAGATAAAGTACTGGCAATTTTTCTCGTTCAGCAATGTCCAAGGCCAGCTGGATGGCTTTCACCTCTGCAAACTGGCTCGACTCACCTTCTCCTTCAGCAGTTTCTGCCACTTGGCGTATAGGACTCCATACAGCAGCTTTCCACCTCCGATGCTTTCCCACCAGACGACAGGACCCATCAGTGAACAGGGCATATTGCTTCTCATTTTCTGGTAGTTTATTATACAGTGGGGCCTCTTCAGCATGTGTCACCTCCTCCTCTGGGGATATTCCAAAATCTTTGCCTTCTGGCCAGTTCGTGATCACTTCCAGGATCCTTCTATGACCAGGTGACCCGCCTAGTGGATGAGGGAAAGGCTGTGGATGTGGTCTACCTGGACTTCAGTAAAGCCTTTGACACTGTCTCCCACAGCATTCTCCTAGAGAAGCTGGCGGCTCACAGCCTAGACAGGTACACTCTTCGCTGGGTAAAAAACTGGCCTCACGGCCGAGCCCAGAGAGTTGTGGTCAACGGAGTTAAATCCAGTTGGCGGCCGGTCACGAGCGGTGTTCCCCAGGGCTCAGTACTGGGGCCGGTCTTGTTCAATATCTTTATCAACGATCTGGACGAGGGGATCGAGTGCTCCCTCAGTAAGTTTGCAGACGACACCAAGTTCGGTGGGAGTGTTGATCTGCTCGAGGGTAGGAAGGCTCTGCAGAGGGACCTGGACAGGCTGGATCGATGGGCTGAGGCCAACTGTATGAGGTTCAACAAGGCCAAGTGCCGGGTCCTGCACTTGGGTCACAACAACCCCAGGCAACGCTACAGGCTTGGGGAAGAGTGGCTGGAAAGCTGCCCAGAGGAAAAGGACCTGGGGGTGCTGATTGACAGCCGGCTGAACATGAGCCGGCAGTGTGCTCAGGTGGCCAATACAGTTAGAAATAGTGTGGCCAGCAGGACTAGGGAGGTGATCGTGCCCCTGTACTCGGCACTGGTGAGGCCGCACCTCGAATACTGTGTTCCGTTTTGGGCCCCTCACTACAAGAAGGACATGGAGGTGCTGGAGCGTGTCCAGAGGAGGGCAACGAAGCTGGTGAAGGGCCTGGAGCACAAGCCTTATGAGGAGCGGCTGAGGGAACTGGGACTGTTTAGCCTGGAGAAGAGGAGGCTGAGGGGAGACCTCATCGCGCTCTACAACTACCTGAAAGGAGGTTGTAGCGAGGTGGGTGTTGGTCTCTTCTGTCAAGTAACTAGCGATAGGACGAGAGGAAATGGCCTCAAGTTGCGCCAAGAGAGGTTTAGGCTGGACATTAGGAGAAATTTCTTTACTGAAAGAGTGGTCAGGCCTTGGAACAGGCTGCCCAGGGAAGTGGTGGAGTCACCATCCCTGGAAGTATTTAAAAGACGTGTAGATGAGGCCCTTAGGGACATGGTGTAGTGGGCATGGTGTGTTGGGTTGACGGTTGGACACGATGATCTTAGAGGTCTTTTCCAATCTTAATGATTCTATGATTCTATGATTATATGATTCCTGGGCGACTGGGGTTTCCTATTTGGGCCCGTTGTGTGATCAGTGCGACCCACTTACTCCACGTAGCATCGGTTGCATGATGTGTAGAGGGGACGCTCCCTTTGAACATCCAGCCCAGCACCGGCGGTCGGGGTGCCAGGAGGAGCTGTGCTTCAGTACCAACCACTTCCAAAGCAGCTCGAACCCCTTCATATGCTGCCAATATCTCCTTCTCAGGTGGAGTGTAGCGGGCCTCGGATCCTCTGTATCCCCGACTCCAGAACCCTAAGGGTCGACCTCGAGTCTCCCCTGGTGCTTTCTGCCAGAGGCTCCAGGTAGGGCCATTCTCCCCAGCTGTGGTGTAGAGCACATTCTTTTCATCTTGTCCTGCCCAGACTGGCCCAAGGGCTACTGCCTGAACTATCTCATGTTTAATTTGTTCAAAGGCTTGTCGTTGCCCAGAGCCCCATTTGAAATCTTCCTGGTCACGTGATAGAGAGGGCTTATGATCTGACTGTAATTTGGAATATGCATTCTCCAAAAACCCACCACGCCTAAGAAAGCTTGTGTTTCCTTTTTGCTAGTTGGTGGGGACATGGCTGTTATTTTGTTGATCACATCCATTGGGATCTGACGACGTCCATCTTCCCATTTTATTCCTAAAAACTGGATCTCCCGTGCAGGTCCCTTGACCTTACTTTGTTTTATGGCAAAACCGGCCTTCAGAAGGATTTGAATTATTTTCTTCCCTTTCTCAAAAACTTCTGCTGTGCTACCCCATACAATGATGTCATCAATGTACTGCAGGTGTTCTGGAGCCTCACCCTGTTCCAGTGTGGTGTGGATCAGTCCATGGCAAATGGTAGGGCTGTGTTTCCACCCCTGGGGCAGTCGGTTCCAGGTGTACTGGATGCCCCTCCAAGTGAAAGCAAACTGTGGCCTGCACTCTGCCGCCAAAGGGATTTTGAAGAACGCATTAGCGATATCATTTGTGGCATACCACTTGGCCGCCTTTGACTCCAGTTTGTATTGAAGTTCTAGCATGTCCGGCACGGCAGCACTCAGCGTCAGCGTGACATCGTTCAGACCACAATAGTCTACTATTAGTCTCCACTCTCCATTAGACTTTCGCACTGGCCATGTGGGACTGTGAAAGGGTGAGCGAGTCTTGCTGATCACTCCTTGGCTCTCCAGTCGATGAATCAGCTTATGGATGGGAATCAGGGAGTCTCGGTTGGTGCGATATTGTCGCCGGTGCACCGTTTTGGTAGCGATTGGTACCTGTTGTTCTTCAACCCTCAGCAACCCCACAACAGAAGGGTCCTCCGAGATACCAGGCAAGGTGGACAGCTGTTTACTTTCCTCCGTCTCCAGGGCAGCTATACCAAAAGCCCACCGGTACCCTTTTGGGTCCTTGAAATACCCTCTCCTGAGGTAGTCTATGCCAAGGATGCACGGAGCCTCTGGGCCAGTCACAATGGGGTGCTTCTGCCACTCATTCCTGGTTAGGCTCGCTTTGGTCTCCAATACAGTTAACTCTTGGGATCCCCCTGTCACTCCAGAAATAGAAATGGGTTCTGCCCCTTTATAGCTTGATGGCATCAGGGTACACTGTGCACCGGTGTCTACGAGAGCCTTACACTCCTGTGGGTCTCATGTGCCAAGCCATCAAATCCACACAGTCCAGTAAACCCAGTTATCCCTTTCCTCCACCTGGCTGGAGGCAGGGCCCCTCTAGTTCTGGTCATAGTATCCATCTCTCACTTCTTTCAAACGTGAATCAGGAATTTCTTCATTGCAATTACAATCCAAAGTAAGATCAGCCCTTCTACTCTGTCTGGGGAACTGTTCACTGGAAACTGGACCGTCGTGAGACAGGGTTTTCCTGACAACTGGAGCAGCATTTTTCCTGGGAGAACCCCCTTGTGTGATGATTGTTTTTCCTTGCAACTCACGTACCCGTGCCTCTAGGGTCAAGGTAGGTTTTCCATCCCACTTCCTCATGTCCTCTCCGTGGTCACGCAGGTAAAACCACAGGGTGCCCCGGGGTGTGTACTTTCGATATCCTCTCTCTTGAGGAGAAAAACGCTGACTCCTAATGGCTGAGATACTGGTCCGTACAGGTGGGGAATAGGACATACCCTCTTCGAGTTGCTGGACCTTCTGGGACAGTTTCTCCACAGCCCAGACAAGGGAGGAGGAGATAGTGTCTTCGAAATCCCGAAGTCTGCTAACTAAAACATCCACCGTTGGTGCTTCTTCCTCTGCCCAGGACAGTACTGCCAACGAACTGGCATACGATGCTGGTGCGCTCCGTACCAACTTCTGCCACATGGGTCGCGTGCACTGGACTTCATCTGGATCTTTGGGCGTTTGGTTGTTGTCCAGGTCACTATAAACCACCTCCAGCATGCCTAATTCCCTCAGGTACTGGATACCTCTCTCCATAGTGGTCCACTTGCTTAGGCGATATATAACATCTTCCTTGAAGGGATACCTTTCCTTCACGCCTGACAGCAGTCGCCTCCAGAGGCTGAGGACCTGTGTCCCTTTTCCAATTGCTTTGTCAATACCCGCTTCCCTAGCAAGGGATCCCAGCTGTTTGGCTTCCTTCCCCTCTAATTCCAGGCTACTGGCCCCATTATCCCAGCATCGGAGCAGCCAGGTAACAATATGCTCACCTGGACGACAGCTGAAATCTTTCTGCATATCTCGCAACTCACCCAGGGATAGGGATCGGGTGGTTTCCGTCTCGTTTATGAGTTCTTCCTCTTCCTCCTCCCCTCCTCGTGATGGCCCTGCTTTTCCATCATCCCTTTCTAAATGACCTGACTTCAGCTTCCAAGATTTCTTCTTCTGTACAGGGGCGACGGATACCAGCGACGGTTGGTCCTCTGGTTCAGCTGTAGTACCCGTCACGAGGGTTTGGGTAGCTGCAGTGCCTGTCGCAGTGGTTGGAGTGATTGTAGTGACTGTTGCCAGGGTTTGAGTGGCTGCAGTGCCTGTCGCACTGGTTGGAGTAACTGCAGTGACTGTTGGCGGAGTTTGAGTAGCTGCAGTGCCTGTTGCAGGGGTTGGAGTAACTGTAGTGACTGTTGCCGGGGTTTGAGTAGCCACAGTGGTTGTCGTGCGGGTTGAAGTAGCCGTAGTGCCTGTCGTGGGGGTTTGAGTAGCCACCGCGTCTGTTGCCGGGGTTGATCTCTGGACAGTATTCCTGAATAGTTGTTTAACTCTAAACAAGGCCTGAACCACATTCAGGAGACATAGCAATATGAACATGCTTGTTTGAACATCCCAAGGATATTCAAAATTCTCAAGGAATATTGTGGACGTCTTCATGAAGAGGATAGAAGTAAAAGGAGTTTCTGAAGATATGGAAGGGAAGGTGAACAAGTGGGAGAAAGTGTCTCATCCTGTCTCCCCCCTAAATTCATCCTCTGAGGTGAAGACGTAAAAAGTGTAATTATTAACAGTTTCCAAAAGATAGCTCCCAAAGAACAGGAATGATGGCAGTGCTGAGTACAGGCTCGTGACCAATAATTTTATCATAACATAAACCAGTGTCACACAGTATAGCAAAGCAATGACCTTAATCCATTTCCCAGAGATGACCAACCCCACATACAAACTGATAATCAGCAGTATAGACAGCCAGAAGATACTATATACCACAACTCCAAAAACAGATCCAACAACTCTGAGAGCAAATAAACCAACATTGTGACCAGCGAGTACTAAACTGATATAATGAATGCTTATAACAAATTTGTTACAACCTGTTCGGGTCAGATGTGTCGTTATCTCAACCCTTCGAGCCCCACGTTGGGCGCCAAAAAGGACTGTCATGGTTTAACCTGGCAGGCAGCCAATAAGCATGCAGCCGCTCACTCACTCCCCCCGCCCCTCAGCGGGACGGGGAGAGAATCGGAAGGGTAAGAGTGAGAAAAACTCGTGGGTTGAGATAAAGACAGTTTAATAGAACAGAAAAGGGAGAATAATAATAATAATGATAAAATATACAAAATGAGTGATGCACAGTGCAATTGTTCACCACCTGCACTGACCGATAACCAAGTAGCGATCGCTACTTCCTGGATCACGCCTACCCTTCATATACTGAGCATGACGTCACATGGTATGGAATACCCCATTAGCCAGCTGGGCTGGCTGTCCTGATTATGTTCCCTCCCATCTTGTGTACCTAGCTCAGTCAGTAGGCATGGGAGCTGTCCTTGGACTAGGAGGGCACTTAGCAACAACTGAAAACACCTCTCAACGGGCGAAAGGTTTGAGCTTCAAAGGGGACTCAGCCCAGGACCCGACGGTCCTCCGAATATCGTAGGCCCGAAAGATCGCAAGCTCTGAGAGGCGTCCCACTCAGAGGGAGATGCTGGGTGCAGCCGCTGCGGTCCAGGAGAGCTCAAAGGGCCTCACTTAGGACCACCGTTTATAGGTTCACAAGATGGTTAGCTTTAGTCATCCGTAAATTTCCATCCTGGCCACAGTCCCAGGTGGCAATTACTAAAAAATTCTCAAGGTTTCGGTGTTGTTCTACTGGACACCTGGGCCAGGCAGTAGGAGTATGTTCCCAGCCTCAGCTATGCAGAGTTTCTGATACAGTCAAGGAGTGCTCAACTGCCAGACTCAATACACCAAGGCCGAGGTTTCATGGAAATTTCTGAGATCAACAGGCAGCCCAGATCAACAAGTGGCCCGGGGAAGAAAGGGGGGGTATGAATGCACCACCACACCACCAAAGAGTGATTCAGGACTCCTGGTCCTGTTAGGACACAAGTTACCAATACCTAAAACACTTCTATTCAAAAATCAAAGATCAGAATAATGGTATAACAGTGTTATAATGGCTTCTGCTTCTATTTATTAAAATACCTCCCCAAGCAAGATATATCAAATAAAGCTAAGCTTATTTTTGCTACAGCAGTTATGCTTTTAAGCTCACTCTTTGATCCTTCTTTTGCAATTCATTGTTCTTTCTCACAGACTGAGAAGCTTGACTATGTCTCCCCATACACTACATTCTGGGATTTGCACAGGAATCTGCCTATTTTATTCTTCTCAGCTGATTCATGAAGTGCATAACTTGATTTGCCAATTTCTCCTCTGTTAAAACTTTGTCAGGAAAACACCTTCCCTAATAGTTGTAGAAAACATCTTATTTTGGGTGGCAGTTGCGGTACTTACCACTGCTGATTTACATCAGAAAATTGTCTTCTGGGTAATTAAAAAGATATACTATTAAACTAAACAAAAACAAAACAAAAAACCAAACAACCCCAAGCTAAACCAGCATACTAGCCAGTTCAGAGAAATCTGGATTAAGATCACTGATGAGGTCTGGTACAGCTTCAAAGTACTATTTCAAAGCAAAGCTAAATCATTTCAGTGCATTCACACAGGCCAGTATGGAGACAGATCTGGCTGAATACAGATAAAGTTAAAGTTAACCTTTATTAGGTATTATCAAATTGTACAGCCCTAGCAGAGATTCTTGCTTATGCCATATTAACACAAAAGAAATGTGTACAGCAGTATGAAAAACCAACCATCTTACTACAATAAACTAATTCCATCAGTGCAGATGAAGTTTAACATATACCCAAGAGCATGGTTGAGTCCAGGCTTTTATGAGGAGTAAGCAGGGGTTTCTATCCACTGCTACAACTCAGGTGATGCCAGAATGCTTTGCATTCCCCATGCAACAACCCCACTAGCTGTACCATACTGTGACTGGAGTCATCTTCCAAGTCATTATACCACACATGAAGCATTGCAAGAAATTTATTGTCAACAGGTGGCCTGTGCAGAGACACCACCATCTACAAAGTGCTGAGCATACACAGGTAACTGCACAGAGGCAGTAGTTCCAGAAGTTCTTCGATGGATGAACATAGGTCTACTGTATGCATGCCAACCTGATGCATTCACATTATGTCAGCCTTGCTGCCCAGGCAGATTAATTTGTTCATGACCAATAGCGACAGTTAGAAGTTCATCAGACCTTCCTGCATTGGCAAAGTAAATTTTCTTAACACAAAACCAACTAGAGTAATTGGAAACTGTGGTGGGTTGACCTTGGCTGGATGCCAGGTGCCCACCAAAGCCACTCTATCATTCCCCCTTCTCAACTGGACACGGGGAGAAAAATACGATGAAAGGCTCTTGGGTCGAGATAAGGACAAGGGGATCACTCAGCAACTACCGTCACAGGCAAAACAGACTCGACTTGGGGAAAATTCATTTAATTTATTACCAATCAAATCAGAGTAGGATAATGAGAAATAAAACCAAATCTTAAAACACCTTCCCCCCACCCCTCCCTTCTTCCCGGGCTCAACTTCACTCCCGATTTCTCTACCTCCTCCCCCCGAGCGGCACAGGGGGACGGGGAATGGGGGGTTGCAGTCCGTTCATCACACGCTGTCTCTGCCGCTCCTTCCTCCTCAGGGGGAGGACTCCTCACACTCTTCCCCTGCTCCAGCATGGGGTCCCTCCCACAGGAGACAGTCCTCCACGAACTTCTCCAACATGAGTCCTTCCCACAGGCTGCAGTTCCTCATGAACTGCTCCAGCGTGGGTCCTTTCCATGGGGTGCAGTCCTTCAGGAACAGACTGCTCCAGCGTGGGTCCCCCACGGGGTCACAAGTCCTGCCAGAAAACCTGCTCCAGCATGGGCTCCTCTCTCCATGGGGTCACAGCCTCCTTCAGGCATATCTACCTGCTCTGGTGTGGGGTCCTCCATGGGCTGCAGGTGGATATCTGCTCCACTATTAACCTCCATGGGCTGCAGGGGGACAGCCTGCTTCACCATGGTCTTCACCATGGGCTGCAGGGGAATCTCTGCTCTGGCGCCTGGAGCACCTCCTCCCCCTCCTTCTTCACTGACCTTGGTGTCTGCAGAGTTGTTTCTCTCACATATTCTCACTCCTCTCTTCCAGTTTTTCTTCCCCTTCTTAAATACGTTATGACAGAGGTGCTACCACCGTCGCTGATTGGCTCAGCTTTGGCCAGCGGCTGGTCCATCTTGGAGACGGCTGGCACTGGCTTTATCGGACATAGGGGAAGATTCTAGCATCTTCTCACAGAAGCCCCCCCTGCTACCAAAACCTTGCCACGCAAACCCAATACAGAAACTATGCAGTTGACATGCTTGAACAGCTGGGTTGTGAGAGAACATGATGCTGCTTCAGTTTGGACAGCAGCAGTATTTCAGCTTCATTTTATCAGTATCTATACTACCGTGGGTAGGAGACTAGAGGTAATTTCAGGGTTACATGTTCCAGAAAACAGAGAACAGTATCTTTTGGTAGAGATCCTCAAAGTTCTCATTACATGCTGAGATTGAGAAACACAGATTACAGGACATTTATGTAAATTTAGTTACAAGGAAATAATGAGTTCTATCAATAAAAATTATACTTCTGCCTTGGATTTGATTATCCTGGAACACAAAGAACAGTCAAAGAGGTAGGCACCGAGTTAAAACAAGCTCAAAGGTATTTACCCTGTTGCAGCAGATAGCTGAAGTTTAAGGCATTGCCATAACTTGAGCAGAAGTTTCCTTATGCTGATCTAAGGAACTTAAAATTAAAATAGGCTTTACTGTACAGTAGAGGTTTACTCTGAATGTTTTCTTAAGTTCTGTCTCTCAGGGAGCAATCACTCTTTATAAATGCATTAAGAATCAACTTACCTACCTTTACATGCAGTCATTATCAGTGTTAACAACTACACTTAAATTCTCCCAAGACAGAAGCAACTCATATTAAATCGTAATTCTGCTCACAACTGGTCTCCAAACTGTTGTATTCACTAATGGGAGCCAACAGCTCCAAGAGACATATAGAACCCATTACTGAGCGGAAACACTCGCTGAATTGGGTCCAGAGAATGCACGCATGCTCTGCAGCGGAGCAGCAAGGACATAACTTGACCATAAGAAATCAGGAAATAGAAACTGGGGAAAAACAAAAAAATCAAGTAATCCCTAAGTATTTGTCCTGGTTTCGACTCGGATAGAGTTGATTTTCTTCGTAGTAGCTGGTATAGTACTGTGGTTTGGATTTAGTATGAGAATAATGTTGATAACACACTAACGTTTTAGTTATTGCTAAGTAGTGCTTACGCTAGTCAAGGACTTTTTAGCTTCTCACGCCCTGCCACCAAGAACATGGGAGAGGACACAGCCAGCACAGCTGTTGCAAACTGGCCAAAGGGGTATTCCGTACCATATGACATCATGCTCAGTATATAAGCTGGGGGGAGTTGGCCGGGGGGCAGCGATCACTGCTCGGGGACTGGCTGGGCATCGGTCGGCGGGTGGTGAGCAATTGCATCGTGCATCACTTGCTTTGTATATTCTTTTATTATTATTAGTAGTAGTATTATTATTACTACTACTATTTTACTTTATTTCAATTATTAAACTATTCTTATCTCAACCCACGAGTTTTCTTACTTTTACTCTCCCAATTCTCTCCCCCATCCCACTGGAGGTGGGGGGAGTGAGTGAGCGGCTGTGTGGTGTTTAGTTGCTGGCTAGGGTTAACCACAACAGTGCTTTTTGGTGCCCAACATGGGGCACGAAGGGTTTGAGATAACAACAGATTAACTAGAGCGTATTAAGGAATTTATATCTGTAAACATTTTCTGGTCACAATATTGTTTCATCTGTTCTCGATATTAATTTATCTGATCTGCACCATGCTCTTGTTTTTACTGTACCTGTTAAAGATTGGTGTTGGTTTTTGCAGTCTGCTGTGCTCTGCAGTGATTAGTGATGTTTTGCCTGGGAGATTTGTTATTAAAACACTGGCCTTGAGCATAATCTGGTATTTAAGTTTAATACTGAAGCCATTACTGTATTTCGGGTACCACCTCATGGAGACAATTAGCAATTCTACCTCTTCCTCTGAGAGGTTTTTTATGGAGGAAATACAGAGTGGCACCTTCGCTACTTTCGTGTATGATGTTTCCTCCTTCATTACAATAACTTTTCAGTATCTTGAACATCCTTGGGTAGTTAAAATACTTCTATTGGTATTTCTTGGGAATATTGTTTCGGTTTTGTCTAAGGTTAATAAGCAATTCAAGAATATCATCCAGAGATCTGCCCAAGGCTGGATTGTTATGAGTGGCAGGGTGAGTGAGATAGTACGGGCAAGTACCTAGGACGGTGGGCACCCCCAGTATTTTGGAACTTCACCCCTGAACAAGTGCAGAATCCTGAAAAACTAGTAGAATATTTGGAAAAAGCATGCTGTCCCCCTGGCCATTCTAGGGAGACACAAATCACTGCAATGTGCTGGGGCCTGGCCCATGCCTACTGAGCCCTGTTCAACACTATTCAGAACCCTCAAGGGGGAGAGAAGGTCTCTGGATCTGACGACAAAACGACGAGCACTGCGGCTACTCCAACCCCGCGACAGGCACTGTGGCTACTCCAACCCCAGCGACAGGCAATGCGGCTACTCCAACCCCTGCAACAGAGAACAAACCTGTGCCAGTAACAGTCGCCCCTATACATAAGAAGAAATACACAAGAAAATCAAATCATTTAGTAAGGGATAAAGATGAACCGGGGCCATCACAATAAAAGGAGGAGGAAGAAGCAGAACCCATAAATGAGATGGTAACCACCCAATCCCTATCCCTGAGTGAGCTGCAATATATGCGAAAAGATTTCAGTCGTCGTCCAGGTGAGCACGTTGTCACCTGGCTGCTCCAATGCTGGGTATGCTGATTTTGGCTGGGATAGTGTTAATTCTGTTCATAATAGCTAGTATGGGGCTATGCTTTGGATTTGTGCTGAAAACAGTGTTGATAATATAGTTATGTTTTCGTTATGGCTGAGAAGTGCTTATGCAGAGTCAAGGCCTTTTCAGCTTCTCATGCTCTACCGACTGAGAAGGCTGGAGGTGCACAAGAAGCTGGGAGGGGGCACAGCCAGGACAGCTGACCCAAACTGGCCAACAGGATATTCCATACCATATGACGTCATTCTCAGTATATAAACTAGGGGAAAGCTGGCCAGGGGGCCGCTGCTCGGGTACTTGCTGGGCGTTGGTTGATTGGTGGCGAGGAATTGTCTTTCATTTGCATCACTTGTCTTCATTGGGTTTAATTTCTCTCTCTTTTTGTTATCTTCCTTTTCATTACTTCTTCTTCTTATTATTATTATTATATTATTTTATTTCAATTATTAAACTGTTCTTATCTCAACCCATAAGTGCTCCTCTGATTCTCTCCCCCATCCCACTGCTGGGGAGTGAGCAAGTGGCTGTGTGCTGTTTACCTGCCTGCCAGGTTAAACCACAACACTGGGATAATGGGTCCAGTAGCCGGGAATTAGAGGGTAGGGAAGCCAAGCAGCTGGAATCCCTTTCTAGGGAAGGGGGCATTGACAAAGCGATTGGAAAAGGGGCATAAGCCCTCAGCCTCTGGAGGTGACTCCTGTCAGGCGTGAAGGAAAGGTATCCCTTCAAGGAAGATATTATATGTCACCCAGGCAAGTGGACCACTATGGAGAGAGGTATCGAGTACTTGACGGAATTAGCCATGCTGGAGGTGGTTTATAGTGACCTGGACAATTATCTAAAGATCGAGATGAAGTCAAGTACACCCGACTCATATGGCGGAAATCAGTACGGAGTGCACCAATGTCGTATGCCAGCTCGTTGGCAGTACTGTCCTGGAAAGAGGAAGAAGAACCAACGGTGGATGAACTGGCTGGCCAACTCCGGCAATATGAAGAAAGTCTCTCTTCCTCCCTTGTCTCGGCTGTGGAGAAACTGTCCCGGGAGTTCCAGCAATTCAAACAGGATAGGTCCTATTCTCCACCTGTACGGACCAGCATCTCAGCCATTAGGAGTCAGCGTTCTTCTGCTCAAGCAAGAGGACATAGAGAGTACACACCATGGGGCACCCTGTGGTTTTACCTGCGTGACCACGGAGAGGAAGTGGGATGGAAAAACTACCTCGACCCTAGAGGCACGGGTACATGAGTTGCAAGGAAAAACAATCACAAAATGGGGTTCTTCCAGGAAAATTGCTGCACCAGTCTCCAAAGAGCAGTTCCACAGACAGAGTAGAAGGGCTGATTCTACTTCTAAACGTAATAAAGGGACTTTTGATTTATAGTTACAAGAAATGGGTATCAAATACGATGACCAGGACTAGAGGGGCCCTGACTTCAGCCAGGTGGAGGAAAGGGACAACTGGGTTTACTGGACTGTGTGGATTCGATGGCCTGGCACATCAGACCCACAGGAGTATAAGGCTCTAGTAGACACTGGTGTACAGTGTACCCTGATGCCATCAGGCTATAAAGGGGCAGAACCCATTTCTATTTCTGGAGTGACAGGGGGATCCCAAGAGTTAACTGTATTGGAGACCAAAGTGAGCCTAACCAGGAATGAATGGCAAAAGCACCCCATTGTGACTGGCCCAGAGGCTCCGTGCGTCCTCGGCATAGACTACCTCAGGAGAGGGTATTTCAAGGACCCAAAAGGGTACCAGTGGGCTTTTGGTATAGCTTCTTTGGAGACAGAGGAAACTAAACATCTGTCCACCTTGCCTGGTCTCTCGGAGGACCCTTCTGTTCTGGGGTTGCTGAGGGTCAAAGAAAAACAGGTACCAATCGCTACCACAACGGTGCACCGGCGGCAATATCGCACCAACTGAGATTCCCTGATCCCCATCCATAAGCTGATTCGTCGACTGGAGAGCCAAGGAGTGATCAGCAAGACTTGCTCACCCTTTAACAGTCCCACATGGCCAGTGCAAAAGTCCAATGGAGAGTGGAGACTAACAGTAGACTACCGTGGCCTGAACGAAGTCACGTCGCCACTGAGTGCTGTCGTGCCAGACATGGTAGAACTCCAATACAAACTGGAGTCAAAGGCACCCAAGTGGTACGCCACAAATGATATCGCTAATGCGTTCTTCTCAATCCCTTTGGCGGCAGAGTGCAGGCCACAGTTTGCTTTCACTTGGAGGGGCGTCCAGTACACCTGGAACCGACTGTCCCAGGGGTGGAAACACAGCCCTACCATTTGCCATGGACTGATCCACACCACACTGGAACAGGGTGAAGCTCCGGAACACCTGCAATACATTGATGACATCATTGTATGGGGCAGCACAGCAGAAGAAGTTTTCAAGAAAGGGGAAAAAAATAGTCCAAATCCTTCTGAAGGCCGGTTTTGCCATAAAACAAAGTAAGGTCAAGGGACCTGCACAGGAGATCCAGTTTTTAGGAATAAAATGGCAAGATGGATGTCGTCAGATCCCAATGGATGTGATCAACAAAATAACAGCCATGTCCCCACCAACTAGCAAAAAGGAAACACAAGCTTTCTTAGGCGTTGTGGGCTTTTGGAGAATGCATATTATAAATTACAGTCAGATAATAAGCCCTCTCTATCGAGTGACCAGGAAGAAGAATGATTTCAAATGGGGCCCTGAGCAACGACAAGCCTTTGAACAAATTAAATGGGAGATATTTCAGGCAGTAGCCCTTGGGCCAGTCCGGGCAGGACAATATGTAAAGAATGTGCTCTACACCACAGCTGGGGAGAATGGCCCTACCTGGAGCCTCTGGCAGAAAGCACCAGGGGAGACTCGAGGTCGACCCTTAGGGTTCTGGAGTCGGGGATACAGAGGATACGAGGCCCGCTACACTCCAACTGAGAAGGAGATATTGGCAGCATATGAAGGGATTTGAGCTGCTTCGGAAGTGGTTGGTACTGAAGCACAGCTCCTCCTGGCACCCCGACTGCCGGTGCTGGGCTGGATGTTCAAAGGGAGGGTCCCCTCTACACATCATGCAACCGATGCTACGTGGAGTAAGTGGGTCGCACTGATCACACAATGGGCCCGAATAGGAAACCCCAGTCGCCCAGGAATCTTGGAAGTGATCACGAACTGGCCAGAAGGCAAAGATTTTGGAATATCCCCAGAGGAGGATGATGTGACGCAGGCTGAAGAGGCCCCACTGTATAATCAACTACCAGAAAATGAGAAGCAATATGCCCTGTTCACTGATGGGTCCTGTCGCCTTGTGGGAAAGCATCGGAGGTGGAAAGCTGCTGTATGGAGTCCTATATGCCAAGTCACAGAAACTGCTGAAGGAGAAGGTGAATCGAGCCATTTTGCAGAGGTGAAAGCCATCCAGCTGGCCTTGGACATTGCCGAACGAGAAAAATGGCCAGTACTTTATCTCTATACTGACTCATGGATGGTGGCAAATGCCCTGTGGGGGTGGTTGCAGCAATGGAAGCAGAACAACTGGCAGCGCAGAGGCAAACCCATCTGGGCTGCCGCATTGTGGCAAGATATTGCTGCCTGGGTAGAGAACCTGGCTGTAAAAGTACGTCACGTGGATGCTCACGTACCCGAGAGTCAGGCCACTAAAGAACATCAAAATAACCAGCAGGTGGACCAGGCTGCTAAGATTGAAGTGGCTCAGGTGGATCTGGACTGGCAACATAAGGGTGAATTATTTATAGCTCGGTGGGCCCATGACACCTCAGGCCATCAAGGAAGAGATGCAACATATAGATGGGCTCATGATTGAGGGGTGGACTTGACCATGGACACTATTGCACAGGTTATCCATGAATGTGAAACGTGCGCTGCCGTCAAACAAGCCAAGCGAGTAAGGCCTCTTTGGTATGGGGGACGATGGCTGACATACAAATATGGGGAGGCCTGGCAGATATCACACTCCCACAAACCCACCACGGCAAGCGCTATGTGCTCACTATGGTGGAAGCAAGCACCGGATGGCTGGAAACATACCCTGTGCCCCATGCCACTGCCCGGAACGCCATCCTGGGCCTTGAAAAGCAAGTCCTATGGCGACATGGCACCCCAGAAAGAATTGAGTCAGACAACGGGACTCACTTCCGAAACACCCTCATAGACACCTGGGCCAAAGAGCATGGCATTGAGTGGGTATATCACATCCCCTACCATGCACCAGCCTCTGGGAAAATTGAACGATACAAGGGACTGCTAAAGACTACACTGAGGGCAATGGGTGGTGGGACATTCAAGCATAGGGATACACGTTTAGCAAAGGCCACCTGGTTAGTCAACACTAGGGGATCTGTCACTCGAGCTGGCCCTGCCCAGTCAAAACCCTTACGTACCGTAGAAGGGCATAAAGTCCCTGTCGTGCACATGAACAATATCGTGGGGAAGACAGTCTGGGTTACTCCTGCCTCAGGCAAGGGAAAACCCATTCCGTGGGATGCTTTTGCTCAAGGACCTGGGTGCACTTGGTGGGTGATGCGAAAGGATGGGGAAGTCCGGTGTGTACCTCAAGTGGATTTGATTTTGGGCCGATCCTGTTCAATATCTTTATCAATGATCTGGATGAGGGGATTGAGTGCTCCCTCAGTACGTTTGCAGACGACACCAAGTTGGGCGGGAGTGTTGATCTGCTCGAGGGTAGGAAGGCCCTGCAGAGGGACCTGGACAGGCTGGATCGATGGGCTGAGGCCAACTGTATGAGGTTCAACAATGCCAAGTGCTGGGTCCTGCACTTTGGCCACAACAACCCCAGGCAATGCTACAGGCTTGGGGAAGAGTGGCTGGAAAGCTGCCCAGAGGAAAAGGACCTGGGGGTGCTGATTGACAGCTGGCTGAACATGAGCCAGGAGTGTGCCCAGGTGGCCAAGAAGGCCAATGGCATCCTGGCCTGTATCAGAAATAGTGTGGCCAGCAGGACTAGGGAGGTGATCGTGCCCCTGTACTCGGCACTGGTGAGGCCGCACCTCGAATACTGTGTTCCGTTTTGGGCCCCTCACTACAAGAAGGACATGGAGGTGCTGGAGTGTGTCCAGAGGAGGGCAACAAAGCTGGTGAAGGGTCTGGAGAACAAGTCTTATGAGGAACGGCTGAGGGAACTGGGACTGTTTAGTCTGGAGAAGAGGAGGCTGAGGGGAGACCTCATCGCGCTCTACAACTACCTGGAAGGAGATTATAGCGAGGTGGGGGTTGGTCTCTTCTGCCAAGTAACTAGCGATAGAACAAGAGGAAATGGCCTCAAGTTGCGCCAAGGGAGGTTTAGGCTGGACATTAGGAGAAATTTCTTTACTGAAAGAGTGGTCAGGCCTTGGAACAGGCTGCCCAGGGAAGTGGTTGACTCACCATCCCTGGAAGTATTTAAAAGATGTGTAGATGAGGCGCTTAGGGACATGGTGTAGTGGGCATGGTGGTGTTGGGTTGACGGTTGGACTTGATGATCTTAGAGGTCTTTTCCAACCTTAATGATTCTATGATTCTATGAAAATAGCCAGTGAACTGAATTGTATGATGTTAATTGCTATATAATACTGTATGTCATCACTTCTATTGTTGCTATATGCCACATCAATGGTATTACAGTTAGAATCACCCAGATTAATGAAGAATGAACGTTAATGAAACCGAGCAAAGCGCAGCGATAATGGAACCAGAACTGGCTTCAGGATGCAACAATCCGACACCACACACCATCTCTCCTGCCCTGAAAGACTGTTATGACAGATGGAGCCCAAAGTCATGGACTAAATGAACTCAATGGACATTTTAGAGGGATGGCCTTAGGGATTAAGGGAATGATATCTGTATGTACATATCAGAAGACAGGAAAAGTGGTGGTGATTTATTGGAATGTATTAGAATATGTGAGACCTGGGCATGACATAAATGGTATAGAATAAGGGGTAGATACTGTCCTGGTTTCGGCTGGGATAGAGTTAATTTTCTTCCTAGTAGTTGGTATAGTGCTGTGTTTTGGATTTAGTATGAGAAGAATGTTGATAACACACTGATTTTTTTAGTTGTTGCTAAGTACCCTATGGTCAAGGACTTTTCAGCTTCCCATGCTCTGCCAAGTGCACAAGAAGCTGGGAGGGAGCATAGCCGGGACAGCTGATCCGAACTGGCCAAAGGGGTATTCCGTACCATATGACATCATGCTCAGTATATAAGCTGGGGGGAGTTGGTTGGGGGTCAGGAATCGCAGCTCAGGGACTGGCTGGGTATCGGTCAGCAGGTGGTAAGCAATTGCATTGTGCATTACTTGCTTTGTATTTTCTTTTATTATTATTATTTCAAAATACTAAATTGTTAGCACTTAAATCAATCTTTAGACCGATTTTTCTATAAATATTTTTCCTGCTAGTTTCAGTCTTTTGAAGCAGCTAGGACTAGCTTGGTTTCCCCCACTCCCTCCCAAATCTCCCGTTTAGCAATTCTTATCATACCTAACCAAAGGCTTTCTCTCCTTCTAAAAAAAAAAAAAAAAAAAAAAAAAAAAAAAAAAAAAAGAAAAACCCTTGTCTCTGTCTTGGACGGACTCGGGCAGCTCCCATTCTGTTAAAGCTCTTCTCCAGCCCCAAGTTACAGTTCACTCTCACAGGCATTTCTTCATCTTGAGTGCAAGGGTAAGCAGCCACAGAAGGTGATTCATTGCATTTCTGCCTTGGGTTTTTCCACACGTTTATACATTTTGTAGTATGGGTGCAAAGAGTGTCAATACTTTTCAGAACCATCAGATTCACTCTTGGTGCACGCTACACCTCTGTGAGTTTGCAGCTGACAAGGACCTCCATGTGAGCACAAATACAAGCACTCACAAACAACTGCATAAAACCCTCAAATTCTGCCCAAATTTCTAAGCAGAGAAAAACATATCCACGAAACCCCAGATGTGACAATCATTCACAAGGGAGGCTGTGTGTTACTCTTTGAATAGGTTCAGCAAAGATTTTTTTTTTTTTTTTTTTTTTAGGGAAGAGATGAAAATAAGGAACTCACAGTATTGTCTCTAGCATCCCAGGTTGTTTTTTTTAATAACTAAAATTACAGAATGTTATTTTGCCTTTCAAAGACTGCTTAGCACAGGAAAAATATTTTGCATCCTCTCGTATGTAATAATATGCAGCAGCTATTTAGGCATTCTCCATTCAATATTTAACATTTTGCACCATAATCCACAACAACCATCATTTATTTTAAATAATATTTCAAGTGTGCTACTAAACTAACATAATTATGGCATGAGTGGAACATATTACAGGTAAAGTAATAATGTTTTAAATTTAACTAAAACATGGTAAATTTTGAACTGTAAATATATTTATTGTACTTCAACATACTGGTTAGGGATGGATTTTTCTTCAAAAAAGCTTAGTTCTCCTTATATATGATGTAGATCATAAGTGACCAATATTAGGTAAATCTAACAGACTACATATTGGGCCAAGTGTAATCCTAGTTTACATTGTTTGAAATCTTCATTAACTACATTGACTGAAGTGATTGCAAATGTCACTAATACATATGAGATTCAATTTCAGATTAGTTTGTTTCTGAATTTAAATGCTTGTTGAAGGATAAGGCCACAAGCTAGCAGTGTTGGCTCTATTGTAGTTTTCATACATTTCAGCAGATCTTAAAGATGCAGCCTCATTTGTAACCAGTTAACTCATTACTTCTAGGTCACTTTTTCATCCCATACTTCACTAACACATTTCATTCCTCAGAATACTTCACTCTTGAGAAGAGTCAGCACAAAATGAACAGAACATAAAAATTTTCAGTTGGTAGTTTTGCTCCAATTTTCATCTGTACTTTCCTATAACTTGAAATGTAAGCTTTAGGCAACTGCTGCATCCTTTTAAAGTTTTCTTTTCTTTAAGCACTGTTTGCCCTGAATGATAGCCTTCTTGGATCTTTGAGACCCATTTTTGTAGGCTATGTGCCTACAAAATCTTCTGATTTTAAGACAAGTCTATTCCATGAAAGGAAGCTGTAATCATAGCTGATCATTACTTTCATAATTGCAGCTGCAGAAGTTAAAGGACTATAGAGCTTTTACAAAAATGTGGCACCTCATATTTCACATTTAAGATTTGCAGCAGAGTACCAATTTAAATTTTATTTTAAATATAAATAATTCCACTGAGAGGCTTCAAATACAGGGAAGTTTGGCTCGATATTGTTAATAGAAATAGTTCATTATAACTAGCACTTTGTTGAAATCTGTGCTAAAGATAATACACCAAAAAGATCTAATAAAACAAATTATAAAACTTTAGACTTGCTGAAATCTAAAGTCTAAATTGCAATTCTTCATCCCATCCAAACAAAATCTATAAAAGATACCTATTTAAGTAAAATAAAATTAAGGTCTTAGAGTTAGATGTATACTCAAATGACTTAATGCCATAACACTTTGTGCTATTATCATTGTTTTGTAGTCTCCATGGAGCAATGACTATATTTTTCTTGAACGCATTTTTATGCTGATTATACATATTGACCTCACTGAGATCATCCATTTTCCTTCCAAGTGTTGAATATTTTTGCTCTTCATGTACAGCATTTACTTCATACTTTCCCTGCAGGTGACTCTTCTCCATACATTCAGAGTGAATTGCATTGCACAGCTGTACCCCACACCTCATTATTATTATTATCTTTTCATTACAACTAGTATCAGCTGCCATGAGTTTCACCAAACAGATTCACCAGAGCACACTAAAAATAACATCCTCAGCAGACAAGTTGCCTTCATTTCTCCAAATTCCTTTTAGATTTAGAACAGCATTCAGAACAGTCACTTTCTTTTAACTTTGGACTCAATTTTACACCGAAATCCCCTTTGCTCAGGAACGTGCCATCAGCTTACAGCACACTCTGAGGAGGTTCCTTATCATATGTTAACTTATACAATACATGTTTGCTATGAATAAAACAAATTCGATATCAACCTCTAATAAAAGCCAAAATTTAAGAGATAACTCTTCGAATATTTTAGTTGTAGTTTTTTAACCCTAATTAGTTTTAATTCCACGACACAAAAGAATCTCTCTATGTGGTGTTGCAGATATCCCTTCCAACAAAAATTCCAAACTAGTTCTCTTCTAAAGTAATTGTGCACCTTTCCCCATTTATCAGTTCTCTGTTTCTTTCTGAAATTCTCTATGGGCATGTGTAAAATGATATAGAATCCTGAAGGATTCTAGCTTATTATAAACCATATAGGCCCCTGCAACTACTTTAAAGTTAGTTACATAGATGACAGAGCCAACCTATTTCTTGGTAATGCCAGATGAGCTAAAGGGAGCAATGGTCACAAATTGCTGCTTGGAAGGCTCAGGTTGGACATCAGAAAAATAAGGTTTTTTGCTAGGATCGTAGTCTAGCAGTAGAAAAGGCTACCCAAAGATTCTTGCAACTTCTATCCCTCAGATTTTCAAATCTCACCTGGCCAAGGCTCTGAGCAACCTGATCCAATTTTGAAGCTGGCCCTGCTTGGAAAAGTAAAGTCCAATAGCCCAACGTGTCCTTTTCAACCAACTTTTCTATTATTTTATGGACCCATATATGAACGCAAATGCCACATCTTCAATTTTCAGTAGCAAGTATCAAACAGGCACACTGGCTTAGCTAGTACCTTTCAAACAAATCTTTACTAGGTTAAATGGCAAGTGCCTCTGAGTACATGGACTAGGAGACTGAAAAAGCTGCAAAGACTATCATCTTTCTTATTACTGTTATCATGCAAAAAGCATCTAGATTTGCAATTCAAATACAAAGAGTATGAAAAGTAGGTAGCGTTGCAGCCAGAAGGGCAAACAATCTGTTGAGAGCTGTATGGGCAGGTACAGGGGGGCTCATTTTTTTATAGAGGCATTATCTGTCTTGGTTACATAGCATGACTTCAACTTTCCCTCTTCCTGAAATCCAAATCACCAGAAGTTGCATTGCCTAGATAAGTCACAGAACAGGAGTAATCTCTCTGCTGATTATACATTGGACCATGAACAGCGTTTATCTGCATACTAGCAAAAGAATGATTTCTTTTGCATTCTGTAGAATGTGAATGGACTTCCCTGAACTATTTAAAAAAGCTGCTTCCATTGTAAGCACATGGTGCTTGCCATGGCGGGTTCATGGTAGTGTGACATAATCAATCTGCCAGGCTTCCCCACACTGATATTTCAGCCATCATCCTCTATGCCAAAAAGGCTTTAGCTGCTTGCTTGTTTGATTAAGGCACATGTTTGACATTCATGGATAACCTGTGCAATAGTGTCCATGGTCAAGTCCACCCCTCGATCACGAGCCCATCTATACGTTGCGTCTCTTCCTTGATGGCCTGAGGTGTCATGGGCCCACTCAGCTATAAATAATTCACCCTTATGTTGCCAGTCCAGATCCACCTGCTGGTTGTTTTGATGTTCTCCTGTGGCCCGACTCTTGGGTACGTAGGCATCCACGTGACGTACTTTTCCAACCAGGATCTCTACCTGGGCAGCAATATCTTGCCACAATGCGGCAGCCCAGATGGGTTTACCTCTGCGCTGCCAGTTGTTCCGCTTCCACTGCTGCAACCACCCCCACAGGGCATTTGCCACCATTCATGAGTCAGTATAAAGATAAAGTACTGGCCATTTTTCTCATTCAGCAATGTCCAAGGCCAGCTGGATGGCTTTCACCTCTGCAAAATGGCTCGATTCACCTTCTCCTTCAGCAGTTTCTGTGACTTGTCCTATAGGACTCCATATAGCAGCTTTCCATCTCCAATGTTTTCCCACAATATGACAGGACCCATCTGTAAACAGGGCATATTTTCATTTTCTGGAAATTTATCATACAGTGGGGCCTCTTCAGCATGCATCACCTCCTCTGACGACACTCCAAAGTTTCGGCCCTCTGGCCAGTTCATGATCACCTCCAAGATTCCTGGGCGACTGGGGTTTCCTATTCGGGCCCGTTGTGTGATCAGTGCAACCCACTTACTCCACGTAGCGTCGGTTGCATGATGTATAGAGGGGACCCTCCCTTTGAACATCCAGCCCAGCACCGGCAGTCGGGGTGCCAGGAGGAGCTGTGCTTCAGTACCAACCACTTCTGAAGCAGCTCGAATCCCTTCATATGCTGCCAATATCTCCTTCTCAGTTGGAGTGTAGCGGGCCTCGGATCCTCTGTATCCCCGACTCCAAAACCCCAGGGGTCGACCCTGAGTCTCCCCTGGTGCTTTCTGCCAGAGGCTCCAGGTAGGGCCATTCTCCCCGGCTGCGGTGTAGAGCACATTTTTCACATCTTGTCCTGGCCGGACTGGCCCAAGGGCTACTGCATGAACCATCTCCCATTTAATATGTTCAAAGGCTTGCTGCTGCTCAGGACCCCATTTAAAATCGTTCTTCTTCCTGGTCACTTGACAGAAAGGGCTTACAATCAGGCTGTAATCTGGAATATTCATTCTCCAAAAGCCCACAACGCCTAAGAAAGCTTGTGTTTCCTTTTTGCTAGTTGGTGGGGACATGGCTGTTATTTTGTTGATCACATCCATTGGGATCTGACGACGTCCATCTTGCCATTTTATTCCTAAAAACTGGATCTCCTGTGCAGGTCCCTTGACCTTACTTTGTTTTGTAGCAAAACCAGATTTCAAAAGAATCTGGATTATTCTTCTCCCCCTCTCCAACTCTGCCTCTGCTGTGTTGCCCCATACAATGATGTCATCAATGTACTGCAGGTGTTCCGGAGCTTCACCCTGTTCCAGTGTGGTTTGGATCAGTCCATGGCAAATGGTAGGGCTGTGTTTCCACCCCTGGGGCAGTCGATTCCAGGTGTACTAGACGCCCCTCCAAGTGAAAGCAAACTGTAGCCTGCACTCCGCCACCAAAGGGATGGAGAAGAACGCATTAGCAATGTCAATTGTGGCATACCATTTGGCAGCCTTAGACTCCAGTTCGTATTGAAGTTCTAGCATGTCTGGCACAGCAGCACTCAGTGGCGGCGTGACATCGTTCAGGCCACGATAGTCTACTATTAGTCTCCACTCTCCATTAGACTTTCGCACTGGCCATATAGGACTGTGAAAGGGTGAGCGAGTCTTGCTGATCACTCCTTGGCTCTCCAGTCGATGAATCAGCTTATGGATGGGAATCAGGGAGTCTCGGTTGGTGCGGTATTGTCGCTGGTGCACTGTTATGGATTGGTACCTGTTGTTCTTTGACCCTCAGCAACCCCACAACAGAAAGGTCCTCTGAGAGACCGGGCAAGGTAGACAGCTGTTTAATTTCCTCCGTCTCCAAGGCAGCTATACCAAAAGCCCACCGGTACCCTTTTGGGTCCTTGAAATACCCTCTCCTGAGGTAGTCTATACCAAGGATGCACGGAGCCTCTGGGCCAGTCACAATGGGGTGCTTCTGCCGCTCATTCCCGGTTAGGCTCACTTCAGCCTCCAACACAGTTAACTCTTGGGATCCCCCTGTCACTCCAGAAATACAAATGGGTTCTGCCCCTTTATAGCTTGATGGCATCAGGGTACACTGTGCACCGGTGTCTACGAGAGCCTTATACTCCTGTGGGTCTGATGTGCCAGGCCATCAAATCCACACAGTCCAGTAAACCCAGTTGTCCCTTTCCTCCGCCTGGCCGAAGGCAGGGCCCCTCTGTTCCTTGTCGGAGTCTTCATTACTTGATTTTTGTAACTGCAGAACAGAAGTCCCTTCATCAGGGTCAAAAGTACGATCAGCCCTTCTGCTCTGCCCAACAGGAACTGGAGCAGTAATTTTCCTGGATGGATGCTTTTTGGCTGTTTTTTTTCCTTGCATTTCCTGTACTGGAGCTTCTAGTCTCCAGGTAGGTTCACCATCCTACTTCATCATGTCCTCCTCCTGGTCACACAGATAGAACCACAGGGTGGCACGTGGTGTGCGCCACCGGTACCCTCTCCCTTGAACAGAAAAAGGCTGACTCTTAATAGCTGAGACCTTGGTTGGTGTGGGTGAGGAAGACCTATCATTCTTGGATTGCTCGGACAATTTTTGGGTCAGTTTCTCCACAGCTGACATGAAGGCCCGTAGGGAGGAAGTGATATTATCTTCATATTCTCAGAGTTGTCTGGCCAGTCCATCCATAGTTGGTGCCTCCATGTCTGTCCAGGTCATTATCGCCAGGCTGTTGGCGTATGACATCGGTGCACTTCGTATAAACTTTTGCCACATGGACCACGTGCACCAGATTTCATCCGAGTCTTTGGATACCTGGTTGTCATCCAGGTTGTTATAGATCACCTCCAACACAGCTAATTCCCTCAGATACTGGATACCTCCCTCAATGGTGGTCCATTTGCTTCGGGAATTTGCAAGATCTTCCTTGAAGGGATACCTGTCCTTCACACTTGACAGGAGTCACCGCCAAAGACTGAGGACTCCTGCCCTTTTTCCAATCCCTTTGTCAATGGCCTTCTCCCTAGCAAGGGATCCCAGCTGCTGGGCTTCCTTACCCTCTAATTCCTGACTATTGGCCCCAATATCCCAGCATCAGAGCAACCAGCTGATAATTTGCTCGCCTGGTTGACAGGTGAAATCTTTTCGCATATCTCGCAGCTCACTCAGGGATAAGGATCAGGTGGTTTCTGTCTCATTTATGATTTCAGTCTCTTCCTCCTCCTGTTCTTGTGACTGCTCTGCTGTAGAACAGGCTGCCTCTTCTGATTCTCTCTCCTGCTCCCTCTTAGGAGAAGCTTCTTCATCCCTTACTAAATGAGTTGACTTCCGCTTCCATTGTTTCTTTTTTAATTATAGGGGCGACTGATATAGTTGAGGGCTGGGTCTCTGGTTTAGCCATAGTGTCTGTTGGTATGTCTTTAGATCCAGAGACCCTCTCTTCTCCTTTAGGGTGCTGAATAGTATTGAGCAGTGTTTGGTAGGTGCTGGCCAGGCCCCAGCACACTGCAATAAGTTGTGCGTCTTTGGAATAGCCAGGGCATCTTTTTTCAAACATTCTATCACTTCATCAGGATCATGCACTTGTTCAGGAGTGAAGTTCCAGACCAATGGAGGTGAGAAGTTCTCTAGATACCTGCCCATATTCTCCCACATTCCTTGCCACCCATAACCACACTGCCGTGGGGCCTGGGTCATATTCCTAAATAGCTTGTTAACCTTAGAAAAAGCTGAAACAACATTCCTAAGAAATACCAATAGAAGTATTTTGACTACCCAAGGATGTTCAAGATACTGAAGAGTTATTGTAACGAGGGAGAAAACATCACAGAAGAAGGTGGTGAAGGTGCCATTCTGTATTTCCTCCACAAAAAACCTCTCAGAGGAAGAAGTATAATTGTTAATTGTCTCCATAAGATGGTACCCAAAGTACAGTAATAGCTTCAGTACAAAACTCAAATACCAGATTAAGCTCAAGGCCAGTGTTTTAATAATAAACCTCCCAGGCAAAACATCATGAAGCGCGACAGAGCACAGCAAACTGCAAAAGCCAAAACCAAACATCTTTAACATGTACAGCAGAAAAAAGAGCATGGCACAGATCAGTTAAACTAATATCAAGAACAGATGAATCAATATCATGACCAGCAACTGTTAAAAGATATAAATCCCTTCTAATACACTCCGGTCAAATCTGTTGTTATCTCAAACCCTTCGTGCCCCACGCTGGGTGCCAAAAAGGACTGTCATGGTTTTAACCCCAGCCAGCAACTAAACACCACACAGCCGTTCACTCACTCCCACCAGTGGGATGGGGGAGAGAATTGGAAGGGTAAAAGTGAGAAAGAAACTCATGGGTTGAGATAAAAACAGTTTAATAATTAAAAAGAAATAATAATAATAATTTAATGGAAAAGAGGAAGGAAAAAAAAAACAAAGAGAGAGGAAAATAAAACCTAAGAAAGACGAGTGATGCAAATGAAAATAATTGCTCACCACCAACCAACTGATGTCCAGCCAGTCCCTGAGCAGCGGGTCCCCCCACCAACCTCCCCCCCAGTTTTATTGCTGAGCATGATGTCATATGATATGGAATATCCCTTTGGTCAGTTGGGGTCAGCTGTCCCAACTCTGTCCCCTCACAACTTTTCATCACCCCCAGCCTACTCGCTTGGCAGGGCAGCGTGAGGAGCAGAAAAGGCCTTGACTCTGTGTAAGCACTGCTCAGCAGTAACTAAAACATCCCTGTGTTATCAACACTGTTTCCAGCACAAATCCAAAACATAGCCACATACAAGCTACTATGAAGAAAATTAACTCTATCCCAGCCAAACCCAGCACATTCTCCACTCCTTATTCCATACCAGTACAACAACTCATTACCATGTCAATGCAAAAATCCAGAAGGGTAACATTTTGAACAAGCAGAGAGAGATGCAAATTCCACTTAATTTGCTCATTATGTTGGGAAAGCACACAAATGCCAGTTTCTACCTCATTACCAAACATCTGCAGGTTTAAAATGAGCATCCCCTTATCAAATAAAGGAAAAAACCCCTCCAACCATATCAGTTTCAGCTAACTCTGAATGCTTATCTCCATTTTAAAAACAAAGTCTTTATCCATTGGAAAGTACATTTAGCTATACATTTGAAGTACAGGCTTCATCCCTCCTCATCTTTGCTGTCTACACAGTAGAGATGTAGTGTAAGCTAGTTACCTATGCTCCCCCTCTACAGTCAGAGAGAGAAAGGTATCTCCAGAGAACAGTTTATTCTACCTGTTTTGGCATAAGGTGAACCACAATAGACCACTGAAAGAGCCTACACAACTAACAAACCAGAAACCCACTTCACAAGACTAAAGATAAATGAAGATGAATTCCATGCTATAGTAGAAAATGAGGCGTATTTGAGATGACGCTAAAGATTAGAGTTCTGCTTTACAGGTGCTGCTTTAAGACAGCAAGCTGTAGCAGAGATTTCACAGGCGCATTGATTTGTTAAGCTATATGGATAGCTGGCAAGTATAACCCCATAAGTAATCATGAATACAATCATTTGCAAGTACAACATGATACCCACGGAAAGAATTAGTTTCTCCAGGCCAGTCCTTTTAAAATATGTTTGTACAACCTGTTGTAAGTAGAGATGAACTGACCTCAAACCAGCCACAGAAGGGCAGTTAACGCAGTGCCGAACTAGAAAAAAATAACTCTGCAGAAGGCATAAATTAAAAGGTAAACTGAGCCAAGTAGAAGTTAAATTAAGTGCATTTGAACTACAGCCTTACTGACCTACATCCCCAACTACAGCAAAGTACAGAGCTCTGAAAAAAATTAAGAAACCCAGAGCAGAAGGGTTGGTTCAAGACAGGGCAATACAAGAAGAGAGAACTAACAAACACAGCAACACCAATTAACATTATGTTTTAGTTATTGTCTTTGAGGACCAAATTCACATAAGAAACAGCATTCAAATTCCTATAAAATTTTCAGTGACTAAATCTCTCACCTTAAGTTTGGAGAACAGTGAATTATTCACTTCTTAGTCCAATGCAATAGTAAACCTTTGAGAAGTAAAAACCAATAGCTGTACCTAATATATGGGCATACTTGTAATAGCATCTATGCTTCATTAGAATAAAATAAACCACTAAATACATTTTCATACCTCTAATTCTCTTCCAGCCCCATCCCCCCCAAAAAAGCCCCAAAACAAAACAAAACAAAACAAAAACCAGAGCTTGAAAGCTTCACTACATATTCTTCCATTTCCAAGATAAAGGCCCCAAACAGAGACTGACTGTTCCCACAACATATGTAGTGTCTGAGCATGCTTCTACTTGCACCTGAGCAGCAGAAAACACTGGAAATTGAAGAGGCTGTCAGGTGCTTTGCTGCTTGTGCTCAGGGACAGTGATACTGCACTCTTGTATAACCATGGATAACATTGCTGTGAGAAACAGCTGTGAGAAGTGTGAGCCTATCTGCTCCACACACCCCTTTGCTTAGGAGCTGTATTTAAGCTAAGGCATGTGCCCTTAGTCCTTGCTTGAGCTGTTCTGCGGTGTGTATTGGTCTGAGCAGAACCTGATATGCACATTTGAGTTGGTGACCTTAGACCTGCCCCATCACTATGAACTTGCCCAGTAATCTGGACTCTTAGCTGAACCCAGCTGCTACCAGACCTGCCCTGCTTGTTGTATTTGGGTATGACTAAACAAAATAGGTCTCTATGGCCTAGACTGGGAAGGAGAAGGAAAGATATCATGAAAGGTCTATAAAATCATGACTGGTGAAAGAGGAGGTGAATTCAGCTTGACTCAAACAATCATTTGCAGCTGTTTCCTCCACTCAAAAAAATCAGGTAGAAAAGAATTGTATTTTAAATTCACTTATTTAAACTTGTTTTATTAAGGGAGAATGATAGGGACAATTACACTGGAGGAATATCTAGCCTTATGTTTCAAGGCAGAATAGAAACAGGGAGATGTACTTGGGGAAATAGAAATGGCTTGAAAGATCCAAATACTTTCCCCTCTCAATCATCAAAATAAGAAACAAAATTATTATTTCTTCTAGAAAGTATAAGAACTTAAACCTTACAATGATTTTACGTGATTAAGAATCCAATTAAATGACAAAATATAGTACTAAGAGTAAATTAATTAATCCTGCATTTAAATGCATGAATGCCAGCTGCGTGTCTATACTCTGATTTAGAAATACAGATTTAAAAAACAACATATAGACATTTAAATTAAATCCTCAGAACCTAGAATCCAAAAATAAGTCTTCAGTTTTATTAAATATCCCCATTTGAATACTGACCTCTAAGTCATATTTGCAACTTTGAATTTTGTAGTATTTCACTGAGTTACACTTATCTTTGGGTCCCCATAAGGACCATGTTCAACAATTTTATTCTGCTAGCACAGTGGGGTGCTAGAAATAAAGGCAGAGCTTGCCTTTTCAGAAGATAATGTACTCCCACAGACTGGCCCATGACCATGGGAACTATGGACTGTCACAAACCTCACCATTTCCTGCTCCAACTGCAAAGTGTGTTCCCGCAATCTGTTTTTATGTCAGATGTACTGACATACAGAACAGTCAGATTGATCTATCTATTTGTGTACATAAAACTACAGAAGACACTTTCCAACTGCATACACTTCCCTCTCAGGGGAAGAAATGAAAGATGGTAATCAATTTGCTTAATGCATTACTTGAATGCACTCAGGCTCAAGTGATAAGAATAGCAAGAGTGCATGAAGCCTGTATTAGCAGAGTAGGATATCAAAGCAAATAATTGGTAGAGATGTTACCATCCCACTAACACCTTCTCATAAAGAATATTAATTACTTTTTGAAATTACCATTCTATGCTCATGCAGTAAAAAAGTCTGGCTGTTGGTTTGTTTTTCCTTCTTAAGTTAATTTGGTTTTTTGTGAGTTATTTCACTAATAGCATTTGCTTGATTCAGTGAAGTTCTGGATAGCTGTTACACAAACAACCATTTCCCTCAGTTCTAAGGTTCAGTGCTCTAGATCTTAATTTGCTCATTATTGGAGTCTACCATCTTGAATCATATACTAGTTTTTGTGATTTGGATATGTTTTTATCTTCAACTTGTGAAATGCAGATAAAGAGTCAATATAAAATGCTGACTTGTCAGGTGCTATTCCAGCAAGTGTTTCAAGATTTCTTTACTGTTTATTAATGATCTGTTAAGAATACTACTGTCATGCACAATACTTTCCAAGCACAGAAGGCAGACAAGGTTTTCCCTCTGGAAATTTGGATAAGCAAGTTCACAAATTATAAAAGTCTGGGTGGTAGATAGGGAGGAGGTATTGCAACAGAAATACAAAAACACAGTACATAATATTCTGTTGCATGTGATGAATAACCATTCAGTTGAAAGAGGCTGACATTTACATATCTCACATCCAATTTCTAGTACAGAGAAAAGTGGCAGAAGGTGAGCATACCTACAGATTCACCCTCCAGTGTTTTCAGGACTGCAGCATGGGTCTGAAATAATCAGAAAATACTATTTTTTTCTCATTTATTTAATGTTGTACTTTTTATGTTTAGCCTTTTGAATATCAGGCAGAGACCCACCATGGAAATAATTAGTGCAAGCACTGTGAATGCAAAGGTCAGCATAAGCAGAAATAACTAAGTAGTCCTGCAGTTCAGTTAGCCTGAAAAACTAAGCTCTGTTATCTTACATGTAATAAAGGTACTGAATTGAAGCTGTCTGTGACAGTTCTAAATTATATCTCTTAATCTAAAATGGGTTTGTAATTTTCTGGACAAAAAAAAAAAAAGTTGAGCCCAAAAAAGAACTTATCTAAACATACCTAAATAGCCCCAAACCTTAACCCAAATCCACACTGAAATTATCAGACAATAACTTTGTCAAGCCAAAGGTGGAAATTAAAGGGTCATTAAGAAAGAAGCATGATATTTGAAGTATCGCACAATAGAAGTCATTTATCACTGTATCTCAAAGAATCATTTCACCTAAGCTAAATCCTGTATGTTTAGTATTCAGGAAGTTGACAGCAAAAGCAAAGTGGAATTTTGTTTATCCACAGTAACAATTGATGCATTATTCCTGTGCTAAAATAATCAGCTATGTGAGACAGACTTGTTTATGCAATATTATACACTATCACTGGGAATTTACTTGATGCTGGGAAATATTTTTGAGCATCTATCAATTGCATTTCAAGATTACTGAACATCTAATTTTCAACAGCATAATGAAAAGGTTATTCTGGCTGCTTTTGGAACTCTATGATCAGAAAATAAGTTCACATTGAACATGGGCATTTCTGTTTATATATAAATCACTACAACTTTTCCTTTCTATATCTGGATACTCAGTTCCCACTGTGGCAAAGAAAATGGCAAGCACACCTTGGTAAACATCTCAATCCTACTCATGACTCTGAATACCTACCTATAATTTATGAGAAACCTAAAAGAGAGGTGGATGTTCAAGCAGCTTCCAGCAATTACAAGAGCCATCAGTTTCAACACATCTAACTGCTTTGATGATCCCAGACTCATTCAGGCATTCAACTCCCAATGATTTCAGTAGAGGTTGAAGTGCATTCGAGGATCTGGGCCAGAGTGCAAAATATCAGTGCTAAAATTGCACAGGCAATCTTCATGAACCAGATGGCTGTAGACAAGTTGCCTTTAGCTATTTGCCTTTCTGGTCTTTTTAACAGACAGAAACATTTAATTTGTACTGATGTGTCTTGGCATAAAGAAGAATTCCCATCCCCATATCTTCAAGTCCAATCAATTACAGTAAACATAAAAATAGTGATTTTTTAATATTACCAAGTTCAAATTGTTTGGTTTTGGTGTATAGCTTGTTTTGGTGTATAGCTTCATGTCAATGCTCATAAGTGGGACAATTCCCATCCCTAACCACTGGGAGGTAGCAGATGTATTATGCATTCATCATTTATAGATCTCTAGAACTGTGCTTGGTACATCACCTAATATATAACCCTGTTGATCCATGCTGCCTAAGGATGTTTCTGTTCTCTTTAGATTTACGTAGTTTTGTTGAAAATGGTACATTAGGTGCATTACAATTAAAAAAAAAGACCCTCATATTATATATAAAAACTTAGATATGGTGGTCAAAATTTCTACAAGAAGGCTTTGAGCCGCTACTACTGAAAATGTTAGTAAACAAGTTGCTTTTTGAAATTTGTTTTCAACATCTGTTGGAAAAATGATTCAATGGTTTGGATTCCACATAGGATTATCTCTCTAATATGATAGCCGTTCTCTTTTCTTGCTCTTGTTTTGCATGAACATCACTTTTCAGATGAGAGAGAATTTCTGGGCACTACAGATCTTGCCATTTTACTTGGTGAAATGTTACACAAACAATTAAAAAAAATCACCAATTCAAACACTGTCCCGATAAAGTATTTTTCTTTGTATTTAGTTTTTCTAGAGAATAAAAGAACAATACTGCTGTAACATTAAATAATCAGTGTTTATTGGGTGACTAAACACCTTAATCAGAGAAATTAGTCTGAACATATCACAAGAAAGGGCTACTGTAAACATTTCAACACTTTGTTGTTCTGCAAATATCAGGAGAATAGCTCTTTCTTTCATATTGTTTATTAAAATGTAAAAAAGCCCACTTGCACAAATGAATTATGGATAAGAATGGAAAAAATGTGTCATACTAAAAATGTAGCTGGATTTTGTTATCCCTTGAATAAGATCATGTGAGCAGCTCCACTGACTTAATTTACTCTGTTCAGTAAGGACTGCAAGATGAACAAGAGATACTACAACCAGACCATAATTTAGGGTTACATCCTGAGCTGGTAATGCCCAAGACTTGAATTACACACTAATGTATGGGAGTAAGGGGGAGTTACAAATAAGGATGTGCAATTCTCTTTCAACATGCTAATTATCAACTTAAAACAGCAACATAGCTTGTCTTCATAATTTCTTCTTTCTCCTAAGAAAATCTGTAATTATTTTACCCTACTCAATGTATTTATTAAATAAATCTAAAGTTAATCACATGGTATATGGTACTATCCCTAACTTTTCCACAATATATATTGCTTCCTAAACAAAACAAGGCTGGACGACAGCTGAGTAAAGTGAAAGTTCAGAGCAAAATTTTAGAAGGACATTTCTTCCTGCTGGATTTTCTATATATTCTCTCATTTCAAACTGAACTTGAAACAAACTGATTTTGCTTCAAAAAAATACTTTGAAGTTCTGTTGTCCTCCTTCTACTAAGACTTTGGTGTGCTTCACATTGCACTTTGAGTTACCACTCACACTGTCACTAGTTTAAGTGATATCATTATGTCATGGTTTAACCCCAGCCAGCAACTAAGCACCACACAGCCGCTCGCTCACTCCCCCGCAGTGGGATGGGGGAGAGAATCGGAAGAGTAAAAGTGAGAAAACTCGTGGGTTGAGATAAAGACAGTTTAATAAGTAAAGCAAAAGCTGCACACGCAAGCAAAGCAAAACAAGGAATTCATTCACTACTTCCCATCGGCAGGCAGGTGTTCAGCCATCTCCAGGAAAGCAGGGCTCCATCACGCATAACAGTTACTTGGGAAGACAGATGCCAACACTCCGAACGTCCTCCCCTTCCTTCTTCTTCCCCCAGACAACTGAGCATGACGTCATATTGTATGGAATATCCCTTTGGTCATTTGGGGTCAGCTGTCCCATCTGTGTCCCTGTATTGGGTTTGCATGGCAAGGTTTTGGTAGCGAGGGGGCTACAGGGGTAGCTTCTGTGAGAAGTTGCTAGAAGCTTCCCCTATGTCCAATAAAGCCAATGCCAGCCAGCTCCAAGACGGACCTGCCACTGGCCAAGGCTGAGCCAATCAGTGACGGTGGTAGTGCCTCTGTGATAACATATTTAAGAAGGGGGAAAAAAAACCTGTGCAACTGCAGCCAGAGAGGAGTGAGAATATGTGAGAGAAACAACTCTGCAGACACCAAGGTCAGTGAAGAAGGAGGGGGAGGAGGTGCTCCAGGCGCTGGAGCAGAGATTCCCCTGCAGCCCATGGTGAAGACTGTGGTGAAGACCATGGTGAAGCAGGCTGTCCCCCTTGCTACAATATCAGACAAAACACATAGCTATACAATACAATAAGATCCTTATTTTAGTAGTCTTTCTCAATTTTTATTAATTTATTTATTTTATTTTATTTTGAGGTGTGGAAATGTCGATAAGAACACCACTTAGTAATGCTAGATTCTGAAAATCCAGAAATGTCGAATAGATTTTAAAAGTTCCTCTAGTCTTCTCAAATCAAAAGCTTCAACAGACCATATTCATTCCTAAAACAATCAGTTTTCATCAACCGATATTTTTTCTAAGCATGGCTGCCTAGCAAATGTGGTGATGGCCACTTTTTATGATAACACAAGATATAAGAGTCAACAGTCAAATTATTTTCTCAGCCTGAGGAGGTTTTTAACCATTAAGCTCTTCTATCTGCCTGGAAAGTAGGATAGCAACACTTTAAAACACCTACCTATTTCCCAAGAAAGGAATTCAAGATTTGCTAAGCCAAAGAGAAGGAAGCTGGAAGTCAGTTATTAGGGCTGTCATTCCTGAGGGAGGAAAAAAATCTGTGTTCTATTATTATTCACAGAATTAGCTCTTTATTTCATCTACTGACCTTCCAAGAAGACCTGGCCAATTTTCCATTGAAGTGAAGTGAAGAAGGTAAAGGGTGGAAGCTCAAGCCTTTCTCTTAATTAATTTAATCTCCGTACCCTCAACTGTTTTATTACTAGCTTGCCTGTGGATTTTTACAACTCATTAATTGAAATGTCAATTCACTTCATGCCTAGGAAATCCAAAAAGCTTTCTTGACAGTAGTACAAGATCTTCACAGAAATCACTTCATCACTGAAGATCTCATCGCAGGGTGGAGTCGCCTTCAATGAGGTAGTTCTGAGGACAAAACCTGCATTAGAGGAGTGAGAGAGGAAGAGACTCTTTGATTTGGGAAAAAGTAAGTCTTACTGGTTTTGGTGAACAGCTAAGATGGTGAATTCAATCCCTTCTGCAGAGGAAAAATTTTTAGTCCCATTAGTTGTGGTGGAATGCAGATGACACTGCAATTTTATTATATTTCAAAAATATTTTTGGTAATTATGCGATCAATATTGAAAACCTTTTGCCGTAAGAAGAGTGCTCATTTTATTGAAAAATAATATGTATATAAGTCATTTTATATACTTAGATTTTAGAAAGGTGCTGACATTCTCTTCCTGTGAATTTTATGATTTGCTTAAGATTTAGAAAGCACTTATGGCAAAAAGGGTTTGAAAAAAACCATCAGCATTATTTCTTATTGATATAATCTTCAAACAGGAAATACTGCCAAGAGAGGACAAAGCAAGTAAATGAATAATTACTGTTATGTGGTAGACTTTTCTCACAGAGTTCTAGTGCTGACTTTGAATTATAATTGTCCTGGTTCCGGCTGGGACAGAGTTAACTTTCTTCCCAGTAGCTTGGGGGGTGTGCTGTGTTTTGGGTTTGATATGAGAGGAGCACTGATGGCCCATTGATGCTTTGGTTGTTGCTGGGTGGTGCTTGCACCAGGGACTTTTTTTTTTGGCCTCCCATGCCCTGCCAAGTGCAGGGGAAGCTGGGGAGGGGGGAGCATAGCCGGAGCGGTTGACCCAGCTGGCCAATGGGGTATTCTATACCATGTGACGTCATGGTTAGTATAAAAATCAGTGGGGGGGGGGGGCTCGCCCCCTGTTCATGACATGCGGTCAGCGGGTCGGTGAGCAGTTGCATTGTGCATTGCCTGCTTTGTATATTCTGCTATTGTTGTTGTTCTCATTGTTATTATTACTGTTCTACTTGGTTTTATTTCCATTATTAAACTGTTTTTATCTCAACCCAGGAGTTTTCCTACTTGTGCCGTCCCGATTCTCTCCCCCATCCCACCGGAGCAGAGGGGTGAGCAAGCGGCTGTGTGGTGTTTAGTTGCTGGCTGGGGTTAAACCACGACAGTCCTTTTTGGCACCCAATGTGGGACATGAAGGGTTGAGATAACAACAGATTAACTAGAGCGTATTAAGGAATTTATATCTGTTAACAGTTGCTGGTCACAATATTGATTCATCTGTTCTCGATATTAATTTATCTGATCTGCACCATGCTCTTGTTTTTGCTGTACCTGTTAAAGGTTGGTGTTGGGTTTTGCAGTCTGCTGTGCTCTGCAGTGATTAATGATGTTTTGCCTGGGAGTTTTGTTATTAAAACACTGGCATTGGGGGTTATTTGGTATTTGGGATTTGTAATGAAGCCATTTCTGTATTTTGGGTACCACCTCATAGAGACCATTAGCAATTATACCTTTTCCTCTGAGAGATTTTTTATGGAGGAAATAGAGAATGGCACCCTCGTTACCTTCCTCTATGATGTCGTCTCCTGCATTAAAATAACCTTGAACATCCCTGGGTAGTTAAGATGCATCAATTGGTGCTCCTTGGGAATATTGTTTTGGTTTTATCCAAGGTTAGTAAGCAATTTAAGAATGTCATCCAGAGATCTGCCCCAAGGCTGGATAGTTATGAGTGGCAGGGTGAGCGGGATAGCATGGGCAAATGCCTAGGACAGTGGGCACCCCCAGTGTTTTGGAACTTCACCCCTGAACAAGTGCAGAATCCTGAAAAACTAGTAGAATATTTGGAACAAGCATGCTGTCACCCTGGCAATTCTAGGGAGACACAAATCACTACAATGTGCTGGGGCCTGGCCCATGCCTACCGAGCCCTGTTTAACACTATTCAGAACCCTCGAGGGGAAGAAAAGGTCTCTGCATCTGATGACAAAACAACAGGCCCTGTGGCTACCCCACCCCCCACGGCAGGCATGGTGGCTACTACACGCCCTGTGACAGAGAACCAACCCATGCCAGTATCAGTCACCCCTATACAAAAAAGAAAATGCACAAGAAAATCAGCTCATTTAGTAAGGGATGAAGATGAACCAGGGCCATCACGAGAACAGGAGGAGGAAGAGGCAGAAGCCATAAATGAGATGGTAACCACCCGATCCCTATCCCTGGGTGAGCTGCGAGATATGCGAAAAGATTTCAGTCGTCGTCCAGGCGAGCACATTGTCACCTGGCTGCTCCGATGCTGGGATAATGGGGCCAGTACCCCGGAATTAGAGGATAGGGAAGCCAAGCAGCTGGGACCCCTTTCTAGGGAAGGGGGCATTGACAAAGCCATTGGACAAGGGGCACAGGCCCTCAGCCTCTGGAGGCGACTCCTGTCAGGCGTGAAGGAAAGGTATCCCTTCAAGGAAGATGTTATATGTCACCCAGGCAAGTGGACCACCATGGAGAGAGGTATCCAGTACCTGAGGGAATTAGCCGTGCTGGAGGTGATTTATGATGACCTGAACAACGAGCAGTTACCCAAAGATCCAGATGAAGTCAAATGCACCCGACCCCTGTAGCGGAAGTTTGTACGGAGCGCACCAGCATCACACATAGACTCATTGGCAATAATGACCTGGAAAGACGGAGAGGAACAAACAGTGGATGAATTGGCTGGCCAACTCCGGCAATATGAAGAAAGTCTCTCTTCCTCCCTACGGGCCTGTGGAGAAACTGTCTCAGGAGGTCCAGCAACTCAAAGAGGATGTGTCCTATTCTCCACCTGCACGGGCCAGTGTCTCAGCCATTAGGACCAAGCGTCCCTCTGCTCAAGAGAGGAGATATCGTGGGTACACACCCCGGGGCACCCTGTGGTTTTACCTGCGTGACCACGGGGAGGACATGAGGAAGTGGGATGGAAAATCTACCTTGACCCTAGAGGCATGGGTACGTGAGTTGCAAGGAAAAACAATCACACAAGGGGGTTCTCCCAGGAAAAATGCTGCTCCAGTCTCCAGAGAGCAGTTCCCCAGACAGAGTAGAAGGGCTGATTCCACTGCCGATCTTAATAAAGGAATTTCTGATTCACATTTGCAGGAATTGAGTAATGAATACTATAACCAGGACTAGAGGGGCCCTGCCTTCAGCCAGGTGGAGGAAAGGGACAACCGAGGTTACTGGACTGTGTGGATTCGATGGTGGGAGAAAGTGTCCCATCGTGTCTCCCCCTTAAATTCATTCTCCGAGGAGAAAAAAGTGCAATTACTAATAGTTTCTAAGAGGTGGTTCCCGAGGTACAGAGGTGATGGCAGTGCTGACTACAGGTACCAGATTAGACTTACGACCAATGATTTTATCACCTCATAAAACAGCGGCGAAATGATAACCTTGGCCCAGTTCCGAATAATGATAAACAGCACAACAGGGAACATATACTGCAAGCAAGGTATTACATGACCCAACATTGAGAGCCAGCCCCACAACTTTGAGAGCCAATACATCAACATTGTGACCAATGAATATAATGAATGCTTATAACCAATTTTGCCTTAACACGCTTTGGTCAGATCTATCGTTATCTCAACCCTTCGAGCCCCACGTTGGGCGCCAAAAAGGACTGTCGTGGTTTAACCTGGCAGGCAGCCAAACCCCACGCAGCCACTCGCTCACTCCCCCTCCCCGGTGGGACAGGGAGAGAATCGGAAGGGTGAGAGTGAGAAAAACTCATGGGCTGAGATAAAGATAGTTTAACAGAACAGAAAAAGGGAAAATAATAATAATAATGATAGAATCAACAAAATGAGTGATGCACAATGCAATTGCTCACCAGCCGCACTGACCGATAACCAAGTAGCGATCGCTACTTCCTGGATCACGCCTACCATTCATATACTGAGCATGACGTCCCATGGTATGGAATACCCCGTTGGCCAGCTGGGCTGGCTGTCCTGATTATGTTCCCTCCCATCTTGTGTACCTAGCTCAGTCAGTAGGCATGGGAGCTGTCCTTGGACTAGGAGGGCACTTAGCAACAACTGAAAACATCAGTGTGTTATCAACATTCTTCTCATACTAAATCCAAAACACAGCACTAGGAAGAAATTTAACCCTATTCCAGCCGAAACCAGGACATGAGCATGACGTCACATGGCATGGAATACCCCGTTGGCCAGCTGGGCTATCTGTCTTGACTGTGCTCCTTCCCAGTCTCTGCTTGGTAGCATGGAAGCTGTCCTTGACAGGGCACTTAGCAACAACTGAAAACATCAGTGTGTTATCAACATTATTCTCATACTAAATTCAAAACACAGCACTAGGAAGAAATTTAACTCTATCCCAGCTGAAACCAGGACAATGGCCCATTGATGCTTTGGTTGTTGCTGGGTGGTGCTTGCACCAGGGACTCTTTTTTTCGGCCTCCCATGCCCTGCCAAGTGCAGGGGAAGCTGGGGAGGGGGGAGCATAGCCGGGGCGGTTGACCCAGCTGGCCAATGGGGTATTCTATACCATGTGACGTCATGGTTAGTATAAAAAACAGGGATGGGGGTGGGGCTTGCCCCCGTTCGTGACATGCGGTCAGCGAGTCGGTGAGCAGTTGCATTGTGCATTGCCTGCTTTGTAGATTCTGCTATTATTGTTGTTATCGTTGTTATTATTACTGTTCTACTTTGTTTTATTTCCATTATTATACTGTTTTTATCTCAACCCACGAGTTTCCCTGCTTGTGCCCTCCCGATTCTCTCCCCCATCCTACCGGAGCAGGGGGGTGAGCGAGCAGCTGCGTGGTGTTTAGTTGCTTGCTGGGGTTAAACCATGACAATAATGTATTGTTTGTTTGGATCTATCTATGAGACACTAAAACCACTCACTATTATTTAGCCTAACACGCTGTGCTTGAGAGAATTTGTCTCTCAGCTGTCTATAGAATGTGACATGCTAATTTGAAAAATTTGCTAGTAGTTGATAAAACAGACTAGAAGATATTAAAGAATACCAGGTAGTGTTTTATTCATTTCAGAAACTCTGTGCCAACTGGCACATCAGCTTCCATTTATCCTCCTGGAAATGCTTTGCAACAGAGGCCCAGGAAAAGCTGAATGATTTATTCAGTCTGAGAGTACCAAGCCACAGAGCCCTGGTCAGTCCGTTTCAGAGTTCATTCTCAAACCAGTGCCCTCAGCTACATCCAGTTTTATTATGTTGAAGAGAAAGTTTGTGGAACATACAAAAATCTATTTTAAGGCTGTGAACTCTGTACCGTGAGCCCGTTACTGTTCCTATAACAATCATACATATTCTGCTATCACTGGTGTGAGGACAAGGCACACACTGAGCTGTGATTTGAGATTTACATAATAAGACAGAAGAAAGATTTTAGAGGCATTTCTTCATATTTTGGCATAGTTTTACTCAAGTAGGAGTGAAATTTATAGTCGTCTTTGTTATAGCAGGAAACTTCAATGTGGCAACCCTAAAAGGAAAACCTATCGATGCTACTGCAACTGAACCATGCAGATGTTATCATTATCCATAACTCAAAAAATTCAGTGACATTTAAATTGTTTCCTGTTAAAAAAAAAAAAAAAGCTTTTAATCTTATTAGTAAAGACTGAAACTCAAAGACAGTAATATTTCTCTAGATAATTTTTGGCAGTGCTATTCTGTCTAGATTGAATTCAATTTGCATGCAAGAGTACTAGCTCAAAGATTTTCATGCTCATAGTTTATACAGAGAATTTAGTTTATAGAATTTACTATCCATTTGAATTTGACTTTATACTTTGTAAAATTTAAGACACATGTCTCAGTGACACAATGAAAATGTGTGTCAGAATTAGATTCTCCTGCCACTTGTATTGAAATGAGGCCGTTAATTCCATTGATTTCAGTAGAATAATTTCTACTATATATATTTACATTTAAGACAAAACATTGCAGGTTTTATATTACAGGTAGTGAAGGCAAAACCTCTGGATTTGTGGCTGATATATTTAGCACAATCCTAAAATCATACTTTACAGTACATAATCATATGCAACCTTCAGATTAGCCAGTGGGGTGTGCTGAGCTAGTTGAGAAAAGTGAAAATTTAAAATCTCAACACTGAATTCATGAATTGGTTGTTATCAACAGCTTTGGCAGCTTATTAGTTGCATTAGATAAGGTTACATGAGACAGTATATGTAAGCTATATACGTAACCAAGATCAGCAAAGGGAATGTGCAATCCGCTTTTTCAAATATTTCTATTGGTCCTCTTAAAAAGTGGGTTGAAGTTTAATTGATATTAAAATTGTAATTTAGCACACTTTGAAGGAAAGTTTGGAAGGAGTATGAAAGAAGACTGAAGAGATGACCATAAAATGGGCATCAGGGTATACAAAGAGGGTCACTATGATGAACAGCCAAAGGACTGTATATTGATCTGAAATCACACTGAGATTAGACTCAGAAAACTGTAGCTCTCTTGTACTGGAAAGTAGTTCTAAAGAGAGTGGAATATTTTTCTACTTATCATCTTTTTCTGCTCTGAGTCTTTAGAAAAAAGAGTTTGGGGAACAGGAATGACTAGATGAATCTTCTGAACAATCAGAAAGGGTTGACTGGCATTGGATATCCTCCTTAGATTTCACCATGTCCTGATGTGTCTCTAATTTACTGAAAAAGAGCTTCTGAAAATTGTTTTGTTTTGGTTTTCTTTCCTTTGTTAAATACAAATTGATAAATTGCCACCTTTTTGTATAATCTTTCTAAGAGTAATTCCATGGGGAAAACCATGCCAAAGTGTCTGTACTCAGAAACCTAACCCAAACCTGTGGAGAAGAATTAAGAGGTGACCTAATGAGTACCAGCTGATTCAAGAGCAGAAACAGGTGAAGGGAATTGTGAGCAGACATGTGATCCTTGCCGGAAGGAAGATATGAGAGAGGTGCAATGGAGAGAGATGGTAGGGCTGCCCTGTTATGATAAAGGCTGTGCATGTATGCTGGAACACAAACCCAAGATATATCTGGATGGATGCAATACTATAACATTAATATTTGGATCTCAGTTCCCGAAGTTATTGAAGTGTATACCAAAAACTGAGCACTTGCATGTTCTCAGTGAAGTAACAAGACTACATAAGCTTAATCATTTTGCTGAATCAGAGAGTAAATTACTATAGGCAGGCAAAATTAAGTATGTGATAGTCACCTAAAAATTTCAGGAAACTGCTTACCAGTGCAGACAGAATATGCTTTAATAATTTTTTAGGTTGTAAAAGTTTATTTAAAAATAATATGCCTAAAATGGGCGTTATTGCTTATTTCTAAAAGTTACAGAAATAATCCTGCAAGCTCTGCAGCGTTATATGTTCCTGCTAGACGCCAGTATAATATCTTTAAAAGTATGACCACAGACAGTGACCTCCCTCCGAGGTTTGAATTGATTATCTTGTATAAGCAAGATAAATAATCTTGTGCAGTATGAGATTTTTTTTATTTTTGTCACAGAACGCTTTGTTTGATTTATGACTGAAAGTGAAGTGACCTGCATGACTGCATTCTCTTTCAAAGTTTCACAAAAAAGATCACTTTTTATCTCAATGACCATGGATCAAGGCATCACATGATAAAAGGTGAAGAACATTTACAGTTTAAATAGCACTACCAAAAAGGTCAGTGGTCAGACAGTTGATTTGATGCCCAATACACCGCACAAAGGTGATTTACCTTCTGATCTGTTTGTCCTGTTGGACACTCAGGGTCAGGGAACCATACAGATTTGCTTAGGAAAAATCAGCACATAGGTAGGATTTAGATGTGGTCTATCCTACAGAACTGAAACCAGTGCGATCTCACTTAAACAGACAGAAATATATGAATTGCAATCATAACAGAATTCTTAAAGATGGTTAAAAGTGTTGCCAGGTTATTTTCCTTAAACAGATGACAGCCAGACCTGCTCTAACTTTTACAGTCAACTGAAGTCTTTGCCTTGATTCCAGTGATCATCGGATGCCACAGGTAATACAGTGCAATGTCAACACTCAGTGCTTATACAACATAGCCTGCATGACTTCTATATTAATAACATCCAGCCTTAAGGATTATCAAGTCCATTTCTCCATATTTACAAATTAAAATAATGAATTTCTACTGTTTTCTGAGATACTAGCTGTTCACTCAGCATTTCTATATAGGTAGTCTCAAACCAGTATAATATTTCAAAACAAAAGCAGCATAGATGACTCACTGTAAGTGCAAGTACTCAAGTCTCTGTATGCAAAATGGATGGATCCACATATTTTAAAGACAGCATTATATAAAATCCTTTAGTATGATTAGCAGTAGAAGTTCTGACCTGTTAGATTGCTTCTGTAGATTAAAATTCAATCTGTGTATTTAACATTTGAACTCTAAAAGTCAGAACAGAATTTTAATGGATGTTTTTTAACTTGTGAAATATTTTTTCCACAGTCCTATGGGTATTGCTAGAATTCCACCATTGCTATTTTTATTTTCTCTTACAGTCTCCTTCTAAAAGTGTATGCTCCATGTTTTTCCTCCTCCTGTTTCCATGTGGTAGGCAAAGATATTCCATGACTCAAACAGCATTAGCAACTGAATAAGCCTTTGAGTGTATTGAGAAAAATGGAGAGATGGTAACAGCCACATTCCACAGCAGTAGAAAAAGTGCTTGTGTAGCATTCACTGGCATAGCTGAGCATATGCTCTCCATGGTTCTTTAGTCATCTGCTTGGAGTGGGCAGCAGTGCTGAGGAAAAGACAATCTGTCTCTCTGTTAATGAAAAAGTGTCTCTATAAAGTAGAGTTGATTAGTATAAGGGTAAACTGTTCAGTGAATTAGAAACTGAGAAACATGAGGACCGTAAAAAATATTACCTTTTCTGCTTGAGCAGCTCAGATATTTATGGTATATGAAACACAAATATAGTAAAGCTTGTAGTACTTGAATACTTGAAGACAGAATGCAAGAAATATACAATATTTTTAACTAAATACATCTGGAAAATTTGCCAAGTTATACCTTATTTAATTTCCTCTCAAGTATAATATTACCTCCTTTTAAAGTATGCCTGCAGTTCAGTACAGGGATGCACAAACCAGCTTTAAAAGAGATAGCATAGGCAATGGAATAGGTCTAAAAGTGTTAGTGCATAAGCTAATCTACTCTTAATTCTCACCTGAATACCTTGACTCACATAGGGCTCCATGCTGCTGCTACTAGATTGTTTCATATAAACAAGCTCAACTGTGCAGGTAGCTTGACTATCTCTGTACTTTTCTGTTGGCTGCAGGGCGGGCATATTCCTTATATAGATCTGAAACGGCAGGTGGCTGAGCAAATAAAAGTAAAGGTCCAATTCATCAGTGTTACCATGTTCTTTCTTACTTTTTCTCTCACCGGAGAACATGCTGCTGGCATTTTATCTGACAACAATAGTGACAAAATAATCACATTGTAGATGGGAATAACACCTCATTTTATTAAGATTGTCCGACAGTGAAATCCATTTGAATTGCTGAAAAAAAGGGGGCAGAAATTTTGTCAGCTGCACAAACCCACAGATTTTAAATTGTATACTTTTCCTGTGCCAGGAATCTGCCTTAGGCTGAATTTTAGCAGATGGACAAAACAGTTCAGACATTTTTGTAAAAAGTGTTAGACAAAACAAAGTATATTTCTCTTATACCCAGTTGTGGTAACTTTTTTTTTAGAATTTCCAGAATATCCAAGATTTTAAGAAAAAATTCATGTTTGCTGAAGTGTCTTTTGGGCAGGAAATAAGCCCTGGTCTTTCTTCCAAATATGTATTCAATTTTTTCCAGTTTGAGTCCAGAGTCAGGAATGGAACCCACTGAACCCACTGTTCTCCTGTTGCCAGCAAATATTTATTAAATCCATTAGCAAAATGTCTTTCCTCCCTGTATAGCACCAACTCTATGTAGGAGTTACCTCCCCTCTCTTAGCTGGAGAGGTTTAGTGATGGACCTAGACCTTTCAGAATTACAGATTAACATAACTGGAAGGTAGAGAAAGGAAAGTTGTTTGACTTTAAAAAAAAAAAAAAGTTAAGAATACATACTACTACAAAACAACTGGCATTGTCAGTCATGAATTTGAAAATTAGGGAGTGCCTAAAGTAACACCTCTCATCCTACTGTGTTTTTGTCAGTGGGATGTTTGCCACAGTTTTCAAAGTATAAAGGAGTACAGAGTACCTAAGACCATCATTCCCAAACAGATCCTCACCGATGAATTCTTATTAATAAATATATATGTTTTTAAGATATTAGCTCATGTGTACTTTGATCACAGGCAATTTTTGAAAAGTATACATATGAATAAACTCATGTCTACACTAAACACATCTCTCACAATGACGAAGATAAAAAGCCTAGACAACTTGGACATAGTCTAAAGTGATTTTGTTTGTAAATGATGGCATATCATATTTTAAAGAATTATGGCCTGCTTACTCTGATTTTCAGAAGCCATAGTTCTTGCAAATTGCATAATGCTCTAGGAAGCCTATCATCTCCCATGCAAACATGATAAGCATATCAGTGACACATGGATTTTAAAAAAAATCTATTAAACTTATAATACTTAGAAGAATGAAACTCTGAATGTAAAATATAAATTACAACATGATTTTTACTTCAGTGTTTCAATGCATAGAAGGGATCCATCACAAACGTTCAGTAATTTTTAGATTGAGAAAGACAGACATGGGTAGCACTTTGGGGACTTTCTTATTCATGTTAAATAGAAAGGGCTCAAATACAACAGTACTAAATAGCAGTAGAAAACTAAAAGAATGGCTAGTGAATAGCCAATACAAATGAAGATATAGGTTACAAATCTATACAAGTTGCTGAAAATACAGAATCCAAGAATAAAATCTACCAAGACACTAACTTATAGAACATTAACTGGGAAGTGATTCTTCACACAAGTGACGTGCAGAGAATGTACTACTAGATCACCTACAAGATGGTAAATCCTAGCAGATTCTCATTTGATTAGAAATATTCATCTTCATCAGTTTCATAATTATACTAGAGTAAAAGCCTCGATCTTTTGTGGACACGAAATGAGAACAGCACAAGAAGAATCTATTATAGTCCCTGCCTGGAGAGGCTATATTTCTTAAAGACAAGAAAAAAGGTGAGCCAAAAAAACAAAACCAAGTTTAGAACATAATAGCTCATGAGCAAAATAATTCATACTCTTTGCAACTTGCCACCTAGTGTATAAAGACAGTTATTCAAGCATTTCAGAAAAAGCAAGTTTTAGATACAGAGCTTTCCAGACCTTTTTTCTATTGCTACCACTACCTAGTTTCAGGTTGTATTACAGTCTTCTACTTATCAGATTTGACTTTCCAGCTTGAAATATTATACTCTGAAATTCCATGTCTGTCTTACAAAAGAAATTGAGATAACGTTGTATCATCTAAGATCAACATCATCTACCCTCTGTAGTGCATTACTATCAGAGTAGGCTGTTGTGCTTTTGAATGCCATTACAAACAAGCAAGATAGGAGAACTCTCTATTAATAAAGTGCCAGATACGTTTCCTATGTTTATCTGCGATTGCTGCACACGGCATGTATTTTCTCACAAGCATTGAAAGTCTTTGAGGATATTCTTTGCCTTCAGTTTATGCTCCTTCTATGTCAAGTAGTATCTTGTCGTAACCAATTTGAAAGATCACATCTTGCATAGACTGCTATCCCTATTTCTCTGAAGAAATTTTCAATTTTTTATCCTTTTTATAATATCTTGTTTCCCCTGATGCTCAAACCTTACCCGATAAATCTGATAAAGTTCTTTTTAGTTCCTAAGTAAGATGCTTCCACAATTTTTCAGGTAAGGTTTGAAGGCAAATATGCATTCTTTCTTATTTTCCCCTTTTCTCTCTGTTGTATCATCTTGTTTTCAAATGGAGATTGTTCATTGTTGAAGAATCTGTCCTCTCCTTTCCCTAACAAAAAAAAACCACCTCCCAAAAAAAAAAATTCCTATTAAAAAGTCCTCTGAGTTTTGCTAAAATAAGCGAAATACTGTAGAAAGATTGCCTATGTTGTGTTTTTTTTCCTGGTTGACCTGAGTCCAGTTCTTCCATCACTCACACAGATGAATAAAGACACTTATACATGCACAATGATCTCCACTGTTCTGTGTGTCAAACACCTTTTCATATCTCTGTGTATGCATAGGCACAAAGATGAACGGTTGTCCGACAATTCCATCCATAAATGTTTGTATCTAACTTCTATGCAAAGTAGACTTTAGCAGTAGTTTTTACTGTACTGAAAGTCACTTAGGAGAATACAGTCATTTAAAAAAATTAGTCTTAAATAAAAGGATAAATATATAGTAAAGGCTATAGGAAAGAAATATTGAAAGTGCTTTAATTTACTGAAGCTTTATGTATACTTATCTTACTCTGTTGTTGAGGATACCTACTATGTATATCCTTTCATAAAAGTTACAACTTTTATGCATTTTTTTACACTTACTTTCATTTTAAAATGACAAAGACTTCATATCTTTTTCTGTTATCACTTAGAGGTGATGTTTGTAATCATCTTTCCCTTAATTTTCCACAGTTGCCACCACTAGTTCAGCAATACTTTAGTTACAAGTACATTGATAATTACTGCCAGCATTAAACTTTGAATTCCTCTGAGCTGGCTTGGATGATATAGTGGTTAAGAGCCTCCTTACACTTCATGTTCCTAATGCTTCCATCACAACAGCCCTGGGGAAATGAGTAACTTAAATCACTCAGTTCAGAAAGTTTGGGTTTTCTGTCCAATATTACTTTTCCAGACCTGAACTTGCTACAGACGTGCATGGTCCCTTATAGTTCTGTGGAGTCTGGCATGTAAGGCTCACATAGGCATAGAATTCACATCCAATAGTTCATTTACAGAGCACTGCAAAGGCTGCCTGTGTTCCCCCACCACGAGATTTATTGGCCATACAGCCATCTGTCACCAACTGCCATAGTCCCACTATTGTCAAAAAACAACTTAACATCAGCTATCCAGCCATCTAATTTTAGGGTGTATATCTAAGGTCATAGAATCATAGAATCATAGAATCATACAGGTTGGAAAAGACCTCTAAGATCATCGTGTCCAACCGTCAACCCAACACCACCATGCCCACTACACCATGTCCCTAAGTGCCTCATCTACACGTCTTTTAAATACCTCCAGGGCTGGTGACTCAACCACTTCCCTGGGCAGCCTGTTCCAAGGCCTGACCACTCTTTCAGTAAAGAAATTTCTCCTAATGTTCAATCTAAACCTCCCTTGGCGCAACTTGAGGCCATTTCCTCTTGTCCTATCGCTAGTTACTTGGCAGAAGAGACCAACACCCACCTCGCTACAACCTCTTTTCAGGTAGTTATAGAGCGCGATGAGGTCTCCCCTCAGCCTCCTCTTCTCCAGGCTAAACAACCCCAGTTCCCTCAGCCGCTCCTCATAAGACTTGTGCTCCAGGCCCTTCACCAGCTTCGTTGCCCTCCTCTGGACACGCTCCAGCACCTCCATGTCCTTCTTGTAGTGAGGGGCCCAAAACTGAACACAGTATTCGAGGTGCGGCCTCACCAGTGCCGAGTACAGGGGCACGATCACCTCCCTGCTCCTGCTGGCCACACTATTTCTGATACAGGCCAGGATGCCGTTGGCCTTCTTGGCCACCTGGGCACACTGCCGGCTCATGTTCAGCCGGCTGTCAACCAGCACCCCCAGGTCCTTTTCCTCTGGGCAGCTTTCCAGCCACTCTTCCCCAAGCCTGTAGCGTTGCCTGGGGTTGTTGTGGCCGAAGTGCAGGACCCGGCACTTGGCCTTGTTGAATTTCATACAGTTGGCCTCGGCCCATCGATCCAGCCTGTCCAGGTCCCTCTGCAGGGCCTTCCTGCCCTCCAGCAGATCAACACTCCCGCCCAGCTTGGTGTCGTCTGCAAACTTACTGAGGGAGCACTCGATCCCCTCATCCAGATCGTTGATAAAGATATTGAACAGGACCGGCCCCAGTACTGAGCCCTGGGGAACACCGCTTGTGACCGGCCGCCAACTGGATTTAACTCCGTTCACCACAACTCTCTGGGCTCGGCCGTCCAGCCAGTTTTTTACCCAGCGAAGAGTGTACCTGTCTAGGCCATGAGCCGCCAGCTTCTCTAGGAGAATGTCTTTTCATGTCTTTTCTTTTCTCTAGGAGAATGTCTTTTTCTCTAGGTCATATGTCTTTTCTCCCAACAGTGGCCTAGGGAAAGAAAAGAGCAACCACTTTTTATTTTCCATTCTTGCTGCTAATTGATTTAGCTTGTTATTTTATTCATATTTCTCTTTAATAAAAGGACACTACTTAGCCTATAACATGTATGATTTCATTATGGCAGTTTCCACTACCTCACGTATTGGTATCACTGCTGGAAAGGGGAAAAATTATCTTAGAGGTGGAACTTCTTTATAATCACTAATTCATCTACTTTCCAAGTAGGAGAAGTCAAAGAGTATGGGAATCTGCTTTCAAACCTAAACAGCCAGTGTCTGCAGTAGCAGTACTTCCCTCCAAGTATTTATGGCAATTCAGGACATTACATTTGTTCAGTTGTGCATGTTGTAATGTTTGCTTCTGCCAGTTGGGATAACTTATTCCCCTCCTCTGCAGTAGAGATGCCTTTCGCTGCAAGAAAGTTGCTGGTGTGAACTGGGGAACAGAAAGTCTGACAGGAAAAACTGGGACAATCCATCTGGAGTTATGTGTTCAATGTCACCATTTAGCCTGCATCTCTGAGGCAGTGCAATCAATAGGGAATAGTACTGTGTGTTCTTCTAATTACACATGCTAGTAATTGAAATGCGCCTACCACCAGCACAGCTTGCTATGAGTAATACAAAGTACCTCTGAAAAATTATTACATAAATAGGTATCTCAAAGACAGCAAATGACATATAGCTCTAGATTAGTGCTGGGACCATCTCTGGACTCCTTTTTAGTTGCTGATAAAACTGAAGATTTAAATCAACATTGAAAAGATTTATACATTCACAGTTTTCCCCAAAGTACTCATTAAAAATAAAAACACTTTTCCACATTATGAATTTAAAAAAATATTCTGAAAAGTTTTAAAAAAGCAGTGTAGATTTAAATCATTGTTTTGAAAGTCTTCAGGGTTTTCCCCTCCCATTATTGGCTTAATACCTGAAATTTCTTGATTTTCAGTAACTTGAAGATTTTGCTTTTAAGGAGATCTTCCTACAACTTAGAAACACCTGGAGCAGGCCTTCCTCTTTGTAAACACTTAGCAACCATCAGCTTTCAAGATTTTGGGTTATTCATTTTAAGAAAGATTCCAAGAATCTTTCCAAAAGCGGTGTCGTGGATTAACCCCAGCCAGCAAAAATAAACCCCACGCAGCCGCTCGATCACCCCCCACCTCCGGTGGGATGGGGGAGAGAATCGGGAGGGCACAAGTAGGAAAGCTCCCGGGTTGAGATAAAAACAGTTTAATAATTGAAATAAAACTAAGTAGAACAGTAATAATAACAATGAGAACAACAACAATAACAGAATACACAAAGCAGGCAATGTGCAATGCAACTGCTCACCGACTGCCGACCGCGTGTCACGAACGGGGGGCGAGCCCCCCCACACACCTGGGTTTTATACTGAGCATGATGTCACATGGTATAGAATACCCCATTGGCCAGCTGGGTCCACCACCCCGGCTGTGCTCCCCCTCCCCAGTGCAAGCATCACCCAGCAACAGCCAAAGCATCAATGTGCCATCAACGCTCCTTTCACACTAAACCCAAAACACAGCACACCCCCCAGGCTACTGGGAAGAAAGTTAACTCTGTCCCAGCTGGAACCAGGACAATATCCACCCCTTATTCTATACCATCTACATCATGCCCAGGTCTCACATTTTCCCATACATTCCAATTAGTCACCACTACTTTTCCTGCCTTTTGATATATACGCACACAGGGTTATCATTCCCTAAGTCCATGGGCCATCCCTCTAAAATGTCCATTGAGTTCATTTAGTCCATGACTTCGGGTTCCATCTGTTGTAACAGTCTTTCAGGGCAGGAGAGATGGTGTGTGGTGTTGGGCTGTTGCATGCGGAGGCCAGTTCTGGGCGCTCGTCCAGTTCTATCATCGTTGCACCTTGCTCAGTTTCATCGGAGTTCATCCTACATTAATCTGGCTGATTCTTACTATAATACTGTTAATATGGCATATGGTAACCATAGAAGTGATGACATACAGTACTATGTAATAACTAACATCGTACAATTCAGTTCATTGGCTATTTTCACCCAAAATTAAATCCCCTTGAGGTACACACCGGACTTCCCCATCCTTTCGCATCACCCACCAAGGGCACCCAGGTCCTTGAGCAAAAGCAATCCCACGGATGGGTTTTCCCTTGCCAGAGGCAGGAGTAACCCAGACTGTCTTCCCCAGCATATTTCTCATATGCACGACAGGGACTTTATCCCCCTCTACAGTAGGTAAGGGTTTGGATTGGGCAGGGCCAGCTCGAGTGACAGATCCCCTAGTGTTGACTAACCAGGTGGCTTTTGCTAAATGTGTGTCCCAATGCTTGAATGTCCCACCACCCATTGCCCTCAGTGTTGTCTTTAGCAGTCCATTGTATCGTTCAATTTTTCCGGAGGCTGGTGCATGGTAGGGGATGTGATATACCCACTCAATGCCATTCTCTTTGGCCCAGGTGTCTAGGAGGGTGTTTCAGAAATGAGTCCCGTTGTCTGACTCAATTCTTTCTGGGGTGCCATGTCACCATAGCACTTGATTTTCAAGGCCCAGGATGGTGTTCCGGGCAGTGGCACGGGGTATGTTTCCAGCCATCCGGTGGTTGCTTCCACCATAGTGAGCACATAGCGCTTGCCGTGGTGGGTTTGTGGGAGCGTGATATAATCAATCTGCCAAGCTTCCCCACATTTATACTTCAACCATTGTCCTCCATACCAGAGAGGCTTTACTCGCTTGGATAACTTGTGCAATAGCATCCATGGTCAAGTCCACCCCTCGATCACGAGCCCGTCTATATGTTGCATCTCTTCCTTGATGGCCTGAGGCGTCATGGGCCCACTCAGCTATAAATAATTCACCTTTATGTTGCCAGTCCAAATCCACCTGAGCCACTTCAATCTTAGCAGCCTGGTCCACCTGCTGGTTGTTTTGATGTTCTTCAGGGGCCCGACTCTTGGGTACGTGAGCATCTACGTGATGTACTTTTCCAACCAGGTTCTCTACCCGGGCAGCAATATCTTGCCACAATGCGGCAGCCCAGATGGGTTTACCTCTGCGCTGCCAGTTGTTCTGCTTCCACTGCTGCAACCACCCCCACAGGGCATTTGCCACCATCCATGAGTCAGTATAGAGATAAAGTACTGGCCATTTTTCTCGTTTGGCAATGTCCAAGGCCAGCTGGATGGCTTTCACCTCTGCAAACGGACTCGACTCACCTTCTCCTTCAGCAGTTTCTGCAACTTGGCATATAGGACTCCATACAGCAGCTTTCCACCTCCGATGCTTTCCCACCAGACGACAGGACCCATCAGTGAACAGGGCATATTGCTTCTCATTTTCTGGTAGTTTGTTATACAGTGGGGCCTCTTCAGCACATGTCACCTCCTCCTCTGGGGATATTCCCAAATCTTTGCCTTCTGGCCAGTTCGTGATCACTTCCAAGATTCCTGGGCGATTGGGGTTTCCTATTCGGGCCCGTTGTGTGATCAGTGCGACCCACTTACTCCACGTAGCATCGGTTGCATGATGTGTAGAGGGGACGCTCCCTTTGAACATCCAGCCCAGCACCGGCAGTCGGGGTGCCAGGAGGAGCTGTGCTTCAGTACCAACCACTTCCGAAGCAGCTTGAACCCCTTCATATGCTGCCAATATCTCCTTCTCAGTTGGAGTGTAGCGGGCCTCGGATCCTCTGTATCCCCGACTCCAGAACCCCAGGGGTCGACCTCGAGTCTCCCCTGGTGCTTTCTGCCAGAGGCTCCAGGTAGGACCATTCTCCCCGGCTGCGGTGTAGAGCACATTCTTTACGTTTTGTCCTGCCCGGACTGGCCCAAGGGCTATTGCATGAACTATCTCCTGTTTAATTTGTTCAAAGGCTTGTCGTTGCTCAGGGCCCCATTTGAAGTCGTTCTTCTTCCTGGTCACGTGATAGAGAGGGCTTACGATCTGACTGTAATTTGGAATATGCATTCTCCAGAAACCCACAACGCCTAAGAAAGCTTGTTTTTCCTTTTTGCTAGTTGGTGGGGACATGGCTGTTATTTTGTTGATCACATCTGTTGGGATCTGACGACGTCCATCTTGCCATTTTATTCCTAAGAACTGGATCTCCTGTGCAGGTCCCTTGACCTTACTTCGTTTTATTGCAAAGCCGGCCTTCAGAAGGATTTGGACTATTCTCTCCCCTTTCTCGAAAACTTCCTCTGCTGTGTCGCCCCACACGATGATGTCATCAATGTATTGCAGGTGTTCCGGAGACTCACCCTGTTCCAGTGCGGTGTGGATCAGTCCATGGCAAATGGTAGGGCTGTGTTTCCACCCCTGGGGCAGTCGGTTCCAGGTGTACTGGACGCCCCTCCAAGTGAAAGCAAACTGTGGCCTGCACTCTGCTGCCAAAGGGATTGAGAAGAACGCATTAGCAATATCATTTGTGGCGTACCACTTGGCTGCCTTTGACTCCAGTTCGTATTGGAGTTCTAGCATGTCCGGCGCAGCAGCACTCAGTGGCGGCGTGACTTCGTTCAGGCCATGGTAGTCTACTGTTAGTCTCCACTCTCCATTGGACTTTTGCACTGGCCATGTGGGACTGTGAAAGGGTGAGTGAGTCTTGCTGATCACTCCTTGGCTCTCCAGTCGATGAATCAGCCCATGGATGGGGATCAGGGAGTCTCGGTTGGTGCAGTATTGCCGCCGGTGCACTGTTGTGGTAGCGATTGGTACCTGTTTTTCTTTGACCTTCAACAACCCCACAACAGAAGGGTCCTCCGAGAGACCAGGCAAGGTGGACAGCTGTTTAATTTCCTCCGTCTCCAGGGCAGCTATACCAAAAGCCCACCGGTACCCTTTTGGGTCCTTGAAATACCCTCTCCTGAGGTAGTCTATGCCAAGGATGCACGGAGCCTCTGGGTCAGTCACAATGGGGTGCTTCTGCCACTCATTCCCGGTTAGGCTCACTTCGGCCTCCAATACAGTTAACTCTTGGGATCCCCCTGTCACTCCAGAAATACAAATGGGTTCTGCCCCTTTATAGCCTGATGGCATCAGGGTACGCTGTGCACCGGTGTCTACGAGAGCCTTAAATTCTTGTGGATCTGATGTGCCAGGCCATCGAAGCCACACAGTCCAGTAAACCCGGTTGTCCCTTTCCTCCACCTGGCCGGAGGCAGGGCCCCTCTAGTCCTGGTCATCATATTCGCTATCCACTTCTTGTAAGTATGAATCAGAAGTCCCTTTTTAAGGTCGGAAGTGGAATCAGCCCTTCTACTCTGTCTGGGGAACTCACTGGAGACTGGAGCAGCAGTTTTCCTGGAAGAACCCCCCTTGTGTGATTGTTTTTCCTTGCAACTCATGTACCCGTGCCTCTAGGGTCGAGGTAGGTTTTCCATCCCACTTCCTCATGTCCTCTCCGTGGTCACGCAGGTAAAACCACAGGGTGCCCCGGGGTGTGTACCCACGATGTCTCCTCTCTTGAGCAGAGGGACGCTTGCTCCTAATGGCTGAGACACTGGCCCGTGCAGGTGGGGAGCAGGACATATCCTCTTTGAGTTGCTGGACCTCCTGAGACAGTTTCTCCACAGCAGAGACACAGGCCCATAGGGAGGAAGAGACTCTTTCTTCATATTGCCGGAGTTGGCCAGCCAATTCATCCACCGTTTGTTCCTCTCCATCTCTCCAGGTCATTACTGCCAATGAGTTTGCATGCGACGCTGGTGCACTCCGTACAAACTTCCGCCACATGGGTCAGGTGCATTTCACTTCATCTGGATCTTTGGGTAACTACTCATTGTTCAGGTCATCATAAATCTCCTCCAGCACGGCTAATTCCCTCAGGTACTGGATACCTCTCTCCATGGTGGTCCACTTGCCTGGGTGACATATAACATCTTCCTTGAAGGGATACCTTTCCTTCACACCTGACAGGAGTCGCCTGCAGATGCTGAGGACTTGTGCCCCTTGTCCAATCGCTTTGTCAATGCCCCCTTCCCTAGAAAGGGATCCCAGCTGCTTGGCTTCCCTATCCTCTAATTCCAGGCTACTGGTCCCGTTATCCCAGCATCGGAGCAGCCAGGTGACAATGTGCTCGCCTGGATGACGGCTGAAGTCTTTTTGCATATCTCGCAGCTCACTCAGCGATAGGGATCGGGTGGTTATCATCTCATTTATGGGTTCTGCCTCCTCCTCCTCCTGTTCTCATGATGGCCCTGGTTCATCTTCATCCCTTACTAAACGAGCTGATTTTCTTGTGCGTTTTCTTTTTTGTATAGGGGCGACTGATACCGGCATGGGTTGGTTCTCTGTCGCAGGGGGCGGAGTAGCTGCCGTGCCTGCCGTGGGCGGTGAGGGAGCCGCTGTGCTTGCCATGGGGGGTGGGGTAGCCACAGGGCCTGTTGCTTTGTCATCAGATCCAGAGACGTTTCCTTCCCCTTGGGGGTTCTGAGTGGTGTTAAGCAGGGCTCGGTAGGCGTGGGCCAGGCCCCAGCACATTGTAGTGATTTGTGTCTCCCTAGAATGGCCAGGGTGACAGCATACTTCTTCCAAATATTCTACTAATTTTTCAGGGTTCTGCACTTGTTCAGGGGTAAAGTTCCAGAACACTGGGGGTGCCCACCGTCCTAGGCATTTGCCCATGCTATCCCACTCGCCCTGCCACTCATAACTATCCAGCCTTGGGGCAGATCTCTGGATGACATTCTTGAATTGCTTACTAACCTTGGATAAAACCAGAACAATATTCCCAGGGAATATCAATAGATGTATCTTAACTACCCAGGGATGTTCAAGGTACTGACAAGTTATTTTAACAAAGGAGATGACATCATAGAGGAAGGTAGTGAGGGTGCCATTCTCTATTTCCTCCATAAAAAATCTCTCAGAGGAAAAGGTATAATTGCTAATGGTCTCCATGAGGTGGTACCCGAAATGCAGAAACGGCTTCATTACAAATCCCAAATACCAAATAACCCCCAATGCCAGCGTTTTAGTAACAAATCTCCCAGGCAAAACATCATTAATCACTGCAGAGCACAGCAGACTACAAAACCCAACTCCAATCTTTAACAGGTACAGTAAAAACAAGAGTATGGTGCAGAACAAATTAATATGTTACCAGATATAAATTCCTTAATATGCTCTAATTAATCTGTTGTTATCTCAACCCTTCGCTACCCCACGTTGGGCGCCAAAAAGGACTGTCGTGGTTTAACCCCAGCCAGCAAAAATAAACCCCACACAGCCGCTCGATCACCCCCCACCTCCGGTGGGATGGGGGAGAGAATCGGGAGGGCACAAGTAGGAAAGCTCCCGGGTTGAGATAAAAACAGTTTAATAATTGAAATAAAACTAAGTAGAACGGTAATAATAACAATGAGAACAACAACAATAACAGAATATACAAAGCAGACGATGCACAACGCAACTGCTCACCGACTGCCGACCGCGTGTCACGAACTGGGGGCGAGCCCCCCCACACACCTGGGTTTTATACTGAGCATGATGTCACATGGTATAGAATACCCCATTGGCCAGCTGGGTCCACCACCCCGGCTGTGCTCCCCACTCCCGGTGCAAGCATCACCCAGCAACAGCCAAAGCATCAATGGGCCATCAACGCTCCTTTCACACCGAACCCAAAACACAGCACACCCCCAAGCTACTAGGAAGAAAGTTAACTCTGTCCCAGCCGGAACCAGGACAAGCGGTATATTTAACTTCATGAATGTTATATTGAAGACAGATAATAGTCCTGCAAGACATTGCTCCGTATAAGAAACTGAATATAAGACATAACTTATGCATATTGCTTGCCTTGTAAGTATACTGCTAGTGTCTATATCCATTAAAATATGATGATTAAGTGATGGATCTTAAGTACTTGAACTATATCAATCAACATGCAAGAGTAGCTTGCAGGATTAAAACTGACAGCTATTAAAACCTTAACTAATGAACTTAAAAGTCAACAAGAGGGCACTTTCCAGCTTTCTCTAAAAGCACCCTACCTGAGCAAAGTTAGGATGAAAAGGTGATTGCTGATTTCTGGAAAATCAGGACTATAGAAAGAAAATTATTTAAAAAGTAGTGTAGTATCTGTCATAATACATGCACATTGCAGTCAAATATTTGACAACATATACTTAGTCATTCTGTTTTATGCTGATATTCATACACTATAGAAATATATAACTGTAAAAAAGCATTTATTTGGTCCTGGAACTTCCAGAGGGAAGAGATTTTTAATCTCAAGAACTTGTTTTTGTGGAGTGATTACACAATTATTTAGGAACACTGTGTGTAACAGGAGGAAAAAGCTATTTTTAATGTGAAATTGCACTCAAGAAGAATTAAAGGTACTTGTATTTTTAGAGAAGTGGCATGTTTTTCTCATATTACAGAGAAGAGATCCAAGAAGCCTGAATATACCTGCTGCCCAGCATAGTATTCACCACTCTGAATAGTATCATGTGACCTTTCACAGCTGTATACACTAATTTTAGAACTGTTCATAGGATTAGGCTTTGTATTAAACAGGTATCATGTTCTATATAGAAATTATTCAGAAATGTCTACATCTTTGTGGTGTCAAATCATAGTTCTTCAAACCAATACAATCATAAGATAAATATTATTTTAAAGAAAGATAAAGTTTATATGGAATCCACTTGCATATGAACTAAATGAAAAAAAGAGAATGATTTTTATCATAGCAAAAATTCAAAGTGTGTTGTCAAAACCATTTAGCTGGTCAGTTGAACATTTGTCAGAGAAAGTGATTTCTTAATGATTTCTAAAGCACTTCAAGTACCCAACAATGCAGACAGTAGCAAAGGTTAATAACCAATTATCTATACACCTACCACTCAAAAAAAAATCCAATTAGAATTTGTTTTCTACCTTTTACTTTCCTTTTGTGGCAGTGTTGTCTCTATAAAGATTGGATAAAGATTTGGCAGGTTATTAAACAGATAATAAATACTAGCATTAAAATATTGTTCTTCAAAAAAGATAAGCACTCAGAGCACACAAATATTCTACCAAATTTAGAAGTGATTTGCATAAGTAAAAGACACTCCGGAGAGTTGGTAAGAAGCAGTAGGGATTTTCTGTGCTTTAATTTCACCCTGGGACACGGGCAACAATACAACCTACCTGTCCCACCTTATCAGTTGTTCTGAAGCACTACACTCAGCTGCTGTAGTAGGGCTTCCAGCATTCAGCACTGGGCCAGAGCTGAACACCAAGATTTTCCAAGAGGTGAAAGATGGCTGTGGCATATAGTAAATAAATATGCATGTATTTCTGTAGAGTAAGTGTAACTGAGTAGACAGCTTAGTATATCTCAGTGCACTATAATTATTTTCTCTTGGTTACCAGAGTTTCATATGACCCAGTAGATTATCCATAGGAAGACTATGCTTCTGTTCACACGTACCACAGTGTGTTCCTATCTGTACACATGAGCGTGTCCTGCACCCTAGGTCATGTCTCAGAGCCATTTCCTATTCACACTAGCGTTCACCCTGGTATTCTTCTTTTGTTCCACAAAACATACACCACTGACTGGGATTTCTTTTAAATCTTGCTTTTAACTCTCTCTAAGAGACGTATTTCCCACAAAACATGTTTCTGGAAAACATCAGATCACTGCTTTTGGGAACAGGCAACAGGGAAGAAGCTGCCTTCCACACTTTGCAGAAAATTTAGGTGTCAATTACCTGGTCAGGCAAATTTAGGATTTGAAACTTCTACAGGTGGAGCACATCTGCTCTTGATAATCTTTATAGAAATCACCAAAAAGTCACAATGATCATATTTACATCAGTGTTCACTGTGGATATTCAAACTGCACAACAGGGTAAAAATCACGTAAATACATGAATGGCTACCACCTAACATTCACACTTGTAGGTGCACTTGCTTTGTGATAGTTTTTTTCAAGGGATACTAATGATTGCAAAAATAAGATTCTTCCTTCTTCATAAACACTATGTAATATTAATATAAGATTTATTGGCAAACATTTGTTGCCAGTAAGTATGTATGACTGAATATTCATGGAAAGCAATGTAAGTAGGGTGGGACCAAATCAAAATTATTTTATTGCAAACTTCAAGTGTCCAGATACAGAAAATGCCACATATTATTGTGACCACTACCCCCTGCTCCTGACACCTGGTTAATATGGCTAGCATAACTAATGCCATTTTATAAGGCAAACGGCCATTCTCTGTGACCGAGCAGGTCACGTATTAGTTCCCTTTCCCCTCATTATCAGGCCCTGAAGGTCCTGTGCACCAAGTAAACAAACCAAACAGATTTCTTCTTCCCCTCCCTGTCGGTCTCAAGATTCCTGGGCGCCAAGCTGATTACTCCCTTCCTTACCGGCCTTGAAGGTCCCAGGCACCCATCCAGCCAGGTGTTGTTGATGACATCATCACAGAACAGGGAAGCGTAACAGCGCACAGAGCACTGTCTATAAAACCAAGCAGTTACAAGTCCTAAGTGGGGGAACTTGGACCAGAACTGCTGCTGGACAGTGAGACCCGTGATCCCCCCTGGTGGTCAGGGACGCCTCCACCGTCATCTGCTTCCTCCGAGGATTGAGTGAGTGTCTCGTATTCTTTTATATGTTTTCGAGTCTAGATTATGATTGTTATGTTGATATGACAAGCCAAGTATTAAGATTTGACCTGATCTGCAGAGGATCCAGGTGATTAGAAACCATAAGCTAAGCTGTGCTATAAAATTCTGTGCTGTGCTACTTATAAAATTGTGCTACAATTTGATTCTGCTTATAGAAATCCTGTGCTATTCTGACCATAAATTCTATGCTATGCTAATCATAAAATCCTGTTAAGAAAATAAAGCTTTAATTGTAACTACAACTTAGTGCCGTCATCATTCTGGCAAGGATCCCTAAAAGAACCTGTCTGTCCCCTTAGTGTCAGGTGAAAATTATGAATTTCAATTAATCATCAATTTAGTTTGCACAGCTACTCCTATAATTGTAAATATTATTTTGCTTCCTTGCTAATCCTGCTTTAGCATTTGACTTGATGGTGATCTTCAGTTGAGAAATAATCTTTAAAAATCTCATAGGGCATGAAACTAAAACTTGAGAGACAAGAGCTTTGTTCTGTAGTCAGGCACATCTTAATGTGTCATCTCATAGAAGTCCTGTTACTTCTCTATGCCCTTGTTTCTTCACTGAACAAACTAGGTATACTTCAATACATATGCTGTTATTTTTTTCAGTTCTACAGCTGAGCTGTTCTGGATTGTTCAGGTAGTATCAAAATGAGAAAATATGAGAAAATAAGAGAAGTGGGACTATATTTACTACAGGCATAAAAATTTACTATGTTTGGCAGAAGAGAAGGAAATTAATTTTGAGGTATACATTAGTATTACAGTTTTACAGTCATATAAAGAACTGGAATTAACGAAGTTATAACAGTTTGATGGAGTCCTGTAAGTAATCAAAACAATTCAATACAAACAAAAAAAAGAGCCTACTAAATTTTTAGTAGTGATCCATTAACCTAGGACATAGCAAAGAGATACAAAAGAAAAAGGTTTTATTTTCCTTGTTCTGCTAACACTGATTTCTTGGAAATTTCATTTATCAATTTCATTTTTTCAGTGTCTCTCCTGACATAGTCACAAAATCAAAATCAAACTTGACAGAAAACAAGCTATACCTTTGGCTAAAGTGAGTCCATGACCTTTCTACCATATGTAGCCTTGGTACGGTCTTCAGAACTATTCACACATGCCATGCTCCATTACTTCTTTCTGTCTGTGAAACCAAAATTCTCTCATCTAAACTAACATGTTAGCCTGGACCTCAGGAGACATCAATTTTCTGGTTGACAACAATGTAAGTTATTCTGACCTGGAGAAGAATCCATTCTCCTACATAAAAACTACAGATTATGAAAATCCTCTATCTCATCCTTACAATCTCAGGATTACTATTAAAAATTGCAAGATGCTCAGATGTTAAGGCCATTTAGGCCATGCAAATACTCAAGATAAACAGTACTTGAACATGCACAAATAAGTATACATTTCTTCTACGTAGAATAAAAATTATAAAAATCTAAGATTTGATCACAGGAAGCACAAAATATCAAAATGTCAGTTTTACAAAGAGACTTGTACCTGTGTAGTTTATACATATGCTGTGTTTGAGAAGCATGCAGAGAATGTGTTACATATATTGCAGGTTATTTTCTCTCATTCACAACTTCTCTTAAATCATATGACATTTTTATGTAATAAACCACTTTCAGATCTATATAATGCCACCAAATGAAACAGAATATTTCCAGATTCTTGTACTGTAGAAAGAGGGGGCAGCCAGGCAGGGGTAGTCATTCTGGTAGCTCTGCAGTCCATGCTAAGTAAGGATACATAAACATTGACAAAATGAGACATTAAATACAAGCAAAAGCAAAATTTCATAAAATAAGAAATTGGATGTTCTTCTTGTGCACAATTTTCATCATCCAGAAATGAAGGACCATCACCATTAATACAATGTCACTGCTTCTCCAATTAAAGGAATGTACATCAGAATCTGCTTACTGCAGCTGTAAATGTCTCCATTTCACTGTTCTGATTTACTCCATTACAAGCCTATTTTCTCCTGTACATGACTAGTTGTTGTTTAGCTTATGCTGGGAGAGACCATTCAAGTCAAGGGCTGCATGCAAAAGTCCTCTGAAATAACGAGTGAAGAGGTAGGAAAATTGCTTTCTCCTGGAGAGGAAAGTTAAGGTTGCAACGTATACATGACTGAAGTGAGGAAAGTGTCGGTTCCACTGATGCTGACGTGGTAAACTCTGTGAGTGTGTGGAACAGCACAGTGTGATGTAGCCTTTTCATCCCTCGCCTTTGTGGGTTTCTGTCAAATATGATGTGAGCTAATTCTTTTACAAAGCTGTAAAAAAATAATAATTTCTTACTTTTTAATTATCATTTGGTGACAGACATTGGATGAGGGAAGGAGGAGGACATCATCTGGGGATAAACCAGTAAGAGGGTTTTGTCTATCAGCAGCTGTGCATGAGCCATCAGCAGCTGTGCACACACTCTTCACTGTTTTAGGATAAAATCATACAGAAAAGTATCACTCCAGATGGGGAAGGTTTATGTCAGCCCTCAACCAATCGCGCTGCGAGCATATTCCTTCCTATGCTGGTCACTGCCCAACCTCCAGCAATCCATCCTGGTGCATCTACACTTGCCATCCTCTTCCACACTATCATCATGTTAATGTTAACATCTTCCACACTTAACAACACATTAACATCATCTGAACCTTGCATGTTTGAGTGCACTAGGCATAAACATTCTGTTAGAGCTGGAATTGCTGAGAAAAGCTCTCAGATCCAGTTTTGAAACACAGCTCCCCAACACACCTGATTTGCACTGTGCAAATTGTGGTGTGCAGATTTGCATATCTGTTTCTCTATCAAGTTTGTTTTAAACATCTGTTTTGTAAAGGAGGAACTGGGTAACAATGAAGTGACAAATACCATTGAAAATACCGGAGCCAAGCTTGGGAGACTTTACTAATTCTTTCTTAACATATTTTTAATGTGCAAAATGAAAAGTATGTTGAGAATTTGTGAAAAACAAACCTATGTCAAACCAAATGGAGTCCCAGGACCTATGCATATGTGCTGTAATACGTGCCTTTATGCTTTTGCAGGTACACATAATGTTATAGCTCCTGTGATATCATCTGTGGATATTGATTCCCCATCATTCTTTAACCCAAACAAACTCACACCCTTTAGGGGTAAGTATCAACATCTTTCAGTTTTCAGAGGAGAGACCAAGGCCCTCCTCCTCGCTCATGGTTTGTAAACAGCTGCTTACCATTGGCAGAACTGGAAGTACTCGATGCTCTCTCAGATCCTACCTCACTCCACAGCTCCCCAAATACTATACTTTATCGTTAATGCGCCCCTGAGATTTTGGGTGTCTTTCCACCCCTCTTCCGAATGTCCCCAGGATAATGTGTGTAGAGATACCCAAGGCAATACATATCCTATTTCCTTTGAGTTTACTTACAGTATCTGGGAGCTAGAAATACCTCCTGCTTCCTTCCAGTCCAACAGCCTTTTCTCTGTCTCCTGGAGGCTTCTTAACTATAACTGATGTACTTCAACAAGAGGTGGAGCGAGCTGAACACAGATTCCAGATCCCTGTTTACACACAAACAAAACCAAAATCACCACTTGGCATATGTGAAAAGCTTGTATCCACACTTGGGTACACCTGCCATTTTACGCTTTACAGTAAGACAGGCAGGTGTCCGTGGTAGCACAGCCCTCCCGCATGCCATTGTACCTTCCCAGCAGGAATTGCACCCCTGCACGCTCCAGCTGCATGCGCAGCAGCCCACGCATCACGCACCTGTATGCTCGTGTGCTCAGCCACGCGTTTTCAGTCAGCGTAATGTTCAGGAACACGGAAACAGCCACTCGGAGGTAGTGAAATGTTGTCTAACTGGAGCCAACTGTTTTGTGTGTGAAAACAAATGTCGCTCAAAACCTGGCCTTCCCTCCTCACACCCCCTCCTCTTCCCTCGCTATCACGCACACACACCAGCAAAGGTTCTGATTTCATTTTCAGCAGTATGAACCCAAAATGCCTGTGCTACCTCCAGTGCCGTCACTTGGCTCCATTACCAGGCAGACGCCTGCCTCTTGCTCTCTTCCAGTCAATCTGCTCCATGAGAAGCATGAGACAGGCTTTGCAAGAGACAGGCTGCTCGTAAAGGGCAAGCCTGTGAGACCTCTCCACAGTTTCATTTCCAGCCACCATTTCCTGCTCTCAGTGTGGAGGCACACTACCACCCAGCACCTCGCTGCTCGGTTCACCCAAGGTGAAATACAAACCCACCCGTTTTATTGTATTTCTGTTGGAAGAACAGGCAAGGCCGCCAGCCGTGGCCCTCGGGGCAGCCCCGCACTCTGCCGGGGAGCCCCTCTCCTCCCCACCCCTCCCCTCTGCCCGGCGACCGTCGCCTCAGGCCGCACCGAGCGCCACCCCGGCGGGGGGCACCGCCCGCCACCGCCATGTGGAGGGAGGGAGGCCGGGCCTCCCGCCCCGCCCCGCGGGCCACCGCACTCGCGCCCACATGTCGAGCCGCCGCCAGGCCCACGCGCGCCGCGGCCCCGAGGGCAGAGCCCGCCCCCCCCGCCGGCTCCTCCCCCTCCCCTCGGCCCGGGCGCCTCAGCCCCTCAAGGACTCCGGGGCGCTCAATGTCAGGCGGGCGGTGTGGCGCGGCCGCTGGCAGGGGGCGGGCGAGGGGAAGCAGTGCCAGCCCTGCGCGGGAGCGCGGCTCAGAGTCGGCGGCGCTGGCCATGCCGGGCGGCGCGGCAGCGCGGAGCTGAGCCCAGCCTAGCCGCGCCGCTGAAGGGCACCGGCGAGGCTTCCCCGCGCTCTCCCGCGACCGGGGTGCGCCCGCCCCGCAGCATGGAGGCTGGGAAGCGCAGCTCCTCTCCCGGCAGCCGGGACGATAGCAGCGCTAACGTCTTCCCAGCCAAGCCGGCGGCCCCGGCGGAGAAAGCCCAGAGCAGCCCCGGCGGCGGGGGCAGCGGCGGCGGAGTGAAGGAGCATGGCAACGCGGTGTGCTTCAAAGTGGACGGCGGCGGGGGCGAGGAGCCCGTGGTGGGCTTCGAGGATGCCGAGGAGCCCCGGCGGCAGTACGGCTTCATGCAGCGGCAGTTCACCTCCATGCTGCAGCCGGGGGTCAACAAATTCTCCCTCCGCATGTTCGGCAGCCAGAAGGCGGTGGAGAAGGAGCAGGAAAGGGTTAAAACTGCGGGGTTCTGGATCATCCACCCCTACAGCGACTTCAGGTGAGCGCGGGGCTCCCGCGACCGCACGGGGGGTGGCCCCGCCGCGGGAGGCAGGGCGGCGCTCCCGCCGCCTCGCACCTAGCCCGGCAGAAACTTCGGTGGGCTCCGGCCTGGGGTGGGCGGCGAGCACCGGCGCTCGCTCGGCGGCCGGCCGCACCCCGCGGAGGTGAGGGGCTTCCCCCCTCGCCGTCCCCGCGGGCGGGCCCCACCTCGCCTCTTCCCTCCCTCACTCCCCGCGGCCCCTCGCTGCACCGCTTGGCGACTAAAACTTTGCCTCCCCCGTCCCCCGCCCGTGCGCCGGGGAAGGGGCTGGAAGCCAGCGCGGGGAGGTTGCCCTGCCCTCCGCGGTCCGTGCACCGCTGGTGGGGCGGCCGCGGGGCTTGGTCCGGCGCGGCGCTCTCCAGCGTGCTGCACCCGGGCCGCGCCGGCCGCCCCAGCGGGGCTGCGGGCACCGCCCGGCCGGCGCGGCGCGGCGCGGCGGGGAGGCCGCGCGGGCAGCGGGGCCGTCCCGGGTTGGTCGCGTCGCGGGGGCCGCCGCATTCGCTGCGTCCGTCGGGCGGGGAGCGGGCGGGGGCGCCGCCGGAGCAGGGCACGGCCCTGCCCAAGGGTGGGAGAGCTCGCTGGGGTACACGCAGCGACGGTAACGTATTAATTTATTTAAAATCCTGGGGGCCGCGTTGGGCGCATGCCGGCTCCTTCCTGAGCGCCCGGCATAAACACTTGTTCATGGTGTTGCGTGAAGGAAGCACATTTTTGTCAGAGTTGCAGGAAAATAACTTTATCCAAGCTAATGCCATGTGGGAAGCTACATTTTCAGAGACAGAGTGGTAAATGTGATGCTAAATTAGAACACTGCTGTCACAATAAGTTGAAGGTATGCAAAACTGGAATATTTGCATGAAAATCAGTGCAAATAAATTCCGGGGAAGAGATATTTCCCTTTAAAATTACATTTTAAATGAAGGATTATTTAATTTTGCTATATATGCCAGTTGGCTATATGCCTTTGCAAATTTTACACTCTATGATATTTGCTGAAGAACTATCGGTGGTGGTAAGCATATTTGATCAACAGCTTGAATTGAACAGCCTGCGTGTATACAATAAGTGAATCACATTGGAAACCATTTTTAAAAAAGGAAAATCCAGAATGTTCAATAGTTACATGGATCTTCTATGAAAAAGTAGCTTAAATAGAATATGCTTCAAGAGGGAATGAGAGGAAATACTTCAAAAGTCCGAGTTTCTGTGGGACTATTCAGAGTGGGGTGTTATGCAGTGAGCTGTGCTAGCACCTTGCAGTCAAGCCCGAGAGCAGTACAGCTACAAGAGCAGAGGAGCAGGGCAGCACTCAGTTATGACTTGAAATCATGCTTCAAATCCCTGCTTTTTCCTGGGTCTCTTGAGGCAATAAGCTGCACTCGTTCTTTTCCTGGAGTACCTTTTTCCTCTTGCATGCCAGCTCAGCTGCACTAGCAGGTGCATTAAAGGGGGAGAGAGCCAAGAGTCCACCCACTCCCTTTCTGCCAGCCAGAGAGGGACATAGCAGGTCACATCTGGTGCTGTGGTAGCATGTGTAGGGGATTGGGGAGGGTCTGATAGCCTCTTACTTACCCGTGTGTGTGCATGAGTAACTTTATTCACGTGAGAATTCCATTAAAATGAATGAGATTATTCTTGTGAGTAAATCCCCTCATTTTGTTGTAAGCTTGGATTCTGAGCGAGGTACACAACCGAACAATGTTTTGGGCAATAGGAGGTTATGCATCATATTTTGCGCCATGTAACTTTTTAAGCTGATATGTGAAATAGGTGATAGGTATGTTGATTCTGTTTCATTACACAAATATCTTCTAATTCTGTCCTAATTTTTCCTGTGGGAAGGTTTAGAGATCATAGCATATGTTTACTTATTTTTTTCAGTAGGATTAAACAACACTGCATCCTTTTCAGGACTGTCATCTGCATATTCTTAAATTAACTGTACTTTCTGGGGATTTTATTATGTTTTTTATTTTATTAGAATGGAAGTGTTTGGTTTTTTAAATAAAGTTCATAGTCTTTCATTGGTCTTGGGATGATGTGGCCTGATCTGGACCCAATTTTTTAGCCAATAGTACTGTTTCAGTGAGAAATGCGAGATGTTTGTGTCCTTTCTCCTGAAATAATTGCAACTGTATAATGGTACTACTCTTTTTGGGTGGCAGTGTTTATAGAAACGTGTGAAGAAGTTGTACTATATATTATATTCATCTTCCTACATGGGAATAAGGACAATGTTAGTAAGTGCCTCCTGAAAAGTGTCTCTGTACCAGAATAAATGCATATATAAGGGTGGAGTTGTTTTGATTTATTTTTGCATGTGATTTTGTAACAGTGTAATGCTTGTATATAGACAAGCCTTAAAGCTTTCAAAGAGACAGAGGTATTCTAATTTTACTGCATTAATGTTGATACCACCAAGGGAAAGAACTAAATTTTCTTTCAAAATAACAAGAAAAAGGTAAAAAGCTGAATATTTTATGATAACCAAATGGGAAGATTTAGGGTAAGTTTGTAAATTTAGCTATTATTAGGGTGTTTGTAGCACATATGAAAATGAACATCACAGTAAATTTTAAATATAGGCATACTTAAGAGAATATTGGGTTAACCATGTAAGACATGGGAAAATTCTGGTACAGGCTCCTGTGGATTCTCATTATTTTTTTTTTTCTAGTTCTGAATGCTTGTATGCATTTTCTGGGATACTTTGATGCATTTGGTTACATTTATTGACCTCATTCTCATGATTTTTATAAAACTTAGTATGTTTATCTACACATCAAGCAATATTTTGCTGTGTCGTTTGGGGGGGCGGGCAGTGGGACGCCCTCCCACCCCCCTTTTTTGGTATGAACAGTGTGGAAGCTGTGTCTGTAAACTCAGTGCTCTGTGAATTGGTTACTTGCATCCTTGTGGGGCTTGGTCTCTAGTTTTATGGCTCTTCATCCTGCCTGTGTTTCAGGGAAGAATTTGCTCTTCATCAGACAGATACACCCTTGGAGAATTAAATTCAATAAGTATTACATAATCTTTCCACAAGGGAACCATTTTGTTCCTGGTTGTCTCTTCCCAGTCTTCTGAGGTTAATGTCTAATTTGGAAGCTGTTATGTAAACCGAGCACCTAATGCACATCAAACCCAGCAAAAGACCTCTGTTTATCTCTTCGCAGCTGTGATTACTGCGTCTCTAAATTTGGACAACAATTCTGTGTAATTGCATGACTCACAAAAGTGAATTTATCATCAGTGTTTCGGTTAGAGTTTATTGAAGTCCTGCATGCTTTCTGTGAGATATCAAGTGCCTCCGGTCATCCCTGCTTGTGTGCAGAACGAGCCCGCGGGAGAGCATCACCGAGTCAGCCCCGTGGCCTCGCAGCCACCGGATGAGAGCAGCATGAAGCCAATGGGAGATGTAAGCAACTGCACATGGTTCTGTTGCTGCCATACGTGTTTCACTCATTTCATAGCAGAGTTGTGGTGGACCTGGGCTTCAGGTGACTTTTATATGTTTTGGCCTTCTGGTATTAGTGAAAATGTATGTGGCTGATTTTTAAGACAATTAATTACTCAGTGTCCTTAGGCACATCAGGAGTTTCATTAATGCTCAGAGGGCTTGCTTCCACATGCCTGGACTGTTGGGTCCAGCCCTGTGGCACCTCCCTCCCTCCCTGTCTATGAGTACACAAAGAAACTCGCGCTGTCATGGAAATCTTGTTTTTATTACCACATCAGCTAGGGCATCTGTAGTAAGCGTTCTAAAAAGAAATGAGAGTTACTACCTCCAGGGTCACAAGGGAGAGGCATCTTTTGACAAGAAAGAGCAATGTATGAGAAAGACTGAGTGGGAATAATATGTGTGTGAGTAAATGTAGCCTTCACACTCGGATGGTTCCAGTTCTTAATTTGACGTTTGGGAACAGCCTTTGACTGAAAGTGGGGACAGAAATTTTAATTGGCTTCAAGATGAAATCAAGTAAGACTGTGATGTGGAGTTATCTGGCAGAGTAGTGGATAAGGAGGTGCAATGCAGGCCATGCTGAAGGTCTTTTTCCTATACAGATCAATATAATGTTTTGCAACAATAGCAATAAACTATTACCATCTTATATTGGGAGAATCTCTCTGGGTAACTTCTCATCTATTCAAGGAGCACAAAGCCTTATTTTAATGATAACAGAAAAGTAAAAGCAGAGTTAATTCTAAAACTTGAACAGAAAATTTCAGAGCATAGTGAATAGTAAAGGTATGCCAGATTTTTTCAATGTGTGGCATTCCAGTTTCAAAACCTTTTTGTATACACATTTGAGGGTTATCATGTAAACCTATGAGGTTTATCATATAAACCTTTATAAATCATATAAAGCTCTACCGATGCTACCTTGTAAGTAAATTTAATGTCAGGTTTTAATGGGTTTTAATCAGGGTGAAAGACACAATAATATTTGCATATATACATCTAGGTACTTATGGAAGAATATTTTTATGTCTGTTGCTATTAAAAATATTCTCTTATTTTGTTCATTTTTATGCAACCCATCCATGTTGTCATGCACATGTGCAGCTTAATTTTTCAGTTAAGTATGTGTCAAAGTGTAAGTCATAATTGCAATATATTAGTGTGCCTCATGTTTTTTATTATACTTCTCTCAATTTTGAACTTACATTTGCCTTATGCATCAACTTTCTTTTTAATTTGTACATATCTTTTGGGCCTGCCTTTGACCACCAGCTGTCACCCTAACGTGGTAGACTGTATATGTTATATGTGCAGCTCACATACATATTTCTAAAATTTGTGCATGTATTGAGTTAAAACCTGTTCTTCCTTGGGACCAGTCTTCACTCTATGTGTTATACCTATCATTTATATTTTAAGAAGCTTAGGGTAAGCACTTTGTCCCTCTCTTTTGTCACATGTCTGTAATGTCTCAGTTGAAGCTAATGAGATTTATCTTTTTGTGAGCTGTTACATACTTAGGTTTATACAGAGCAGTAGAGTTTGAAAGTAATGTTACATGTGATGAAGACAAAATGCATTGTATCATACTTAAGTGTAATTGATATAGATATATGTATGTAAAATTAAGTATATAAATCATATTGGTTTATATTAAATAGATCAGTTACAAATTAGTGTGTGTTTTAATGGATACATTATGTCACTGGTAGAGTAGGAGTATGAAATATCTGTAGTTTTGGATTCTAAAGGTAGTCATCTCAGTCTTGTTGCTCAGGATTTGTCATGAGGTTCTCTTACAGTATTGAGACTTTTGAATTATTTGCTAATAAACTGATAACCAGGATTTATGATTATACTGTATACATTCCTTGCACAAACTGATTTCTTTTGTGTTTTTTTTATTTATTTAAGTTTTTATGACTGAAGCACAATTTCAGCTAGGGCTATTTTTCATGTATCATTTTCAAATACTATTGTGGTGATTATCATTTTTATTTCTATTAAAGAAAAACTTCGTACAGTTAAACTATTCCTATTACATGAGCATTTGCTCTTTGTACGTGACTAAACATAAAGAACCATTTAGTATTAAAAAGGTTATTAGTAGTGCTTGGCTTTTTATGTGTTGCATTCCAACAATTTTTGCACTTTACTTCTGTAAATGCCCCAAAGGATAAAATGACAAAATTGTAGCATTAATCTAAACAATGCATTTATAATGTCCAAAAATTCTTTCTGACAGTACATTATATATTAAGCTTTATAATAGTTCCCCGGGTAAAATGCAACTCCCATAAAGGTAGGCTGAAGAGAAATATGATAACGGTCCTCAAATGCATAAATGGATGTTACAAAGAAGAAAGAAATTACATAGAAGCAATGGGGTGAAATTGCAGCAAGAAATATTGAAATTAGACGTTTAGGAAGCAGGACCAAAAATAAGCAATGAAATATTCTACTGGAAATGCTTTGATGTGGAATATGGGCCAGAAATGCATTAGGTTCTTTATCATCTTCAGTTCCTATTATTTTTAATATTGAATAATGTCTCATCATTGGCTGTCACTGATTCATTTGTTATGAAATCTAGTTGACTAAAGCTAGCTACTGGTGTTTCTTTTTGTACCAGTTATAAGCACGTATTAGTGAAAATGGATATGTAGAAGTGTACATTGTGCTTTTGGGCTCATGAGGGTCACGTGTTCTTGTCCTCTTTGAAATTTTCTTCAAGAACCACAAAAGAAAGCCAGCCAAGTCCACCTGAGGTTGGTGCAGCAGCCACTCACCTTCCAGTCCTCTAGAGGATGTGGGAAGGTTTATGCCTTTATTTGTTCAAGGAAAGCAATTAATTTTATTGATAAGACATCCTTCTGTCTCTGGATAATGCAGAATACTAATGTATAGTTTGAGCTCACATATATGTTGAACATTTCCCAATTTTTATTATGTTCATTCTAGTCCTGGAATAACAGTCCATTCACTGCATTTTCTTTCAAACTTTGGACATGTTATATACTTGAACATAGAGTAATGTTTACAACAGAGAAAGAGCTCAGTAAGCGTAACTCAAATAATTCCTCAGTTCTTTGAGGTACTTTTAATTTAACTTGGGATGTTTTGAAGGTCACCTGCAGCACCTATGAAGAAGTACACAAGTACATTTTTTCTGCAGGATGCTTAATTTTAGAATATTCAGCTTCCTCACAATCTAAATAAAGGCAAATGTATTCACCATGATTTTGAGATATGTTTAAAAAAACCCAAAACAACAAACCAAACCAAAACATTACAGAATTCCTATGGGTAATCTAAAAGATGATGTTTTGGGGGTGTTACATGCGAGTCTTTAAACTTTGACCCGGGATGCTCAATATCATGAGACTTCCTCTTCAGTTTTCTGATTTTTTTTTGTTTTGACTGTAGTGAGAAAAAAGTGCTTGATTAATATTATCTCTATATATACACGTATCAAAATTTAGATCTCATAAGATCAGCATCATGCTTGGGCTCATGGGGGGAAAAGTACTGATTCTGTTATTCCTATTATTTTAGCAAGACTACACATTTTTGAATGTGTACTGGCACTTTATTTGTTAGCTCATCAAAATAAGCAATGCTTATAATCATGTCAGTAAAAGGTTTTTCTTTATATTAGGTTTCTTGGACTTGAGTGTGTGGAGGGAACTGTGAATACTACGTAAAAGCATAGAATAGTAAATAAAGGTTTGGGTTTAGGATTTGGTTTGAGGGTTTTGGTGACTACAAAGCTGAATAAAAAATGCATAATGTTTGATAAGTTGCTTAGGCTTTTTTACAATTATATAATCAAGTTAAAATTTGAGTGGCTCAGTTTCTGATTGTTCAGTCTGGGGTAGGTTTTTCAGAGTACTCAGAAATAGAGACTTATGAAATCAGAGGTCACTTAAAAAGTATGAATCTTTACCTCTGCATTTCTGTCTACCTATCTAAGATCAGTGACAGTGTAATATTTAATTAAACTTTGTCAGCTTTTTTGAGAGGCTCGGTTTGAAAGCTCAGTTTGAATTATGAAAATGAGTAGAGAAACTTACTTCATTTGGTTGTAAATAAGCGGTATCCATTCTCACCTCTGCTTTCACTCAACAGCATGCCTGAGAGCCGTTTTCTATGTCAACATACAATTTTTGAGAGAGAAAAATCTCTTAACCTACTTAGCAATGTTTAATTTTTAACCTGACAGTACAGTTCTCGTTAATTGTTTGAAAGTCCTTTAGCTGTCTATTCCCTGATTCTTTCCCAGAGGTATGATTTAATTTTAAAAACCATAGTGTATTCAGCTCTAATTATTGGAGGGCTCGTTCTAGACACATAGTAAGGTATGTTAATGGCCAAAAACTGTATCAGCTAGAGTCAATGTCAGTACTACCTCAAGGACACTGTCATTTAGCTTCCATAAAATCTCTGCTAATATCTTTTAATCTGATGATAGTCAGATTCAGGCAATCTGCATGATATTTTGAAATAATCTTATTGCCTTGGTTTGCAATGCAACCGGAACAAGTCTGGAGTAAACTTGTGTTCTGAAAATATTAATTTGATTACAAAAGAAATGCAGTCTGTTTCCATTATATATAAAAAAAACAAAACAACTCCCCTAAACCCATTCTTATTTATGCTAGTGAAATTCCCACAATTGGAGTTGCAGCATGTAGCTAAGAATATAATTTTGTTCTTATTTTATTAACTTCTGTGCTGTTTATGTGGATGTCTTATCTAATGAAGCATGTTATTTAACAAATAATATGATACACTATTGAAAATTAGTGTGCTGCTGACATTAATACATTTTCTATCTCTAAAAATGTCATATTTATTAAAAAATTCTTATTAAGATATTTTGCTTTCAGCTGAAAAAACACAGATTGCTTTATGCTCACAGTCAAAGCTAGTTTAATATAGAAAATGATAGTCAAGTCTGTTACTGTCAGGAATAAGTCTTTTTTTTTTTTTTAAATGATGTAATTTAAAATAGCCAATATACATAAAAATTGCTTTGACTGCATGGGGTTTTTTTAGGTATTATTGTTCTTTTTCATCCAGTTCTTAGTCTACAGTCCGCTGAAGCTTATGCTTGTGCTGAACCTTCAGTATGTGAAGAACCCCACAGAAATAAAATGTGCCCTCACAATATAAAATCTTCCAATTCTATACGTAGCCTATTCTGGTTGCCTCCAAATTTTTTCTCCTGTCAGCAGAGTAGAATATGGAAGTATTGATGTTTCCTTGGCTGGTTCTGTTGTATCTTACAATAACTTACCAGATCTTCAAAGCAGCACCTCTCTTTGGCATGACTGCAGCAATATGCAATGTTGTTCTGATATGATCTGAACTTTAAGCAAATCTGTAGATTGCAGTAAATTTAGGGTAATATATCATAGGATCCTAATGATAAATTATTATTCTAACTTGCTCTAGGTCAAAGCTATGGACAATGTACAGAACCTTTATAAGATATATACAGTGAGATCTATCCAACTCTACCCAGGAGATGGAATAAGAGTATTCAAGCTTTTACATGAATACTGAGAGATTTTCCATCAGGCTCTTGAGTGACTTCTGTCTATTTGTTCATTCCAGGAGGACTTATGATTTCTGTCTGGTAGAGAAATTACTATGAAACCAGTAGTAGGCAATACTACCCCCTAAAACATCCTATTACTGCCTGACAGTACATACTTGCAAGCTTCTGGGTTCCCCAAACACATCCTGGGCTACAGGTTCCTTGGGACGGCTGCATATGTGCTTGTTTGCACTTGATTTCTCAGTGAAGATAACACAGCCAAGCTTGTCTGTCACTCTGGTTCACCTTGTCTTCACTGCCAGACAAGCTCAGTAGTAAAGCAAAGATTTCCTTGCTCCAACTAGGGATTGGTCTGTCAGACAAAAACTTGGAAACAAAACATAAGTAGTAAAATAAAGCATATATCTCAAGCTTCAGTTAATTGGGTACCTTTCTTGTTACCCACCTTACCAAGTATACTTCAGAGATTTCCTGTTTTTCAGAGCTGTGTCCCCATTGTTTATGGAAACTGTTATCCAGGTGAATCCCTAAATACTGAATCCTGCTTTTGATGTCTTTTATTTATAGCATTTCTTATGGTCTAATTTTCAGGTAGTGAAATCCTGCTATAGACAACTTGCAATTCTCATTTGAAAGTTAGCAAGAGCATGGTGATGTAGTCCCTGACAGATCAGTTGCGTAGCTGGTTTTGGTTTGGTGGTTTTTTTTTTTTTTGGAAAACAACTTCTCTTTTCCCTCATTCTGTTTTTCCTTCCCCCTCCTACATCCCTTCCCGAAGATATAATGAATTCCTTTATGTAAATGGAAATGATGCATTGATTTTTTTTTTTTAAATTTGTTAGCTCTGCTATGCAGTTTTTCATTCTTACTGAGTCTGTCAGCTAGGAGATACTGAGCTGTTAGTTCAAACTAGCAGGGAGAAGTTACCCTAGGTATTCTTCATAGTGTCTTGGAGTTTGTAAATAAATACCTTGTAATAATTAAAAAAAAAAGTATTTGTATGCACATTTTCCATTTCTCATGACTTGGGCAGGTTGGCAGCTTTCTGTTGAGAATGCACCTGAAGCAATTGAACATGCTGTCACCATAGACCTAGTAACAAGATACTTAGCCCAAATTGTCCCCTCAGCCCATTTATTGCCAGCTTGGGAATTCTAGTGTTGCATACATCTAAGATATAAGAAACACACTTCTGTAATGCAAAGGGAGTGAGGTATCAAGAGTAAGCACTGCCAGATGGTAGGCAATCTAACAGAGCATTTAAAAAGGGTCAAAATCGAAAATGTCTGAAATTCGATGGCTTATTAAGCAATAGATGTTGCATGTATGGGACAAGTGAGAGAGAAATAACCTAATTTAGGTGCCCACATGACCAAACCTGACTTTTAATTGCACACATCTTGTCCGTAAATATCTGAAATGCATGTTTTTACTAACTTATAGGTGTTTATTGAAATTTGGAACAGAATATTAAATGCAATGATATACTGCTGGGTGTTGAAAAGTTGAGTAGGATTTGTACATATACTTATTGTGTATTTATTGAAGTAGTGAAAACAAAAAGTTTTCCATTTCTGGAACAGCTTTGAAAATGTAAATTTTACCCAGTGCTCTACAGAGTGTGTGCAAATCTATAGGATGTTAGATGAAGATCTGAGATGGAAGTCAGGAGCCTATCTATCTTTGGATTTCAGAACGAGTTAGGGACCTAGATACTTGTAAGTATCTGGACTCTGTGGCTGAACATCTTTCAGAATTCTAGCCATAAGGAGCCGTAAATGGTAAAACTGATTTTTAAAAAATGTCATCCATGGGTGCTGTGCATTTTCTGAATTAGTATATCAGAATAATTTGAATATGCTTCATGTTCCATTTCTGTCATATTATATATTTTGATTGTGCAGTTTACAGATCAATATCTTTTCTAAAAGATTATGATGAGAAGTTCTATTAATAATTTTTCAACCTCAATTTCTTGCTGTTCTCTACCAATGAATTATTAACACCTATTTGGCTGTTCTAATTATTACACAACTTCAGCTTAAACATGTTTGAATAGTTCATAACTCACTGTCATCCAAAAATAAGACATAAATATGGCTAAATTAAATTTTGTCTTTTTGAGGAATATTGGCTCGTGGCTAAAACCTCTTCAGAGATCTCCAAAGTAAAATGTTTTCATTTGCTGAAAGCCAGAAACCTATTTATTATATTTAGACAACTTCATTTTCAGTGAATACGGATGGAAGATAAAGATGGACATCTGGTGTTTTATTCACCATGGTAAAGGGAAACTCTTTTTGTTTTGCTGTATCAAAGCAACAATCATCTGTCTGTATGGGAGTAAATAGCTTCCTTGGTACTTTTGCTGTTGTTTATAGTTAAGGTCATAGGTCCCCAACCAAAGTTTCTGTGAGTGCTTATTTTAGAGCCACTTATCATTGGCTATGATTATAGGCAACTTTACTTGCAGGCAAACACTTTCCCTTGTCACCCTTAACCTGTACTGTGTGGCTGATCTCGAGAGCCAGCACGGGGGCTGTGCCGTTGTTAAGGAATATGGACTACTTTGTTTGAATGCTCGAAGACTGGAGAAAGAGAATTTTTGTACCAAGAGAAATCAAAGTCAATTGTGAAAAACAAACACTCTACCAAAATATAAGGTGAAGTGGATTATTAATATTATTATATTTTTAAAATATTTATTAATATTAATATTAATATCAATATATTTTTTCTGATAAATATTTATAGGTGAAGCATATAACAAAGCCTGTGGTTAAGTCTGAATAAATTTTCGGATCTTAATATCTATATCAATCTTTTATTTTTCAGGTTGAAAACTGACATGTTTTTCTGCAGCTTGAAGTGACTTCCTTTCTTTTTTTATTAAAAAAATAAAGGCAACTGTAAAGGAAAAAACCTTTATCTAATATACATATTTTGTATAACAGCTTTATATTAGATGGTGCTGTCTCAATGAAGATAGAATAGAAACTTAAATTTTGAATTAATTTATATATTGGTAACAAAAAACTTCCAGTGGCTCAACAAACATTTCATATGACTAAGTGTCGTGGTTTAACCTGGCAGGCAGCCAAACACCACACAGCCGCTCACTCACTCCCCAACACCCAGTGGGACGGGGAGAGAATCGGAAGGGTAAGAGTGAGAAAACTCGTGGGTTGAGATAAAGACAGTTTAATGGAACAGAAAAGGAAGGGAAAATAATAATAATAATAATAATAGTAATAGTAATAGTAATAGTAATAGTAATGGAATATACAAAATGAGTGTACCTGCCGAGCAATGCCCAAAAAAACAGTGACCACCACTTCCTGGACACAACTACCATTCATATACTGAGCATGATGTCACATGGTATGGAATACCCCATTGGCCAGCTGGGCTAGCTGTCCTGATTATGTTCCCTCCCATCTTGTGTACCTAGCTCAGTCAGTAGGCACGGGAGCTGTCCTTGGACTAGGAGGGTACTTAGCAACAACTGAAAACATCAGTGTGTTATCAACATTCTCCTCATACTAAATCCAAAACACAGCACTAGGAAGAAATTTAACCCTATCCCAGCCGAAACCGGGTCAGTATCCACCCCTTATTCTACACCATCTACGTCATGCCCAGGTCTCACATTTTCCAATACATTCCAATTAAGCATCACCACCTTTCTTGACTTTTGATATATACACACAGATATCATTCCCTTAGTCCCTAAGGCCATCCCTCTAAAATGTCCATTGAGTTCATTTAGTCCATGACTTTGGGCTCCATCTGTCATAACAGTCTTTCAGGGCAGGAGAGATGGTGTGTGGTGTTGGATTGCTGCATCCTGAAGCCAGTTCTGATTCCGTGATTGCTGCGCTCGTCCGGTTCTATCATCGTTGCACTTTGCTTGGTTTCATTAAAGTTCATTCTTCATTAATCTGGGTGATTCTTACTGCAATTCCATTGATAGCAACCATAGAAATGATGATATACAATATCATACAGCAATTAACATCATACAATTCCGTTCATTGGCTATTTCAACCCACAATCAAATCCCCTTGAGGTACACACCGGACTTCCCCATCCTTTCGCATTACCCACCAAGTGTACCCAGGTCCCTGAGCAAAAGCAATCCCACGGATGGGTTTTCCCTTGCCAGAGGCAGGAGTAACCCAGACTGTCTTCCCCAGCATATTTCTCATATGCACGACAGGGACTTTATCCCCCTCTACAGTACGTAAGGGTTTGGATTGGGCAGGGCCAGCTCGATTGGCAGATCCCCTAGTGTTGACTAACCAGGTGGCATTTGCTAAATGTGTGTCCCAATGCTTGAATGTCTCACCACCCATTGCCCTCAGTGTTGTCTTTAGCAGTTCGTTGTATCGTTCAATTTTTCCGGAGGCTGGTGCATGGTAGGGGATGTGATATACCCACTCAATGCCATGCTCTTTGGCCCAGGTGTCTAGGAGGGTGTTTCGAAAATGAGTCCCGTTGTCTGACTCAATTCTTTCTGGGGTGCCATGTCGCCATAGGACTTGCTTTTCAAGGCCCAGGATAGTGTTCTGGGCGGTGGCATGGGGCATGGGATATGTTTCCAGCAATCTGGTGTTTGTTTCCACCATGATGAGCACATAGCGCTTCCCTTGGAGGTTTTGTGGGAGTGTGATATAATCAATCTGCCAGGCCTCCCCATATTTATGTTTCAACCATCGTCCCCCATACCAAAGAGGCCTTACTCGCTTGGCTTGCTTGTAGCGCATGTTTCACATTCATGGATAACCTGTGCAATAGTGTCCATGGTCAAGTCCACCCCTCGATCACGAGCCCATCTATATGTTGCATCTCTTCCTTGATGGCCTGAGGCATCATGGGCCCACTGAGCTATAAATAATTCACCCTTATGTTGCCAGTCCAGATCCACCTGAGCCACTTCAATCTTAGCAGCCTGGTCCACCTGCTGGTTGTTTTGGTGTTATTCAGTGGCCCGACTCTTGGGTACGTGAGCATCTACGTAACGTACTTTTACAGCCAGGTTCTCTACCCGGGCAGCAATATCTTGCCACAACGCGGCAGCCCAGATGGGTTTACCTCTGCACTGCCAGTTGTTCTGCTTCCGCTGCTGCAACCACCCCCACAGGGCATTTGCCACCATCCATGAGTCAGTATAGAGATAAAGTACTGGCCATTTTTCTCGTTCAGCAATATCCAAGGCCAGCTGGATGGCTCTGACCTCTGCAAAATGGCTCGATTCACCTTCTCCTTCAGCAGTTTCTGTCGTATAGGACTCCATACAGCAGCTTTCCACCTCCGATGCTTTCCCACAAGGTGACAGGAACCATCAGTGAACAGGGCATATTGCTTCTCGTTTTCTGGTAGTTTATTATACAGTGGGGCCTCTTCAGCATGCATCACATCATCCTCCTCTGGGGATATTCCCAAATCTTTGCCTTCTGGCCAGGTCGTGATCACTTCCAAGATTCCTGGGCGACTGGGGTTTCCTATTTGAGCCCGTTGTGTTATCAGTGCGACCCACTTACTCCACGTAGCATCGGTTGCATGATGTGTAGAGGGGACCCTCCCTTTGAACATCCAGCCCAGCACCGGCGGTCGGGGTGCCAGGAGGAGCTGTGCTTCAGTACCAACCACTTCCGAAGCAGCTCGAACCCCTTCATATGCTGCCAATATCTCTTTCTCAGTTGGAGTATAGCAGGACTCGGATCCTCTGTATCCCCGACTCCAGAACCCCAGGGGTCGACCTCGAGTCTCCCCTGGTGCTTTCTGCCAGAGGCTCCAGGTAGGGCCATTCTCCCCGGCTGCGGTGTAGAGCACATTCTTCACATCTTGTCCTGCCTGGACTGGCCCAAGGGCTATTGCATGAACTATCTCCTGTTTAATTTGTTCAAAGGCTATGTTGTTGCTCAGGGCCCCATTTGAAATCATTCTTCTTCCTGGTCACTTGATAGAGGGGGCTTACGAGCTGACTGTGGTTTGGGATATGCATTCTCCAAAAGCCCACAACGCCTAAGAAAGCTTGTGTTTCCTTTTTGCTAGTTGGTGGGGACATGGCTGTTATTTTGTTGATCACATCCATTGGGATCTGACGACGTCCATCTTGCCATTTTATTCCTAAAAACTGGATCTCCTGTGCAGGTCCCTTGACCTTACTTTGTTTTATGGCAAAGCCGGCCTTCAGAGGGATTTGGACTATTCTCTCCCCTTTCTCAAAAACTTCTTCTGCTCTTCTAGCCCATACGATGATGTCATCAATGTATTGCAGGTGTTCTGGAGCCTCACCCTGTTCCAGTGTGGTGTGGATCAGTCCATGGCAAATGGTAGGGCTGTGTTTCCACCCCTGGGGCAGTCGGTTCCAGGTGTACTGGACGCCCCTCCACGTGAAAACAAACTGTGGCCTGCACTCTGCTGCCAAAGGGATTGAGAAGAACGCATTAGCGATATCATTTGTGGCGTACCACTTGGCTGCCTTTGACTCCAGTTCGTATTGGAGTTCTAGCATGTCCGGCACGACAGCACTCAGTGTCAGCGTGACTTCGTTCAGGCCACAGTAGTCTACTGTTAGTCTCCACTCTCCATTGGACTTTCGCACTGGCCATATGGGACTGTGAAAGGGTGAGCGAGTCTTGCTGATCACTCCTGGCTCTCCAGTGGACGAATCAGCTTATGGATGGGAATCAGGGAATCTCAGTTGGTGCGATATTGCCGCTGGTGCAATGTTGTGGTAGCGACTGGTACTTGCTGTTCTTCCACCCTCAGCAAACCCACAACAGAAGGGTCCTCCGAGAGACCAGGCAAGGTGGACAGCTGTTTAATTTCCTCCATCTCCAGGGCAGCTATACCAAAAGCCCACCTGTACCCTTTTGGGTCCTTGAAATACCCTCTCCTGAGGTAGTCTCTGCCAAGGATGCACGGAGCCTCTGGGCCAGTCACAATGGGGTGCTTTTGCCACTCATTCCCGGTTAGGCTCACTTCGGCCTCCAACACAGTTAACTCTTGGGATCCCCCTGTCACTCCAGAAATAGAAATGGGTTCTGCCCCTTCATAGCTTGATGGCATCAGGGTACACTGTGCACCGGTGTCTACGAGAGCCTTATACTCCTGTGGGTCTGATGTGCCAGGCCATCGAATCCACACAGTCCAGGAAACCCGGTTGTCCCTTTCCTCCACCTGGCCAGAGGCAGGACCCCTCTAGTTCTGGACATAGTATTCTTTACTCACTTGTAAATGCGAGTCAAGAATTTCTTCATTACAATCCAAAGTAAGATCAGCCCTTCTACTCTGTCTGGGGAACTGTTCACTGGAAACTGGACCGTCGTGAGACAGGTTTTTTCTGAAAACTATAGCAGCATTTTTCCTGGGAGAACCCCCTTGTGTGATTGTTTTTCCTTGCAACTCACGTACCCGTGCCTCTTAGGGTCAAGGTAGGTCTTCCATCCCACTGCCTCATGTCCTCTCCATGGTCACGCAGGTAAAACCACAGGGTGCTCAGGGGTTTGTGCCTTCTATATCCTCTCTCTTGAGCAGAAGAACGCTGACTCCGAATGGCTGAGATACTGCTCCGTACAGGTAGAGAATAGGACATATCCTCTTTGAATTGCTGGAACTCCCGGGACAGTTTCTCCACCGCCGAGACAAGGGAGGAGGAGACAGTTTCTTCGTATTCCCGGAGTCTACCAACCACATCATCCACCGTTGGTGCTTCTTCTTCTTTCCAGGACAGTACTGCCAACGAGCTGGCGTATGACGCTGGTGCACTCCGTACCAACTTCCGCCACATGGGTTGCGTGCACTGGAATTCATCTGGATCTTTGGGCATTTGGTCGTTGTCCAGGTCACTATAAACCACCTCTAGCACGCCTAATTCTCTCAGGTACTTGATACCTCTCTCCATAGTGGTCCATTTGCCTAGGTGATATATAACATCTTCCTTGAAGGGATACCTTTCCTTCACGCCTGACAGGAGTCGCCTCCAGAGGCTGAGGGCCTGTGCCCCTTTTTCCAATCGCCTTGTCAATGCCCCCTTCCCTAGAAAGGGATCCCAGCTGTCTGGCTTCCTTCCCCTCTAATTCCAGGCTACTGGACCCATTATCCCAGCATCGGAGCAGCCAGGTAACAATATGCTCGCCTGGACAACGGCTGAAATATCTCCGCAAATCTCGCAACTCACCCAGGGATAGGGATTGGGTGGTTTCCTTCTCGTTTATGAGTTCTTCCTCTTCCTCCTGCCCTCCTCGTGATGGCCCTGCTTTTCCATCATCCCTTTCTAAACGACCTGACTTTCGCTTCCAAGATTTCCTTTTATGTATAGGGGCGACTGATACCAGCAAGGGTTGGTCCTCTGGTTCAGCTGTAGTACCTGTTGTGGGGGTTGGAGTAGACGCAGTGCCCGTCACGGGGGTTGGAGTAGCCACAGTGCCTGTCATTTTGTCATCAGATCCAGAGACCTTCTCTTCCCCTTGAGGGTTCTGGATAGTGTTGAAGAGGGCTTGGTAGGCATGGGCCAGGCCCCAGTACGCTGCAGTAATCTGGGCCTCTCTGGAATTGCCAGGGTGACAGCATATGTTTTCCAAATATTTTACTAGTTTTTCAGGATTCTGCACTTGTTCAGGGGTGAAGCTCCAAAACATTGGAGGTGACCACTGTCCTAGGCACTTGCCCATACTATCCCACACACCCTGCCACTCATAACTATCCAGCCTCAGGGTAGATCCCTGGGTGGTATTCTTAAATAGTTGTTTAAACTTAAATAAGGCCTGAACCACATTCAGGAGACATAGCAATAGGAACATGCTGGTTTGAACATCCCAAGGATTTTCAAAATCCTCAAGAGCTATTGTAATCAGCCTGGAGGAGAAGGGGAAGGTGAAGGAAGCTGTCTTCACCGTAAAAAGGCTCTTCAAGGAGAAGAGGTGAAAAGTGTAATTACTAGTTTGGGTGGCAAACAGGAGGAGCTGGAAGCCATTGTGCAGCGGGATAGCTATGACTTAGTTGCCATCATGGAAACATGGTGGGATGAGTCTCACGATTGGAGTGCTGCAATGGATGGCTATAAGCTCTTCAGAAGGGACAGGCGAGGAAGGAGAGGCGGTGGGGTAGCCCTGTATGTTAGGGAGTGCTTCGACTGTCTAGAGCTCAATGATAGTGATGATCAGGTTGAATGCTTGTGGGTAAGGATGAGGGGGAAGGCCAACAAGGCAGATATCCTGCTGGGAGTCTGTTATAGACCACCTAGCCAGGATGAAGAGGCAGCCTCTACAAGAGGCTGGCAGAAGTCTCACAATCACTAACCCTTGTTCTCGTGGGGGACTTCAACTTTCCGGACGTCTGCTGGAAATACCACACGGCAGAGAGGAAACAGTCGAGGAGGTTTCTGAAGTGTGTGGAAGATAACTTCCTGGCACAGCTGGTAAGTGAGCCTACTAGGGGAGATGCCTCGCTTGACCTGCTTTTCACAGAGAAGGACTGGTGGGAGATGTGGTGGTCGGAGGCCGGCTTGGGCTTAGCGACCATGAAATGATAGAATTCTCGATTCTTGGTGAAGTAAGGAGGGGGGCCAGCAAAACCCTACCATGGACTTCCGGAGGGCAGACTTTGGCCTGCTCAGGACACTGGTTGAGAGAGTCCCTTGGGAGACAGTCCTGAAGGGCAAAGGGGTCCAGGAAGGCTGGACGTTCTTCAAGAAGGAAGTCTTAAAGGCGCAGGAGCGGGCTGTCCCCATGTGCCGTAAGAAGAACTGGCGGGGAAGACGACCGGCCTGGCTGAACGGGGAGCTCTGGCTGGGACTCAGGAAAAAAAGGAGAGTTTACCACCTTTGGAAGAAGGGGCAGGCAACTCAAGAAGAGTACAGGGATCTCGTTAGGTCGTGCAGAGAGGAAATTAGAAAGGCAAAAGCCCAGCTAGAACACAATCTGGCCACTATCATAAGAGACAACAAAAAATGTTTTTACAAATATATTAATGACAAAAAGAGAGCCAAGGAGAATCTCCATCCTTTACTGGATGCGGGGGGGAACATTGCCACCGAGGACAAGGATAAGGCTGAGGTACTTAATGCCTTCTTTGCCTCAGTCTTTAATAGTCAGAGCAGTTATCCTCAGGGTACTCAGCCCCCTGAGATGGAAGACAAGGACGGAGAGCAAAATAAACCCCCCATAATCCAAGAGGAAGCAGTTAATGACCTGCTATGCCACCTGGATGCTCACAAGTCTATGGGGCCGGATGGGATCCACCCGAGGGTGCTGAGGGAGCTGGCGGAGGAGCTTGCCAAGCCACTCTCCATCATTTACCAGCAGTCCTGGTTAACAGGGGAGGTCCCGGATGACTGGAGGCTTGCCAATGTGACGCCCATCTACAAGAAGGGCCAGAAGGAGGATCTGGGGAACTACAGGCCGGTCAGCCTGACCTCGGTGCCGGGGAAGATCATGGAGCGGTTGGTTTTGAGGGTCCTCACGAGCCATGTCCGGGACAACCAGGGGATCAGGCCCAGCCAGCACGGGTTCATGGAAGGCAGGTCCTGCTTGACCAACCTGATCTCCTTCTATGACCAGGTGACCCGCCTAGTGGATGAGGGAAAGGCTGTGGACATGGTCTACCTGGACTTCAGTAAAGCCTTTGACACTGTCTCCCACAGCATTCTCCTAGAGAAGCTGGTGGCTCACGGCCTAGACAGGTACACTCTTCGCTGGGTAAAAAACTGGCTGGACGGCCGAGCCCAGAGAGTTGTGGTCAACGGAGTTAAATCCAGTTGGCGGCCGGTCACGAGCGGTGTTCCCCAGGGTTCAGTACTGGGGCCGGTCTTGTTCAATATCTTTATCAATGATCTGGATGAGGGGATCGAGTGCACCCTCAGTAAGTTTGCAGACGACACCAAGTTGGGTGGGAGTGTTGATCTGCTCGAGGGTAGGAAGGCTCTGCAGAGGGACCTGGGCAGGCTGGATCGATGGGCTGAGGCCAACTGTATGAGGTTCAACAAGGCCAAGTGCCGGGTCCTGCACTTGGGTCACAACAACCCCATGCAACGCTACAGGCTTGGGGAAGAGTGGCTGGAAAGCTGCCCGGAGGAAAAGGACCTGGGGGTGCTGATTGACAGCCGGCTGAACATGAGCCGGCAGTGTGCCCAGGTGGCCAAGAAGGCCAACGGCATCCTGGCCTGTATCAGAAATAGTGTGGCCAGCAGGAGCAGGGAAGTGATCGTCCCCCTGTACTCGGCACTGGTGAGGCCGTACCTCGAATACTGTGTTCCGTTTTGGGCCCCTCACTACAAGAAGGACATTGAGGTGCTGGAGCGTGTCCGGAGAAGGGCAACGAAGCTGGTGAAGGGTCTGGTGCACAAGTCTTATGAGGAGCAGCTGAGGGAACTGGGGTTGTTTAGCCTGGAGAAGAGGAGGCTGAGGGGAGACCTCATCGCGCTCTATAACTACCTGAAGGGAGATTATAGCGAGGTGGGGGTTGGTCTCTTCTGCCAAGTAACTAGCGATAGGACGAGAGGAAATGGCCTCAAGTTGCGCCAAGGGAGGTTTAGATTGGACATTAGGAAAAATTTCTTTACTGAAAGAGTGGTCAAGCATTGAAACAGGCTGCCCAGGGAAGTGGTAGAGTCACCATCCCTGGAAGTATTTAAAAGACGTGTAGATGAGGCGCTTAGGGACATGGTTTAGTGGGCATGGTGGTGTTGGGTTGACGGTTGGACTCGATGATCTTAGAGGTCTTTTCCAACCTTAATGATTCTATGATTCTATGATTCTATGATTCTAATAGTTTCCGAGAAATAGCTCCTGAAGCACAGGAATGACGGCAGTGCTGAGTACAATCCCATGACCAATACTTTTATCATACCATAAGCCAGTGTTACACAGTGTAGCAAAACAATAACCTTAATCCATCTCCTAGAGATGACAATCCCCACATAAATACCGACAAACAGCAGTATATACAGCCAGTAAGGTGCTACATACCAAAACTCCAAGAACAGATCCAACAACTCTGAGAGCAAATAAACCAACATTGTGACCAGCGACTACTAAACTGATATAATGAATGCTTATAACAATTTTTTTTAACCCGCTTGGGTCAGATGTGTCGTTATCTCAACCCTTCGAGCCCCACATTTGGCGCCAAAAAGGACTGTCATGGTTTAACCCAGCAGGCAGCCAAATACCACACAGCTGCTCTCTCACTCCCCTCCCCACACACAGAGGGATGGGGAGAGAATCAGAAGGGTAAGAGTGAGAAAACTCGTGGGTTGAGATAAAGGCAGTTTAATGGAACAGAAAAGGAAGGGAAAATAATAATAATAATAATAATAATAATAATAATAATAACAACAAAATGGGTGTACCCGCCGAGTAATGCCCAAAAAAACATCACATGGTATGGAATACCCCATTGGCCAGCTGGGCCAGCTGTCCTGGCTATATTCCCTCCCAGCCTCTTGTGCACAGGAAGCTGAAAAGCCCTTGACTAGCAGGGTACTTAGCAACAACTGAAAACATCAGTGTGTTATCAACATTCTTCTCATACTGAATCCAAAACACAGCACTAGGAAGAAATTTAACCCTATCCCTGCCGAAACCAGGACACTAAGTTAAAACAAAATAATTAACAAATATATTTCAAGCCTATAATCTGCCATAATTCAATAAATACTTTTAACACATAGGTTTTCAAATTTAATATATATTGTTTTTAGAAATGGATCTTGACCATCTATTTCAGTGTTGCATATACCTGTGACAAACTGTAATGGAACCTCTTTTTTTGATTACAACTAGCAGTACTGCTGCTGGCAAAGGTGTACTGGAAAGAGAAAAGGTCTCATTGCATGTAAAGGCATTCTCTCTGGACTGCTTGATATTGCGTGTTATCTCCTGTTTCGCACATCAAAAACTGTCTAATAAGTATACATAGGTTGTTTTGTTGTTGGGTTTTTTTTGGAAGGCATTTGATTGATTGCTTTTTTAAGAATAACTAAAGCCATTTCATTGAAAAAAACTTCTTTGTTTCCTTATATTGAATTAAATTGCAAAAGGGCCATTCAGCAATCGCATTCCATTACACTGACCAATGTTCATAAATGTCAGAGACAGATTTTACATCCCCAGAAACTTGGTTTGTATTCCAAACCTCTACCCTTCACTGAGCTGCTTGCAATGGAGGTATGTGAGTTTTCGCTTAGGCCTGCTTGCGTGGAGCTTGCTGGAGTGTTAGAGGGTAAATAACATGAAAAGATGATGAGGAGCAGAGGTAAAACTAACAAGATCACGGTTACGCAGGCCAATAATTAGAACATCTTTGAACATCATGTATTCTCTTTCTTGTTTGCTTTTCTGAGTTTTCCTTTTTGTTTTAAACAAGTAAATATCAGGTCTATCTGATCACTGCTCTGTCTAGCTACATAATTAGCTGATTTGTTTTGGCAATGCAGGCAGAGCGCTATGCTGTCAAAAGGATGGTAAGACTGGAGCGTGCAGTATGTAAATTGGGAAATTTTAAAGAAATGTTAAAATTATATTGCATCTGTTGAAATACTTTCGAAGGCAAATGGCTAGCAGAGAGATCTGGATACAAGTTGAATAATGAAAAAAATGGAGATTTCTGAATATGGTTGGTTTTAAGGAGGAAAAACCTGCAAGAGCTGCATTTTATTTCTGATAGGGATAGGTGTTTTAATGTATGAAGTACGAAATTTTGTTTTGAAAGATAATGGTAGAACTGAATATTGAACTTCCTAGCTGAGCAGTCTCCTTCCTACCTGCTCATTAGTGCAGAACTTCTAAGGCACATCACTCTGTAAAAAGGGAGATCATAATAAATACATATGGGGAAAGGCGCAAGCAGGCTTGTGGAAGATTACTTCTGTCATTTCGTAAAATGTTTTGTGTTGCACACATTGTATTTTCAATTAATTGATGTTTTAGAGAGATAAATTGATACAATGAATTCAGTCAATAAAATATCAATAAAATAATAATACTAATATAATTTTCAGCATGTATAATTTTTATTGATAGAACTCATTATTTTCTTGTAACTAAATTTACATAAATGTCCCGTAATCTGTGTTGCTCAATCTCAGCATGTAATGAGAACTTTGAGGATCTCTACCAAAAGATACTGTTCTCTGTTTTCTGGAACATGTAACCCTGATATTACCTCTAGTCTCCTACCCACAGTAGTATAGATACTGATAAAATGAAGCTGAAATACTGCTGCTGTCCAAACTGAAGCAGCATCATGTTCTCTCACAACCCAGCTGTTCAAGCATGTCAACTGCATAGTTTCTGTATTGGGTTTGCGTGGCAAGGTTTTGGTAGCAGGGGGGGCTTCTGTGAGAAGATGCTAGAATCTTCCCCTATGTCCGATAAAGCCAGTGCCAGCCGTCTCCAAGATGGACCAGCCGCTGGCCAAAGCTGAGCCAATCAGCGACGGTGGTAGCACCTCTGTCATAACGTATTTAAGAAGGGGAAGAAAAACTGCTACGCAGCAGCAGCTGGAAGAGAGGAGTGAGAATATGTGAGAGAAACAACTCTGCAGACACCAAGGTCAGTGAAGAAGGAGGGGGAGGAGGTGCTCCAGGCACCGGAGCAGAGATTCCCCTGCAGCCCATGGTGAAGACCATGGTGAAGCAGGCTGTCCCCCTGCAGCCCATGGAGGTTAATGGTGGAGCAGATATCCACCTGCAGCCCATGGAGGACCCCACACCAGAGCAGGTAGATATGCCTGAAGGAGGCTGTGACCCCATGGAGAGAGGAGCCCATGCTGGAGCAGGTTTTCTGGCAGGACTTGTGACCCCGTGGGGGACCCACGCTGGAGCAGTCTGTTCCTGAAGGACTGCACCCCATAGAAAGGACCCACGCTGGAGCAGTTCGTGAAGAACTGCAGCCCGTGGGAAGGACCCACGTTGGAGAAGTTCGTGGAGGACTGTCTCCTGTGGGAAGGACCCCATGCTGGAGCAGGGGAAGAGTGTGAGGAGGAAGGAGCGGCAGAGACAATACATAATGAACTAACCACAACCCCCATTCCCCGTGCCCCTGTGCCGCTCGGGGGGAGGAGGTAGAGAAATCGGGAGTGAAGTTGAGCCCGGGAAGAAGGGAGGGGTGGGGGGAAGGTGTTTTAAGATTTGTTCTTATTTCTCATTACCCTACTCTGATTTGATTGGTAATAAATTAAATGAATTTTCCCCAAGTCGAGTCTGTTTTGCCTGTGACGGTAGTTGCTGAGTGATCCCCTTGTCCTTATCTCGACCCACGAGCCTTTCGTCGTATTTTTCTCCCCGTGTCCAGTTGAGAAGGGGGAGTGATAGAGCGGCTTTGGTGGGCACCGTTCAGCTCAGATGTTGAAAGTGAAGACTAATTTCCATCCTCTGCTGTACTTTTACTTTGCATAGCACTTCTGCCATGGATACTTTCAATATCAATATCACCTCTCAGTTATTCTGCTTTGACAGAGCAAAAAAGTGAGCACTCTAGTAGTTGCCATCCCTGGGAAGAAGGTTTTGGTTCCTGCTGTAGTTTATATTTGTTTAGGGAAAGGAGAACATGTCAGCAGTGTACCTCGCTTCAGGAGATATAGTATGTCTTGGGGGTTATGAATTTTCCTGAGAGGTGGGAGATTCTAGGCTCAGCTGCCCACAGATAGATGAGGAAAGTCACATGGGTTTTCCTAGGCGTTGGTGAGAGCTGTAGGTATTGAGCTGTTTTGCAAAAGGAGGATGCGCTTGACGTGACCCCTAATGACTTCTCATGTTTCTCTGTTGTGAATTTGAACTTTCTTTTTCCTTTGCTTTTCTAAAAAGTGTCTGAAATATATTTTAATCCTTTTTCATCAAAGTATAAGTAAAAATGAAGAAAATGATCATTTTGATTTGATCTGAATACCAATTCCTCAGTTTAGAATAGATTAGAATAGTTCAGTTGGCATGGACCTACAACGATCATCTAGTCCAACTGCCTGACCACTTCAGGGCTGACCAAAAGTTAAAGCATATTATTAAGGGCATTGTCCAAATGCCTCTTAAACACTGACAGGCATGGGGCATTGACCACCTCTCTAGGAAGCCTGATCCAGTGTTTGACCACCCTCTCAGTAAAGAAATGCTTCCTAATGTCCAGTCTGAACCTCCCCTGACACAGCTTTGATGCAGTTTCTCAAGTTATTTTCACAACAAACATGAGTTATTAATATATTGCTAAAATGCATTAATATTTTAATTAGATTTAATTACCTTTTGAAGCAAATGATTTAATGCAGCATGTGATATTCATGGGTTACAATAAAACAACCTACTGAGTCTTAAAACGGTACTTCCACTTATTTTAAGGGAAGGGTTGAAAATATTGTTACATTCTCAGTACTTATTTTTATTTTTGAAGAAATATAGGCTTTGGAGCCAAAGATCAGCCATAAATAGCTGTAAAAGGGAATAATAATTTAACTTGATATACTTATGCTATCTTGATTACTTGTTCTTGCATTAGAATCTTGTACATCTGTGTAGATACATAAGAGGTGTATAAATATTCAGTCATGTATATTTGTTTTCACTCATGATGTAGGAGTACAAAGTCTGCATATATAATCCATCAACTTGTTTCATACCTATCTATAGTTCTTTTACACTTTTTCACATCTCTCTTTTTTCCCTTCATAAATTTGAATACTACCTCTTTTTTTTAGTTTAAACATAGTGCCCAGTCTTGCCTGCAATGAACTTTTTCAAGAAATGATATACCATATTCTGGTAAATGAAAATTCATGTTTGAAGTTGGTTGTCCAATCGTACTGTATCTTTGTACAGTTATACACACAAAGCCAGTTTTTACCTCTGATTATCAGAATGAAATTGTTTGTGGTAGTATATATGTCAAGTACCAGAAATCTCGGTGTTTTATGTGAACTAAGTTGATGGCTCACGTAAGAAATCTCATAGTCTTATGTGACTAAGTTTTTATTGTCAGAGGTAATCACCTCAAAAAACTAATTGTCACAACTCATTTGGTGGGCACAGGCCAGTCTCCTCACCAAACCCCATGACTGAGATGTATCAATAGCTACCGAGCAATGTCTTTCCCATAATCTCTTCTCCTGCTCCTTCTCTGAAGATAAGTAGAGAAAATGGACTTTTCCCCATCAGCAGAAACTTTAAAGGTTACACTGATAATTGGGAGACTGAACTGGTTAAAAAAAATCTATTAAAGAAGAATATTAGGCGATATTGTCTGTCTGTCTTGGTTTTTCGAGGGGGTGTGGGTTAAATCACATGATGCTTTGTTGAAAAGAATTACAGAAGGCTTCTCCCAATTTAGCCTCTCAATTTTTACTTAGTATAGAGGCATCCTAAATGTCATGTTTCTAAATGGCACTCTTAAAATTACTGTCACTACAAAATTATTAATTAATGCAAGTGTTCCAACATGAGATATGAGATTATTTTGCAGCTGAAATATTTTTAGATGTCTCTTTCAAACTTTTTCTCATACCTGTAAAGTGGTCATTTCTAATTTGAGAATGTGAATGCTTATTTTACAGTGATCTACTACAGAAATTTACTGACACTTAGAGTGGCAATTTGTGATTGGTTTAAGGGTTGGTAATATGAAATTGAAAAAATCAGTTGGAGTACCTACACAAAATGTTGCCTGATACCGAGAGGCTATGGTCTAACAGTTTGAACAGAGAGGGTAAATTCGAGGAAGATACATTACTTGTGCTGTGAGGCATGTTGATACAGAAGCAATCCTGATGATCTGAATACAGGTCAGCATAGACAGGTTCAACCTTTTCCAGCAGAAAACTCATTTGTGTGTCCTGAGTCTTCGTCAGCACTTTTTCCTAGCTGGTAGCTATCTGGACAGGAGCACTAGCCTGTTTTTTTTTGCCGAGGAACAGGGCTGAAGAAAGGAGGAACCGTGTAAAGATGGGGGAATGCAAGAGCAATATCAGAGCTCTGCTGACAGTGGTGCACTGTTCTTGCCCAAGGTTAAGTGGAAGTCAGGCTTTAGTTCTTTCTACTGTAGTTTAATAAGTTTCTCTGCAGGAAAAGCAACTGCAAACATCAGATGTATTCAAGCACTTGTGGTAGGGGATTACTGGCTAAAAACAAAGAGACTTGTTATTATATAATATTGCCATATTACATACATTTCTCTTTGTCCTCTCCATCCTCCCCTCCTGTATGCAATGAGGGCAATATTACTCCTCTACCTTTATTTTTCCATCTCACAAATCTAAGACTTAATTTGTTAATGCCTGTAGAATACTATAAAAACTTTGGACATGTGCATGTGTACCAATAATTAAAAATCTTTTGATGAAATGTCCACTGCTTAAATATTAGTTGAATTTACTGAAAAAAATGTATACACATATATATGTGTGTGTGTGTGTAATGTTAATTAGTTAATTTTATAGTCACTTTCTGTGGAAAGTACCTGTATTGAGTTTGAGTGGCAAGGTTTTGGTAGCAAGGGGGCTACAGCGGTGGCTTCTGTGAGAAGCTGCTAGAAGCTTCCCCTATGTCCGATAAAGCCAATGCCAGCCGGCTCCAAGACAGACCCGCCGCTGGCCAAGGCCAAGCCAATCAGTGACAGTGGTAGCGCCTCTGTGATAACATATTTAAGAAGGGGAAGAAAAACTGCTGTGCAACAGCAGGCACCGGAGCAGAGATTCCCCTGCAGCCCGTGGTGAAGACCATGGTGAAGCAGGCTGTCCCCCTGCAGCCCATGGAGGTTAATGGTGGAGCAGATATCCACCTGCAGCCCATGGAGGACCCCACGCCGGAGCAGGTGGATGCATCCAAAGGAGGCTGTGAGCCCATGGGAAGCCCGTGCTGGAGCAGGCACCTGGCAGGACCTGTGACCCCGTGGAGAGAGGAGCCCATGCTGGAGCATGTTTGCTGGCAGGACTTGTGACCCTGTGGGGGACCCATGCTGGAGCAGTCTGTTCCTGAAGGACTGCACCCCATGGAAAGGACCCACACTGGGGCAGTTCGTGAAGAACTGCAGCCCATGGGAAGGACCCACGTTGGAGAAGTTCGTGGAGGACTGTCTCCCGTGGGAGGGACCCCACGTGGGAGCAGGGGAAGAGTGTGAGGAGTCCTCCCCCTGAGGAGGAAGGAGCGGCAGAGACAGCGTGTGATGAACGGACTGCAATCCCCCATTCCCCGTGCCCCTGTGCCGCTCGGGGGGAGGAGGTAGAGAAATCGGGAGTGAAGTTGAGCCCGGGAAGAAGGGAGGGGTGGGGGGAAGGTGTTTTAAGATTTGTTCTTATTTCTCATTACCCTACTCTGATTTGATTGGTAATAAATTAAATGAATTTTCCCCAAGTCGAGTCTGTTTTGCCTGTGACGGTAGTTGCTGAGTGATCTCCCCCTGTCCTTATCTCGAGCCACGAGCCTTTTGTTATATTTTCTCTCCCCTGTCCAGTTGAGAAGGGGGAGTGATAGAGCGGCTTTGGTGGGCACCTGGCATCTAGCCAGAGTCAACCCACCACAGTGCTGTGATTTTCTTTTCTAGTCATCAAGTCTGTAAAGCACTCAAGCTTTAAACCTAACCAAATGCCATAAGCAAAGCCTTTTTAAAGTAGTAAATTGCCATTCATTAGCTTCACTGGGCTCTGCTCAGGTCCCCCAAGAGCTGCATTCATCTAATCACCTGCCTTGCATATAAAATCACAACTGAGCAACAAATTGCAAATCTCCACTGCTAACAAAACACACTTATCAGATAAAACTCATGAAATTTGTCTGAAATTGTGCAAGTTTGTAATTTTTAGATACATTCTATGGCTATATAAAAGAGTCAGTATTGCTGAATTTTATTAATCTCTCTTTGAATTCCTTTTCTGCTACCAAGTAAGAAGTTGCATCAATATTTAAAAAATAACAGCAAGGCACATAAATTGGATCTCTAAGCATATATGGCTAACCTTGAAGTGAAGGACTTCAGTATTGGTCTGAAATCAAATGAAGATTTCTGGTGGTCTGAAAACTTCATTTGTAATTTTTTTTTATTTAATTGCTTTTAGTCTGAATCAGAATGAAACCAATAAGCTGGAAGATTCCCAGGTCTAGCACTGCTCATAATTTGGACAGGGAAACGGAGTTTTCAGAACTTCAGCCTCTGCCTCCTCCCAGACTGACCAGTCTCAAGCAGGTAGAGAAAGCCTTTCTGCTGCTTCAGCAGATTACCTAGCTAAGTCAGTGAAAGTTCATTAAGCTTGATATGTTTTAAATGAAAAAAGAATAGCAAATTTTGTTGAAATTTTCACCTGAGAAAGTGTCACAGGCTTCTACTTAGTAATATTTCTGCCCTTCAACCTCAGCACTTGAAGTGTAGGAGATGCTGTTAGTACTCTTCTGTAGTGTGTGCTTTACAATGGAAAGGGGTGAGCCACGAAAGGGACTGTTTCAGCCTTACAAGATTCCTTGTTTGTGTTTACTTAACAGAAGCTAAAAACTGTCAGAGCGGAAATAGAGGCGAATAAAGAATATAAATCAACAATTTCAGGAGAATAGTTTATCTTTTAAAAACAAAAGAAAACCCAAATCCAACCTTTTGCCTTCCCAAAGCTTTGCAAACTGAAGTACGTTCAGATGAGGAAAAAGTTTTATCCGTAGAGGACAACACAACTGCAGAAGTAACCTGTTTGCTAGTGCAAAACTGGCCAATGTGAAGAAGTGACACTTCACTAGTCATTTTAATGCATTTGTATTAATGTGATCACAGAGGTAGGTTACGGTAAATTCTAAGTTTGGAAATTTTAAAATAAAAAAATTGCTGCATTTTATATCATCTTTCACATTACACATCCAGAGGCCAGAACTCATAAATCATCTACACAGAGTTATATCTGAGCCAAAATCATGGAAGCATTCCACAATAGATTTGCAACATTTAAACAGAACTTGTTCCATGGAGGATATCGAATGCAATATTTCTTGTTAAAATATAAGGAATTTCATTTTTAATTTGCATGCCTTTTTCCCCAGAAGCAGCATGTTTTCCTCTAGGGAAGGGGTGTGTGTATGTTTGAGAGAGAGACAGATAGGCAGAATGAAAATGGATAACTAGGCAGAAGGGGATATGCTCACTTTCAGGTTGTGAAAAAAATGGTGATGATTTTTCAGAAAGTTTTCAAGCACAGACACCTGCACAATCATGAAAAGAATTTGGGTCCCCTGAAGAAAACCTTCCCTTCTTCCTCCTGTCCTTTCCAACACATTCCAGTAATTATCGGCAAGTTGCAGATGTTCTCAGGCATGTCTAGCTTTGCTCTCTCTTACTAAAAGAATAATATAGTTGCACAGCAAGAGAAAGATGGCATGTCCTATGAAAATCAAATTCTGACATGGATAATACCAAGTTTAGTGCTTGTTACAGTATGTTGTAATAAAGTTTTAAATTACTGTTATTTCTACTAAGATTGTTTTGTTCTATATAGGACATTGATTTCTGTTAGGTGAATTGATGATCCATGAAGCAAAAGAAGTAAAGCTGTGTTTGAAGGTGAGAGGAAAAAAAAAGTCAGAGTACTCACTTCACTGAGCATCTGCTAGACAATCAAAATTTTTAACTAGAGAGAAGGCAAGTTTTCCATGGAAAGCTTGTGAAAATTTTCTACATTTCTTGATTCTCTGAATGTGTAGAGTGAAATCATGTCTCAGATACATCAGGTTTGATTTGAAAACTATTTTACAAGAGATTTGAATGAATATCTTTTTCAAAGGCCTTCCACTTTATAACATGGCTGATAAGTATTTGTGACTGAATTTCATGAAGTTTTACTGATACTTTTTGCCTTTTTTTTTTTAATAAAAATAATCAGATTTTCATGATCTTTCTGGAAACTCAGATAAATGTGATCTTAAGCAAAGCCCTGACTGCTCTGTAGCCTCAAGTCACAGCACCCAGTGCCTTCGAGATGCTGTTCACTCTGCTGTGTGGTTTGTGAGACCACTGAAAACTTCTGCTGGGTCAATCTGGGTGTACCGTAAGGACAATCATATAATCAAAATACACTGATTCAAGGACATTGAGACTGCTGTGTCAATGGGCAGCAACCAGGAAATAAAGCAAGCAAATCTGAATGACTTTTTACGCTGTTGTATATACAGCAAATTATGCAGCAAATTAACTAACTTAGAGCTGAAATTTCCTTCTTTAAGACCCAGTTTTCTCAGGGTTAGATATATAAAGTAGAAAATAAAATGCCTGTTAGAATTCATAGTGCCTTACATTATTAAGCTTGGTACAAACATTGATTAATCAATACTAAGTAGTTCTTTATCGCTTCTTGGGTAGGCACTCATTTTGAACAGACCATTCATCCTACCCAGGACAGCCTGTAGCAATAAATAAACCATCAAAGCTTCAGCACCATGTTCCAGAGCTGTAAAAAGCACCATTATTACCGTAAGTTTTGAAAGTATAGTAGATAAATTATGAATGAAAAGATCACTGAGAGTGTTATGAATCCAACTAGTTTTATTTGAAAATACCAAAGTAATAATTAGTGTGATTTTTTTTATTATTTCTGTATAAAATGATTCTTTAAAACATAGAAAAATATGTGTCTTAAAACTGTCTTTTTATACTTTTTCATACTTGAAGACTTTTTTTCCACCTAGAGATATTAAACCTCCGAGTCATTTAGAAACATTGAAAAGTTTCAGGAATAATTCAGTGCAGATTACTGTGCTGACCTCTACCTTCAGTTAATGGCAACTAGTAGTAACTGTACTGAGTGAGTGTTGTGGTTTAACCCAGCAGGCAGCTAAACACCACACAGCCACTCGCTCACTTCCCCCACACACACAGTGGGATGGGGGAGAGAATCGGAAAAAAAAAAATTCGTGGATTGAGATAAAGACAGTTTAATAGGACAGAAGAGGAAGGGAAAATAATAATAATGATAAAAGAACATACGAAATAAGTGATGCACAATGCAATTGCTCACCACCTGCCGACCAATGCCCAGCCAGTTCCTGAGCAGCGGTCACTGCCCCCCAGCCAACTCCCCCCAATTTATATACTGAGCATGACGTCATATGGTATGGAATACCCCTTTGGCCAGTTGGGTTAGCTGTCCTGGCTATGCTCCCTCCCAGCTTCTTGTGCACCTGGCAGAGCATGGGAAGCTGAAAAGTCCTTGACCAGTGTAAGCACTACTAAGCAACAACTAAAGCATCAGTGTGTTATCAACATTATCATACTAAATCCAAAACACAGCACTATACCAGCTACTAAGAAGAAAGTTTCCCAGCCGAAACCGGGACAGTGAGCTTCAGAGGAACAGTAAGCTCTGCAGCTGTTTGCTATGGGGAGAAAAGTGCAAAGGTCAGTTCTTGCTTCTCATTATGAGCTCTGAAAGATGTTGTTACTCCCAGGCTCTTATTTTTTTGCCTCATTCTTGAAAATTTTGTGTCATAGGTTTATCTCTTTCTTCCTTTTTGTCAACATTTTATAATACCTTATATAAATCTGGAACTCTAACATTGTAAGTTTTAAATTTATAACTATCTTTGGGGTGGGAGGTGGGGGGAGAAGTAGCAAAAATAAATAGATAACACTAAAAATAGTTTGAAACAAAGGGCTACCTCTGCGTCTCAATAGCAGCTCCTTGCACTGTCTCGTGAAGCTTTTCAGTTTGTTCTTGGTTACATGAATAGTAGGATGTTCTGAACCGGTAGGCAAGGAACACGTATTACTTTCTCTGCACAGGTCACAGAAAGGCAATACAGGGAGTCACATCTAGCTTTTTCTCACCTGAAAGAAAAAGATCATGTAACATGGCCAACAGAATGGCATTTGGAAACATTTTCCTAAAAAAAAAAAGTCCAATTCATTTCTAAATGAAAAATGAATCATCATATAATAAGACTTTTTCTTACTAACTAATCAGATCATACTATATTGTGGGCTAAAAAACCAAAATACAAAACTGATACAATACAATCTCATAGTCCTTAGCATTCAATCTTGTTTTATTACTGAAGTCCTAATTTTACCACAACTTTTGCTGACATTCAACATCAGGAACTTCAGTGTGTTTTGCATAATCACAGTGCATAACAATCCTTTAAACTGTGGATTACTGTAGGATAAAATCAGCTGGTTCAGTATTATATTTTATGTTGGTTGGGTGGCTGGTTTTTGTGCAGCTTTGGTTAGCCTTCATTACATAACTACTCACTGTGCTGGTTAAACATCAAGGTCAAACTGAAATCAGGCAATGCTTTGTTTAGGAGTGAGGCTCAGATACATGTACATCTCTTGTGATTATTTCCTAGTTGTTTTTCACTCATTTCCAGGATTCCTTGGAGAAGCCTATTCTCCCAAAACAGCTTTGTGAAATATTTTGGTCAATAGCATTGTAAAAGTGTTGTGGTAATTGTACATATAGATCATAGTAGCAGTGATATATTAGTGGTTCCTTCTGTACAGTAATTCTAGATTATTGAAAAGGAATTTAGCACAGCAATAAGCCTATTATATGAATTAAAAAAATGAGAAGAGAAATTTGGAAGTTTGTGCAAGTGTACAGATATGGTGAATACCATCACACACTAAGCAAAAATACATAGAGTCTGGATAAAACTGAATATTTATAGCAATTAGTATTCACATTTATTGTAAGATTGAAAATGTGTAAGACAAATCACATTGTGGTACATGGGGAATTACTTGAAAAGTCTATTTTATGCAATTTCTGAGTACCAGTTAAAGGTACCTTGCCATCTACTCTCTCAAATGATAGTCAAGCCTAACCTCTGTAGGTTTACCTTGGAATAAAGAATTTTAGAACTGGGAATTCTCATGCCACTCTCCCTTTAGTGTGTTTTACAGTTAATTATTTATATACTCAGATCAGCAATTTGTAAACTGAGAAATATTTTCAGGGATAAATTTGAAACAAAGGGAATTTATGGACCTGGATCATTGGGAGAATACAACAAGCAACCTCCAAAATATGATGTAATCCATATGCTCTGTGAAAGTCTAGCAAAAGCTAAACTTGCGGTTCTGAAATGTTTTGTGGCCAGTTAAACTATTATTATTGTTGATTGCCATGAACCTTTACCAAGATGAGGGTGTTTGTCACATGCCAGGAGGCTTGTGCTTGTGTGATGCAAGTGGCCTGGAAGTCAGTACTGGAGTGCTGTGCTGGTGGCATGTCCACCATGTGTCCACTGCCCAGGGCCCCACTGCGACAGAGGGCTGGAGCAGGCAGATAGTTGTGGAGCCATTGCCGCCTCTGGTCTTCTAGAAAGTCTAGTGAGTCCATGGGGAACAGTTGTTGACTGGTTTCTGTGCCTCTCCAGATCAAGTTTAGCTGAACAGATCATGCTGCCTTGCTTAACTTGAATGTTAGAATAGAATATTTTCAGATGGAAGGGACCTACAACAATTATCTAGTCCAACTGCCTGACCACTTCAGGGCTGACCAAAAGTTAAAGCATGTTATTAAGGGCATTGTCCAAATGCCTCTTAAACACCGACAGGCATGGGGCATCAACCACCTCTCTAGGAAGCCTGTTCCAGTGTTTGAACACCCTCTCGGTACAGAAATGCTTCCTAACGTCAAGTCTGAACCTCCCCTGGCGCAGCTTTGAACCAGTCCCACGCGTCCTGTCACTGGATACCAGGGAGAAGAGATCAGCACCTCTCTCTCCACTTCCCCTCCTCAGGCAGCTGTAGAGAGCAATGAGGTCGCCCCTCAGCCTCCTTTTCTCCAAACTAGACAAACCCAGAGTCCTTAGCCGCTCCTCATAGGACATGCCTTCCAGCCCTTTCACCAGCTTTGTTGCCCTCCCCTGGATGCATTCAAGGACCTTCACATCCTTTTTAAATTGTGGGGCCCAGAACCGCACACAGTACTCAAGGTGAGGCCGCACCAACGCTGAATACAGTGGGATAATCACCTCCTTTGACCGGCTGGTTATACTGTGTTTGATGCACTCCAGGATGTGGTTTGCCCTCTTGGCTGCCAGGGCACACTGCTGACCCATATTGAGCCTGCTGTCAACCAGCACCCCCAGATCCCTCTCTGCAGGGCTGCTCTCCAGCCACTCCTCTCCCAATCTATACTTGCGTCCAGTGTTACTCCATCCCAGGTGCAGAATCCAGCGTTTGTTCTTGTTAAATTTCATGCCACTGATGATTGCCCAATGCTCCGATCTATCTAGATCCCTCTACAAGGCATCTTGTCCCTCAAGAGGGTCAACAACGCCTCCCAGTTTAGTATCATCAGCAAACTTGCTAATGGTGCATTCAACTCCTGCATCCAGATCATTGATAAAAACATTGAAATGTTTTACTGTACTCCGTGCAGTAATTGCTTCAACCCCTCCCTATCCCTTGTAATGCTGCTTTCCTCCTGGCACAAAACAGATCCTGGACCTAGCTCAGTAGTGGCCATGCTGAGTTGGCTTGTGTGCAACAGAGATGGCAAAGAACAGCTCCATTGGTTGATCTCCTTCTCAGATGCTCTTCAGTCTGTCCACCTCCTCCTGCAGCTCAGCCACCTGGTCACACCACCCACAGGCTTGCTTGCTATCGCCCTCCATCTCCAGGAATATCCCTGCACACATCCCACAGCCAGAAACCTAGGTGGTCACATGCTTTAACAGGAGCTCTGTCTGCATTAGTTCTACTGGGCACTAGAAACTCAGAAGCAGCAGAAAACACCACCTTTTGCTGTGTACCTCCCCACTGGGAAATATATATGCTCATCAGTTGCAATTAGCTGGGCTGATTGTTTTAGCCTGTTTAAATCACCTGTGCTGCTGGGTGCAGGCTCCCCCCCTTGCTGGCTTGTCCAATCAGTGGGTCTGGGCTCAGTCACTTGGGGAATGCCCATTGTTCAGCTGTAGTCTCTCCTTGTCCTTGTCCATCCCTTTCTGCTGTTGGCTTGTGCTCCTTGCATTGCTCTGGTGTCCATGTAGTTCTTGCAATATCTCCATTAGTAAATAAGGTATTGGTGTTTTTTATGGGGTTGTTTTGGAAACACAGGAATACCTTGTATGGAAATGTATTCAAATCATAGAATTGCATAATAATTTAGGTCAGGAGGAACCTGTGGGAGGTCATCTAGTCCAACCACCCGCACAATGTAGGACTACTGAGTTAGATCAGTTCTCAAGTAGAACAAGAGGTTATGCTTTGGGTTCTGGCTTTCTCAGGTTCAGATTCAGTTTCAGTTCTTTTATTGAACAAGAATAACTTACTTTGACAATTTAACATTTAGGAGTTATCATAACTTTCTTAAAAACTGTTGGGTATATATTACCATCCTCTGGAAATCTTCCATCAGGATGGATGTATGTTCTATGTAATAGGTGGGTTTATGCAATAGGTGGGTTTATTTAGTATCTATAGTAGATACTAAAGTTATGAGTCTGGCTCTCTACCATCTGTATCAAGCACTGTTGGCAGCATTCAGGGGGGAGCCTTTAGATACTTCTGGAACAAAATAGTGAAATGCAGTATCCATTTTATACTATGGTAGTTGCAACTACTTTTGTCCAGACTTCTTAGCTAGCTCTGAAAGAAGATAGACTATCAGGTTGTAAAAATGCATCAAAGTTCAATTCAGATTGTAAAAGTGGATGAAGGTTTTGATCTTATCTAATTCTTGTTTCTGTTTTTTGCTTCAGTGCTTTTTTTCCTCTTCCTATAATTTTATTCCAGCACTGTGATGGTATGAGTACATTTGCAAAGATATACTTACATTTAGTATGTTATCTGTTAGATATGTGGGTTTCCATTTGGATAGAAGCCTTAAAAAAATATTGTATTGCTAAAGCACTTGTGATTGGCACCAGACATAGTTTTAGTTATATAAACACACTAATTGGTTTTGACAGGAGCCTGGAGAAGTCTACTGAATGCCACACATGCACACCTTTCAGATATGCCATGGAGTGATAAGCCATGGAACTGTCTTTATCCTAGATGCATATTCTTGAGAAGGAAAGCACATAATGAAATGTATTTATTAGTCTTCTCTACTGACTGTGAATATATTGAATGAGTTAAACCAATGAGAGTTTTCTTAGTATTAACAAAATGTTTAAGCATCCTCATATATGTTGTATCTCTATACAAAAGCATATTATAATTACTAACCTCATTTGGGTAAAACTGACACCGAGTTTCAGTACTGTAATTAATTTGTATAGAACCAAAAATGTACTTGAGGTGAAGAAACGGCGTGATAGAGACTGCATTACATCAACCGTTCTGTTTCTTCCTTTTTTTAGGTTTTACTGGGACTTAATCATGCTCATAATGATGGTTGGAAACCTTGTCATTATACCAGTTGGAATCACATTCTTCACAGAACAAACAACACCACCATGGATTATTTTCAATGTTGCATCAGACACTGTTTTTCTATTGGACTTGATCATGAATTTTAGAACTGGGACTGTAAATGAAGACAGCTCTGAAATAATACTGGACCCTAAAATTATTAAGATGAATTACTTAAAAAGCTGGTTTGTGGTTGACTTTATCTCATCGATACCAGTGGATTATATCTTTCTCATTGTAGAAAAAGGAATGGATTCAGAGGTTTACAAGACAGCAAGAGCACTTCGTATTGTGAGATTTACAAAAATCCTTAGCCTGTTACGTTTGTTACGCCTTTCAAGACTGATTAGATACATACACCAGTGGGAAGAGGTAAGATATATATGGTTATAACATCATTTGCTAAGATCTTATTCCTACAAGAAACTATTCAGGTCTCTCTGAAGAGCTACACACAAACCAGAATGGAATAAAGAGTTTTTACTCCTCAGTTAGTGTAATTACATACAGGTGCTAGTAGAAAAGCCATGTTGGAAAAAAGCACAAAGGAGTAACCATCATCTGTCTGCTAACCACAGAGACCAAAAATATGTTTGGGACCATCAGCACAATGAGCATGGATGGGCTCCTTTTGAGAATATTAGAAATTTTAGCAACCACCTAAAACTGCATTTGAGTTTGGTGACTAGCACTTAGACTTATGAAGTTAATACTCTTGTAATCACAGAGAACTTAAAATACATGTTCATATTTTTCTATTTCAGGAGAAATTTAAACCATTTATAATTGAGTAGATTTCCTAGAACGCTCGTTTGAAGGCTGTATGTAGGCTGAATATATCAAATGCTGACCTTCTTCATAAACAATGGGTAGTTCAAATTTTGAGTCATTTCCTTCTAAACTGTCAACTCCACTATTTCCAGATGTGACCTTATGCTGCCTGCCAATTTGGCATGGTGGCGTTTCCAGGAAATTATGGCATTCCCTAATTTGGCATGCTCATGGCTAGGAAGTGTTTAATGCTTTGGCACATAGCACCATGATTCAGTCATTTCATTTCTTGCCTGTCCCCATTTCTGTAGTTATAAATATCATAATATGTTTTAAAAGGAAGTGCTAAAAACATAGGAAAAATAACTGCTGTTTTCTAAACCTTTCTTGCAGCAAGTGTAGTGAGAATTATTTTGTAAAGCATTTTCACAGAAACACTGTTAAAATAGATTTGCATAAATTTATTTACCTATTTTAATAAAGATTTATTTAATTAAATGAATATTGAAGGATTATTTGGTACCATTTCTGGTGCTTTTTCTGCTGGTTATCTCCCTTTTAAAGTATTATGTTTACTTTCCAGTTTAATAGAAACCTAAATGCAAAGCTATCTCACAAATAATGCCAGATTATATTTAAAAATGGCCTGATGCTGGATGATACTAAGTATCAAAGTCTAATAAATTTACAGTTGTTTCTCAAAACCCTCCTGAAATAGGTCATTATTTTTTATTACTGTATTTTGTATATTCTACTTCTTTTTGCCTCCCTGTAATGCAGTGTAACTATATTTTTGACAGAGAAATAGAACACTGCAGTTTTGTACTCAATTTAACCAAGGCAAATGATTAAGCATATCTTGCAGTTTTACCATAAAGCTGTGCTTTTGTCTCTGTGTTTTACAGAGAGGCAACCTTCAGAAATGCGTTCAATGACATTATTTTCTGGCAGCTTGAGTTAATAGCTTGCCACTATAAAGCCCTACTAAGTGGGGAAATTAATACTTTTTTTCCCCCTCCCGTCTGTTGTCAAAAATAAATCAGGTATTCTAAAACAAAAGTAGTTGAATCGAGCACTAAGCGGGACTAGAAGTGACCAGAAGATGTGGTCCAAACCAGCAATAGCTGCTGTTTGGCTCATGTAATCTATAGCTAATGGCTGCTGATGTCTCTAGGCTGCTTGATTGCAACTTCACCTTTGATTCCACTGGTAAAACTTGCGAAATATTTCTTGTATGATACTTTATTTGGCAAGTATTGAAAAATAAGTGGAGTTCATCTTTTTGTGTTTGATAACACATTATAGAGCTCCCTGGATGTTCTCAGGAAGGTGAAAGAGGATCTGAAATTTTTTTGCTTTTGAGCCTGCAATAAAGCAGCAAGAAGCTCATTGGCTGCTTTTAAAAAAGAGTTCTGATGACTGTGAGAACATGTGGGATCAGTGATGAATATGTAGACTGAATCAAGTTTTGATAAATCCCAAAATTTAATCTTTTCTTTAGCATCTTACAGAGATCAGAAATGAAGGCAGTCATGGATTTTCATATTTGGCTTTTGTTATCACAGTAGTTGATTATTATTTTGAATGTAGGGTGTGAAACTGTTCTGCACAGTGATTCATTACCACTTTGGAGAAATTGTATGTTATAGCATTGTAATGTTTTAAAACAACAAAACTGGCTAGGGATGAACTTTGCTGAATTAGGAAACAATAGTTGGATGATCCCATGGGGGTAGTCAGTGAGACCTTTGCTGTTGATATTAATCTTTTCTGTATTGTGTGTGTTTGCACATGCACAACAGGGAGCAAATGTTAACTAATTTTCATGACACACAACTAGTGCCTGTTTGTGTGTAGTTAAAAGGATTTAATAGTTTTTGCATATGGGCTGACATGTTGCTTTTAAATGTGGCGCAGATAAATCTGAAACACTATGTATTTGGATCCAGAATAATGAGCATTATGTCAAAAATATTGAGAGGACAGTCAGCAAACTCATTCTTCATAAACTGCCAAGAGGATATTTCCTGGAAAACTGATTAATGAACAAACCAGGATGTATAATAAGGCTTTTATCCCACTGAGGTATTTATACGTCCTCAAACAGAAAAGACAGGTTGAAATTGTTTGAGCTTTTCCTTTTTTAGTATCACATACCTGGACTTCAGTTGGTTAGTATCCCGAACTTTAAGATGAGTAGGCAAAAATTTAAAAGATTTTTATATGATACTAGTGAAACATGGTTCCTTTTCTTTATTTATTTTCACATCATTTAAATCAATTAAATCAGGATCAACCTGCTAACAGCCACATAGAGTAATATCGAGGTAAATAATGTATGCATTGTAGAAGCTTTCTCCTTAACTGTTATGAGGGAACAGAGATATAGCCTGTGATGCGATATATATGAAATCTGGCTGATATATTAATATAAGTCTGATGTTAATAGTTTATCCAAATGAATGACTCAGTGGAAATGAGAAGAAACACTTAAACAAGGGGACAGGAGATATGTTGGCAGGAATTCATTTACTGAATTTGCAAATTCACATTGTCCTATAACTGGTTTTAGCTACAATATCTAATATGCCAGTCTTTTACAACCCAGATGTAGACAAATAGATCATATACTTATTTAAACAAAATTATATAATATAACATGCAAGGAAAAATTTGTTATTTAAATTGCTGATTGCAGAAATTATACTTTTGCAATAATTTCTTACAGTGGGTTTGTTTTGGATTTTTTTTTTTTTAGCATAGTTTCCTAAAAATACCAAACAGGAAGTACTGGACCTAATTCTTATTTACTTTAACTTTATTAAATTCAGAGAATACAGTATGAGAGAACCAATAACATATTCCTGACATGATCAGGAAGCGCATATGCAGAGAACTAGACAGTAGTTAACATCAAACCAAAGCCATAGAAGAAAATATGTTTGCTTGAGATAAAATAATTATAGAATGTTGAATGATCAAATTCATAATTCTTTTTTGTAAAATACTTCTAAAAGAGATTGAGACTGCTTAAGCTGCTGACCCCTGAAAATTTTACATAGGTTTGCATGCAACTAGTAAGTTATTCTTAGTTACCAATGCTCATAGATAACTGAACAATTAAAAATAAAAGATATGAACAATTAGGAATAAATACATTGTTACAATCAACTAATTTACATTCTTAAATATGAATTTTTCTTTTTTTTGTTTCGATTAAGAGACGTCAAATGATATGCCGTTTTGCTTTAAGTTTGCCTATGATATAAATTTACTGATTCATTCAAATAACAGTATTTTCCAAAAGCTGCTTAAAAAACAGACTTTAAGAGCTTTGCTTAAAGCTATTCTAATCACAGGACAAAATCTAGTAGATGTATGAAAAAATAAAAGCGGTACTTCTAAAACTGTACCCTAAGTCTTTCTCATTCTGAGGTGCCTGATTATTTAGAATTAGAACAAATTTTAAAGTGACTGAATGCTTATTGCAAGATGTGAAAAAAAGGTTAAGTTTTGCAAAAAATTATCCAGCAAAATATGTAATAATTGTAAATTGTAGCCATGTCTTATTTTGGTTTGACTTGTACTGAAATCTGGTTTTCAATTTGCCAAACCTTTTCAAGGCTCATGAACCTACAGAAGCGTTGATATCCATTCTAGCTATTGCTAAAGCTCAAACGTTTAATGAAATGTATTCCCAGAACTTGATGACACCAAGCTGAGTGGTGCAGTTGAAACGCCTGAGGGACGGGATGCCATTCAGAGGGACCTGGACAAGCTCAAGAAGTGGGCCCGTGTGAACCTCACGAGGTTCAACAAGGCCAATTGCAAGGTCCTGCACCTGGGTCGGGGCAACCCCCGGTATCAATACAGGCTGGGGAATGAAGGGATTGAGAGCAGCCCTGCCGAGAAGGACTTGGGGGTACTGGTGAATGAAAAACTGGACATGAGCCGACAATGTGCGCTCGCAGCCCAGAAGGCCAACCGTATCCTGGGCTGCATCAAAAGAAGCGTGGCCAGCAGGTCGAGGGAGGTGATTCTGCCCCTCTACTCTGCTCTGGTGAGACCCCACCTGGAGTACTGCGTCCAGCTCTGGAGCCCTCAGCACAAGAAAGACATGGACCTGTTGGAGTGGGTCCAGAGGAGGGCCACAAAAATGATCAGGGGGATGGAACGCCTCTCCTATGAGGAAAGGCTGAGAGAGTTGGCGTTGTTCAGCCTGGAGAAGAGAAGGCTCTGGGGAGACCTCATTGCAGCCTTTCAGTTCTTAAAGGGGGCTTATAAGAAAGATGGGGACAGACTTTTTAATAGGGCCTGTAAGCAATAGGGCAAGGGGGAATGGTTTTAAACTAAAAGAGGGTAGATTCAGACTAGACATAAGTAAAGAAACATTTTACAATGAGGGTGGTGAAACACTGGAACAGGTTGCCCAGAGAGGTGGTAGATGCCCCATCCCTGGAAACATTCAAGGTGAGGTTGGACGGGGCTCTGAGCAACCTGATCTAGTTGAAGATGTCCCTGCTTGTTGCAGGGGGGTTGGACTAGATGACCCTTCCAATCCCAGCCATTCTGTGATTCTATGAACTTTTGACCATAGAATCATAGAATCGTTTAGGTTGGAAAAGATCCTTAAGATCATCGAGTCCAACCGTTAACCTAACACTGCCAAGTCCACCACTAAACCATGCCCCTAAGCACCACGTCCACACGTCTTTTAAATACCTCCAGGGATGGTGACACAAACACTTCCCTGGGCAGCCTGTTCCAGTGCTTCACAACCCTTTCGGTGAAGAAATTTTTCCTAATATCCAATCTAAACCTACCCTGGCGCAACTTGAGGCCGTTTCCTCTCATTCTATCACTTCTTACTAGGGAAAAGAGACCAACTCCCACCTCGCTACAACCTCCTTTCAGGTAGTTGTAGAGAGGGATACGGTCTCCCCTGAGCCTCCTCTTCTCCAGGCTAAACAACCCCAGTTCCCTCAGCCGCTCCTCATAAGACTTGTTCTCTAGACCCTTCACCAGCTTTGTTGCCCTTCTTTGGACATGCTCCAGCACCTCCATGTCCTTCTTGTAGTGAGGGGCCCAAAACGGAACACAGTATTCGAGGTACAGCCTCACCAGTGCTGAGTACAGGGGCACGATCACCTCCCTACTCCTGCTGGCCATACTATTTCTGATACAGGCCAGGATGCCGTTGGCCTTCTTGGCCACCTGGGCACACTCCTGGCTCATGTTCAGCTGGCTGTCAACCAGCACCCTCAGGTCCTTTTCCTCTGGGCAGCTTTCCAGCCACTCTTCCCCAAGCCTGTAGCATTGCGTGGGTTTGTTGTGACCCAAGTGCAGGACCTGGCACTTGGCCTTGTTGACTCTCGTACAATTGGCCTTGGTCCATTGATCCAGTCTGTCCAGGTCCCTCTGCAGAGCCTTCCTACCCTCGAGCAGATCAACACTCCCGCCCAACTTGGTGTCGTCTGCAAACTTACTGAGGGTGCACTCGATCCCCTCGTCCAGATCATTGATAAAGATATTGAACAAGACCGGCCCCAAAACTGAGCCCTGGGGAACACCACTTGTGACCGGCCGCCAACTGGATTTAACCCCATTCACCACAACTCTTTGGGCCTGGCCATCCAGCCAGTTTTTTACCCAGTGAACAGTACGCCCATCCAAGCCATGAGCAGCCAGTTTCTCTAGGAGAATGCTGTGGGAAACGGTGTCAAAAGCTTTACTAAAGTCCAGGTAAACAACATCCACAGCCTTTCCCTCATCCACTAGGCGGGTCACCTGGTCATAGAAGGAGATCAGGTTAGTCAAGCAGGACCTGCTTTTCATAAACCCATGCTGACTGGACCTGATCACCTGGTTGTCCTGTACGTGCCATGTGATGGCACTCAAGATGATCTGCTCCATAACCTTCCCCGGCACCGAGGTCAGGCTGACAGGCCTGTAGTTACCCAGATCCTCCTTCCGGCCCTTCTTGCAGATGGGTGTCACATTTGCTAACCTCCTGTCATAGAATCATAGAATCATTTGGGTTGGAAGGGACCTTTAAAGGTCATCTAGTCCAACCCCCCCTGCAATGAGCAGGGACATCTTCAACTAGGTTGCTCAGAGCCCCATCCAACCTGACCTTGAATGTTTCCAGGGCCCTCCCTGGTTAGCCAGGACTGCTGATAAATGATGGAAAGTGACTTGGTGAGCACTTCCGCCAGCTCCCTCAGTATCCTTGGGTGGATCCCATCTGGTCCCATAGACTTGTGTGTGTCTAAGTGGTGTAGCAGATCGCTGACCATTTCCTCTTGGATTATGGGGGCTTCATTCTGCTCTCCATCCCTGTCTTCCAGCTCAGGGGGCTGGGTACCTTGAGAACAACTGGTCTTACTATTAAAGACTGAGGCAAAGAAGGCATTAAGTACCTCAGTCTTTTCCTCATCCTTTGTCACTATGTTTCCCGCCACCTCCAATAGCCCTCCTTTTGTTGTTAATGTATATATGTTATAAAATATTCTGTGTATATATGTTATAAATGTTATAGAAACATTTTTTATTGTCTTTTACGGCAGTAGCCAGATTAAGTTCTAGTTGGGCTTTGGCCCTTCTAATTTTCTCCCTGCGTAACCTCACGACATCTTTGTAGTTCTCCTGAGTTGCCTGCCTGTCGTGGTTTAACCCCAGCTGGCAACTAAGCACCACACAGCCACTCACTCACTCCCCCCACAATGGGATGGGGGAGAGAAACGGAAGGGTAAAAGTGAGAAAACTCGTGGGTTGAGATAAAGACAGTTTAATAGGTAAAGCAAAAGCCACGCACGCAAGCAAACCAAACCAAGGAATTCATTCACTGCTTCCCATCGGCAGGCAGGTGTTCAGCCACCTCCAGGAAAGCAGGGCTCCATCACGCGTTACGGTTACTTGGGAAGACAAACGCCATCACTCCAAACGTCCTCCCCTTCCTTCTTCTTCCCCCAGCTTTATATGCTGAGCATGACGTCATATGGTACGGAATACCCCATTGGCCAGCTGGGCCAGCCGTCCTGGCCACACTCCCTCCCAGCCCCCCGCGCACCCAGCAGAGCACGGGAAGCTGAAAAGTCCTTGACCAGTGTAAGCACTGCTCAGCAACAACTAAAACATCAGTGTGTTATCAACATTATTCTCATACTAAATTCAAAACACAGCACTATACCAGTTAATAGGAAGAAAATCAACTCCATCCCAGCCGAAACCAGGACACTGCCCCTTCTTCCAAAGGTCATAAACTCTCCTTTTTTTCCTGAGTTCCAGCCAAAGCTCTCTGTTCAGCCAGGCCAGTCGTCTTTCCCGCTGGCTTGTCTTTCGGCACATAGGGACGGCCTGCTCCTGTGCCTTTAAGGTTTCCTTCTTGAAGAATGTCCAGCCTTCCTGGTCTCCTTTGCCCTTCAGGACTGCCTCCCAAGGGACTCTGTCAACCAGGCCCCTAAACAGGCCAAGGTCTGCCCTCCAGAAGTCCAAGGTAGCAGTTCTGCTAACCACCCTCCTTACTTCTCCGAGAATTGAAAACTCTATCATTTCATGATTGCTGTGCCCAAGATGGCCTCCAACTATCACATCACCCACAAGTCCTCTGTTCACAAACAACAGGTCCAGCAGGGCGCCTTCCCTAGTTGGCTCACTCACCAGCTGTGTCAGGAAGTTATCTTCCACACACTCCAGGAACCTCCTAGACTGTTTCCTCTCCGCTGTATTGTATTTCCAGCAGACGTCCGGAAAGTTGAAGTCCCCCACGAGAACAAGGGCTAGTGATCGTGAGACTTCTCCCAGCTGCTTATAGAATATTTCATCTGCCTCTTCATCCTGGTTGGGTGGTCTATAACAGACTCCCAGCAGGATATCTGCCTTGTTGGCCTTCCCCCTGATTCTTACCCATAAAATTCAACCCTTTCATCACCATCATCAATCTCTAGACAGTCAAAACACTCCCTAACATACAGGGCTACCCCACCACCTCTCCTTCCTTGCCTATCCCTTCTGAAGAGCTTATAGCCATCCATTGCAGCACTCCAGTTGTGCGAGTCATCTCACCATGTTTCCGTGACTGCAACTATATCATAGTTTTGCAGCTGCACAATGGCTTCCAACTCCTCCTGTTTGTCACCCACGCTGCGTGCATTGGTGTAGATGCACTTCAGTTGGACTATTGATCCTGCCACCTTTTTTGGGGGAGAAGCCCTAATTCCTATGTGACCATTCTCAGGCACTTCCGTGGTTTCTAACACATCAACAACCCTTGTGTCTTTGCTGCCACGTTCTGATGTTCTCAGAATATTTTTAAAGGAGCAGATGAAGAATGATTAAGTAGGATTCTACCTCTTCACGATGTTTTCCATGGCAGATCAAGTATTTGTACTTGAAAAACAGTTAAGTATTCTGTGTTATGGGCTTTGAAAGAATTACCATAGATTTCTTGGATATGGGGAGAAGAGTTCATTAGCTCACTAGTGTTGATTGATGAACACTACTATGTAGGTAGAACAAAACCAATTATAATAACTCTTAAACGTATAGAGACATATCAAAATCATCAGCTGATTTGGCCCATTACTAAACTTTCAATCTTCTACTTACTGTGTCTAGTTTAGAAAAAAATATTTCTACCAATGAATAAAGCACATTTTAATAAGCCTTTTATCCTTAAGTGCTCAATGTGAAGTTTTATGATAAAGCATAGAAAAGCATGTCTCTGTAGGAGCTTGGTGACTTAATCTACCTCCTGGTTGAAAGTGTGATGAGATAAACTATCAGTAACTTGAAAATGATAAAAGGTGGTCTAACACTGACACAGATCTGCTGCCTTGATAACTAATCAGTATAAGAACAGTAAGCCAAAATGGCTCAGAAAAACGGAGTACTATATTTAAAAAGCTAAGGTAAAATCTGCACACCTTCAGAACAATGCCTGACATGGCATATCTTTTATTTTATACAGTTCTTCAAAATGTATTTCTACCCTAAATAACAGCTTTGTAATTCATAGCAGTCTCTTTGCTGGCGTGTAAAAATATTGTACTCTGCCTGTTAGCCATGCTAAGTGCACCAGCATCAGTAAAGGCTGCTATTCTATCTGTTTTAAGTTAATGTTTCTTTCACTGTTTACAGTTTCTTCCACTGAAATCCAGTTTCAAATGCAGTTTCTATTGGATTGTGATCTCTCCTGTGACCTTGGGTGATTTTGCCTGCAGGCAGCCAAACACCACGCAGCCGCTCGCTCACTCCCCCCGCCCCCCCAGTGGGACGGGGAGAGAATCGGAAGGGTAAGAGTGAGAAAAACTCGTGGGTTGAGATAAAGACAGTTTAATAGAACAGAAAAGGGAGAATAATGATAATAATTAATGATAGAATATACAAAATGAGTGATGCACAATGCAATTGCTCACCACCCGCGCTGACCGATAACCAAGTAGCGATCGGTACTTCCTGGATCACGCCTACCGTTCATATACTGAGCATGACGTCACATGGTATGGAATACCCCATTAGCCAGCTGGGCTGGCTGTCCTGATTGTGTTCCCTCCCATCTCGGGTACCTAGCTCAGTCAGTAGGCACGGGAGCTGTCCTTGGACTAGGAGGGCACTTAGCAACAACTGAAAACATCAGTGTGTTATCAACATTCTCCTCATACTAAATCCAAAACACAGCACTAGGAAGAAATTTAACCCTATCCCAGCCGAAACCAGGACAGTATCCACCCCTTATTCCATACCATTTACGTTATGCTTAGGTCTCACATTTTTCGATACATTTCAATTAATCACCACTATCTTTTTTATATATATATACATATATACATATACATACATATATATACATAAATATATAAAAATGTCCATTGAGTTCTTTTAGTCCACAACTTTGGGCTCCATCTGTCATAAAAGTCTTTCAGGGCCAGAAGGATGGTGTGTGGTGTTGGGCGGTTGCATCCTGAAGCCAGTTCTCATTTCGGTACTGCTGCACTCGTTCAGTTCTATCATCGTTGCACTTCGCTCGGTTTCATCGGAGTTAGTTCATTCTTCATTAATCTGGGTGATTTTCACTGCTATACCATTGATAGCAACCATAGAAAAAATGATATACAATATCATATAACAATTGACATAATAAAATTCAGTTCATTGGCTATTTTCACCCAAAATCAAATCCCCTTGAGGTACACACCGGACTTGCCCATCCTTTCGCATCACCCACCAAGGGCACCCGGGTCCTTGAGCAAAAGCAATCCCACGGATGGGTTTTCCCTTGCCAGAGGCAGGAGTAACCCAGACTGTCTTCCCCAGCATATTTCTCATATGCACGACAGGGACTTAAACTCCATCTACAGTACGTAAGAGTCTTGATTGGGCAGGGCCAGCTCGATTGGCAGATCCCCTGGTGTTGACTAACCAGGTGGCCTTTGCTAAATGTGTATCCCAATGCTTGAATGTCCCACCACCCATTGCCCTCAGTGTTGTCTTTAGCAGCCCGTTGTATCGTTCAATTTTCCCAGAGGCTGGTGCATGGTAGGGGATGTGATATACCCACTCAATGCCGTGCTCTTTGGCCCAGGTGTCTATGAGGGTGTTTCAGAAATGAGTCCCGTTGTCTGACTCAATTCTTTCTCGGGTGCCATGTCGCCATAGGACTTGCTTTTCAAGGCCCAGGATGGTGTTCCGGGCAGTGGCATGGGGCACAGGGTACGTTTCTAGCAAGCCGGTGGTTGCCTCCACCATGGTGAGCACATAGCGCTTGCCGTGTCGGGTTTGTGGGAGTGTGATATAATCAATCTGCCAGGCCTCTCCATATTTGTATTTCAACCATCGTCCTCCATACCAAAGAGGCTTTACTCGCTTGGCTTGTTTGATTGCAGCACATGTTTCACATTCATGGATAACCTGTGCAATAGCATCCATGGTTAAGTCCACCCCTCGATCACGAGCCCATCTATATGTTGCATCTCTTCCTTGATGGCCTGAGGCACCATGGGCCCACGGAGCTATAAATAATTCACCCTTATGTTGCCAGTCCAGATCCACCTGAGCCACTTCAATCTTAGCAGCCTGGTCCACCTGCTGGTTGTTTTGATGTTCTTCAGTGACCCAACTCTTGGGTACGTGAGCATCTACGTGATGTACTTTTACAACCAGGTTCTCTACTCGGGCAGCAATATCTTGCCACAACGCGGCAGCCCAGATGGGTTTACCTCTGCGCTGCCAGTTGTTCTGCTTCCACTGCTGCAACCACCCCCACAGGGCATTTGCCACCATCCATGAGTCAGTACAGAGATAAAGTACTGGCCATTTTTCTCGTTTGGCAATGTCCAAGGCCAGCTGGATGGCTTTTACCTCTGCAAACTGGCTCGATTCACCTTCTCCTTCAGCAGTTTCTGCAACTTGGCGTATAGGATTCCATACAGCAGCTTTCCACCTCCGATGCTTTCCCACAAGACAACAGGACCCATCAGTGAACAGGGCATAATGCTTCTCGTTTTCTGGTAGTTTGTTATATAGTGGGGCCTCTTCAGCAGGTGTCACCTCCTCCTCTGGGGATATTCCAAAATCTTTGCCTTCTGGCCAGTTCGTGATCACCTCCAAGATTCCTGGGCGACTGGGGTTTCCTATTCGGGCCCGTTGTGTGATCAGCACGACCCACTTACTCCACGTAGCATCGGTTGCATGATGTGTAGAGGGGACGCTCCCTTTGAACATCCAGCCCAGCACCGGCAGTCGGGGTGCCAGGAGGAGCTGTGCTTCAGTACCAACCACTTCCGAAGCAGCTCGAACCCCTTCATATGCTGCGAATATCTCCTTCTCAGTTGGAGTGTAGTGGGCCTCGGATCCTCTGTATCCCCGACTCCAGAACCCTAAGGGTCGACCTCGAGTCTCCCCTGGTGCTTTCTGCCAGAGGCTCCAGGTAGGGCCATTCTCCCCGGCTGCGGTGTAGAGCACATTCTTCACATCTTGTCCTGCCCGGACTGGCCCAAGGGCTACTGCCTGAACTATCTCCTGTTTAATTTGTTCAAAGGCTTGTTGTTGCTCAGGGCCCCATTTGAAGTCGTTCTTCTTCCGAGTCACTTGATAGAGGGGGCTTACAATCAGGCTGTAATCTGGAATATGCATTCTCCAAAAGCCCACAACACCTAAGAAAGCTTGTGTTTCCCTTTTGCTAGTTGGTGGGGACATGGCTGTTATTTTGTTGATCACATCCATTGGGATCTGACGACGTCCATCTGGCCATTTTATTCCTAAAAACTGGATCTCCTGTGCAGGTCCCTTGACCTTACTTTGTTTTATGGCAAAACCGGCCTTCAGAAGGATTTGAATTATTCTCTCCCCTTTCTCAAAAACTTCTTCTGCTGTGTTGCCCCACACGATGATGTCATCAATGTACTGCAGGTGTTCTGGAGCCTCACCCTGTTCCAGTGCTGTGTGGATCAGTCCATGGCAAATGGTAGGGCTGTGTTTCCACCCCTGGGGCAGTTGGTTCCAGGTGTACTGGACGCCCCTCCAAGTGAAAGCAAACTGTGGCCTGCACTCTGCTGCCAAAGGGATTGAGAAGAAGGCATTAGCGATATCATTTGTGGCATACCACTTGGCTGCCTTTGACTCCAGTTCGTATTGGAGTTCTAGCATGTCTGGCACGGCAGCACTCAGTGGCGGCGTGACTTCGTTCAGGCCACGATAGTCTACTGTTAGTCTCCACTGTCCATTAGACTTTTGTACTGGCCATATGGGACTGTTAAAGGGTGAGCGAGTTTTGCTGATCGCTCCTTGGCTCTCCAGTCGACGAATCAGCTCATGGATAGGGATCAGGGAATCTCGGTTGGTGCGATATTGTCGCCGGTGCACTGTTGTGGTAGCGATTGGTACCTGTTGTTCTTCAACCCTCAACAACCCCACAACAGAAGAGTCCTCTGAGAGACTGGGCAAGGTGGACAGCTGTTTAACTTCCTCCGTCTCCAGGGCAGCTATACCAAAAGCCCACCGGTACCCTTTTGGGTCCTTGAAATACCCTCTCCTGAGGTAGTCTATGCCAAGGATGCACGGAGCCTCTGGGCCAGTCACAATGGGGTGCTTCTGCCACTCATTCCCGGTTAGGCTCACTTCGGCCTCCAATACAGTTAACTCTTGGGATCCCCTTGTCACTCCAGAAATACAAATGGGTTCTGCCCCTTTATAGCCTGATGGCATCAGGGTACACTGTGCACCAGTGTCTACGAGAGCCTTATACTCCTGTGGGTCTGATGTGCCAGGCCATCGAATCCACACAGTCCAGTAAACCCAGTTGTCCCTTTCCTCCACCTGGCCAGAGGCAGGGCCCCTCTAGTTCTGGTCATAGTATCCGCTTCTCACTTCTTGCAAACGTGAGTCAAGAATTCCTTCATTACAGTCCAAAGTAAGATCAGCCCTTCTACTCTGTCTGGGGAACTGTTCACTGGAAACTGGACCGTCGTGAGACAGGGTTTTCCTGAAAACTGGAGCAGCATTTTTCCTGAGAGAACCCCCTTGTGTGATTGTTTTTCCTTGCAACTCACGTACCCGTGCCTCTAGGGTCAAGGTAGGTTTTCCATCCCACTGCCTCATGTCCTCTCCGTGGTCACGCAGGTAAAACCACAGGGTGCCCCGGGGTGTGTACTTTCGATATCCTCTCTCTTGAGGAGAAAAACGCTGACTCCTAATGGCTGAGATACTGGTCTGTACAGGTGGAGAATAGGACCTATCGTCTTTGAGTTGCTGGACCTCTTGGGACAGTTTCTCTACAGCCGAGACAAGGGAGGAGGAGATAGTGTCTTCGAAATCCCGAAGTCTGCTAACTAAGACATCCACCGTTGGTGCTTCTTCCTCTGCCCAGGACAATACTGCCAACGAACTGGCATACGATGCTGGTGCGCTCCGTACCAACTTCCGCCACATGGGTCGCATGCACTGGACGTCATCTGAATCTTTGGGCGTTTGGTTGTCGTCCAGGTCACTATAAACCACCTCCAGCACGCCTAATTCTCTCAGGTACTGGATACCTCTCTCCATAGTGGTCCATTTGCCTAGGCGATATATAACATCTTCCTTGAAGGGATACCTTTCCTTCACACCTGACAGCAGTCGCCTCCAGAGGCTGAGGACCTGTGTCCCTTTTCCACTTGCTTTGTCAATGCCCCCTTCCCTAGCAAGGGATCCCAGCTGTTTGGCTTCCTTCCCCTCTAATTCCAGGCTACTGGCCCCATTATCCCAGCATCGGAGCAGCCAGGTAACAATATGCTCGCCTGGACGACAGCTGAAATCTTTCCGCATATCTCGCAGCTCACTCATGGATAGGGATTGGGTGGTTTCCGTCTCGTTTATGAGTTCTTCCTCTTCCTCCTGCCCTCCTCGTGATGGCCCTGCTCTTCCATCATCCCTTTCTAAACGACCTGACCTCCGCTTCCAAGATTTCCTCTTCTGTACAGGGGCGACGGATATCAGCAAGGGTTGGTCCTCTCGTTCAGCTGTAGTGCCTGTTGCTGGGGTTTGGGTAGCTGCAGTGCTTGTCATGGGGGTTGGAGTAACTGTAGTGCCTGTTGCCGGAGCTTGAGTGGCTGCAGTGCCTGTTGCAGGGGTTGGAGAAGCTACGGTGACTGTTGCCGGGGTTTGAGTAGCCACAGGGGTTGTTGTGGGGGTTGAAGTAGCCGCAGTGCCTGTCGTGGGGTTTTGAGTAGCTACCGTGTCTGTTGCCGGGGTTGATCTCCTGCTGCCCACCACCCCCGGGACCCGCCGCTCCGCCCGCCCCGACGAGGCACCGCCATTTGCCCTCCCTCTTTTCTTGTTCCTGAGGGTTGATCTCTGGACAGTATTCCTGAATAGTTGTTTAACCCTAAACAAGGCCTGAACAACATTCAGGATACATAGCAATATGAACATGATTGTTTGAACATCCCAAGGATATTCAAAATTCTCAGGGAATATTGTGGACATCTTCGTGAAGAGGATAGAAGAAAAAGGAGTTTCTGACAATATGGAAGGGAAGATGAACAAGTGGGAGAAAGTGTCCCATCCTGTCTCCCCCTTAAATTCATTCTCCGAGGAGAAAAAAGTGCAATTACTAATAATTTCTAAGAGGTGGTTCCCGATGTACAGAAATGACGGCAGTGCCGAGTACAGATACCAGATTAGACTTACGACCAATGATTTTATCACCTCATAAAACAGCAGCAAAATGATAATCTTGGCCCAGTTCCGAATAATGATAAACAGCACAATAGGGAACACATACTGCAAGCAAGGTATTACATGACCCAACACTGTGAGCCAGCCCCACAACTTTGACAGCCAATACATCAACATTGTGACCAATCAATACAATGAATGCTTATTACAATCTTGCCTTAACACACTTTGGTCAGATCTATCGTTATCTCAACCCTTCGTGCCCCACGTTGGGCGCCAAAAAGGACTGTCGTGGTTTAACCTGGCAGGCAGCCAAATACCACGCAGCCGCTCGCTCACTCCCCCCGCCCCCCCAGTGGGACGGGGAGAGAATCGGAAGGGTAAGAGTGAGAAAAACTCGTGGGTTGAGATAAAGACAGTTTAATAGAACAGAAAAGGGAAAATAATGATAATAAATAATGATAGAATATACAAAATGAGTGATGCACAATGCAATTGCTCACCACCCGCGCTGACCGATAACCAAGTAGCGATCGGTACTTCCTGGATCACGCCTACCATTCATATACTGAGCATGATGACACATGGTATGGAATACCCCATTAGCCAGCTGGGCTGGCTGTCCTGATTATGTTCCCTCCCATCTCGTGTACCTAGCTCAGTCAGTAGGCACAGGAGCTGTCCTTGGACTAGGAGGGCACTTAGCAACAACTGAAAACATCAGTGTGTTATCAACATTCTCCTCGTACTAAATCCAAAACACAGCACTAGGAAGAAATTTAACCCTATCCCAGCCGAAACCAGGACACATGTACCGTCACCAACTTTTTGTGGTTTTTTCCCCAAAATGACATCTGTTCAGGGTTCCTGATTTGCCAACATCTTTCCTTGATTCCTTGAAGTAGTGAGGTATGACCTATCTGAAAGTGGACTTCCAAATCTGAGATTTCTAAAATCAGTAGACAGCTGAAGATTCCCCTTCCTTCACAGTAGTTTGTTTGCTATGGAGTCCTTGGCATATAAAAATGCATCGTAAGATACAATGTTATATTGCCCTGTCTCAGTCAATTCCTTGACAGTCAGCACTTTTTAAATTGGGTACCAGTTGGGGTTTGGCATTCTCAGGGTAATGCAGATTGGCTTATAACTGTGACATAGTTGACAGCAATCCAGAATGATATTTAATATATACCAATGCTTATGTTTAATTGTTGTCAGTGATTTCCCTGGTGCTATAGCACCATTCTTCAACAGTGTTACAAATTCACTTTGTTCTTTGTCTCTTAGGTATGTCATCGATAAGAGGTTGTGAGAATCTGCAGTGGCCAAAAAGGATTGCTAAAATGTTCTTTTTCTTTCTAGTGCAGATTAGCTATCACAGATCCTTGATCCAGCAGTATTCACATGTCTGTATCCTTTTATCCTGTTTATTTCATAAGATCAATGAGGTTACAGCAATCTCTATACGTAATAGGGAGCAGGTCTTTAAGAACTTGAATAGGCTGTTCGTGACAAGCCCTTTTTGATGCTCTGCTGGTCTTGCTCCCTTGTGCCCATGCCAAGCCCAGTGTTAAATGTACCCTGCATCTACTATGGATTTGAGATTGCTGCAGTTTTTAGGCAAGTAGATTTATACACCTGCTGCATATGAGTGCAGCTGGTAGGGAACTGCTGTATGCCTCGCAGATCACCTATTCCTTTCTATTAATGTTTCTGTGAGCACTGTCTAATGCTAGCCAATGAAATATTGTTTCTTAAGTCTTATTTCTCAAGCTACTTAGAACTGATTTATTTGATTTTTTTTTCATTCAGAAGTAGTGTGTAACATGAATTGTCTTATTTTTCTATGGTTTCTTATTATTTTGTTAAAGATCTTTTAAAGAAATGCAAGTTTTATTGATGTTGTGAAACATTCAGTTCTGCTGGGGAGTATCGTTGTTCCCTACAGTCTTCATTTTTGAGCATTTGACAGACTTTTAGGTTTCAGGGCTAAGACATGGAATACTTTGAAGATAGTTTGAAGGCTTGAATTTGAATATAGCAAATTCTAAAGAGAAGGTAGGTTTCATGTGCTGAGTTCTTTTTTCTTCATAATGTCTTAAATTCAGTGATTCTCTATTTTCAAGATACAATTATGAGGGAATCACATGAATAAGATTATAGGGAGGGAGGGAGGGAGGGGACACTTGGAAACTCCCAGGGGGTCTGTCTGCCGTAACACCTCTCACTAGAGTAGGGGAACTCCAGGATTTCCTTGAAGATGCTTCATGATACAAATTTTTCTTTTCAATTTCATGAGTGATATAAAAATAATGACAAATGCAACTGTGCTGGGTAGCCATAAGGCCAGAGAGCTTCAGTTTCTTGAAAAAACATATTTAAAACTTTTAATAATATTTTCAGTCCATTATGAATGGCATGTTCCACGTATATAATTTGTTTAGGCCTGGATGTTATTTTATCCACCTTTTTATTTTCTTTGGGAGAAAGCAGTAGGGAGGTTACTGTAACCAATGAAAGGAAAATTCCACTGTTAAACTATTAAATATTCCTTACCCATTAGTAGGGATTTTCTTTTCTTATTCTGCTATTTTTATGTACCACAGACAATTCCAGTAACAGCAATAGCAATGTCTGACCTTGTGTTGTAACACACTCAAGTGGCATGCCAATTGTGCCTTAATTTTGGCAGTGGTAAGTTAAGGCTCTAGGATAATTAGAGCTGGCATTTTCTGCAAATATGAGCTTTCAACAGAGGATACCAATTCATGGTTGCCAAAAAAAATAATAATAATAATTTTCAAAAAAAAAGTGTGATGGTACCAATGACAGCTCTTTAGTGAGGAAAAACCTTCTCAGATCTGAATATTTTTCATCAAAGAGAAGAGAGAGAGAGAGAGATGCCAAAAAGAATCATGTTCAGTAAATGAGAGAAGTTATCTAGAGCATAGGAGAATCAGATAAAGTACCCGCCTGGCTACGCTCCTAGGGAGTGGTTCAAATTATCAGATGACTATCTACTCCCTTTTTGATCTGTTGAAGCAGTTCCATTTTGTTCACTAGGCAACTATTTAGGAAATAATTAATCTATTCCTTATCTCAGATAAGCGGTCAGGCCTCCAGGCTGCTCAGTGAGAAATGCCTCACTATTTGTTTTTTGTTCTATTGCAAAAATGTCTTGGACCTGTTACAGTGCACATAGGAATGTGTCTGTGTTTTGTTTGAAGTTGTAGAGGCTTTTGAGATGAGGAGAACCTTTCCTGCTTATTCCTAAAGATTATGTCTGCATCCTATTCCAAAATTTCAGTATTGAATTGAAACTAGTATGTTTAATAATTTTCTGAACTGGTGTTTCTGTCTTATTTCCATTGAAATTTAACTTTTCTCCATTTGCCTTCCTGAGCCTTGCCAGTTGTCACATTACTCTAAGGTGGTTATAACCACCGGTGACAGAAGAGGTGGAAGCAGTTGCTTTTAAAGCGTCAGTGCTGGCAGCTCATGAAAAGATAATGTTAACAGTGCTACAAAACAGCTGCTCATTGCTGGGAAAATGGTCGATGCCAATGCACTGTAATAATTCTGTTTCTCTCTATTATTAGTGAACTCTGTAAAGTGACCAGGCTTTTTGATGTATGTTGTAATGGAATGTTTGCTTACTAATAGCCCTTCATATCTAAGCAAATTGATATCCAGATAAATTTAATCATCATATTTTCAGAAGTCTTCTCAGTTCCATCGAGTTTGATATTATTTGATTGCCAGTACAAAAGAGAGAGAGAGTGAGTATAAATATATTTGTAACTTTGAAAAGTCAGAAGAGAGTTCATCTGCTTTCTTCAGCCTACAGCTAGAAAAAAGAATCAGGAGACTTGCTTCAACCACTATTATTGGGAAATATGTCTTTTGTCATAAAAATAACAGTACACAGAACCACAATCCTTACAGCAGATTTGACTGCTCTGTTTTCCTTTTTCTCCCTCCTCCACCCCCCCCCAGCCTTTCCAGTTATTGCCTTATTTTCTCTATATTTTTTTTTCCTGGTAGGAGGCAATGTTATTTTGTTAGCTCAAAGCTAATTTTGTCATTTTTGAGCTCAAAGGTCGTTTTGTTAGCTTGGAAAAATAAATTAGTGGAATTTCTCTTTATCTACAGGTAAGAGATATATACATATGTTCTGCGAGTATGTTTGTGTAGGTCTAGAGTTGCAATCTAACCATGAGGAAAGACAATATAGGAACAATTTATTTATGACTCTCTGATATTGATCGATTTCCCAATGCAGATTTGCAATTATTTATTAGTTCAGTACACTCTGAATGAAGTTATTCACTTTCACTTCTCAAAGCCATTGGTTTTTGTATGTAGATGAGGATGGCAAAGAAACCTCAATGAATGTAGGTAGGACCACAATTTTATATGTTCAGGATGTGAACTGAAGAGACAGCAGATACAGTTGCACAACAATCTCTTGTTCAGCAATTCTGTTCTGTGAAGGATTTTATGATTTTGACATTTTTCTTGGCTTCAGTAAAAAACAAAATATGGTAATGTCAAATTTACCAACAGGAAGAATCAAGAATATTCTTCAATTAAGCTAGAATATTTTATTTTGACAAAATCAAAACATTTTCATTTCACCTTTATTTTTCATTTGCATTATTATATATAAAGTTGTTACAATTTTAGTTTTATTTGGGAGACAGGATATTTCAGCACTGTCAACTCCTTAACTTTCCCCTTGCTCCTCCTCCAGAAAATGTTGGAAGAAGTGGTGTTCTTTCATTTCCAAAGAAATGTGATTCCCAATATGAAACAATTTTGTAATTTTTTATCAGATCTACTACTGGGTCACATACAATTATATAAACCATAACAGATTTTTATGCAGACTAAGATTGGTGACCATGCATTTGCTGAAATATAATGACTCATTTTCAGGAACAGATAAAACCATTATACTGCCTGGAACAGTTTTGATGCTGTCTGGCTTTTACTTTTCAATTACAGCATACATTATTTAATACTTTTCTCATCTGAAGGTCTATATACCTTCTCTGCTCTTTGCAACAGTAAAAAGCTAATAATACGGAAAGCACAAAATTTACCATGGAAATGATATTTAGGGAGAACTCATGATACCAAATATTTATGCCATTACTTGTCCCAAGGAATTTGTTGCTCATAGATATCTGAGCATGTATTATTGTAACTTGATGTGGGATTTTGTTATTTGAAGTCTGGATATGTGAATGAGTAATGATTAAGAAAGTATTGGTGTTTCACTTCTTCATTTATTTTCATAACAGATTATTCCTTTCCTAAGTTTTGGAATTTTTTTCTTTTTTCCAGTTACTCAATTAATACTGCACCCTCTCAAAAAAAGAATTCTCTGGGCCATTACTGTTATTAACAGGGAAATAAAATAACGGATTTTGATACCTAAGGCTTAGCATTATCAAGTGCTACTCATCGGTATATTCTTCTGGAATCCAGAATACCTTGCTCAAGGCCTAAGTTCCCTGTATGGCATATGAGGAAAGTACCCCATAGATGCAACTTTCAGAACAGGATTCAAAGCAATCCTAAAAGCTGCACCCCCAAATGCATATATTCACCTTGACTGAGATGCAGTTGGGTAAATAATATAAAACACAGAGGCCAGAGTAGTGTAGGATTCTGCCCTTCAATATAGTCTGTACCGTGGTGGTTCAGGCATATGTCCTGTGAGACAGAGGCAGGTCTTTCAGCCTGAAAAGGGGGCCCACCTCCGTCATCATGAAGTAATCAATCTACTAAGCTATTATATAAAAGGTAGCTATATCGTTATTAAAACTAGTGCCACTAATAGTCACTTATTAATTCTGTGAGGAGCCAACTCCCAATGGCTTGTATTAGGCTGCTTTGAGAAGGCCTACCAAACTGGCCTTCAGAAAATTAAGAGAAGAAATAGATAGCATTTATTTAAAATACTCAAAATGCTTCAAGTTGAAAGTCAGCATTAAGCTGTATGGGCTGTCACAGAACCTTACATATCTTGATGTTTTATTATCACCTTCAAAGAACCTAAGGAAATAGGCAGCAGCTTTAGTGGGAATTTGTCCATCATAAATTTATATGCCAGTTTAGGTTTTATATTGTGTTCATAACCACACTGAATTTTATTTCATTTAAAGTGACAACAACAACCCTGCCACCCCATGACTGTGTGGTATTTCTGGAGCATGCTGGAGTGTGCTCTCTGCTCTGTTAGTTTTGACTTCACGGCAAATAAGGCTGAAAATGATTTAAAGTTGGTAAATTAAGGTATGTGTTTAGCTAAGGTTAAACGATGTATTTATTAACCCACCGTGCTTTAAATTCAGTCAATTTCTACTTTCCCGTGTTTCCTGCTTGACACTACATATCCCATCATCTAGGTATTATTTTCACATTGTCCTTTAAATTGCATTTGAGTACACTTTATCTGTATGGAACAGGAGGTCACACTATTGTGCGAGCAAAGTATGATTGTATGGGAACTAAACTGGCTGGAAAAAAAATACCTTAGGAAATAAATAGTGCTTCAAAGATGTACATACATAAGCAGAGGTATTCCACAGGATCCTGTCCTGGGTCTGTCCAGGTCAAATAAATGCTGTATGTGTAGGTAATCCTACCTTCAGACAGTCTGATCTCTTGGTGTGCTTCTAGCCCATTCTTCCAGGGACGTAATGAGAATCGTGTCCTCAGCCTGAGCTTTGAATTTATCTCTTTCTCTGATGTTAATCCGAGGTTGGTTTTTAATCTTCATGCTTTTACAGTCTTAAATTTCTTTGTTTCATTTTTATGGCAGGAATAGGAATTTTAATGTTTTTATGCCATGCTGTTTGTTTTTTTTTTCCTTGTTTTCCTTTATTCTCTCCTCTCTGCTCCCTCTTTCACTTTCATCAGGATAGACATTGCATTGGAAGGTAGGAGCTACTGTTGGCTCATCTTTCTGCTACATTTTGCACAAGCTCCGCTGATGTGACATCTCTCTTTGCCGTGAGGCTGTGGGCTGTGGGACAGGGTGGAAGCATATGATCTTTGGCTTACAACTGATAAGAGTCAGTGAGAGAGGGTAAGCCTATTTGACTGTGTCTGTAAAGAGTTTTTGTAAAATGGACTAGTTACTGGTTGTAAGATCTTTTTTTTAGTAGTTCAATATTAATTTAACATTGAGCTCCATTCACTTCTCTATTAAGCTGTTAAACTAATCCTGAAATGCAGTAACTAAAGATTGATATTTTCTTATTAATAAAATGGAAGCTGTTCATGAAGATAGCAACATGAAAGCTTTGGGGAAAATACGTTGTCCTGATTTCTCCACAGTAAGCAATTTGGTATCGTTAGACATTTAATATATAAGGCCAAGTTTTGTCACATCCATTACTTGAGTCATGAACTTCATCATTCATCAGTTTTCCAATAAATGGAATAAAATCTATGTGTTTTGATCTTGTGGAGGAGCAAGTGAAATGGCTATGAATAAACTGAACACACTCATCAATATTTTCATAGAAGTAACTAAAAATGTTACATTAGCTCATTAAGAGACATTGGAGAGAATATTATCTAGTTTTAGTATTGCCTGATTCAAATGGTTAAACAAAATCTAACCCCCCAAATGATGATATTCTAGTCTAATAATGGATTTAAATACAGTATCACAAGACTGCAAGATGAAAAAAAGCTAATACTGTACAAGCAGTACAGTTAAATTGCAAGAGCAGGCAACAAAGACTTACTTCAGTTTTTGTATTATAATGGATAATGCAATCTATGCCCTTGTCTCAGCTAAGTAGGACAAAGACATTTACATCTTATACAATCCATTGACAAGTTCTTAAGAAATCTTACATCAAATGGAGTTCTATATTTGTTCATTAATTGTACTATAGTGCTACCTGAAATACTTTATTTGATGTTGGAAGTCACATTGTTTCAGATGCAGCAGGAGTCTGCCCAAGGTTGTTAGCTGCTGGAGAGGCAAATGGAGGGTAATCTATTGGCCTATTTAGTTCACTGTAAAGGACTTTTTCAATACATCCAAACTTTCCCCTAATATATTTATGATATTTCTATTTATATACAGTATTACAAGCTAGACTGAATGTATCAGGTCTATTAAAAAATACTAATTACAGGCAAAACTAAATAAACCAAGTATAATTATAAAGCAGTACAGAACAATTAACAGAAAACATATCCATCCCAGTGTACCAGCAGCTGAAATACATGCTTCCTGACAATTTTACTTGTAAAGTCAATGGAATGGCACAGATAAGGCTTACCACCTCTCAGTGGAAATAGAGAAATTATGTATTAATTGTATCACATTTTTAATAAGGAATAAGAAACAGAAGGTCAGGTTCTGGCAACAACTTTGAAGAAGCAGTGCCAGTAGTTTACTCTGTGTGAGAGTTATTTTTTCCACCAATATTCTATTTAGTGCTCCACTAGTGTGTCAGAAAAATGTAGACTTCTGTTTTTCTAGACTAGCAACAAAAGAAACATAAGGAATATGACTGTGACTGTTTACTTATTTTCAAGCCAGAAACTACTGTAGTTTTCTGAGAAGAGAGAGGAAAAGGGAAAAGTAGGTATCATTCTGTAGGCAAAATAGTTTTGTTAGATTAGTCTATCTAACACACATCTAATCTATGACACATTAGAATTTACCAAATTAAGCTGCTGTTATTTTTTGTAACTCTTCAAATAGTATACGCTCCATTTAGAATACATAAATACATAAATTTTATCTCAGAAGTTGCTGAACATTCTCACTTTTTTGCAGTGTATGCACCGAGTTTGCTTTTATTAATTAATATTTCAAATCACATGTGAACTTACACTATTAGTTTTCAGGTTTTCAGGAACAGGGTAATTCCCATCTTTTATTCTGTTTTGACTCCATTTCCCTGACAGTTTTACTTTTCTTTCTAATTTGTTTATGCAAGTAGAAACCTGAGTCTCCACCTACTTTGCTAAACTTCATTTTTTATTGCTGACTCATCATTCTGCCTCATCTTCAATCCAGCAGTCTATTTTGGCCACTTATTCTGCCTTATCTAAATTTTGGATCTTCAGTTCTCTGGAGTAGGGACTGCTTTCTTTTGTTGTCTGTAAAATACCAGCACAGTTGTGTATTGGTGTTCAACTGGGGTTTGCAGGGACTACCACAATATAATTAATAACTGCTATTAATAACTCACTCACTGAGATATCACTGTAACCTCTCTTAGTGCCTAGAGACTCAAGCCAAGATCAAAGTTGTATGGACACATGGGATAAAATTAATCTGATTAAATGTAGATGTCAACTTCTGGGAAACCTTCAGCCTTCTACATAATAAATTCATCATAGCAAAATAGTTGAGATTTTGCTGTTTGTCCCTTTTCAAAGTCAGTACTGTTCATCTACTGGTCTTTTTTTTTTTTTAAGCATAACTTCTATCTGCTTTTCATAAGAACATTTGCTTTAATTTAGTTATTTCTGAAAGAAAACTAATGAAGTTGCTATTTGTAATGGAAAATGTGAGAAGTGTAATCACTGAGTTTTTAAGGTAAAGATACTCTGTTTCAAAGCAATTTTTCATTGAGAGTCTCAGTTAATTTTTTCCTGTGTTGCTAATAGCAATCCAGTATTTTGTTTAGCGAGTCTGACTCTTCTGATTATGAATAATAGCGGACAACAGATGTTAGAAAGCAACTCTTGCTGAGTGCTGAGTACTCTGTCTCCAATTTAGGCAAAAAGATGTATTTAAGATGCAAAAAAGCCATAGGTTATACCACAGCACAGTGATCTTTATTTTGGTCTCTATTTCTTTGTCAATAATTTCCAACATACAATTTGCTTTTTCGACCAGAGCTGAGCATTAAGCTGTTCTTTTCATGGGACTATCATCACCCAAGATCTTGCTCCTGATATAATAGTTAGCTCAGTGCTCATCATCTTGGATATGAAGTTAAGGTTGGAATTTTTTTTTAACCTTGTGTGTCACTTTACACTTAAATAGAAATTCTTCTGTCATTTTATTGCTCATTTTTATAATGTCTTTCTGCAGTTCTTCTCAACCGGTCCTTGCCCTTATTACCCTAACTAATTATCAGCAAATGTCATTACCCCCTTTCCAGGCTGTTCATGAGTATGGGGACCAGCACAGTCCCAGCAGAGGCGGTGGCCCCTCTCCATTGTGAGAACTGAGCATTTCTCACAAGAAGGGGCTGGTGTGGTGGGCAGCCCCCTCCCAAGCCAGTTCAAGTTAAGCACATGAATTAGTCAAGGCACTGAAGCGAAGCTAGGCATGAATGTTAAGCATTGGGTTACTTAGATGTTAAGTTTGGGCTTGATCCTGCAAAAGCTTGTGTTTTGTTAAGATAAGACTGTATAGCACTTTGCAGAACAGAGCTAAATGTTAAAAGCATAGTGTAAATTGCCTTCTTGTTTTTCAAACCATTATGCTTTTTTCCTGTTTAAAGGTGTTAAGCATGAAAACTGCAGAAATAAGATGCAGTAGAATTTAGCAAGTACATATTACTTTGCATAAGCAGATCTTCAGTGTTGCTTAATTTTGATCTTATCTGTTTAGTGCACATTTAGATTTAGCTAATAGCAGTTAGAATTAAGTTGTCATTTATCTTCTTTCAACATTGCCTCAGGGTTTATGAAGAACATGATACTGTAGTTACACATGCCTTAATGTTTTAGAAGACAAGCCATTAATGGCATACTTATGAAAGTGCATTTTAAACCACAGCAAATATTTTTACAGGACAAGTAAAGAGATTTGTTTAATCTACCCTATTTTTAAAGTGATACTGTCATGTGACATAGGGTATTATTGTTAGAGAACTAGATAAACACAGTAGAGTAATTAACCTTCCTGGAAAGAGGGAGCTTCTGAAACTTAAACATACTGTTCTAAAAAATAGTCACTGTTGAATTATCAACATCTGCTGGATAAAGACTAATGATCTCATTATCATTTCTTTTAAGAATATTCGACTGATTTCATTTGGAGGCAAGTGAATTGAACTCAAATGAAGTCAAGTGAGCTGAGTCAGTCTTTTTACACCAGGACTGAATTTGGAACATTTTTTCCCTCCTATACTTTTTATTAGCTCCATTACAAAGCAATAAGCTGCAAACAAATGAGCATCAGAATTCAGTCTCAGACCTCTTAGCAAAAGGAACATTGTGCAATTGTTTAACATGTGATGTTTCAAGTATGACATTTCTGCTTTTTGATTTAATATAATAATATACCTCTTTACAGCTTTTCTGACTCAAGAGTAGCTTGACATGAAGTGGTTAACATTTTCAAATGACTTCCTGGTCAAAATTTTTATGACATCATCATATTGACGAACTAGCTGAAGTCTTACCATGTTTTACTATTTTGACATATGATTGCAAAGTATTTAAAATTACTTGCTTTTCTCTGCCCCTTAACTCTATCGCTTCATTCATTTCCCCTTTTTCTAAGACTGAAAATGCTTAAAACTCTCTTGCTGCCTTTATAATTGTTCCTTTCCCCAAACCGATTGATTTGAAGCAGCATTGTTCTTGATGGCCACCAAAAGAATAAATATTGTTCTGCATATGAGTGTATTTTATTTGGAATGTGACACTGTAACAAGTATTTTAATAATTAGACTGAAGCATAATCTCTCAGTGATTCCTGCTTTTTCTTCTAATTTTTTGAGCATGCTATATTTTACCGGAGAGGTACCAGTCAAACAGAGTTTAAAGTACTCTCCAGCACTCTCTCCAGTTCCTTAGAAAGTTGCTCATCAGCTGCAGAGATTTTCCAGTTTTAGTGTCTCATTAATATAGATCTCCATCAAGGCTAAGTGAACATCTGATGAAAACTGAACTTGAAACTTGCTAATGTGACCACACTGCTGCTTATCTGGGTGTGAGTGCCACTCTTCTGTTAAAACTGCCTGTAAAAGCTAGCTGAGTGGGAAGGAACCCTCCAGTGAAAAGTGAAAAAAGAGCTCAATATGAAGTTGCATATGATGGACTGATATGATTATTAAAATAAATAATATATTACAATCATGTTTATTAATTCACTTTCAGAGGGTTGTTTGGTATTTTTTTAAGATGAAGAATAATACCATGACATTATTTTAAGCTTGAGGAGCTGCTCTAGATTTTATAGAGATGAAATATAACTTCGTGGACTATTGATAAGCCAGAATGACCTTTTTTAAGCTGTCAGCACAGCAAAACAGCTAGGTACTTTTTGAAATGCATGAATATTAATTGCTAAAATTGCTAATATTTAATGGAGATATCCTGTGTTTTTTGGTCTTGGAAACACCTGATAAAATGTGTCATCATAAACCTGAAAGTTACCCAGCATATACACAAACACTCTCTTTCCTTACCCTACATTTAAGTGGAAAATAAAGACTCAGAAGGAGTCAATAAATAAAAAAGTGGTAAGTCTTCCTTCCCAAATCATATGGCTAGAGACTTTGTTCATATTTTATTTTGCATATTCAAATATATTCAAATTGATGAATTAACATTTTAATCATCCTTGCTCTGAATCTGTCGAATGAATGACACCTTCAAATGCAAAATGAATTCAAGAATTTAATTGAAATTATTTCAGTTTTGGCTACATGACTTACAAATACAGTAATAATAAGCATGAGGAAGATCCTAAGTATGAGCTCATATGTTTCTCAGCAGTGTGTTAAAGATGTTACACATAAAGCACATTCCAGATGGTGATTACAGCTGATTCTTTTTGGCAATGAATTATATATTAGAATGAATATAATGAATATGATATTAGACTCAGGCTTGACAGGAAAATATTTAAGGCTTTTGACCTAACATGTAGTACACTCTGTTCTGTCTCTGTTACCATAAAGAAAATAAATGCAAAAAGTAAACATCACTTCAGGCATACTTTGAAGTAATTTTGCCATCCTTTGCTCAAAAAATACTTCCAGAACTTTTTATCTGAGTAAAGGGAGGATGTGGTTGGAGTTTTTCTTGAATATGGGCAAGAACAATGCTTTTCTACTTCCAGTTCAAACTTAGAATTAAGACAAATTTTGTACCCAGTCCAATTCATGGTGTCACTGTAAACGTATGGCAAACCATTCCTCTCTGGCTGTCTGGCAGTTTGCCTCTGAACATGATCTTGGAGACACACAGCAAGCTCTAGAGGGTCATTTGCCTGTTGGGTCTCATAACAGCTGGTACATTCTGAATAGTTATCATGCAAGTGTTTTACTAATGTAAAAGTAAAGGATGCCAGGATTAAAGGAGGTACTCCCTAGGTGTGTTCATTGCAGGAAACAAACCTGAAAACAATAAACCCTCAGCCATTCTGCTGAGTCTCTTGCTGGTCAGGTTCTTCTCCCAATCCACCGCTGAGGACCTCAGCTGGCAGTCATAACTTCAAGAAGAGTGTTCTCTGTAAAAGGGGTTAATTGAGCACAAATGTTTGCCCTGTTTTACTCTTGGCACTTGCTTCATCAGCTCATAGGAGTAAATATTTGCTCTCCCCATTTATTGGTTTTTGCTTTACTTCTCTCAAAAAAATCTTCCTTTTCAGTTACGTCTGTCCATAAGCTATGGTTTCACTTCTAATATTTTTAGTTGCCAATGTTGATACAGTTCTGATCTTTCAACTGCTGAATCTGTTAATTTTGAAATGTGGTGCTCCTCTGTTGACAGAGTCGTTATGCATTGCAAGATGTACTTAAACTTCTCCCTCAGTTGTTTAATCTTGCCATTTAAAAGATGCAGGTTAGTGCAATGATATCTGCTCTTTCCCTAGTACTGCTAGGAATAGTCCAGGCTGGGTACTACCTGCTTGGGCAGCAGCTCTGTAGAAATGGCCCTGGGGGATAATGAGTTGCACAGGAGCCACCCTAGGGCTGGCAGCAGTGAAGATCAGCAGCATCTGGTGCTGTAGGAGCAGGGACACAACCAGGAGATGAAGAGAAGTAATCCTTCTCCTCTTTTTAGCACCTTTGAGAGCATGTCTGGAGTACTGGGTCCAGTTTTGGGCTCCCCAGCACCAGACAGACATTGATGTACTGGAGCAAGTTCAGGGGATGGCTGTCAATATGCTTGAGGGGCTGGAGCACAAGATGTACAAGAAAAAGCTGAGGGACCAGGACTTATTTAAGGTTTTGGGGGTCCTTATTGCTATCTACAACCGCCTAACTTTAGGCAGTCTTCAGGAAGATGGAGCTAGACCTGTCTCAGAGGTGCACAAGGATAAAAGGAAGGTTAGTAGACACAATTTTTTTTTTTTTTTAAAATCTCAACATTTTTCATGAAATGTAATATTCTTGGTCATGTTTTCTGGCCAGACCAGATCTTCACTACTCCATATTATACCTTCTATTCAAGAATTAATCACTTCAATAGAGTGTTTAATAAATTATTCTGAGTCTTCCTGTTTTGAAGAGGATTGTACCAGATGTGAGTTCATGTACCAGTTCATGTCAGTGAATTATAAACTTTTTTTGCATGCTCTTCCCATTTCTTTTCTGTAGAAAGGTTGGGCTTAGTAGTATGAAATAGCTTATAAAGTTAAGTTCTGTTACATTATGGAGTAGTATCCCTTGAGAGAAACGACAGTTGTGGCATTGTTAATGTCACTTTGACAGGCTACAAAAAAACCCTCAAAATGCGTCAAGTAAATAAATGTCTACTAGTAAAGAAAAGGTCTTTACCACCTGAGTGCATTTGCTTTCTCCAGATTTCAGGCTTCTATTTGAAGATGTTAATATCATATGACAGAAAGCAAGCTTGAAACTTGGATTAAAGTTATTAATAAGCAGTTGTGTGCATTAAAGATTTTTTTTTTTCCTCTTGACTAGGATTAAAAAAAAATCCATATGCATCAGATTCAAGTTGCAATAAAGGATATACAACTATAAATAACTGGTTACCTGAGATGAGAACATATGTAGCAAAGAATAGAGTATACAGTATATGATATGTCACTTTTGCACGCAGTGTTTGAATACGTTCATTATGTTTCATTTTAAGTAGTCGCAAAAGATAACCGTTGTAAAGTGATATTTGTAAGATATTTCCACAACAGCAATTTAGCATTGGTATGCTGAATAGTCAGTACTCCCCTGAACTCAGCTTTTTATACAAGTAGGACTTTGTTACTGTGGTGATGCCACAGCACTGCTTTTGACTAAAACCAGAACTGATTAGACTGCATTATATTACACATTCATATTTTACTACCATTGAACAATATATTTCTTGAATTTCAGCTGCCACAAATCTTGATATGTAATGGGACAAGTTCTTCATAAAGGTTGGCTGCAGAAAAAAAGAAACCAATCTATTTGTATCTTTCTTTACTCTTTAATTTGTGCTCATTCAGTATATTTTGAACTCATGCTTTTCTAAAATAATTTAATATTGCATCTTTGTTGTTTACTTCTGCTGTTCAAATAGATATGCAATTGTCACCCTCTTTGGCAGTTTGTCTGCCCTCTCTATTTCCCTGTCCTGTATTTCTCCACCTTACACAAGTCATAGCAATTATGAATTAACTTGTATTCACTGAGTGCATCTAAGCATCCACCCACTCCACGTCCTTTCTATACCAAGATATTGTATATCGGGAAAAGGTACCCTTATTCCATCAATGCCTCATTTGATCAGCCTGTGGTTCAGCATTTCTTAACTGTGGTGACACGGGGTTTTAGGGAGGTAAAGATCCTCTGAATTTAGGTTTTCCACAGCAAAATATAGATCTGCTAAAGCTGTTATTAAATTCTATACAGGGTTCATTCTTTAAGACAATTTTCAACCACTTTAACTCAATGCTAAACAAGATAGAATTTAAGCTTAATTATGATAGCAACTATGAGGTACTGGTCCAGATATAGAAAAATGGAGAATATGAAAATGATCTGCAATCAAGAGAATATGATTTTTAAAATTGATTAATATGAATAATACATTTTTAGAAACTGTTTTCAAGTGTCATTCCATTGTAATTCTTCACCCAATAATATTTGGGGAGAAAAAATAAGTGTTAGTTGTTTTAGAGGCATCATTTTTACTGCTTTCTCTCTGTTAATTTTCAGCTTTATTCTTTCATGGGTTTTATTGCACTTCAGCATTTCAGAGCTCTAGCTTATATATTGCATGCTTTTCTAAAATGAATTCTGGGGTTTTTTTCAGTTATAGTATAAAAAGGTCTTGAAGCCTCCTGACACTACTTTGACCATTTTAAATAGAATATATTTAGAAATCTGCAATAACACTTCAAGTTGACAGTTGAAGAAAATATCTAAACATCAAAGCACTGCAGTTTTGAGATGGGACTGCAATTAGAGAATCAGCTTTTCATACCTGTAATAGTGTATACTATAATCACTAAAATCAGTTCAGTATTTTCTTCCCTAATATGAAGCTTTCCCTGCGTCTGAAAAACTATTTCATAAAATCACATAAATATATAGAACTGTGCTGAGAAATGGAGAATGATGATGGTATGCACGTGCATGGCACAGAAGAGATTATATTGGGAGGGTTTCACCTAATTACTTGCCTGACTGAGAGTTTTGTTTCATTTTTCAATCAGCTTTTCTAGCTGAATTATAACATGCTGCTTAAAATGGAAAGCAGTAAATATATTTTGTGTTTAGAAACAAATGTCTTAACAAATAAGGATAATTTTCCCCCTTCTCCCCTCCTTATGCAAAACCCTTTCAAAATGAGAAGAAAGCATTCTAGGATATTACTTTTTCTCCTATGCTGCTCATCTAATTGTGGTAGAATTGAGATAAGATTGCAATAGATTGTAACTTCTCTAGACTTGTAACTTACTTCTCTAGACTTGTAACTTACTTCTCTAGACTTGTAATGGTAAGCTGATGTATTTGGTTTTATATACTGCCTTCCACTAAAGAGTAAACTTGAAGATGACTACTATTGCATATACCATTAAAGTGTTAATCACTGCATCCGAGAGTGTGAAAGCAGGAGCAGACAGAAGTGATCTCTTGGTAAATCCAGAACAGAAATCGCACTTCTCAAAGTCCCCGCTGATCTCTCAGTTATAACAGAAAGCTTGTTCAAAATCACAAGGATTAAAATATTTGAATAGTTATGGAATTGTATGCATACATTGTACAAAGTATTACACATTATTGTATTAAAACATAGTTCTACCGAAAGAATGAGGAGAGCAGTTTGCAGGTGAAATGATACAAAACCCCCTGCATCTTTCAGCTCTTTGAAGAAATTCCGCAGTTCTTCAATATTCTAAAAACAAAAATGTTTTTTTGGTGGTGTGTGGTTTTTTTGGGTGTGTCTTTTCTTATTTTTTTTTTCCCCCTTTATAATTCAAGACACTTTCAATGCCAAAGATGCAAATCTGGAGGACGTAACTGATGATATATTAGCAAGCAGTCTAAGTAGCATAAATCAAAGATCATTCAAGAGTGCCAGTGGAAATGAACAGTGTTGCAGTAGTGATAGTATTTCAGAATTTCTAGAAAAATTACTTGAGATAAAAGAAAATATAATGTAGTCTGAATTGGAAATTAAACTGATTTAAGCTTTGATGAAACTTAGCTTTGTATGAGAATCCTGATGGGGGAGGGGGAACTGCAACACATCCCCAGCTTGCATTTAGGCTGACCCTCAAATATGAGGAAAATGAGATTCCACAACTAGGACAAATAGTCTGATACTTAGATAAGCTACTTTTGTGATAGAATAATCTCTAAAAGAAGGAAGTCTTTATAGTATGTGTTCTCTCTTACTTGATACGCTAATTTCATCTGCACTGGGAACTCCACTATTCACCTGCCTTGTATTTTCAATAATGACTCCAAGGGACAAGCTGGACTGCTCTTTGATCAATGTCTGGGAGGGGAAGCATATTGACAGAATAATTACTCAGGGCCGTATTTTAGAAGGTGTTTAACAGCTTCTTTTACAAAGGAGGAAAAAACCATAATAGTTATAAAGGTATTTCTAAAAGTCCTCTAGCCTCCACAAATCAATATAACTTTCTCCATTGTCCTTTCCTGGTCCCGCTGGAGTCAGTGGGTATTCTGCCATTGACTTTGATGAAGCCATGATGCAACCTCTTTTCTCCTGGGCCAGTATTCAGTCCCCCCTCAAGCCTCCGAAGCTACAAAATGACCTAGTGTTAATTACTTTTTACATTCCTTTACACAATATCAACATAAATCCAGTTGCTAAACATGCAACAGTATTGTATATGAAGATTTTTTTTTTTATAACTAAGCATTAACTGAAAACCATTTCTCAACTGATATACACATTTTCAGTTTAAGCAATTAAAATTTGCTTTATTGAAGCATCTTGAACAGTCGGTGCTTGGATAAAATGCTAGTTTGGTGTCAAATGCTGTAGTCTAGCAATTCTATTAATAAGTTTTTACAAAAATAATATTTGCACTCCTCCTTCCTAATGCTATTTGTTTATCTATTGCTTATCCAAAGATAAATTATGCAAGAATTAGCAATTATGCATGCCCTGAAGAAAGAAAATGGAATAATCCCTGTCAGTCAAGTTCAAATCCTTATTTTAGACTCTCTAAAAAAAAAAAAAAAAGAAATTTTGGAACAATGGGAGTTAGGATGTTTGGGGTTTTTTTTGACCCAGCTGAACAATTTAAATCAAGTTTTAAGTTAGCATTCAAGTCTCAAGCTTTACAGTTGTCATACCTAGAGTTTGTTCTGAGCACAGTAGATATGTGGTGATAGGATGTTGGTTTGGTGATTTACAGGAAGGTAATTGAGAAGCATTTTCAAAAACTTAACTGATTATGGAATTAATAACCTTTAAAGAGGATTTGTAGGAGTCAAGAATTACTAGTGTAACTTTTTTGTTACTTGAGTATTTTGGTGAGAATCAAATGACTCGGTATTTTGATGATAAAAACTGTTCCACAACAGAATTATACATAATTTTAACTATTGTTGGAATGCGTTCCAATACAGATTCAAAATCTATTAGAAAATACTGTAGCTGTGCTGGTGTGATATCATGATAGATATCTTTTGGCTGAGGGTTAGGGTTTTTTGTGTGTGTAGGTTTTTTTTTGTTGTTGTTGTTTTGGTGTGGGTGGGTTTTTTTGTTTGGTGGTTTTTTGTTGGTTGTTTGTGTTTTGTGGTGTTTTTTCTTATTTCTTGTATGCTGTCTTCATCCTGCCTCAAACAAACAAATTTCTCAGGGGTCTAAACTTTTTTGTGTTTTTCAAATACAAATATTTCAAGACTAGGAATTTCCTGACCACTTCTTTCCTCCTCGATGAACCACACTATTTTCATCTCCAAAAACATAGTAAAAGGAGCTGTCAGTGTAGTCACTTCTAGCACAAATTTGAAAGATACAAAGGCCTCTTAACCACTCCACAAGTTAATTTGGATAACTTTGAAACAAACCTAGTACTAGTATAGGACAGCGAAGTTAGCCAAATGAGACTGTCACTGATGGAAGTTGAAAAGTGAGGATGAAAGAAATCTGTGTCAAAATTGAAAGTATAAAATGGTTATTAAAAACAAGAAGGGGGGTGGTAAGGGCAACAGAAAGTCTTATGAGGAATGGCTGAGGGAACTGGGGTTGTTTAGTCTGGAGAAAAGGAGGCTCAGGGGAGACCTTATCACTCTCTACAACTACCTGAAAGGAGGTTGTAGTGAGGTGGGGGTCAGTCTCTTTTCCCAAGTAATAAGTGATAGGACGAGAGGAAACGGCCTCAAGTTGTGCCAGGGGAGGTTTAGATTGGATATTAGGAAAAATTTCTTCACCGAAAGGGTTGTGAAGCACTGGAACAGGCTGCCCAGGGAAGTGGTTGAGTCACCATCCCTGGAGGTATTTAAAAGACGTGTAGATGAGGCCCTTAGGGGCATGGTTTAGTGGTGGACTTGGCAGTGTTAGGTTAATGGTTGGACTCGATGATCTTAGGGGTCTTTTCCAACCTGAATGATTCTATGAAAGACAACTTTTTCAGTGGTTCTGTATTACTGTTAATGACTTCTATAATCGCAACAGTAGCATGTAGCCACACCAGTCCAAGAAATATGCCCCTGGTTGACAAAAAGTGAGGAAGATAGTCTAGGACCCTCTGACTTCGCAGTCAGCAAATTAAAAACTAGAAATGGAGGATAGAGACTAATATAAATATGTCTGTATGCTGAGCAGCATCTTAAACATTGCTGAAAACACTACTCAAAAATAAAAATGGAGACAATTTGATGTTGACTACATCTTCTGACTTAAAGGATACATGGCTTGACAATGCTGCTCCCTGCTATCTGAGATACTGTAGCCAACTTCTGTAGGAAGAGATAAGGCACAAAGAGGAAAAGAAGATAAGAGCTAAAAAGAAACAAAGATTATCATTTTAGCCCAATGTTTATACAACAGTGAAGAAAAGAAGAGATGCAGTTGTGTGTGTGTTTGTGTGGGTTTTTTTGGTTTGTGTTTTTTTTTTTTTAATAATAAAAAAAAAACCAAACCTTTTTGCTGACACAGGGACCAAAAGTGTGATTTCATGTCTGGCTAAGCTGTGTGCTGATCTATACATTATAGTAAAGCTTTTATAGACTTGGGATTCTAGGTCAGCCCAAGTCTCCTGGAGAAAGTGAGCAACATGGATGATAAAACCATGGAAGATTAAAGGAATATGAAAGTTTTAAACTTTAATTTCAGTCCAAAGCATCTGTTCACTGCAAGAGAGTCTGACTACTTAAGAAGTCTGAAGTTTCTTTTTTTTTATGCTACAGAACAGGACAAACAGTTACTTTTGTGTATGTAATGCCAGGACAATTATGTAAACATCTTTTTATCTTCCCCCGCCCCCCGCTTTGTTCACAAAAAGACAGTAAGTCAAGGTCAGTTCAGAAAGCAAGTCACTGTTACTTCAATGTGGGGTTATGTATTTGAAACAACCATTTTTTCTGTACACATTGGTAACAATTTAGCTGAATATATTCTTGAAGTGCTTGTATTTGTCAATATATAGAAATACTGAGGAATTTATCAGTATATACTGATGAAAAATAAATTCCTCCTAAAATCAGTTAGGATTCTGAAATGGTAAATTAATTGAACTATGCTTTATATAGCTTGTGTATAAAGAGAAATATGTTTGTTTACAAATACTTGGGACTAGCTCAGCTACTTTAATGATGATACCAAGGAAGTAGATAGATTTTTATATCTGTGCTTTGTTCTTTCTGCTGACAGTTGTAGACTGTTAAAATGCAAATCAATAAGAACAATGCTATGGAGAGCTGTTAGCATTAAATTCTGGTCTTGAAATGCAAAGATTGCACATCAGAGGTATTAACAGAGGCGTGTGGCAAGATGGATGGTTACCCCTTTCTGCTTTTGGCTGGGTAGCATAATAACAGTGAAAAAAACCACCTTGAACCTATATTCATTTCCTGAATGAATATGGTGCTTGTGGGGTAGAGAGAATGATGGGAATACAGATTTCCTATCCTACCACTAAATGTCTTCTGCCTTGAGGCTGGTGAAGGGAAATGCTGTGGGCAGCATCCCCATTCTTATATCTGTCATGAATCCAAATAATCCAGCATGGGTTGTGATTTGGAGACCCCTCTTTATGGTAATGTCTTGAGTTGTCTCTAGGTGTATAGCTCTGGTGTGAAACGTAAGAACTAGTTCATTACTCTTGCTTGAGCTAGTAGACTTCTTGCAGGGAGACGAATGAGCCTGATGAGTGAGGGTGAAGTTCAAGCGAAAAGGAAAGTTCTGTGAGCAGTTTAAGAGCAGATCCAGAGAGGAATAGATAACTGGGTCATGATATAATGGACTTCTAGGGAAAATGCCTGAAGTGATAGGCTGTCTTCTTGGTAAACTGCTGTAATACCAACAGCTTTAGCATCCACAGAAGACAAATATATTGAGGGCTGTGTAATTGTAACTGCAAGTATTTTGTGCGCTTTGGAAAGACTGGAGTAAGAGAGAGTTAGCTGACTTTTTTTTTTTTTTTTTTGCCTGCTTACAAAACTAACAAACAGTGTTCAATGGAGTACTTGGTACAAAATACTTGGAAGCTTTCTGTCCGATGCTCAGGACATAGCCATATGGAGAAGTAAAGTGGGAAGATCATTTACTGATGCAGACTCTTCCATTTCTGGTTTGGTGTCAGATATTATAGTCTGTTCTTTTGCAGACATGAAATAGAAAAACTGGGTATTCCTCTTCTGTTTCTTTAAGGTAGACATAAAGAGAAAAAAAAAAAAACAAACATTTGAGAAGAACTCATTTGTTCATTGTTGCTTCTGCTGAGCACTGTTATACATTCTTCATGGAGGGAAAGTGTGAGAAATAAAGAAACCAAACACCATATTTGAAAGTGTATAGCACAGAAGAATGTAGGACAAAAAAGTTTGGTAACATAGCTACATTTATAGACTGGTGAACAGAAGTAAAAATGCATTGAAAAATGATTGCAAATAAACAGGTCCTAAAGCAGACAGGACAGCTGGATACAGTAATGTGAGCAAAGCAGCATCCTGATTTTAGAAGCAGCAACAAAACTTTACAGCTGGTTACCTTGCCTAAAACTGAGAATATTCAGGGCAGTAATAACTGGTCTGTATTTCACTCTTTCTGTCTTAGATATCTGTCATCGGGGGCTGAGTTTATAAATCCTTCTATACCCCATGAAAGTATCTCATGGAAACCATGGCTCAACATAACAGAAGTATTGCCAGGAGTTCAAAATTCAGGAGTTATGTCCCTCAAAGATCATGATATTTCCTTTAAGAAAAAAATGGTTGAGTTTAGATTTTGAGCCTCTGAGACCAGTATTTTTCAAGGTTTTCCTAATCTCTCTAGAAATTGAGACACTAAAAATGAGACACTTCCAGGGTATGCCATTGGGATATGAGGCTTAAAAGGGCAGGAATCATTTATGACTTTGTGACCGTAAACTGATAAAGTAGAATGTTAGCATTATTAATAATATAATCAAATTTAAACTTAGAATTAAAAAAATTCTATCCCCTTCTTAAAACAAAGCCTATTGCGCTGAAAATCTAGGGTTAGTAAATTCCAGGATACTTTTATGCAATCTGTTAGATCTGTTAAATCAACGTTCATAGTATTCCTTTAAGTCTCTCATAGGAAACGCTAGCCACCCACAGCTGCAGTGTTTCTGTTGTCTACAAGGTAAAGTAGCTGATCTCAGATAGAAAAGAGTAATTGTGCCACAACTGGATATAATGGAGATGTCAGGTTTAATAATTTGACTTTGTAGGCTGAGAATGAGATAAATTTCATGGGGGTTATTTATAGAATCCAGTCTCACTGACGCAGAGTTAGGAGAGTTTGGGACATATTTTCCTTGGCAAGCAAGTTAGTCTTTCTATGCAAAAGAAAACTACTAAGACTGAGAGCCTCAGGAGAGACTAATTAAATTGAGGAAGAAATGTCAAAGAAAGGGGAATTAAACTCATAATGAATGTCTTACTTGATTTGGTAACTGCTTTTTTCTTCCTTGCAGTCTCCCTTCTAGCAACATCACCTGCTTTATAGTTTTATATGCCATCTCTTGAATAGTGACAATTTTGGGAAAAAGCATGGGGAAAAGACAAATTTAGCAAGTCTCCACATTAAATATTGGCTGCTTCATGGTTTGTTTTCCATTTGAAATCTAAAAGACAAACAGCTGTTAGCAAGCTTTTCAGAGTAAGCCTGAAGAGACTTTTGTTACAGCTTAAATCTGTAGTGGCCAACTTTCCTAATCATCTTTGAGTTACTGAATGGTACCAAAAGAAAATATAATTGTCAATAATCTACATGATAGCAGAGAATCATGCTATCAGAACAAAAGGAATGTCCTTTAGCAATCAGTCTTAATGTTTCCTCAGTACTGGGAGTACAAATAAATATTAATATTCTTTTAACAAAGAAGAGTTAGGAGGCCTAGTTACACTTTTAAGTAAGGAGGTTTCAGTTGCTTGTTCTAATGGAAAATAAACAGTGATATTTTTTTTTTTTTCTTTCTTTTCTTTGGAAGCCTTGTAGAAAAAAACATATTTCATTATTACCTGTTCTGGATGGTTGAGGGTACAAAGCATTAAGCTCGAACACCCTGACTAAAGTTCAACACCGAAGTCTAGATCTTTATTCTTACAAAGTCAATTGCAATTCCAGTTTACCTACCAAAGACTATCACCTGTTGAACTAAATAGGTAGGGTTGAGTTATTTTTTCAAAACTCTGGTTGTGATGGCAGTTCATAAGCTGCTGCTCCTCTGAGTTTGTGTTCAGCCAAACTTTTGCTCTGATTCATCTGATCCACCTCACATGGGTTGATGTTGGCTGGACTGAAATTCCACATTCTCTTAGGGTCCAAACCTCTAAAATACTAGAGATTTTTTAGTTGGATTTTTGTTCCTGAAGAGCTGCTTTATACTTTTCTCATCAAAATACCAAATTAAAATCTATCAGAAAATTAATGTCTTCTATCTCATTCTCAGCAATAAAAATGGAAGGCTCCATGCACAGGTGGGTGCTACAGAGATTCATAATGCAGTAATCTAATAATCCCTAGTTCAGTAGGTTACTCTAGAGTAAATAGAATGTATTAATTGCTGATGTTAATCTATGATCAATAGATCAGGTTGCCCAGAGAGGCAACAGAGTCTTCATCCTTAGAGATATTCAAAACCTGACTAGACACTGCCCTGAGCAACCTGCTGCAGGTGACCCTGCTTTGAGCAAGGGGTTGAACTAGGTGATCTCCAGAGGTGCTGTTCCATCTCAGTGATTCTCTGATTAATACATAACCCAAGAAAACTTTCCCAGAGTTTCTCATAAGTCAGAAGAACTGCCTCAGAGCAGAAAGTCCTGTGTGAAAAAACAGGTCTAACTCAATGTTGGATATAGTTCTGAAGAGTTAATTATGGAAGCTGAAAACCAGTCACTGTGCAGATTGCAGTGATTATCATTTAGCTGTATTTTCTGTATGCAAATGAGATGATCAGAATTTAGGCCTGCGTGAGACTAGTTTTCCAAAATGCTTCTGTCAATATACAGAGCAGGACTATGCATTTAAGTTGGGTTAAGTTTTAACAAAAAAAACTGTTCAAGGACATCTTCCTGAATGCCCAGAAAGCCGTGGATCCACATTTGTTCAGACCTGAACTGGTCATAAAATATCCAGGTCAAAAGGAGATATGAAATCAGTGATACAAGTATATTTCTAATAAGTATGTAAATGAAAGGAAAAAAGGGAAGGCATTGAATAAAAATGTCAAGTGAAATAGCTGGGAACTGATAAGGGTTAAAGAAACCAGGGCTAATGGAGCTAAATGTATTAAATACACTCTGAAAATTAAGAAAAAGAAAACCAATATAACTCAGAAAATTAGCAGGGTATTAGAAGAATCTGCTCTTTATCCAGTCCTCCTTCATGTATTTATCAGTAACTTGAAGATATAAAACTTTTGCTCATGAAACTTGATCTTGAAAGAAAACTGATCAGTGCTATAAAATTAATTTTAATCCATTAGTAAGGAACGTAATGGGTGTGGAGACAAAGAGCACAGCCTATACTCCTGTATTATGGAAGGACTTGTTCTCAAAAGCTGTAGCTGACCGTGTAGTCCAGAGAATATGCTCTGTTAGGAAGAACTAGTTTGAAGTGCCTGTCTTGACCTCTTTTACCTGAAATCACCCCTTTGGTTGTGCCAGTGTGGGTATTTGTCAGGTCACTCTGTAAAGCAGATCAGGGAGAAGATCTAAGCTCAAAACCAAAATAGACTTTTTATCATTTTCTTTAACCCAGTCATTTCCCTGATTCATTTTATGGCAATGCCTACCAGTTCTCTTGGGGGAAGAGGAGAAGAAGAAGAGAGAAAGAGAGGAAAGAAGAAAAAAAAAAAAAAAAAAACAAAAAAAAAACAAAAAAAACCCAACCAAACAAAAAAAACCCCCACCAAAACAGCAGGAACATGTAAGTACTGTAAAAAGCCCTCCCATTACTGTGTCTGGCCTAGGGTAGGAAAGGATGGGAAGACTCCTTGAACTACTTCAAAGTCTTTAGTTAATAGTGTACCTTTGCAATTATGTATTTCTTTCCTCTGATTTTTACTTAAAATCATTATATTCAGGGGTAAAATCATAGGATCATAAAACACTTAGGATGGAAGAGACCCTTAAGATCATCGAGTCCAACCGTTAACCTAACACTGCCAAGTCCACCACTAAACCATGCCCCTAAGCACCACGTCCACACGTCTTTTAAATACTTCCAGGGATGGTGACTCAACCACTTCCCTGGGCAGCCTGTTCCAGTGCTTCACAACCCTTTCGGTGAAGAAATTTTTCCTAATATCCAATCTAAACCTCCCCTGGCACAGCTTGAGCCTGTTTCCTCTTGTCCTATCACTTGCTACTAGGGAAAAGAGACCAACCCCCACCTCGCTACAACCTCCTTTCAGGTAGTTGTAGAGAGGGATACGGTCTCCCCTCAGCCTCCTTTTCTCCAAATAAGACAACCCCAGTTCCCTCAGCTGCTCCTCATAAGACTTGTTCTCTAGACCCTTCACCAGCTTTGTTGCCCTTCTTTGGACACGCTCCAGCACCTCCATGTCCTTCTTGTAGTGAGGGGCCCAAAATGGAACACAGTATTCAAGGTGCAGCCTTACCAGTGCCGAGTACAGGGGCACGATCATTTCCCTAGTCCTGCTGGCCACACTATTTCAGGATGCCGTTGGCCTTCTTGGCCACCTGGGCACACTGTTGGCTCATATTCAGCTGGCTGTTGAGCAACACCCCCAGGTCCTTTTCCTCTGGGCAGCTTTCCAGCCACTCTTCCCCAAGCCTGTAGCTTTGCATGGGGTTGTTGTGACCCAAGTGCAGGACCTGGCACTTGGCCTTGTTGACTCTCGTACAATTGGCCTCGGTCCATTGATCCAGCCTGTCCAGGTCCCTCTGCAGAGCCTTCCTACCCTCGAGCAGATCAACACTCCCGCCCAACTTGGTGTCGTCTGCAAACTTACTGAGGGTGCACTCGATCCCCTCGTCCAGATCATTGATAAAGATATTGAACAAGACTGGCCCCAAAACTGAGCCCTGGGGAACGCTGCTCGTGACCGGCCACCAACTGGATTTAACCCCATTCACCACAACTCTTTGGGCCTGGCCATCCAGCCAGTTTTTTATCCAGTGAACAGTATGCCCATCCAAGCCATGAGCAGCCAGTTTCTCTAGGAGAATGCTGTGGGAAACGGTGTCAAAGGCTTTACTCAAGTCCAGGTAGACCACATCCACAGCCTTTCCCTCATCCACTAAGTGGGTCACCTTGTCAATAGAAGGAGATCAGGTTAGTCAAGCAGGACCTGCCTTTCATAAACCCATGCTGACTGGACCCGATCACCTGGTTGTCCTGTATGTGCCGTGTGATGGCACTCAAGATGATCTGCTCCATAACCTTCCCCGGCACCGAGGTCAGACTGACAGGCCTGTAGTTCCCTGGATCCTCCTTCCGGCCCTTCTTGTAGATGGGCATCACATTTGCTAACCTCCAGTCAACTGGGACCTGAGGTCAACAAGCGGCCCAGGGAAGAAAAGGGGGTGTGTGAATGCACCACCACACCTGGTTAGCCAGGACTGCTGATAAATGATGGGAAGTGGCTTGGTGACCACTTCCACCAGCTCCCTCAGTACCCTTGGGTGGATTCCATCTGGTCCCATAGACTTGTGTGTGTCTAAGTGGTGTAGCAGGTCGCTGACCATTTCCCCTTGGATTATGGGGGCTTCATTCTGCTCCCCGTCCCTGTCTTCCAGCTCAGGGGGCTGAATACCCTGAGGATAACTGGTCTGACTATTACAGACTGAGGCAAAGAAGGCATTAAGTACCTCAGCCTTTTCCTCATCCTTTGTCACTATGTTTCCCCCTGCATCCAATAAAGGGTGGAGATTCTCACTAGCGGCTATTTTCGTACCCATCTCGCCTATCCTGACTGCAAGGCTATCAAATTGCACAGAGTCATGTTGGAATTAGATTTGCTGAAGACAGTGATACAGAGGTGTCCAAGTTGGCTTTTCCCCTGCATTCCATTGTGTCCCATGCCCCCTAGGCAGCCACCCCCTCAGTCCAAAAGATGCGGTAGTGTTGACTCAGCTTGATGGGCTGTACGCCTGGACATGGGGACTGAGGCTCTTTTGGGGCAGCCCTGGGAGCAGCCTGGCAAGGTATTATTTGAGCTATTTAAAGAAAATCTGACATTTTCTGTGAAAATATAAGGTTGCCTCTTATTGCTGCTCTGTCTCTGAAATGGCACATACAATTAATTTGCGTGTGGTCTCTAATTCCCACAATTACAATGTTTAAAAATTAATTTCATGCTTCTTGTTCATGCAACTTATACCTTTTTTTTTTCTTGAACTTCTCTAGTTCTGTTGAAAAACAGGAGCAAATTCCTTCCAGCTCAGCAAAGTGCATTTGCAACCTGCTGTCATTAAACAACTAAAGCTGAAACATCATGGGGTCTTTGTCCCAGTCCCTGTCACTATTCTCTTATTCTGCAGCTACAAAGAACATGTTGTTACATAACTAACATAATTTTTAGTGTCACAGCAGGCAGCTGGCGAAATGGATACTGAAAACTGAGTTAGTTTAGTTAGGAAAGAATGAGATTATTCAGATCCACTTTATTTACAAATAAAAAAGTTCCGTATTTTGAAGAGCTCTGAGGAGAAGTTGTTCTTGGCAGCAAAATTCTCACCAACTCCATTTTGGCAATAAAGTGTCACAGCTTAGGTGTCTCTATTTCACCTCTTGTGTTTCTGTGAGTTCATTTACAGATTATAATCTTTATCTAAAAACTCTGTGGTAGAACTTTTGGCTATCATTTTTAAACACAGATGCTTAAAGTGGTTCTGGTATATTTACACGCAGACACCTAAATAGAAATGGATTGATTTGCAGAAGTGTGATCAATTCTAGGTCCTATTGAAATCAATGGGAACTGATGAGTGCTCAGTTCTTTTGAAAACCAGGCCATTTATATATAGGTGCCTAAATATGGCACCCAATTTTGAAAAGCCTGGCTTTAAGATTATATACCATCTTCTTCCTTTTGATATCTGGGTCCCTGCTGCAAGAAAGGGTAAGAAGGGTAATGAAGAAACAATTGTAATGAAAAGAAGACTTACCAGAGCAACTAGGAATATTTCTGTGTAGTTAATACCCTGTGATTATAAAAATTACTTTAAAAATCACTAAAAGCAAGTTTCCACTAAGGTAAAATTTCCTCTCCTGTATTTCCTCTGCTTTGTACTGAGAAGACAAAGCAAAGTGAATGGCTACTCCTGTGCATCACTGTCTGGTAATTATATTCATAACAAAATAAAATTCAGATAGAAGATATAAACACAAAAAAACCCTGATGCCAGAACAATCCCTCTGTACAGATTTATTTTTTTGCTTCTCATTTCCAACAGAAAAATACATAATGGAGATGCATTTGTGTACAAACATTCATTCGCTGACTCTCCTACTTTCCACAATATCATAAAAGCAACTTTCCTTAAAATATAGTTCCATTTTCCACCAATTTTTACAGAATGTATAGTGTTTTTACATTTTCACTCAATATGCTGCAAAACAGAAAAGAATTATGATCTGTTATCACAATAAAAGCTCTGCCAGATAATGTAGTTAGAGGCTTCTGTAAAGCTCACAGCATCCTGAGGAACTCATTTCAGCCCTGCCATTAATGTCCTCCTGAGGAACGCATTCATAGCCTTCATGCCAGATTTTACTCGCAGTTACACAACTTTATGAAACTGCATATAACTGATAAAGAAATTGAATACAAGCTGAAGCATTAGAAACAATTATTTTTCATGTCGTGATCATAAGATTCCAAAAAGAGTCTGTTTGGGATTTATGTCAGGTTTATGAGCCCCCAGGATTTGCGTTTCTAAGTTTGTCAGGGCAATCATGAGAGAGTGACTTGAATTTTTCAGGTTGTAGTTTGGGAAACGGTGGTATTTATTAACCTGTTTTCCTGTAGCTTTTTTCTATGTATGTGTATATTTTCCTACATTTAATGAGGTGTGATCTCTGAACCTTTTTTGGGGTGAGGACTTCTCCTTTATGGATTTGCTAGTATCTAATAATGTTTGAGCTGACTTTGTGGCCTTTCTCTTGGATAAGGAAGAGAGATGGGAGAGAAAAGGTGAACTCTCATCTCTTTCCAGGTAGCTATTTTCCTGAAAGTTGTAGGAAATGGATATACTAAAACCTGCCCTTTTGAATCATAGAATCATTAAGGTTGGAAAAGACCTCTAAGATCATCGTGTCCAACCGTCAACCCAACACACCATGCCCACTAAACCATGTCCCTTAGGGCCTCATCTACACGTCTTTTAAATACCTCCAGGGATGGTGACTCCACCACTTCCCTGGGCAGCCTGTTCCAAGGCCTGATCACTCTTCCAGTGAAGAAATTTCTCCTAATGTCCAGCCTAAACCTCCCTTGGTGCAACTTGAGGCCATTTCCTCTCGTCCTATCGCTAGTTACTTGGCAGAAGAGTCCAACGCCCACCTCACTACAACCTCCTTCCAGGTAGTTGTAGAGCACGATGAGGTCTCCCCTCAGCCTCCTCTTCTCCAGGCTAAACAGTCCCAGTTCCCTCAGCCGCTCCTCATAAGGCTTGTGCTCCAGGCCCTTCACCAGCTTCATTGCCCTCCTCTGGACACGCTCCAGCACCTCAATGTCCTTCTTGTAGTGAGGGGCCCAAAACGGAACACAGTATTCGAGGTGCGGCCTCACCAGTGCCGAGTACAGGGGCACGATCACCTCCCTAGTCCTGCTGGCCACACTATTCCTAATACAGGCCAGGATGCCATTGGCCTTCTTGGCCACCTGAGCACACTGCTGGCTCATGTTCAGCCGGCTGTCAATCAGCACCCCCAGGTCCTTTTCCTCTGGGCAGCTTTCCAGCCACTCTTCCCCAAGCCTGTAGCCTTGCCTGGGGTTGTTGTGGCCCAAGTGCAGGACCTGGCACTTGGCCTTGTTGACTCTCGTACAATTGGCCTCAGCCCATCGATCCAGCCTGTCCAGGTCCCTCTGCAGAGCCTTCCTACCCTCGAGCAGACAAATACTCCCGCCCAACTTGGTGTCGTCTGCAAACTTACTGAGGGTGCACTCGATCCCCTCGTCCAGATCGTTGATAAAGATATTGAACAGGACCGGCCCCAGTACCGAGCCCTGGGGAACACCGCTCGTGACCGGCCGCCAACTGGATTTAACTCCGTTGACCACAACTCTCTGGGCTCGGCCGTCCAGCCAGTTTTTTACCCAGCGAAGAGTGTACCTGTCTAGGCCGTGAGCCGCCAGCTTCTCTAGGAGAATGCTGTGGGAGACAGTGTCAAAGGCTTTACTGAAGTCCAGGTAGACCATGTCCACAGCCTTTCCCTCATCCACTAGGCGGGTCACCTGGTCATAGAAGGAGATCAGGTTGGTCAAGCAGGACCTGCCTTCCATGAACCCGTGCTGGCTGGGCCTGATCCCCTGGTTGTCCCGGACATGGCTCGTGAGCACCCTCAAAACCAACCGCTCCATAATCTTCCCCGGCACCGAGGTCAGGCTGACCGGCCTGTAGTTCCCTGGATCCTCCTTCCGGCCCTTCTTGTAGATGGGCGTCACATTGGCGAGCCTCCAGTCATCTGGGACTTCCCCTGTTAACCAGGACTGCTGGTAAATGATGGAGAGCGGCTCAGCAAGCTCCTCCGCCAGCTCCCTCAGTACCCTCGGGTGGATCCCATCCGGCCCCATAGACTTGTGAACGTCCAGGTGGCCTAGCAGGTCATTAACTTCATCCTCTTGAATTATGGGGGGTTTATCCTGCTCTCCGTCCCTGTCTTCCAGCTCAGGGGGCTGAGTACCCTGAGGATAACCACTCTGACTACTAAAGACTGAGGCAAAGGCGGCGTTGAGTACCTCAGCCTTTTCCTCATCCTTGGTGGCAACGTACCCCCCCGCATCCAATAGAGGATGGAGATTCTCCTTGGCTCTCCTTTTTTCATTGAGATACTTATAAAAGCATTTTTTGTTGTCTCTCACGACAGTGGCCAGGTTGAGTTCAAGCCGGGCTTTTGCCTTTCTAATTTCCTCTCTGCACGACCTAACGAGATCCCTGTACTCTTCTTGAGTTGCCTGCCCCTTCTTCCACAAGTGATAAACTCTCCTTTTTTTTCCTGAGTCCCAGCCAGAGCTCCCCGTTCAGCCAGGCCGGTCGCCTTCCCCGCCCATTCTTCTTGTGGCACATGGGGACAGCCCGCTCCTGCGCCTTTAAGACTTCCTTCTTGAAGAACGTCCAGCCTTCCTGGACCCCTTTGCCCTTCAGGACTGTCTCCCAAGGGACCCTCTCCACCAGTGTCCTGAGCAGGCCAAAGTCCGCCCTCTGGAAGTCCATGGTAGCGGTTTTGCTGGCCCCCCTCCTTACTTCACCAAGTATCGAGAATTCTACCATTTCATGGTCACTAAGCCCAAGCCGGCCTCCGACCACCACATCTCCCACCAGCCCTTCTCTGTTCGTGAACAGCAGGTCAAGCGAGGCACCTCCCCTCGTGGGCTCGCTTACCAGCTGCGTCAGGAAGTTATCCTCCACACACTCCAGGAACCTCCTCGACTGTTTCCTCTCTGCCGTGTGGTATTTCCAGCAGACATCCGGAAAGTTGAAGTCCCCCATGAGAACAAGGGCTAGCAACTGTGAGATTTCTGCCAGCCTCTTGTAGAATATTTCGTCTGCCTCCTCGTCCTGGCTAGGTGGTCTATAACAGACTCCCAGCAGGATATCTGCCTTGTTGGCCTTCCCCCTCATCCTTACCCACAAGCATTCAACCTCGTCATCACTATCATTGAGCTCTAGACAGTCGAAGCACTCCCTAACATACAGGGCTACCCCACCGCCTCTCCTTCCTCACCTGTCCCTTCTGAAGAGCTTATAGCCATCCATTGCAGCACTCCAGTCGTGAGACTCATCCCACCACGTTTCCGTGATGGCAACTAAGTCATAGCTACCCCGCTGCACAATGGCTTCCAGCTCCTCCTGTTTGCCGCCCATGCTGCGTGCATTGGTATAGATGCACTTGAGCTGGGCTGCCGATTTCTCCCCCGACATTGGCATGCGGTCCCTAGGCTCTTCTCTAGAGAGCCTGGTTTTATCCCCTTCCCCCTTCGAACCTAGTTTAAAGCCCTCTCGATGAGCCCCGCCAACTCACACGCGAGAATCCTTTTCCCCCTGTGAGACAGCTGAACTCCGTCCGTCGCCAGCAGGCCCGGTGCAGTGTAAACCTCCCCATGATCAAAGAAGCCAATATTCTGCCGATGGCACCAGCCCCTGAGCCACGTGTTGATCCGATGAGTTTTCCTGTTCCTTTCAGTGTTCCGCCCTGCCACTAAAGGGATCGAGGAAAACACTACCTGTGCTCCCGATCCTCCCACCAGTCGCCCCAGTGCCCTGAAGTCCCTTTTGATCCCTTCGGGACTTCTCTCTGCAACCTCCTCACTGCCAGCCTGTATAACCAGTAGTGGGTAGTAATCGGAGGCCTGCACGAGACTAGGGAGCTTCCTAGTAATGTCCTTAACCCGGGCCCCAGGGAGGCAGCAGACTTCCCTGTGGGATGGGTCTGGGCGACAAATTGGGCCCTCGGTCCCCCTCAGAAGGGAATCACCAATGACAATTACCCTCCTTTTTTTCTTAGCGGAGGCAGTCATAATTTGTGGGGCTGGCTGCCTCACCTCAGGCAACCCCCTGGATGGGCCTTCATCTGCATCCTCGTTCGTCTGGCCCTCAAGTTCCAGAGCCCCATATCTGTTGTGTAGGGGCAACTGGGAAGGTTGAGGTGAGGGAGGCCGGGCGGGGGTTCGCCTGGCGCCCCGAGCAGGGACCTGTGTCCATTCTCCTCCATTGCCTGGGTCTCCTCCTTCTGCCTGGTGGCAAGAGGGCAGGGGTTCCTCCGTTTCTTGCGGAGCCTCCGTGTGCTGCCCTTGCCTCAGGGATGGCAGGGTGCGGCTCCACCAATCTATCTCCCTCTCACACTCCCTGATACTCCTTAGCCTCTCCACTTCCTCCTTCAGCTCTGCCACCAGGCTGAGCAGATCATCCACCTGGTCACACCGCACACAGGCGTCATCTCTGCTGCCCTCTTGTACAAGGGACAGGCTCAGGCACTCCCTGCAGCCGGAGACCTGGACAGATGTATGTTTGTGTGGGGGCTCCGTCTGGGTCGCCACGTTTCTCCTGACGATGGCTTTCGGCCGAGTGGATACCATGGCCAGGTCCTGGGAGGGCGACGACCACGAGTTGAGCTAGCCTCTGGAGCCTGGAGGGGGGCTGCGCCCTGCTCGCGCGCCCTGCCCTGTGCCAACTGCCGCGCCGCGCCGCGCCCTGTTCGCCGCGCTCCGGGTCGCTCGCGCCTCCCTGGGGGCTGCTCTTGTACCTGAGGGGGTTTGGCCGCCGTCCCTCCTGTCCCCGCCCACGCTGAGTCAGAGCTGCCGCTCGTCAGGAGCTCACTCCTCCGGCTCGGGGGAGGGGGGCTGGGGCACCCTCTCGCTCCCTGCGCTTTTGCCTTCGCGGTTTTTGCCGCGGTTTTGCCGCTTCAGGAAGGGTCCCCCGGCGCGATCCTCCGCTCCGGAGCCCTTCGCCTCGGTGGCTTTTGTTCCCTTCTGTTGGATTTCATTGAAAAGTTGTACTGGGTCTGGCTGGGATGGAGTTAACTTTCCCCATAGCAGCCCTCATAGTGCTGTGCTTTGTATTTGTAGCTAGAAAGGTGTTGATAACACACCAATGTTTTGGCTACCACTGAGCAGCACAGCATCAAGACATAGCCATGACAGCTGACCCAAACTGACCAAGGAGATATTCCATACCATATGACCTCGTGCTCAGCAATAAAAGCTAAGAGAAAGGAGGAGGGGAGGGGGGCATTCATTATTAAGGCGTTTGTCTTCCAGAACAACCGCTACGCGTACTGAGGCCCTACTTCCCAGGAAGTGGCTGGACATCGCCTGCTGATGGGAAGTAGAGAATTTTTTTTTTCCTTTGCTTCCACACGTGGCCTTTGCTTTTCTTTATTAAACTGCCTTTATTTCGACCCACAAGTTTTTCATCTTATTTTTTCCCCCTGTCCTGCTGAGGAGGGGAAGTGATAGAGCGGCTTGGTGGGCATCTGGCAGCCAGCCAAGGTCAACCCACCACAAAAGTATGGTGACAAAGGGGCACTATAAGAGATTCACATAAAAAATTACTCTTCCCCCTCCTTAAGAAACCAAGCTAAAGTGAAATTTGATTATCATATTATCACATGATTCTAGAAGTTGATGTTTTGAGAAAAAATGTTACACTGGATGAAGTTTTGGAGAAAAGGATGAAGAATGTTCCTTTCAAAGGCAGAAGTAATTTTTTTTTCCCTTTATGGCAGGAGTCAAATTCTGAGACTGAATCACAAATCTTTCCTGGGCTGAATCAGTACTATCTATTCAAAGCTGAGCCTACCTGTAGGTCAGGTTAGGATGGGCTTACTTGTAACAGTGATGTTGGATCATTTAATTAATGTCTGTCTCTGAAGTGCACTCAGATTTGAAACAAAACCTTTTCTCAATTTAAACAGCCCTTTGAAATAGGGTCTAGAAGATGGAAATGAGGTTCACCTGTTTAAGGTGACAAATGTGTTACTTTTGTCAGCAGTTGTGTCGTGTTTAGTAATGTAAATGCATTTTTAACCATTTCATCCCTTCTTTGACTGGTATAAATTTATTAACTTCAATGAAGTAAAAGGAAATTCTCCAGTTTAGAAGAAGTAAAGACATGGTTTGTTGTCCTTCGATATACTTTGGAGGCTGGGAATATTCAGACACTATTTTAGGTATTTTTAATGGGTTACATGTTTTAATGGGTAAAATATGGAATACTTCCTGGAGAAAGTAAAGCCAAGAGGGATAATTAATGTAAATTATGAATAATGAAACAATTAAGTAATAAATTTCACATAACCTACCTGGACTGTATTCAAAGACCTCAACAGCTCTGAAGACTCTGGCGTTCCCAATACCTGAGAGCTGTTTGTGGAAGATGGGTTGTTACCCAATAAATTGAGTAGGTATGTAAACTCTTTGCTGTTTTGAGACACATTTCCCCCTCTTCCTCCCCAAATCTTGTTCTGAGCAAATGCTTGTCCAGAGCAGGCTGGCCAGTAAGTGACCTTGTCATTTCTGTGACGAGAAGCCCTGATCTCCGTACAGACCTGCTAAGCAGATCACGGTGAGCAGCGGGAGGCTGCTGACTAAGTCCCCACTCTGGAAGGAGCAGCCTAGGGGATGCTGCCCCTGGAAAGGTGACAGTGGGCAGCCTGGGAAATTAAGCGAATGCCCTTGGGGAGGCCAGGTGGAGCTTAGAAATGCAGTTGATTCAAGAACTGTCAGCTGCACCGCTTCCATAATAAGTTCCTTTAGTTGGCTATTTTACTTACCTATATGGAATTATCTTTTATTCATTAATGTCAAGCAGGAGATTCGTTGGCTTAACAATAAATGGAATCGGGCACTTTTAATGTAGTCTTGCTTAACTGCTGTGAAACACCTTAAAATACTGGCATCCCAAATCTTTTTTTGTGGGGTTAACTGAGAGAAAGGCAAGTATCTGCACATTTGAGAGATATTGGCAGTGTAGATAAATCTTAGGACATGTAACCATTTTAAGATTTAGAGATGGTTAATGGGGATTTACTGTCATTCCATAAAATCCTTCCAGACCACACAGATAGTTGGTTCCCTTTGGCTTTCTCACAGAAAATCTGTTCTCTGTGCTTAGCCTTCCTAAGCCTCTCTGTTGCTGCCATTGTCTTCAGCTGTAATACTGGCCTCGGAATGCAATTAGTTTTGGTGTCACATTGACAGCTTTACACGTTTATGGTATGTATTACTTGGAGAAATAGGTTCTCTGCGCAGATAATATTGTTCTTTTAAGAATTACAAAAATATATAATGACAGGACTGCATGCCCAAAAGCTTGTGCAGCTTTCCAGCTGTATCAGCTAGTCTCCTTGTATTTCTTGTATTATTATATATTGTAGCACAGCTACAGCAACAGACATGTTAAGCTATTTTAATTCAGTTGGAGTAGTGCATAATACTATTTTGAGAATCCACATTTGTGTCAGTGATGTTCGTTAGAAGTTGCCAAATCTGGTAGCCCAAAAAAGTCAAGGCTGCTGCAGCTCCATGTACCCAGGTCCAGCCGGTAGTGAGGCTGAACATGTATTCCTAGCAGGTTACACATGCACACAATACTTAAACATATACATACAGCCAGCCACACAGATCAACCCATGCAGAAAACACAGTACTTAAACAAACACCCTGTTCCCATCTCTTGGAAAATATATATGTATATAAATAAAACATATACAATGTTGATCCCTCCAGGAACTAGGCTCAGACACTCACTGTGCCTAGTAGCTGCCCCTGGGTCCTCTGTCTCCCCCGGTGCTGGTACGTGGACATGCAAACCCTGGGGCCCACAGCGCTACGCATGCACAATGGTTCCCTGCGATAACTGGGCTTAGACACTCAGTCTGCCCAGTAGCTGCCCCTGGATCTCCATCTCCCAGTTACCTTGCACACAGATACATGCAAACATGTTTGCACAGTAGCTGGTCCAGGCGTATGACCTTACCACTAGCCAAAACCCAGACCCCACAGTCTCTCCAGTAGCCGGGTTGGACCCCTGGAACCTCAAGGAGCCAACTCACAGACCCTCCGGTCCCTCCAGTATCCAGCCCAAACTTATGGCCCCATTGATACTTGGCTCCCCAGCGTCTTATCCTGTTCACCAGGTAGTCCAGCTTGGTGTTTCCTAGCAATTACACACTGACATAAACACCTACGTGATATGCACATGCACTGGCTCTCCAGTTGCTGGCACCATGGATGCACCTGTGCTCCCACTCCAGTTGCTGGCACTTAGACCACCATGCACACACATGCCTCTGAAGCCACTTACAAAAATTTAGACATGTGGTTTAAACAAATGGATAGCTGGTTAGCAGTGGGGAAAGATTTATTCTTTCATAGAACTGCCACTGTTTTCCAAAAAATAATTTGGAAGTCCAAATAGTACTGGGAGAATCTTTACCTGCTTTCTCTTTTGGCCTCTTGAGAAGAGAGGACACTGAAACTGCAGGAGTGAAATGGATTTCTCTACCCTCTTCACCTACCCTGATGGTCACTAAACTGTGAGGATGCTGCTTCCTTTCTCTCGCTTTACCCACACAGTTAAGTTTTCCACAAACACACGAACCCAAATGAAACATGCCTGCATGTGTCCTCGTTGTCATGTTGTCCTCTGCAGCTTTCCCAAGGATGGTAATGAATGGGGTGTCAACAGGAATCTTACTGTCTGCTCTGACTGAAAAGAGGAAGCAGGAGGTTGTGGAACTGAACTGAAAAATGTCAAATAGTCACAGAAAAAAACCCTTAGAATAATCAATTAATAATAACGTAAATATATTCAGAACTGGATTTTAGTAAATAATGCTTAAAATGAATGATTGCAACGTTATTGATATGGTTGTTCCTGAGAAATTGAACTCCCTTAGTTAATACCTTAATGTCAAGCATGAATAAATTACAGTCAAATTTTAGTGCAAATTATCTCTCATGCACAGAAAGATGATTGCAGTCATCAGTGGTATGAAATTTAACAAGAACAAATGCTGGATTCTGCACCTGGGATGGAGTAACACTGGACGCAAGTATAGATTGGGAGAGGAGTGGCTGGAGAGCAGCCCTGCAGAGAGGGATCTGGGGGTGCTGGTTGACAGCAGGCTCAATATGAGTCAGCAGTGTGCCCTGGCAGCCAAGAGGGCAAACCACATCCTGGAGTGCATCAAACACAGTATAACCAGCCGGTCAAAGGAGGTGATTATCCCACTGTATTCAGCGTTGGTGCGGCCTCACCTTGAGTACTGTGTGCAGTTCTGGGCCCCACAATTTAAGAAGGATGTGAAGGTCCTTGAATGCATCCAGGGGAGGGCAACAAAGCTGGTGAAAGGGCTGGAAGGCATGTCCTATGAGGAGCGGCTAAGGACTCTGGGTTTGTCTAGTTTGGAGAAAAGGAGGCTGAGGGGCGACCTCATTGCTCTCTACAGCTGCCTGAGGAGGGGAAGTGGAGGGGGAGGTGCTGATCTCTTCTCCCTGGTATCCAGTGACAGGACACATGGGACTGGTTCAAAGCTGCGTCAGGGGAGGTTCAGACTTGACGTTAGGAAGCATTTCTGTACCGAGAGGGTGTTCAAACACTGGAACAGGCTTCCTAGAGAGGTGGTCGATGCCCCATGCCTGTCGGTGTTTAAGAGGCATTTGGACAATGCCCTTAATAACATGCTTTAACTTTTGGTCAGCCCTGAAGTGGTCAGGCAGTTGGACTAGATGATCCTTGTAGGTCCTTTCCAACTGAACTATTCTATTCTATATGATAGCAATGTAACAATTTTAGTACCTTAACATGAGCTCATTGTGAGTTCAGAATAATGAGACATCATTAAAAATGTCATTTTCAAGTTTTGGAGGGGATTTGGAGCAAGACAGAAAATAAAATATCAGTCGGTGACTGTTCAAGTGAGAGTAATGGTGTATGTGATCTTGAATGCCATATAAGCATTAGTAAAATTTAGTATATTATACTATTTTAAAAAAAATCTAAATTCCATTTTCCTGACAGTCTTAATTTCTGTAGATTGGAATGCATATTCTCCTGTCCTAGAAATGAACTTTACCCTGTGTTGTGGTTTAACCCGGCAGGCAGCCAAACACCACACAGCCACTCGTTCACTCCCCACGCCCCCACAGTGGGAGGGGGGAGGGAAGTGGAAAAAAAAAAGTAAAATTTGTGGATTGAGATGAAGACAGTTTAATAAAATGGAAAAGGAAGGGATAATAATGATAGAATATACAAAATGAGTGATGCACAATGCAATTTCTCACCATCTGCTGACCGATGCCCAGCCAGTACCCAAGCAGCGATGGCTGCTCCCCAGACAAATCCCCCTAGTTTATGTACTGAGTATGACATCATGTGGTATGGAATACCCATTTGGCCAGTTGTGTTAGCTGTCCTGGCTATGCTCCCTCCCAGCTTCTTGTGCACCCGGCAGAGCATGGGAAGCTGAAAAGTCCTTGATTAGGGTAAGCACTACTTAGCAACAGCTAAAACATCAGTGTGTTATCAACATTCTTCTCATACTAAATCCAAAACACAGCACTAAACCAGCTACTAGGAAGAAAATTAACTCTGTCCCAGCCAGAACCAGGACAGTATCCGCCCCTTATTCTATACCATCTACATCATGCCCAGGTCTCACACTTTCCAATACATTCCAATTAGTCACCACCACCTTTCTTGTCTTTTGATACAAAGACACATAGATATCATTCCCTTAGTCTATGGGCCATCCCTCTAAAATGTCCATTGAGTTCATTTAGTCCATGACTTTGGGCTCCATCTGTCATAACAGTCTTTCAGGGCAGGAGAGATGGTGTGTGGTGTTGGACTGTTGCATCCTGAAGCCAGTTCTGGTTCCATTATTGCTGTGATCGTTCGGTTCCATCATCATTGCACTTTGCTCAGTTTCGTCAGAGTTCAATACTTAGTTAATCTGGGTGATTCTTACTGCAATACCATTGATATGACATATAGCAACCATAGAAGTAATGACATACAGTATTATATAGCAATTAGCATCATACAGTTCATTGGCTATTTTCACCCAAAATCAAATCCATATACAGTGGGGCCTCATCAGCATGCGTCACATCCTCCTCCTCTGGGGATATTCCAAAATCTTTGCCTTCTGTGTGAGGTACACACCGGACTTCCCCATCCTTCCGCATTACCCACCAAGGGCACCCAGGTCCTTGAGCAAAAGCAATCCCACAGATGGGTTTTCCCTTGCCAGAGGCAGGAATAACCCAGACTGTCTTCCCCAGCATATTTCTTATGTGCACGACAGGGACTTTATCCCCCTCTACAGTAGGTAAGGGTTTTGATTGGGCAGGGCCAGCTCGAGTGACAGATCCCCTGGTGTTGACTAACCAGGTGGCTTTTGCTAAATGTGTATCCCAATGCTTGAATGTCCCACCACCCATTGCTCTCAGCATAGTCTTTAGCAGTCCATCGTATCGTTCAATTTTTCCGGAGGCTGGTGCATGGTAGGGGATGTGATATACCCACTCAATGCCATGCTCTTTGGCCCAGGTGTCTAGGAGGGTGTTTCGGAAATGAGTCCCCTTGTCTGACTCAATTCTTTCTGGGGTGCCATGTCGCCATAAGACTTGCTTTTCAAGGCCCAGGATGGTGATCCTGGCGGTGGCATGGGGCACGGGATATGTTTCCAGCCATCCGGTGGTTGCTTCCACCATGGTGAGCACATAGCGCTTGCCTTGGTGGGTTTGTGGGAGCGTGATATAATCAATCTGCCAGGCCTCCCCATATTTATATTTCAGCCATCGTCCTCCGTACCAGAGAGGCTTTACTCGCTTGGCTTGCTTGATGGCAGCGCATGTTTCACATTCTTGGATAACCTGTGCAATAGCGTCCATGGTCAAGCCCACCCCTTGATCACGAGCCCATCTATATGTTGCATCTCTTCCTTGATGGCCTGAGGTGTCATGGGCCCACTCAGCTATAAATAATTCACCCTTATGTTGCCAGTCCAGATCCACCTGAGCCACTCCAATCTTAGCAGCCTGGTCCACCTGCTGGTTGTTTTGATGTTCTTCAGTGGCCTGACCCTTGGGTACGTGAGCATCTATGTGACGTACTTTTACAACCAGGTTCTCTACCCGGGCAGCAATATCTTGCCACAATGCGGCAGCCCAGATGGGTTTACCTCTGCGCTGCCAGTTGTTCTGCTTCCACTGCTGCAACCACCCCCACAGGGCATTTGCCACCATCCATGAGTCAGTATAGAGATAAAGTACTGGCCATTTTTCTTGTTCAGCAATGTCCAAGGCCAGCTGCATGGCTTTCACCTCTGAAAAATGGCTTGATTCACCTTCTCCTTCAGCAGTTTCTGCAACTTGGCGTATAGGACTCCATACAGCAGCCTTCCACCTCCGATGCTTTCCCACCAAACGATAGGACCCATCAGTGAACAGGGCATATTGCTTCTCATTTTCTGGTAGTTTCTTATACAGTGGGGCCTCATCAGCATGCATCACATCCTCCTCCTCTGGGGATATTCCCAAATCTTTGCCTTCTGGCCAGTTCGTGATCACTTCCAAGATTCCTGGGCGACTGGGGTTTCCTATTTGGGCCCGTTGTGTGATCAGTGAGACCCGCTTACTCCATGTAGCATCGGTTGCATGATGTGTAGAGGGGACCCTCCCTTTGAACATCCAGCCCAGCACCGGCAGTCGGGGTGCCAGGAGGAGCTGTGCTTCAGTACCAACCACTTCCGAAGCAGCTCGAACCCCTTCATATGATGCCAATATCTCCTTCTCAGTTGGAGTATAGCGGGCCTCGGATCCTCTGTATCCCCGACTCCAGAACCCTAAGGGTCGAACTCGAGTCTCCCCTGGTGCTTTCTGCCAGAGGCTCCAGGTAGGGCCATTCTCCCTGGCTGTGGTGTAGAGCACATTTTTCACATCTTGTCCTGCCTGGACTGGCCCAATGGCTGCTGCATGAACTATCTCCCGTTTAATTTGTTCAAAGGCTTGTCGTTGCTCAGGGCCCCATTTGAAATCATTCATCTTCCTGGTCACGTGATAGAGAGGGCTTACGATTTGACTGTAATCTGGAATATGCATTCTCCAAAAGCCCACAACGCCTAAGAAAGCTTGTGTTTCCTTTTTGCTAGTTGGTGGGGACATGGCTGTTATTTTGTTGATCACATCCATTGGGATCTGACGACGTCCATCTTGCCATTTTATTCCTAAAAACTGGATCTCCTGTGCAGGTCCCTTGACCTTACTTTGTTTTATGGCAAAACCGGCCTTCAGAAGGATTCGAATTATTCTCTCCCCTTTCTCAAAAACTTCTTCTGCTGTGTTGCCCCATACGATGATGTCATCAATGTATTGCAGGTGTTCTGGAGCCTCACCCTGTTCCAGTGTGGTGTGGATCAGTCCATGGCAAATGGTAGGGCTGTGTTTCCACCCCTGGGGCAGTTGGTTCCTGGTGTACTGGACGCCCCTCCAAGTGAAAGCAAACTGTGGCCTGCACTCTGCCACCAAAGGGATTGAGAAGAACGCATTAGCGATATCATTTGTGGCATACCACTTGGCTGCCTTTGAATCTACTTCATACTGAAGTTCTAGCATGTCCGGCACGGCAGCACTCAGTGGCGGCGTGACTTCGTTCAGGCCATGGTAGTCTACTGTTAGTCTCCACTCTCCATTGGACTTTCGCACTGGCCATATGGGACTGTAAAGGGTGAGCGAGTCTTGCTGATCACTCCTTGGCTCTCCAGTCGACGAATCAGCTCATGGATGGGAATCAGGGAGTCTCGGTTGGTGCGATATTGTCGCTGGTGCACTGTTGTGGTAGCGATTGGCACCTGTTGTTCCTCGACCCTCAGCAACCCCACAACAGAAGGGTCCTCCGAGATACCAGGCAAGGTGGACAGCTGTTTAATTTCCTCCGTCTCCAGGGCAGCTATACCAAAAGCCCACCGGTACCCTTTTGGGTCCTTGAAATACCCTCTCCTGAGGTAGTCTATGCCAAGGATGCACAGAGCCTCTGGGCCAATCACAATGGGGTGATTCTGCTACTCATTCCCGGTTAGGCTCACTTCGGCCTCCAATACAGTTAACTCTTGGGATCCCCCTGTCACTCCAGAAATAAAAATGGGTTCTGCCCCTTTATAGCTTGATGACATCAGGGTACACTGTGCACCGGTGTCTACGAGAGCCTTATACTCCTGTGGGTCTGATGTGCCAGGCCATCAAATCCACACAGTCCTGTAAACCCGGTTGTCCCTTTCCTCCACCGGGCTGGAGGCAGGGCCCCTCTAATCCTGGTTATAGTATTCGTTACTCAGTCCTGTAAATGTGAATCAGAAATTCCTTTATTAAGATCGGGAGTGGAATCAGCCCTTCTACTCTGTCTGGCAAACTGCTCACTGGAGACTGGAGCAGCACTTTTCCTGGGAGAACCCCCTTGTGTGATTGTTTTTACTTGCAACTCACGTACCCGTGTCTCTAGGTTTGAGGTAGATTTTCCATCCCACTGCCTCATGTCCTCCCCGTGGTCACAAAGGTAAAACCACAGGGTGCCCCGGGGTGTGCACCCACGATATCTCCTCTCTTGATCAGAGGGACGCTTACTCCTAATGGCTGAGATACTGGCCCATGCAGGTGGGGAGCAGGACATATCCTCTTTGAGTTGCTGGATCTCCTGGGACAGTTTCTCAGCTAGCATGTCTGGCAGTTTCTCCACTGCCGAGACGCAGGCCCGTAGAGAGGAAGAGAGACTTTTTTCATATTGCCGGAGTTGGCCAGCCAATTCATCCACCGTTTGTTCCTCTCCGTCTTTCCAGGTCATTACTGCCAATGAGTTTGCATGCGATGATGCTGCGTTCCGTACAAACTTCCGCCACATGGGTTGGGTGCATTTGACTTCATCTGGATCTTTGGGTAACTGCTTGTTGTTCAGGTCATCATAAATCACTTCCAGCACGCCTAATTCCCTCAGGTACTGGATATCTCTCTCCATAGTGGTCCACTTGCCTGGGTGACATATAACATCTTCCCTGAAGGGATACCTTTCCTTCATGCCTGACAGGAGTCACCTCCAGAGGCTGAGGACTTGTGCCCCTTGTCCAATCGCTTTATCAATGCCCCCTTCCCTAGAAAGGGATCTGTCCTGGTTTTGGCTGAGTGCAGGCCAAAGTTTGCTTTCACGTGGAGGGGCGTCCAGTACACCTGGAACCGACTGCCCCAGGGGTGGAAACACAGCCCTACCATTTGCCATGGACTGATCCACACCGCACTGGAACAGGGTGAGGCTCCAGAACACCTGCAATACATTGATGACATCATTGTATGGGGCAACACAGCAGAAGAAGTTTTTGAGAAAGGGGAGAGAATAGTCCAAATCCTTCTGCAGGCTGTTTTTTCCATAAAACGAAGTAAGGTCAAGGGACCTGCACAGGAGATCCAGTTTTTAGGAATAAAATGGCAAGATGGACGTCGTCAGATCCCAATGGATGTGATCAACAAAATAACAGCCATGTCCCCACCAACTAGCAAAAAGGAAACACAAGCTTTCTTAGGCGTTGTGGGCTTTTGGAGAATGCATATTCCAGATTACAGCCTGATTGTAAGCCCTCTCTATCAAGTGACCAGGAAGATGAATGATTTCAAATGGGGCCCTGAGCAACGACAAGCCTTTGAACAAATTAAACAGAAGATAGTTCATGCAGTAGCCCTTGGGCAGTCCAGGCAGGACAAGATATAAAGAATGTGCTCTACACCACAGCCGGGGAGAATGGCCCTACCTGGAGCCTCTGGCAGAAAGCACCAGGGGAGACTCGAGGTCGACCCTTAGGGTTCTGGAGTCAGGGATACAGAGGATCTGAGGCCCACTATACTCCAACTGAGAAGGAGATATTGGCAGCATATGAAGGGGTTCGAGCTGCTTCAGAAGTGGTTGGTACTGAAGCACAGCTCCTCCTGGCACCCCGACTGCCGGTGCTGGGCTGGATGTTCAAAGGGAGGGTCCCCTCTACACATCATGCAACCGATGCTACGTGGGTCGTGCTGATTACACAACGGGCCCGAATAGGAAACCCCAGTCGCCCAGGAATCTTGGAAGTGATCACGAACTGGCCAGAAGGCAAAGATTTTGGAATATCCCCAGGGGAGGAGGAGGTGACGCGTGTTGATGAGGCCCCACTGTATAATAAAATACCAGAAAATGTAAGTAATATGCCCTGTTCGCTGATGCGTCCTGTCGCCTTGTGGGAAAGCATCGGAGGTGGAAAGCTCCTGTATGGAGTCCTATAGACAAGTGGCAGAAACTGCTGAAGGAGAAGGTGAGTCAAGCCAGTTTGCAGAGGTGAAAGCCATCCAGCTGGCCTTGGATATTGCTGAACGAGGAAAATGGCCAGTACTTTTTATTCATACTGACTCATGGATGGTGGCAAATGCCCTGTGGGGGTGGTTGCAGCAGTGGAAGCAGAACAACTGTCAGCACAGAGGTAAACCCATCTGGGCTGCCGCATTGTGGCAAGATATTGCTGCCCGGGTAGAGAACCTGGTTGTAAAAGTACGTCACGTAGATGCTCACGTACCTAAGAGTCGGGCCCCTGAAGAACATCGAAACAACCAGCAGGTGGACCAGGCTGCTAAGATTGAAGTGGCTCAGGTGGATCTGGACTGGCAACATAAGGGTGAATTATTTATAGCTGAGTGGGCCCATGATGCCTCAGGCCATCAAGGAAGAGATGCAACATATAGATGGGCTCGTGATCGAGGGGTGGAATTGACCATGGATACTATTGCACAGGTTATCCATGAATGTGAAACGTGCACTGCTATCAAACAAGCCAAGCGAGTAAAGCCTCTCTGGTATGGAGTACGATGGCTGAAATATAAATATGGGGAGGCCTGGCAGATTGATTGTATCACACTCCCAGAAACCCGCCAAGGCAAGCGCTATGTGCTCACCATGGTGGAAGCAACTACTGGATGGCTAGAAACATATCCCGTGCCCCATGCCACCGCCAGGATCACCATCCTGGGCCTTGATAAGCAAGTCCTATGGCGACATGGCACCCCAGAAAGAATTGAGTCAGACAAGGGGACTCATTTCCGAAACACCCTCCTAGACACCTGGGCCAAAGAGCATGGCATTGAGTGGGTATATCACATCCCCTACCATGCACCAGCCTCCGGAAAAATTGAACGATACGATGGACTGCTAAAGACTATGCTGAGAGCAATGGGTGGTGGGACATTCAAGCATTGGGACACACATTTAGCAAAAGCCACCTGGTTAGTCAACACCAGGGGATCTGTTAATCAAGCTTGCCCTGCCCAATCCAAACCCTTACGTACTGTAGAGGGGGATAAAGTCCCTGTCGTGCACATAAGAAATATGCTGGGGAAGACAGTCTGGGTTACTCCTGCCTCTGGCAAGGGAAACCCTATCCGTGGGATTGCTTTTGCTCAAGGACCTGGGTGCCCTTGGTGGGTAATGCGGAAGGATGGTTAAGTCCGGTGTGTACCTCAAGGGGATTTGATTTTGGGTGAAAATAGCCAATGAACCAAATTCTATGATGTTAATTGTTATATGATATTGTATAACATCATTATTTCTATGGTTGCTGTAGCAGTAAAATCACCCAGATTAATGAAGAATGATCTAACTCCGATGAAACCGAGAAAAGTGCAACGATGATAGAACCGGATGAGCGCAGCAGTACTGGAAATCAGAACTGGCTTCAGGATGCAACAGCCCAACACCACACACCATCTCTCCTGCCCTGAAGGACTTTTATGACCTATGGAGCCCAAAGACATGGACTAAATGAACTCAATGGACGTTTTAGAGGGATGGCTCATAAACTAAGGGAATGATATCTGTGTCTATGTGTGTATATATATATATATAAAAAGACAAGAAAGATGGTGGTGATTAATAGGAATGTACTGAAAAAAAATTGTGAGACCTAGGCATGACGTAAATGGTATAAAATAAGGGGTGGATACTGTCCTTGTTTCAGCTGGGATAGGGTTATATTTCTTCCCAGTGCTGTGTTTTGGATTTAGTATGAGAAGAATATTGATAACACACTGATGTTTTCACTTGTTGCTAAGTGCCCTCCTAGTCTAAGGTCAGCTCCCATGCCTACTGACTGAGCTAGGTGCAAAAGATGGGAGGGAACATAATCAGGACAGCCAGCCCAGCTGGCTAATGGGGTATTCCATACCATGTGACGTCATGCTCAGTATATGAATGGTAGGTGTGTTCCAGGAAGTAGCGATCGCTACTTGGTTATCGGTCAGCGCGGGTGGTGAGCAATTGCATTGTGCATCACTCATTTTGTTGATTCTATCATTATTATTATTATTTTCTCTTTTCTGTTCTATTAAACTATCTTTATCTCAGCCCACGAGTTTTTCTCACTCTCACCCTTCCGATTCTCTCCCCATCCCACCGGGGAGGGGGAGTGAGCGAGCGGCTGCGTGGTGTTTGGCTGCCTGCCAGGTTAAACCACGACAGGATCCCAGCTGCTTGGCTTCCCTACCCTCTAATTCCAGGCTACCGGCCCCAATATCCCAGCATCGGAGCAGCCAGGTGACAATGTGCTCGCCTGGACAACGACTGAAATATTTTTGCATATCTCGCAGCTCACTCAGGGATAGGGTTTCGGTGGTTACCATCTCATTTACGGGTTCTGCCTTTTCCTCCTCCTGTTCTCTTGATGGGCCTGGTTCATTTTCATCCCTTACTAAACGAGCTGATTTTCTTGTGTATTTTCTTTTCTGTATAGGGGCAACTGATACCAACACGGGTTGGTTCTCTGGTTCAGCCGCAGTGCCTGTTACTGGGGTTGATGTCTGGATGGTATTCCTAAATGGTTGTTTAACCCTAAACAAGACCTGAACCATGTTGAGGAGATATAGCAATAGGAACATGCTTGTTTGAACATCCCAAGGATATTCAGAATTCTTAAGAACTGTTGTGGAGGGCTTCATGAAGAGGATAGAAGAAAAAGGAGTTTCTGAAGATATGAAAGGGAAGGTGAAGGAGTGAGGGAAAGTGTCCCCCCCTGTCTCCCTCATAAATTGGTTCTCCGAGGAGAATAGGTAGAGTGTGTAATTATTAATAGTTTCCGAGAGGTGGCTCCTGAGGTACAGAGATGATGGCAATGCTGAGTACATATACCAGATTAGACTCACGACCAATAATTTTATCATATCATAAAACAGTTTTAACCAGTGCAGCAAAATGATAACCTTGACCCAGCTCCAAGCGGTGATAAACAGCACAACAGGGAACATATGATGCAAGTAAGGTATTTCATAACAAAACATTGAAAGCCAGCCCAACCACTTTGAGAGAGTCCTGGGTCCGGCTGGGACAGAGTTAACTTTCTTCCCAGTAGCTGGGGGGTGCTGTGTTTTGGGTTTGGTATGAGAGGAACGTTGATGGCCCATTGATGTATTGGTTGTTGCTGGTTGGTGCTTGCAACGGGGACTTTTCGGCCTCCCACGCTCTGCCATGTGCAGGGGAAGCTGGTGGGAGCAGGGAGCATAGCCTGAGTGGCTGACCCAGCTGGCCAGTGGGGTATTCCATACCATGTGACGTCATGCTTCGTATAAGAAATAGGGGTGGGGGGACTCTCGCAGTTCGGGACACGCGGTCAGCGAGTGGTGAGCAGTTGCATTGTGCATCGCCTGCTTTGTACATTCTATTATTGTTGTTGTTATTATTACTGTTCTACTTTGTTTTATTTCAATTATTAAACTGTTTTTATCTCAACCCGGGAGTTTTCCTACTTGTGCCCTCCTGATTCTCTCCCCCATCCTACCGGAGCAGAGGGGTGAGCAAGCGGCTGTGTGGTGTTTAGTTGCTGGCTGGGGTTAAACCACGACAGTCCTTTTTGGCCCCCAACGTGGGGCATGAAGGGTTGAGATAACAACAGATTAACTAGAGCGTATTAAGGAATTTATATCTGTTAACAGTTGCTGGTCACAATATTGATTCATCTGTTCTCGATATTAATTTATCTGATCTGCACCATGCTCTTGTTTTTGCTGTACATGTGAAAGATTGGTGTTGGGTTTTGTAGCCTTCTGTGCTCTGCAGTGATTAATGATGTTTTGCCTGGGAGATTTGTTGTTAAAATGCTGGCATTGGGGGTTATTTGGTATTTGGGATTTGTATTGAATCCGTTATTGTACTTCAGGTACCACCTCATGGAGTCCATTAGCAATTATACCTCTTCTTCTGAGGGGTTTTTTATGGAGGAAATAGAGAATGCCACCCTCACTACCTTCCTCTATGATGTTGTCTCCTTTGTTACAATAACTTGTCAGTACCTTGAACATCCCTGGGTAGATAAGATACATCTATTGGTGCTCCTTGGGAATATTGTTGTGGTTTTATCCAAGGTTAGTAAGCAATTTAAGAATGTCATCCAGAGATCTGCCCCAAGGCTGGATAGTTATGAGTGGCAGGGTGAGTGGGATAGCATGGGCAAATGCCTAGGATGGTGGGCACCCCCAGTGTTCTGGAACTTCACCCCTGAACAAGTGCAGAATCCTGAAAAACTAGTAGAATATTTGGAAAAAGGATGCTGTCACCCTGGCCATTCTAGGGAGACACAAATCACTACAATGTGCTGGGGCCTGGCCCATGCCTACCGAGCCCTGTTCAACACTTTTCAGAACCCTCAAGGGGAAGAGAAGGTCTCTGGATCTGATGAGACAACAACAGGCCCTGTGGCTACCCCACCCCCCACAGCAGGCACTGCGACTACCCCACCCCCCACGGCAGGCAAGGCTGCTACTCCGCCCCCTGAGACAGAGAACCAACCCATGCCTGTATCAGTCGCCCCTATACAAAAAAGAAAATAGACAAGAAAATCAGCTCGTTTAGTAAGGGATGAAAATGAACCAGGGCTATCAGGAGAACAGGAGGAGGAAGAGGCAGAACCCATAAATGAGATGGTAACCACCTGATCCCTATCCCTGGGTGAGCTGCAAGATATGCGAAAAGATTTCAGCCATCGTTCTAAAAGGTCTGGCATGGTTTAACCCCAGCCAGCAGCTAAACACCACACAGCCGCTCGCTTATCCCCCCACCTCCGTTAGGATGGGGGAGAGAATCGGGAGGACACAAGTAGAAAAACTTGCGGGTTGAGATAAAAGCTGTTTAATAATGGAAATAAAACAAAGTAGAACAGTTATAATAATGATAACAACAATAATAGCAGAACATACAAAGCAGGTGATGCACAGTGCAACTGCTCATCACCCGCTGACCGCATGTCCCGAACTACGAGAGCCCCCCCACCCCTAGTTTTTATACTGAGCATGACGTTACATGGTATGGAATACCCCATTGGCCAGCTGTGTCAACCACCCCGGCTATGCTCCCCCCTCCCCAGCTTCCCCTTCACTTGGCAGAGCATGGGAGGCCAAAATTCCCGTTGCAAGCACTGCCCAGCAACAACCAATACATCAATGGGCCATCAACATTCCTCTCATACCAAACCCAAAACACAGCACCACACCAGCTACTGGGAAGAAAGTTAACTCCGTCCCAGCCGGAACCAGGACAGAGCCAATAAAGCAACATTGTGACCAGCGACTATTAAACCAATATAATGAATGCTTATAACAAATTTGTCGTAACACACTTTGGTCAGATCTGTCGTTATCTTAACCCTTCGAGCCCCATGTTGGGTGCCAGAAAGGACTGTTTTGGTTTAATCTGGCAGGCAACCAAACACCACACAGCCGCTCGCTTACTCCCACACACACACAGCGGGATGGAGGAGAGTATCAAAATAAAAAAAAAAAAGTAAAATTCGTGTGTTGAGATAAAGACAGATTAACAGGACAGAAAAGGAAGGGAAAATAATAATAATAATGATGATAGAATATACAAAATGAGTGATGCTCAATGCAGTTGCTCACCACCTGCCGACCGATGCCCAGCCAGTTCCTGAGCAGCGATCGCCCCTCCCCAGACAACTCCCCCCACTTTATATACTGAGCATGATGTCATATGGTATGGAATACCCTGTTGGCCAGTTGGGTTAGCTGTCCTGGCTATGCTCCCTCCCAGCTTCTTGTGCACCTGGCAGAGCATGGGAAGCTGAAAAGTCCTTGACTTAGAGTAAACACTACTTAGCAACAACTGAAAACATCAGTGTGTTATCAACATTATTCTCATACTAAATCCAAAACACAGCACTGTACCAGCTACTGGGAAGACGATTAACTCTATCCCAGCCAAAACCAGGACACCCTGTAACTACAACTTCTGATGTCGTAAATTAATAGAGTTCTAAGAAGTATAAGCATATGTATAAGAACGTCTGTGGAATCCCATCTCAAATCAGTTTGTTCTGCTGTGTCAGATGCATATCAATTTGCTTAAAAGCCATTAGTCATTAGGCTATTTTATAGCATCACAGTTATGAGAGATAAGAAATAGGTCCAAAGGTCATTTTGTGCATATGCCTGCCTGCAAAGCACTTTCTAGTGTCTCACATAGAATCATAGAATCATAGAATCATACAGGTTGGAAAAGACCTCTAAGATCATCGTGTCCAACCGTCAACCCAACACACCATGCCCACTACACCATGTCCCTAAGGGCCTCATCTACACGTCTTTTAAATACCTCCAGGGATGGTGACTCCACCACTTCCCTGGGCAGCCTGTTCCAAGGCCTGACCACTCTTTCAGTAAAGAAATTTCTCCTAATGTCCAATCTAAACCTCCCTTGGTGCAACTTGAGGCCATTTCCTCTTGTCCTATCGCTAGTTACTTGGGAGAAGAGACCAACACCCACCTCGCTACAACCTCCTTTCAGGTAGTTGTAGAGCGCGATGAGGTCTCCCCTCAGCCTCCTCTTCTCCACACTAAACAGTCCCAGTTCCCTCAGCCGCTCCTCATAAGGCTTGTGCTCCAGGCCCTTCACCAGCTTCGTTGCCCTCCTCTGGACACGCTCCAGCACCTCCATGTCCTTCTTGTAGTGAGGGGCCCAAAACGGAACACAGTATTCGAGGTGCGGCCTCACCAGTGCCGAGTACAGGGGCACGATCACCTCCCTACTCCTGCTGGCCACACTATTTCTGATACAGGCCAGGATGCCGTTGGCCTTCTTGGCCACCTGAGCACACTGCCGGCTCATGTTCAGCCGGCTGTCAATCAGCACCCCCAGGTCCTTTTCCTCTGGGCAGCTTTCCAGCCACTCTTCCCCAAGCCACAGTCATACTACATCGTTTGAGAGACACAGGCATGCACACATGCACTGTGTTTTAAGCTCTTCTGTGTTTTAGTGCCTGTGTTGGTATAGCTGCACCCTATAGCTGGAGCATACATTGTGAGCACAAGTTACCTAACATTTTATGTAGGTGTCTCTGCTGCCTCCCCCAGTTTGCTGCTCTTCCCTCCTCCTTTTGGTTCGTTTGCTCGCAGGAGAACAATAAACAGCACTGCTGCCTGCGTGACTTGGCTGGGGATAGATTTGAGGGATTCTCTTGCTGTCACCCATTTCCTTGCACAATAAGAAAATTCCTATATTTATCTCTATTCTCCACTCTAAAGATATTATTTGTCCTGTCAAAGGGTAAACCTTCTGGATCAGTTTATTCTGATTAATATATCGCAGTGGGGTTCCGTGATAATACAGATTATAATAGAATCCTGTTTCAGTGAAACAGACTGGTGATGTCTTGTTTTCCGTATTACCAAAGGGATAGTGAGGAGTGAATTAAGTATGTGATGAGCAACTTAGTAAGGTAATTTACAATCTTACTGTGTTCTGTGCAAAATTATATATTTCCAAGTGTAAACTAAAAGTCTGTTTGAAAGATTTATGCTGGAGTTACAGTTGAGAAATATCCTTTTCTTTTTAGCTGTGTGTCTTGCAGCTGGATTTTGAACTGCTTGGAGTCTACTAATTGGCTTTACTGGTAGACCTGATGAGAAAGCATTGCAGTTGTCCAGGCAAGGCACAATGAAGAAGTGTATGGATTAGATTTCTGAATAATTTTTGGACACAGGCAGTATGAATCTGTGAGGAATGTTTTATAAGCATTGACAAGCCAATTTAACTGTAGCAGTAATGAGCTAAGAAACAAAAGAAGCCAATGATTTTTCTTTTCCTGTTTATTTTGAGATTTGTACTTTTAATTTGTTAATTTTCTTAGACCTTGATAGGAGGAGCATTCAGTACCATCTTCCACCGTCTGATATCAGGGATCAATGTGTGAATTTAGCTGTTTTGTATCACTGGATAGGTTCATCTCTGAGTGTTCATGTAAGTGTGTATGAGACCGTTCTATTAAAACCCTCAGGCGACCTACAAGTCCAAATTCAAGCATCAAAGCTGTGTTAGATACTTTTTTCAAAATATAATTGATGCCAAAGCATTTGTACTGGTTTTGAAAATGAAAGTGAGAATTGCAGTTCACTATGTGTTTCAGATGCGCCAGGGGCTTCGGCATAGGAGCGTGGAGGTGAAGTGCTGGTGTGCAGTCCTGTTTCTTCTCCATCTGGGGCTGGGTGAACTTGTGGTGGGAAGAATCATAGAATCATAGAATCATTAAGGTTGGAAAAGACCTCTAAGATCATCAAGTCCAACCGTCAACCCAACACCACCATGCCCACTACACCATGTCCCTAAGGGCCTCATCTACATGTCTTTTAAATACTTCCAGGGATGGTGACTCAACCACTTCCCTGGGCAGCCTGTTCCAAGGCTTGACCACTCTTTCAGTAAAGAAATTTTTCCTAATGTCCAATCTAAACCTCCCTTGGCGCAACTTGAGGCCATTTCCTCTCGTCCTATCACTAGTTACTTGGCAGAAGAGTCCAACGCCCACCTCACTACAACCTCCTTCCAGGTAGTTGTAGAGCGCGATGAGGTCTCCCCTCAGCCTCCTCTTCTCCAGACTAAACCCCAGTTCCCTCAGCCACTTCTCATAAGACTTGTTCTCCAGACCCTTCACCGGCTTTGTTGCCCTCCTCTGGACACGCTCCAGCACCTCCATGTCCTTCTTGTAGTGAGGGGCCCAAAACGGAACACAGTATTCAAGGTGCAGCCTCACCAGTGCTGAGTACAAAGGGACAATCACCTCCCTAGTCCTGCTGGCCACGCTATTTCTGATACAGGCCAGGATGCCGCTGGCCTTCTTGGCCACCTGGGCACACTGCCGGCTCATGTTCAGCCGGCTGTAAGAAGAAGGTGGCTTCAGTCCTGTTGACTTGGAGATAATTGTTTCTGTGACATATGGTGTAGAAGAACTGATGTAACCAAAGCTGAAAAACACAAAAAACCTTTAACTGTGTCCTAATATGGTTAATATTAGTCACAAGTCACAAGGCACTTTTACAACTAATGCAGTGTTTCAAAATAGTGTATGTGGGACCTTTGTCACGCAAATGCAGTAATGGAAAAATAAGTCTGAAAGCTGAAGTGATTGGGGGAAAAAAAAAAGCACCCAAAAGTCTACTGGATTAAAATGAAATAGGCTATGTGTTGGAGGAGAACAAAATGTTCAGACATCATGGGTGTTCATTTTGTGTATTAAGCTGCATGGTATTTTTTCCTGAATCCTTAATTAGCCAGGTCTAGGTGATGTTGCAAGTTGCTTAGCAAAGACAGTTTTTGTACCTTTTTCAAAGTTGCTGTAAAATAAGTAATAATAATAATAATACAAGGAAAGCTTGTAATGGAGTTGTGCATGTTCTCTGTGCTGGTTTTCAGTACTTGATATTTTAGGCTGTAATTTAACTCTAGATTTCTGTACACAAATTTAGCAGCAGTAATGTCCCTTTCCTCTCACATTTTCCTGCTAAATAGTGTTTAAGTCCACAGCACATACAAAACAGCATCAGTGTATTTTCTCTTAGGTCATCAGGTAAAGAAAGATACAAGAGTAGTAAATACCCACATGACAGTAGTCTTCAATTGGTTAGATAAGATCGAGTCTCCACATTAATCCTATGCAAACTGCAAAAGATGCAAAATCTAATAATTTTTCCCTAGTTTGCTTTTCAGAAAAGAGCATGTTCAGCAGCATGGCCAATTTTATTGGTACAGATAAAATAAAATAAAGAACATGTAATACAGACTGGTATACTGTTGCTGTCTGGTGATAACGGAGATGTGCATGTTCTCAGTGCCAGGAGTAGAGACACGCAAATAAAACTTGAACTTACATTTATTTTGATGTAGAAGATATATGAGGAAATGTTGATGGATCCTTTTGATATTTCAGGCATAAAACCAAAATGTGCAAAATTTGATAAAACAGGGAATAATACTTGAAATGAACTAAAATCCATATGAACCACACCTCTTGTTTCTGCTGTCTTTACCACACAGTTGTCTCTCCCTCTTGTCTGTCTGTTGGATTCATCCCTCCCAAATCCTTTCTTCTCTAACGGCTGGGACATACTAACCGCCATTTAATTTAATTCAGCCACAAGAGGACAGGGAAAATTAAGTGAAATCCTGGATCCACTGAAGGCAATACCAAACTCCTACTGACTTCTGGGAGACAAGGATTTCCCTAGGATACCTGAAGGTATATACATCCTCTGAAGGAGCTCTGTACATTCTTAAGTAAAGGGCTTTTTGAAAGTGAAGAAAAATGGGGCAGGGGGAAAGAATTGTGTGTTGAGTGTGGAATCGGTTGGTGCTGTGTTTCTACTCAGCATTTGGTGGTGAAACTCTTAAGGAGTGTGGCTAAGGTAGAAGATGGGGGTTTGATGGCTTAAGAGCTTAAGGCATGTATAAAAAGCCCAATGTTACTTCTAGTAGGTCTGCACACATCACTGTCATGTCATCTGTATATATTTATGTATGCATATATATACACACACATAGAGATGATATCACATATGTTAGTACATTATATCCAGCATCAGAAAACAAATTGTACACTGTTTTCCCATTTTAACAGTTGTACTTGAATGAAGAGAAAAGATCTAACAGTACACTAATGTAATAACATTCTGCTTGTAGCTGACAGGGAAATACTGAGATAGCAGATAATTGTTTTATAATTGTGCTTCTTTAGAAGAGAAGAATCAATAATCAATGAAATGTAAGGGAAGACAAATCAATTGAGAGGAAAACTAGAAAGTTTGAAAGGAAGATGTTGGAGAGATCCGATTGTGATTTAAAGAGGTAGTCTGATTACAAAACCTTTTGAAAATAATGATGCACTTAGATGGTTAGTTATTTTGTTTTTACTTTCAGAGCTAACATTCACTTTACTGTTACCCTGATGCAATGAACTCCTTGGTTCTTGGAAAAAACAAAGCATAATTAATTATTTATGCTCTTTTATATAAATAATATTTATCACTGTTTCTTAAGGCCTCTTTCAGTTCTCTGCATGATAACTGTAATGACACCGAGCGCTCACACTCCATAATCTCAGGGGAGTAAAGGGGATGAGCATTAAATGCAGGAAATATACCACCTCCTTGTGCTAGGTGCACAGGAAAGGGTGTAGCAACCCCCAGAGGGGTCCTCTGTCTGCTGTGCAGCCACTCTTCATCCAGACAACCAGTAGGGAGCCAGGGACGAGCTGTGGTGTCCGTGTCTCCTGCTTCTCAACAATAAGCAGTTCCGCAATTAGTATTGTAAAGATGTGCGAGTGAGCAGAGTAAGTGGAGGTCTTGTGCAGAGCACAGTCTGAATATTTAACATGAGGCACGTTAAAAAAAGACAACCTCTTTTATTTTTAATGTGTTTATTCCAGAAATAGAAGTCAGATAGTAGCTGGTCAGACCATAAAGGATTTCCCAGAATGATCATGATTATGGGTTGTTGGTTTTTTTTTTCTTCTTCTATTTAGCAGTGAAAATTATGACATTTTAATGTCTAGAAAACATGTGGGTGACCCAGGAATGACTATTATTTGTTCTGGGCATCAGACAGGGAAGAAATAACTGTATTTGGCAGGTTGATTTATAAAAAATGGCAGTTGTTTATTGCTGCTTCTGGGGCTGGGAATATTAGAGCAAGTTCCAGGCAGATGGACTAGCCAAGTGACAGGGTCATTTGGGCAGGTGATAAATTGTCCAGAGTAATTTCAAAATTGTACTTCAGGGAATACTGCCTGGTAGAGAATTGAGTAAGTGCTACTCCACATTCAGCAGTCTTTCAGAAAACTCCCTGCAGCCTGTTTTCATTGCTTATGGCCTGTCTCTGCAGGGCAAAGACTGGGTAGGCAAATAGTTTTCACAGCTCTGTAAAACCACGGCTTCTCCTTCCTTCTCTCCTGCACTTTTCCCTTCCACGAGTGATGCCACACATGTGCACACCCCGTAGGCACACAACAGTTATGTATCTGGAAAAGTATTCAGAGATAAAACTGTATCTGGTTTGAGGGACAGGGTTGCTCGGGAGCTCCTCATATTTTATTTTCACTGCCTCATTAGGAGTAAGAGGGGCTGGTAAACAAGGAGGTCTGCTGCTGTCCCCACACAGATGCTTTGAGACGCCACAATACTCTCTGTGTAAAGGGCTCAGCTTACATGCCTGATCGTGGCATGTGGGCAAACCTAGTCAGCTGGAAAAAAAAAGGCAAATAACAAATGTCCTGGCGTTATTACCATATTAGATGACGTCAGAAGAGGCGAATTGGGAACGGGCAGCCTGCAGCCCTGATGGCGGCGGGTCGGTGCTCCTCCTGGCACTCACCACCTTTTTGCTTGGGGACGTGCTTCAGTGCTGCTGGTTCTTCCATCCTTGTTGACCACGTGTGAGATGCCATCACTCAGTTATCTCATGATGGCACTACCCAAATGGCATGCAGTCTTGCTGAGCTCATTTCTGCGCATGCCGAGTTGTTTTTTGCATATACTGGTTATAATTGCTCTCTTCCCTCCCGCCACCTCTGCATTTTTTTATCGTTCTCTTCCTGGGTTATTAGCTCTACCATGTGCAAACTAGGCCTTTTGAAACATTCGAAGCACTTAGTGCTTAGCTGGTTTTGCCAAACTCAATGATAAAAATAACTCTCCACTTCACTGTCACTCTGCGGTTGCGTAAATACTGTTCTTCCTATTCAGTCTCCGTCACAGCACTGTCTCAGAGATGCGAACTGCAGCACTAAGAGCACACAGGATAAACTTCCAGGATTTGGCCTTCTGGAAACAGGATTTCTGTAATTTAGGACTAAGTCAGTAAAAGTAGGATGATTGAAATATCATTGCAAATTTGCAAACTCTTCCAATTTTATTGTAGGCCTTACAGTATTGCTTTTCTCTTTATTCCCAGTTCCTGGAGTTGTGTGGCTTTTGTAAACATCCCAGATTTATTACTATTTCCTTTTCTTACAGCTATTTTAGCCTCCCACCAATTTCTGAGGGAAGTTTGATAGGCATGCAAATATGAACAACCCAAAGCATTAAAAATATGCTTAATGAATCTCAAATTTTATGGGGTCGCCTAAATCACAATTATATTTGCTTGGAGTTGGCAATATTGCCACGATGTGGTAGTTGAAATATTAACCTTTTAATGGCAGCCATTGGAAACAATCACTCTGAAAAAGGATGGACAGTTACTTTCTCTAAATTTGAGAACCTTTTCTGGATGTTTTTTGGATGTAATGTTCATGTTCTCTGTGGGACTGTATGAAAAAAAAAGAAAAAAGAGGATATGGCACAGGGACAGGGTATAGAAAAATTAGAACATTTGGAATGGATGGACTGAAAATGTACTGCAGGGATACTCTGGGGAACAAGAATAAGAGAAAGCACAGAAACCAGAGGGAAATTCTGGTCTACTTATTGAAAGTAAATCCTTTTCCTCCAGATATTTAGTAACAGAAGAGTCTGCCTTTAAAAATGCAAGTGAGTCAAAATCTCAACACCAATTCGGAATTGCTTATAATCCACAAAGAGAAAGTAAGGATATGTTTTTCTTCTCAAAAAACCCACATGATTCTGCTTTAGCAGTCTGTCTTTTGTTTTAAATGTGAGCTATATATAGAAAGCAGAAAAGGAAAACGTCAGGAGGTTAGAGCTGTACAAAATAAAGGCTAGACAGAAACAGACTGACAGAGAAAGAAAGCAGTAGAGTGCAACCTGTATTGTAGAGGAACACATTCAAAGGACAACAAGAAAAATCTCTATATTTTAACAGCAATGTAAAGTGAATGGAAGAGAAAACTATTAAATGTCCCGAAGGAGATGTCCCAAAGTTTTCCTTCTGTTCAAGGAAGAATAAAGAAAAGCAGGGGTACATGGGATAATTGAGGCTTTCAATGAAGAAGAGTATGTTTGCGTCAAGTTCTTAGACTCAAGTTTTGCTTCGCTATGTGTCCTCTTCAGTGGGTGCCAATTATTTGGCTGTCATATATGAGTTATGCTTTTCCTCAATAGCCAGTTTGATTCCAGCTGGACTGTGGAGTCAGCTTCGGTGTCAGCAGACAGAGAAAGCAGAAACAGGAGACTGGAAAAAGGCTGTGTGGGGGCAAGCATATACTAAATCCACTCAGATGCCAACAGGTGAATGTGGCCTGTTCGTAAGAAAATGCGAAACGAAAGATGTTTTTGCTTTGCACAGTTGACAAACATGAGTATTGCTCAGTGTTGCGCAGGTGGGAGGAACAGGCTGTACCTGTGATCTCCGTACAACGCTGACCACCCTCAGTGGAGCAGTTGCTGTGGGGCCAGGTGTCTTGCAGATTAAAAGGACAGTATTTCATAGAGACAGACCCGCAAAGAGAAAGAGGAAGACAAAATGAAATCCCCATGTGCAGTCCTTGAATCACAATAATCTTATGAAACTAAAAATTGGAAATTATTAGGCTTGAAAAGAAGAGGCACTGTTATACATCTTGGAAAGAGCAAGGGTTATCATTATACAGGAGAGAAGAGAAAACCAAGGCACCGACCACAGCACTGAATCGTAGTTTGTGATGTCAAGGAAGAGGTAATGCTAGCACCAGCCTGCACTGACTACCATGCTGTAGGAGTGCTTTAATTGCTGGTATGGTTCTAACAGGTACAGTCTGGAGATGGGAGTCAGACAGTAAAAGGCAGCATGAAGTGCTCTTGAGAACAGACAAAATTCTGTCACTTGCTTTTGTGAATAATAAGCCATAAGAAAGCATAATAAGAAGGTGACTAATGAATTAACCTATGTGACTGCAACCTAAATTACTGAGCCTTCAGCAAAGTGGTCTGAGAGTAGGCTCACTGATGGTCACCAAACCTGTAAGGCCCTTTGCAGAACACAGCATGGATTAGCTCTGTGGAGCAACATGCAGTCGTTTTTTGACATACATTTGCATCTGTAGCAAAAGGCTGCAGACAATCCAACAGACAAACCCCTGGCAGTAAATCACTGAAAGATTGCAAGGAATGAGTGCAGAGAAGGTTGTTCCTGGTACCAAGTGCAGGATGGAATGAAATACTGCTCTGAAGGAGATCTGGCAATAGCGTTAGCTAGCAGAAATGTTGATACGCTAAATCAAAATACATGAGAGGACAGAGGTATTCCTGGGACAAATAAGGAGGTATATTGTCTACCACAACATGAATGGCCATTGAAGGCATACACAAAAACAGCAGTAATTGTGTAAAAGGTGTTTACTTGTATAGTGTTCAACAACAGATCACTCAAGACCCATCAGCCTCATAAAATCTGAATGCAATGATAAAATGTTCAGATCAAACTTCTGAGGATAGACAGATGGTCAACTGTGATGACTCCAATTTCAGCAAGAGCTGCAGTAGGGAACTGAAGCCAGCCTTTGCAAAGTGCAACCTGGTGGATATTCTGTACTTAGAAAATGGGGCAAAATATTCTGCAGCAAAGTTTAAGTGATTTATAGCCGAAGGGCAATTTGAGAACAAGACATCTTCATCAGATCATCTAGAAAACAACAGAAAGCCAGTGCTAAGACAGCCAAGAAAGTAAAGGCAAAGAGACAAGTACAGATCCGTATCTGGAAATGCTGGGCCATCACGGTACACCCTCAGCAGGAATAAACCTAATGTGGTGATTGCTAGGCTGGGGGCAACCTTCCTAGGAGTGACGGCGTGCCGTGGCCCAACAGAGACGCTGGACAAGGCTGGTTAGGTAGGCAGCTCGCTGCACAAATGGATTGGGACAAAGAGCACGCAGGAGCACCTCTGTGCTCAGTGATTGAGTAGTGTGGAAAGCGCTGACAAAATTAATGTGCGGGAGAGTGTGAGGCAAGAGGAAGGGTGTCGTGTTGGGCTGGCTGGCCAGAGGCTTGGTGCGCATGCTGCACTTTTCTTACTGGCGTGCTAGAAAAAGTTGAAGAATGATACAAAAGAAAAAAAAATTGGGGGTAGTGGTAGTGATGTAGGAATATTCATTTAGCATGAAAAGAAATTACATGGTATCATTATTTTTCAGTGGAGTTGGAAAGCTTACCAGGCTTACCACATCTTTGTGTAGTTTATGATTTGCTGTTGAGTTTTAGTAAATAATTATTCCAGTTATATTACTCACATTTAGTGTATGTTTCAAATTCATAGGCTGACATGTTGTGCCATTTATAAAGCAATCTGTCTTGTTCCATTGTTCATATGGCAAACTATAGCTAGGCATTGTGTTTAACAAGGTACTAGTTAAAAAATATATATTACTAAATGTAAACTCTTCTTGGAGAGACTATATAATAGTAAGTACTGTGAGAGATACCATGGCTTTACACATTAGGCTTCCTGTGCACTAACAATTTTCTTTTTCAAAATACCTTGCCATAGTAAAATAACCATGTTAAAATATAACTATTTAATTAATATTAATTTATTTGTTCAAAAAATAATGTGAAAAACTCAGTCCAGGCACAATGTCCCCTCATCAGCTCTTCATCGTTATGACTGATAGCATTAAAACACAAAATCAAAAACAATTGCGTATTGAATCCTGAAAAATTTTACCCATCAGAAGCAAGTATTATTTTAAATAATATTTTGGAAATAGGTAAAAAAAAGAACCCAAATAGGAGCATAGAAGAACACTTCTTTCTTCTTACTGTAGTTCCTCTTTTCTGATATTACTTGTATGCCTTTTTTGTCTTTTTTTTTTCCCTATCTCTCACTTTTTCATGGACTATCCGTAGAGATCTGTAGAGACTTTTGAGTATTCAGAACTGTGTGCAAATTATGTTTGTGGATATGCAAGCATACACTCACTTTTCATAATAATGATAGTCATGTATTTACCAAATGTTGAACACAGTTACAAAAATAGAATAATTTAGCATCTGAAGTTTCTGCTCAAGGTAGTTTTATGTACTAAACCAAGTAAACATAATATTTTACAAGAGAGGGTATTGTATGCAAATCTCCAAAGTAATTTCTTTGAATTGGTAATATTTTTCTGACTACATGAAGTTTTTAGCAGGCAAATGAATTCTTAATTTCTGCTGGCAAACTTTGAGGTGATTATTAAGACTACTATTCTGGTGTGTTCTTTCTACCTGCTCAGGCATCAGTTCTTTTTTTGTATTTAACTTTTAAAACCCCAAAAGAGGTCCTTTATGTGATCTTGAGTGACAGTAAGATTTTAACTGTAGACTTCATTTGTACTTCCCGGAAAAGTTTTTTATAATGCAGTTCAATTAGCCATATAATTTTTAAAATCATTTTTCAATATTGTGAAACATTGACTTAGACCTCAAATCATTGATATGTAATTAGCATAATAATTTATTCATATATATACTTTTAGATGCTATTCCTTTGATTTTTTATGTGTGTGTGATTATGTGGTTTTATCATGTTTGCTATTACCAAGATTACCAAGATTTTCATAGGAATAAATGAATTTTCTGTGTTTTGGGCTTTAAGCATCCAACTGATGAAGAGTTCTGACTTTTACAGTATCATGCACTAATCTTCTGCCTTGACTTGTACTGACAATCCTTGATATAACCAAAGTCTTATTTTTTTTATAAGTATTGGCCTATGAACTCCTTTTAGATTACTATAAAAAGCACATTTTATTACTATAAATTTAGATTCTAATACAGTATGGAATTTTACATATTTTATTCATGGCTTATATTTAATCTTAAGAACCCAAATATATAAACATTAAAATGTAACAATTGTGCCTCGTAAAACAACATTTTGGGGCTTTTTAAAATGAAGGTATCACATGCTATTAAAAGAAAGCATTCTGAATCAATTTGGTTTCAGAACTGTTATTCCACAGGAAATTTAACATAACGACTTTTATTTTCAATTCCTTGACCATTATTTCCATGTTTGGAAGATTAACCTCAACAGCTTCAGTAAGACACCGACTTTAATTCCCCAGGAGAAATATTCCTCATTATTTCAATTGTTTGCTATTAGATCATTATGTTGCTGTATTATAATTAGGACAATTAGTTTGAAGCTCAGATATGCAGCAGTATGCCTTTGGGGGTGGGCATCATGTAAAAAGAACTGGTGATTTAAGAACATTAATGAACCATCCCCTTAAATCTCAAACTGATTCTTTTGGGGGTTTAGGATGATGTAAGAGAAAATTTTCTTTTCCTTTTATTCACACACTTTCTTTTGCTTCCCAAGCCTGGTTCTGACTGAGACAAGAGAAGCTCCTCGAAGTATTTGCAGCCTATCCCGATCCGATGTCGGGAATGTCCCGATCCGATGTCGGGGGAGGTTTCGATATGATCCCAAGAGCGAGATTAAGACACAAAACAAGGTCAAATGCCGTATACCCAAAACAGCAACTTTTAATATCAAAAGTAGAAAATTAGTAGCGATAGGATAGAATAGAGTAAAAAGACAGAAGTCAAGCAGGCATTCAGGATAGAGTTGCAAGAATAGTCACCACCATGGATCCGCGGCGTCCCGGGGGTCCAAGTCTCTCGGTGTTCCGGCGGTGGGCGGTCGCTCCGGGGTCTGCGGTGTTTCGGTGGGGTCGGCAATGGCACCGGGGTCCTCTTGGCAGTCCCTTTTATTCTCATTCGAGGGCTGCAGTTTCCATGGCAACGACACGTCTCCGCATTCCTGAGTCTTGACCGTCCAAGCACGTGCCAGCCAGAGATCTTTCACACCTTGCAGCCTTTCTTAGCAGCCAAAGGAATCCTCGCCCAGATCTACAATTCAGTCTTTCACACCTTGCCAGCCATTCTTATCATATTCAGCAGCCAAAGGAACCCTGGCCCAGATCTTTCACACCTTGCAGCTGATCTTATCATATTCAGCAGCCAAAGGAACCCTCGCCCAGATAAGCAGTCTTTGAGACAAAAGTTCTACAATTCAGTCTTTCACACAGCCTGTCATGACATACAGGAGATCTAGTGAAAAGAAAAAACACCGAGGGAATTGTTTTACAGAAACAATAGTTTCAGATACAATTTTTATAAACATGCAAACTTTCAAGTTTCTATGTACATCCAATCTTCTAATGCTTCTCCTACTTTCAGAAAGTATCTGATTTCATTTCATATTCACAGAGTTTGGAAGTTAAAACATGACTACCCTAAAAAAACCCCAAACTAATGAAGTTTAGGAAAATACTGAGGTTGAAAGAAGTTGGTTACAATGTGTCCCATTTGTACCATACTGATTGTAAAAAGATATTTTTCTGGGATATGCTGTTACTTATAAATACTTCCTGCAGTGTTTATTCATTTTTATTGAAATTGGGTAGAAGTTTTTCTTTTTCTTCAGTTATGGTTGTCCCAGTTAAACCTAAAAACATTTGTTTCTTTAGATGCTTTATGTACCCAAGTTCATACTTTGAAACATCCTGGGATGCATTTAATATTCAAGGCAATCGTCGCTCATAGACACAACAGACAGAACTAAGAAGTCTGAAAGGGATCACAGGAAACGTTGTTCATGATCTGTTTTACTGTTGGATCTGTGAATCCGGGAGTCCAGATTGTGTCCCGCCTGTTTCGATGGCAGGTGCAGCCAAGGCACTGCCCCGTTCCTCTCTTTTAAATACATGGCTAAAAGGAGTGTTATAATCTCCAAAGTTATGTTTTAAAAATGGAAATCAAAAGGGTTCAAGGTTTGTGAGGCTTGAGTGATCAAATATGGTGTAAAACAATTATCAGATATGGCACTTTTTGTGAAGACTTCAGTACTTCCTAAGGATATCCCTAAATTGTCTCAGCAGTTTTGACACATTTTGTGCTAGACTTCTTTATAAATATGTCTGATATTTATTGTTTTATTTCACATTTAATAAGGATGAAAACAGCTTGTGTAAGTATATTAAAACTGGGGATCTTAGGTTTCAGAAGCTCATACTAATTCCTAAAAATGCAATCAGGTATCTGACTTTATGCCCTTATATTTGAAATGTTGTAGGCAGTGATATTTTTTAGGATTCACATTGCTCGCTCTGCTGCCCTTTTCAGCACTGTGGGAGTTCCTGCCTTGGCCTTTCTGTGTGCAGATGAGTGATGGTGAATAACTTATTTCTTTTCTCTTGTTGCTACTAGAGTACATCCGCACATTAATATGAGAAACAGTTCCTCTTGCTCAGCTAGTAAGATAAATCATAGATAATATTTTGGGCCATTTAGAGATTGGCTGTGACTTGCGGAAACCGGACTCCACAATCTATAAGATTGTAAAGTAGGTATGTTTATTCAGCGCTGGGCAGCACGGGGGGTAGTCCCACCAAAGTCGTGCGCGCCCCAACACGGTACTTGCCAGAAATATATACAGCGAAGTGTTGTATATACATAAAGTTTCGCAATACGCCTATACATATGCATGACCTATCCCCGCTTCGTATTAAAATGAGTTCCAAGACGTTATTTCCATGAGCCCCTCCCATCTGCGCTTGCGCATTGCCTCCTGGTGGTGGTCGTCGGGGGTCGTGGGGATGGAGGTTAGTGGTTCCTCTTCGTCACCGCTAGTAACCTTTTGTTCTTGCGCAGGCTCAGTTGTTCCTTGGCTCTTGCCCAAACCGTAGGGTCGGTTTTAGCTGATCTCTTAAGGCAAGTTCTTAGTTCTTATCAGGAACTGTCCTTGTGAGGAGTCACAGTTAATTTACACACAACAGTTAACAAAGCTTATCAGGAACTATCCTTGTGAGGAGTCACAGTTAATTTGCACAATAGTTAACAAAGTATCAAACTTTACCTACTAATTCAATCCTTTAACTATCTATCATTCAACTACTAAAATTCCCTTAGCCCCTTCTCTCAGCTGTATCTTCAAGCTACCTTCTTTGTAAGATACAAATAATTATAAAAAGATAATAAATGAAATGTTCCTTCTAGCTCAGCTCCACCCACAGAGGTCTCCAGTATTATTTGCCATATGGTCACTCTCAATTTGGTACTATAACTTAAGAGGAATAGCTTAAGCTAAATTTTTTCACAAAGACAGGCTGTTAGTATTGCATGTTTGTGTCTTTCTGACAGCTATGAACTGTTTTTTTTGTTTGTTTGTTTTTACTTTGCTTCAATTTAATGAAGGTAAAGGCTTAGTCTAATAAGGTACATTCTGTCATCAAAGTAAGAGATGAATGAGACCTCCACCTCTGTAAAAACACAGTGAAAATTAGCACTGTATTTTTTATGTCAGGATCCTGAGGTTTGTCAGTCTTGGCTTGTTTTCTTCACTGTAGAACTAAAGTGACTGATCCTCTCTATTTTGATGTCAAGACAGGTCACACACATTAATCACAACAGGATAATAAAAACACACATTTTGGCAGTGAAGTCATGCCCTCTGTGTGAGAGGTAATATATTAGTATGTCATTGGCAAATTTACAATAGAAAATATATATTGCAGAATTTATATATATTAAATAAATTTTGCTTCCTGGTTATATGTGACCTTTCTAAGGCTTGCCTAATTCTTCCTTCAGCAAAGTAGTTTTATTAACGCTTTCAAATTTAACCTGGACATAGCGCACTGTCACATTTATATGTTGTTGTGCTGTTCTTTTTGCTCCACAGAAGCTAGCTTCCATTTGTACATGCCTTGAAGTGGAATAAATAGGACTTATATTATAAAACCTAATGTCAGATTGACTCCATCTAAAAAATAACAATTTTTAAAGGTCACATAAAATAGGGCCATTCTCTGCTCTTTTTTTTGATATGTTTGATTAAAAATAGTTTGCTCTGTTTATTAAATCACTGGTGTCTTACCTTCAGGGGCAACTAAAGCAGAAGTAGATCTTTGCATTTGTCATCAGCTTAAGGTCACAAATACAACTAGATTAAATAGTGCTATATACCTTTACCCACTACTGAATTATCAATGATGATTTATTTATCATAAAATTAAGCACACACACCAGGAGTTAGTTGAGTGTAAAATGTTACCCTGAGGGCATAGCCAAGCATTTCAATCAATGGGCATTTACATCTACTTGTGCAGATGTATTTTCAGTGTAGAGTGTAGTAACCAGCAACTCCCAAAGAAATTGGCTTTGGTAGGAGATGGATCACACCCATAGTGTCTCCAGTGATATTTACAAAAAGAGGCTTTCTGCTCTCCCCGCATTTTATATAATTTTATTTCCTGGGGAGCTTTGTTACAACCACGGTCTTAAAAGTGAACATTTAGCTCAGGTAGGAAAATTTGGATCCTACAGTTTATAATCTCTTTCTAGTTGGTGCTCTGAGGGATAAACCTAATAACTCTGGACTAAAAAACCCTTGACATTTCTATAACTGTTATTTTGCCCTGCAGTCTAGCCTGAAGTTCCAGTGTTGCCCTTGATACTTGTCCTGGTTTCAGCTGGGATACAGTTAACGTCCTTTCTAGTAGCTGGTGTGGTGCTATGTTTTGGGTTTGGTATGAGACGAACGTCGATGGCCCACTGATGTTTTGGTTGTTGCTGAGTGGTGCTTGCATCAGGGACTTTTTTGCCTCCCATGCTCTGCCAAGTGCAGGGGAAGATGAGGTGGGGAGCATAGCCGGGGCGGTTGACCCAGCTGGCCAATGGGGTATTCCATACCATGTGACGACATGCTCAGTATATAAACTAGGAGGTGTAGTCCGGGAAGCGGGGCCACTCGTGGCTCAGGACAGGCTGGGCATCGGTCGGCGGGTGGTGAGCAGTTGCATTGTGCATCACCTGCTTTGTATGTTCTATTACTGTTCTTGTTATCATTGTTATTATTACTGTTCCACTTTGTTTTATTTCAATTATTAAACTGTTTTTATCTCAACCCGCGAGTTCTCCTACTTGTACCCTCCTGATTCTCTCCCCCATCCTAGTGGAAGTGGGGTGTGAGCGAGCGGCTGTGTGGTGTTTAGTTGCTGGCTGGGGTTAAACCACGACAGTCCTTTTTGGCACCCAATGTGGGGCACGAAGGGTTGAGATAACAACAGATTAACTAGAGCGTATTAAGGAATTTATATCTGTTAACAGTTGCTGGTCACAATATTGATTCATCTGTTCTCAATAGTAATTTATCTGATCTGCACCATGCTCTTGTTTTTGCTGTACCTGTTAAAGATTGGTGTTGGGTTTTGCAGCCTCCTGTGCTCTGCAGTGATTAGTGATGTTTTGCCTGGGAGATTTGTTATTAAAAACTCTGGCATTGGGGGTTATTTCGTATATGGGATTTGTAATGAAGCCGTTACTGTACTTCGGGTACCACCTCATGGAGACCATTAGCAATTATACCTCTTCCTCGGAGAGATTTTTTATGGAGGAAATAGAGAATGGCACCTTCACTACCTTCGTCTATGATGTTGTCTCCTTCATTACAATAACTTGTCAGTACTTTGAACATCCCTGCGTAGTTACAATACATCTATTGGTAGTTCTTGGGAATATTGTTTCAGTTTTGTCCAAGGTTAATAAGCAATTTAAGAATATCATCCAGAGATCTGGCCCAAGGCTGGATAGTTATGAGTGGCAGGGTGAGTGGGATAGCATGGGCAAATGCCTAGGACGGTGGGCACCCCCAGTGTTTTGGAACTTCACCCCTGAACAAGTGCAGAATCCTGAAAAATTAGTAGAATATTTGGAAAAAGCATGCTGTCCCCCTGGCCATTCTAGGGAGACACAAATCACTGCAATGTGCTGGGGCCTGGCCTATGCCTACCGAGCCCTGTTCAACACTATCCAGAACCCTCAAGGGGAAGAGAAGATCTCTGCATCTGACGACAAAACAACAGGCCCTGTGGCTACCCCACCCCCCATGGCAGGCAAGGTGAGTACTCCGCCCCCTGAGACAGAGAACCAACCTGTGCCAGTATTAGTTGCCCCTATACAAAAAAGAAAATGCACAAGGAAATCAGCTCGTTTAGTAAGGGATGAAGATGCACCAGGGCCATCAGGACAACAGGAAGAGGAGGAGGCAGAACCCGTAAATGAGATGGTAACCACCCGATCCCTATCCCTGGGTGAGCTGCGAGGTGTGCGAAAAGACTTCAGCCGTCATCCGGGCGAGCACATTGTCACCAGGCTGCTCCGATGCTGGGATAATGGGGCCAGTAGCCTGGAATTAGAGGGTAGGGAAGCCAAGCAGCTGGGTTCCCTTTCTAGGGAAGGGGGCACTGATAAAGCAATTGGACAAGGGGCACAAGCCCTCAGCCTCTGGAGGCGATTCCTGTCAGGCGTGAAGGAAAGGTATCCCTTCAAGGAAGATGTTATATATCGCCTAGGCAAGTGGACCACCATGGAGAAAGGTATCCAGTACCTGAGGGAATTAGCCATGCTGCAAGTGATTTATGATGACCTGAACAACAAGCAGTTACCCAAAGATCCAGATGAAGTCAAATGCACCCAACCCATGTGGCGGAAGTTTGTACGGAACGCACCATCATCGCATGCAAACTCATTGGCAGTAATGACCTGGAAAGACGGAGAGGAACAAACGGTGGATGAATTGGCTGGCCAACTCCGGCAATATGAAAAAAGTCTCTCTTCCTCTCTACGGGCCTGCGTCTCGGCAGTGGAGAAACTGCCAGACATGCTAGCTGAGAAGCTGTCCCAGGAGATCCAGGAACTCAAAGAGGATATGTCCTACTCCCCACCTGCACGGGCCAGTATCTCAGCCATTAGGAGTAAGCGTCCCTCTGATCAAGAGAGGAGGTATCGTGGGTGCACACCCCGGGGCACCCTGTGGTTTTACATGAGTGACCACGGAGAGGACATGAGGCAGTGGGATGGAAAACCTACCTCGACCCTAGAGGCACGGGTACGTGAGTTGCAAGTAAAAACAATCACACAAGGGGGTTCTCCCAGGAAAAATGCTGCTCCAGTCTCCAGTGAGCGGTTACCCAGACAGAGTAGAAGGGCTGATTCCGCTTCCGACCTTAATAAAGGGACTTCTGATTCATACTTACAAGAAGTGAGTAACGAATACTATGACCAGAACTAGAGGGGCCCTGCCTCCAGACAGGTGGAGGAAAGGGACAACTGGGTTTACAGGACTGCATGGATTCGATGGCCTGGCACATCAGACCCACAGGAGTATAAGGCTTTCGTAGACACGGGTGCACAGTGTACCCTGATGCCATCAAGCTATAAAGGGGCAGAACCCATTTGTATTTCTGGAGTGACAGGGGGATCCCAAGAGTTAACGGTATTGGAGGCCGAAGTGAGCCTAACCAGGAATGAGTGGCAGAAGCACCCCATTGTGACTGGCCCAGAGGCTCCATGCATCCTTGGCATAGACTACCTCAGGAGAGGGTATTTCAAGGACCCAAAAGGGTACCGGTGGGCTTTTGGTATAGCTGCCCTGGAGATGGAGGAAATAAAACAGCTGTCCACCTTGCCTGGTCTCTCGGAGGACCCTTCTGTTGTGGGGTTGCTGAGGGTCAAGGAACAACAGGTGACGATCACTACCTCAAAAGTGCGCCGGCGGCAATATCACACCAACCGAGACTCCCTGCTTCCTATCCATAAGCTGATTTGTCGACTGGAGAGCCAAGGAGTGATCAGCAAGACTCGCTCACCCTTTACCAGTCTCATATGGCCAGTGCAACAGTCCAATGGAGAATGGAGACTAACAGTAGGCTACCGTGGCCTGAACGAAGTCACGCCGCCACTGAGTGCTGTCGTGCCGGACATGCTAGAACTTCAATATGAACTGGAGTCAAAGGCAGCCAAGTGGTACGCCATAAATGATATCGCTAATGCGTTCTTCTCCATCCCTTTGGTGGCAGAGTGCAGGCCACAGTTTGCTTTCACTTGGAGGGGCGTCCAGTACACCTGGAACCGACTGCCCCAGGGGTGGAAACACAGCCCTACCATTTGCCATGGACTGATCCACACCACACTGGAACAGGGTGAGGCTCCAGAACACCTGCAATACATTGATGACATCATCGTATGGGGCAGCACAGCAGAAGAAGTTTTTGAGAAAGGGGAGAGAATAGTCCAAATCCTTCTGCAAGCTGGTTTTTCCATAAAACGAAGTAAGGTCAAGGGACCTGCACAGGAGATCCAGTTTTTAGGAATAAAATGGGAAGATGGACGTCGTCAGATCCCAATGGATGTGATCAACAAAATAACAGCCATGTCCCCACCAACTAGCAAAAAGGAAACACAAGCTTTCTTAGGCGTTGTGGGTTTTTGGAGAATGCATATTCCAGATTACAGCCTGATTGTAAGCCCTCTCTATCACGTGACCAGGAAGAAGAACGACTTCAAATGGGGCCCTGAGCAACGACAAGCCTTTGAACAAATTAAACAGGAGATAGTTCAGGCAGTAGCCCTTGGGCCAGTCCAGGCAGGACAAGATGTAAAGAATGTGCTCTACACCGCAGCCGGGGAGAATGGCCCTACCTGGAGCCTCTGGCAGAAAGCACCAGGGGAGACTCGAGGTCGACCCCTGGGGTTCTGGAGTCAGGGATACAGAGGATCCGAGGCCCGCTACACTCCAACTGAGAAGGAGATATTGGCAGCATATGACGGGGTTCGAGCTGCTTCGGACGTGGTTGGTACTGAAGCACAGCTCCTCCTGGCACCCTGACTGCCGGTGCTGGGCTGGATGTTCAAAGGGAGGGTCCCCTCTACACATCATGCAACCGATGCTACGTGGAGTAAGTGGGTCGAACGGATCACACAACGGGCTCAAATAGGAAACCCCAGTCGCCCAGGAATCTTGGAAGTGATCACGAACTGGCCAGAAGGCAAACATTTTGGAATATGCCCAGAGGTGGAGGTGACACGTGCTGAAGAGGCCCCACTGTATAATAAACTACCAGAAAATGAGAAGCAATATGCCCTGTTCACTGATGGGTCCTATCGTTTGGTGGGAAAGCATCGGAGGTGGAAGGCTGCTGTATGGAGTCCTATACGCCAAGTCGCCGAAACTGCTGAAGGAGAAGGTGAGTCGAGCCAGTTTGCAGAGGTGAAAGCCATCCAGCTGGCCTTGGACATTGCTGAATGAGAAAAATGGCCAGTACTTTTTCTCTATACTGACTCATGGATGGTGGCCAATGCCCTGTGGGGGTGGTTGCAGCAGTGGAAGCAGAATAACTGGCAGCGCAGAGGTAAACCCATCTGGGCTGCCGCATTGTGGCAAGATATTGCTGCCCGAGTAGATAACCAGGCTGTAAAAGTACATCACGTATATGCCTACGTACCCAAGAGTCAGGCCACTGAAGAACATCAAAACAACCAGCAGGTGGATCAGGCTGCTAAGATTAAAGTGGCACTGTTGATTTAACTCAATGTGTCATGATCAATGAAGAGGAAAACAAATCAAGTTCTCATTTTTACAACAGTTGCTGAGGCTTTAGGAAGACCACATAGATTTTGGCTTATGCTTTTTTCTGTTCTCTGACAGGTTAGGAGGTCATCCGCTTTTGCAGGGCTAGAACACCCGTAGAAAAGGAAGTTATAATAACTTTTCCTTCTTACCTTCTTGCTTTTGGTATAATATTATATATAATTTTGCTGATGTCTCCTGTACTTTTGGACTGTGTATTTTAGACAGTAGATTTATGATGTGCTAATATAAAAGCAGTTGTTGGATTTCCCATGCCTCATATTTATTGAAAATTTCCAGATTTTTCACGTACAATGTTCCCTTAGGGAGATAAAAATCTAGCAGAGAAGTATAGAATTTAACTTGAATGCTGAGGTTTTTAAAAGCCAAAAGGGATTGTAAAGCTTTTGGAAAGGGGTGCTTTGCTGGCATTTCTCATGGCAGTCAGCCGATGTTTGCTCAGCAAGAACCCTTCAGGTACTCTGGTTTCTTTGTTTTGGCTTTTCTTTACTGTCCTTGCAGTTGGATTGTTTCCAACTCCTGGGGGTTTTTAGGTTTTGGATTTGGTGAAGGGGGATTTTGCATAATATTAACTCCCCTTTGTGTCACATCATTTGCTCAGGGGCAAAGGAAATCAGATGTTAGACTTCAGATCCTCATCTCTGACAGTATCACCATTGAAAAGAACTTGGAATTTCTGCTGTAGAGTCTGAAAGTCCTTCCCATTATAAAATGAATGGCTTGAATACTTGATAGGGAAATTCAGAAATGCAGGAGATGGTGAGGATTTATAATGCTCTAAGAATTATACTAACATATATATAATATGCACAAAAACTATTTAGTAATAACGCAACTTTAATTCTCAACATTTCTTAGTAATGAACACCATTTTCAAATACAGAAACACATGTAGATCTCTGCTTTACTCACTGGAGATCAAGGAATGCATTATAATAATTTGATGTGTTATTCAGCATTGGATTTTCTCCTTTTTGATAATGCATCGGCTTAGCACCTTCTTCCCTATAGTTGGCCATTAGGGCAGCTAATTTTTTTCTGAGATTTTTCTGCATTTATTCATTATGTGATAATCATCATTTAGTACTTCACAAATGTTTTTGAGTACCTTTTTATTATATAGCAAGATATTGTAGAGCCATGTTCAAAGCAGAGATTCCTCTGACTTTGTTTGCAATGTCAAGCAATAAATGCTTATGTAAATGAAATCCCACAATCTTAAATTGGGTGCTTCAAAAATATGGAACATATGGGAATGATCTGATTACTAGAGGCACTGAGGATCTCATGAGGTATACTACTACTCTAACGTATTTTATACTCATATTTATATTTATGTATGTCTATTTAGTTATAGCAAATGCTTCTAGGAACAGATGAAAGATTGAAATTACCTGTCAGAGATGGACTGTGATCAAAATATTAGTTAAGTGGTGTGGAAGGATTTTTATTAAATAACGGACATCCTATGAACACTCCAAGCACTGAGGATTTGTTAACAACAGTATAAGGCAAAGGGTTGCTAAAGGGCAATTGTAGTTTTAGAGTCTCTGAAGCGATAGCAGAATAGGGAGGTAGGCTGAGAAATGTAACTATCAGTAGATTAGGTAACGGAATGCAGGCGGGGGAAGCGTTCGCGTGGACACATGCTTTTGACCAATCTGTGTATGTTAAGATTCGCGTGCTTGCTGACTGTAGACCAATAGGGGGACTAGATGCGTGTGTATCTGGGTAGAAGAATGTATATAAACCGAGCTATTTGGGCAATAAAGCGGCACTAACTTGATCACATTGGTCGCTGTGTTGTGTCCGAGACTTCCACGTCTGCAAAGTGGGAATTGCCCAATTCAGATAAGTGCTCTATTTACAACACAATTTGGAAATATGGTAATACCAATAATGACAATATGTAATTGACATTCTTAGGACTAAGGTACCCATATTTTGGGAATCTACACTGAACAATAATATCCCTTCTAGTATGTGCAGTTATTCAGAATTCAGTTGTTGCGCTCCCTTGCACACAGCACTGACCCAGCCACTGAGGTCAGTCCATTTCCCGCTGCATCAAGATGATGAAGTAATGACCTGCTTCAGTGGGTTGGGATCAAGTGTTAGACCTAAAAATATATTAGTTCATGTGATTTGACACTATAAGAAACTGCAGAGGAAAATTTTGTACATGTTCAGAGCTAAATGACAAGGTATGCTTAATGTAGACTGAGGATTTGTGTTAACTGCAGTACCAAAGTTTTATGCCAAGCTACCGAGGACCAGAGAAATGGGGTAGCTGAGGACACTGTTGATTTAACTCAATGTGTCATGATCAATGAAGAGGAAAACAAATCAAGTTCTCATTTTTACAACAGTTGCTGAGGCTTTAGGAAGACCACATAGATTTTGGCTTATGCTTTTTTCTGTTCTCTGACAGGTTAGGAGGTCATCCGCTTTTGCAGGGCTAGAACACCCGTAGAAAAGGAAGTTATAATAACTTTTCCTTCTTACCTTCTTGCTTTTGGTATAATATTATATATAATTTTGCTGATGTCTCCTGTACTTTTGGACTGTGTATTTTAGACAGTAGATTTATGATGTGCTAATATAAAAGCAGTTGTTGGATTTCCCATGCCTCATATTTATTGAAAATATTTCATTATTTATATTTTTTTCTGTGTATTGATTTCTGCCTACAGGAAATTGATTCCAAATAATAAGCAAGTTCCTGTGATCCAACCCAGCATCTATACAGTATGCTTTAAAAGTTATTTCTATCATGGTTACTGTTTCTTGCCCTAAAAATTGTATTCATTTGTTCCAAACTACTTTCTTATTGTTTCTTTTATGTCTTCTAGTTGAGATTGTATTATCTTTCTCTTTCAAGCCATGATAACTGGTGCAGGGCAGTGCTTTTTTTTTTCTTCTTTTCCTCTAATAATCTGAAATATAGTGTCCTGGTTTCGGCTGGGATAGAGTTAACTTTTTTCCTAGTGCTGTGTTTTGGATTTATTATGAGAAGAATGTTGATAACACACTGATTTTTTTAGTTGTTGCTAAGTACCCTATGGTCAAGGACTTTCAGCTTCCATGCTCTGCCAAGTGCACAAGAGGCTGCGAGGGAGCATAGCTGGGACAGCTGGCCCAGCTGGCCAACGGGGTATTCCGTACCATATGACGTCATGCTCAGTATATAAAGCTGGGGGAAGAAGAAGGAGGGGGACGATCGGAGTGATGGCATTTGTCTTCCCAAGTAACCGCTATGCGTGATGGAGCCCTGCTTTCCTGGAGGTGGCTGAACACCAGCCTGCCGATGGGAAGTAGTGAATGAATTCCTTGTTTTGTTTTGCTTGCGTGCGCGGCTTTTGCTTTACCTATTAGGCTGTCTTTGTCTCGGCCTATGAGTTTCCTCACTTTTGCCCTTCTGGTTCTCTCCCCCATCCCACTGTGGGGGGAGTGAGCGAGCGGCTGTGTGGTGCTTGGTTGCTGGCTGGGGTTAAACCACGACAGTCCTTTTTGGCGCCCAACGTGGGGCACGAAGGGTTGAGATAACGACACATCTGACCCGAGCGGGTTAAAACAAATTGTTATAAGCATTCATTATATCAGTTTAGTAGTCGCTGGTCACAATGTTGGTTAATTTGCTCTCAGAGTTGTCGGATCTGTACTTGAAGTTTTGGTATGTAGCACCTTACTGGCTGTATATACTGCTGTTTGTCGGTATTTATGTGGGGATTGTCATCTCTGGGAGATGGATTAAGGTTATAGTTTTGCTACACTGTGTAACACTGGCTTATGGTATGATAAAAGTATTGGTCATGGGATTGTACTCAGCACTGCCGTCATTCCTGTGCTTCAGGAGCTATTTCTCGGAAACTATTAGTAATTACACTTTTTACCCCTTCTCCTTGGAGAGCCAATTTACGGGGGAGACAGCTTCCTTCACGTTCCCCTTCTCCTCCAGGCCGATTGCAATAGCTCTTGAGGATTTTGAAAATCCTTGGGATGTTCAAACCAGCATGTTCCTATTGCTATGTCTCCTGAATGTGGTTCAGGCCTTGTTTAAGGTTAAACAACTATTTAAGAATACCACCCAGGGACCTGCCCCGAGGCTGGATAGTTATGAGTGGCAGGGTGTATAGGATAGTATGGGCAAGTGCCTAGGACAGTGGTCACCTCCAATGTTTTGGAACTTCACCCCTGAACAAGTGCAGAATCCTGAAAAACTAGTAAAATATTTGGAAAACGTATGCTGTCACCCTGGCAATTCCAGAGAGACCCAGATTACTGCAGCGTACTGGGGCCTGGCCCATGCCTACCAAGCCCTCTTCAACACTATCCAGAACCCTCAAGGGAAAGAGAAGGTCTCGGGATCTGACAACAAAATGACAGGCACTGCAGCTACTCCAACCCCCGCGACGGGCGTTGCGGCTACTCCAACCCCCACGACAGGTACTACAGCTGAACCAGAGGACCAACCCATGCTGGTATCAGTTGCCCCTATACATAAAAGGAAATCTTGGAAGCGAAAGTCAGGTCCTTTAAAAAGGGATGATGGAAAGGCAGGGCCATCACGAGGAAGGGAGGAGGAAGAGGAAGAACTCATAAACGAGACGGAAACCACCCGATCCCTATCCCTGGGTGAGTTGCGAGATATGCGGAAAGATTTCAGCCATCGTCCAGGCGAGCATATTGTTACCTGGCTGCTCCGATGCTGGGATAATGGGGCCAGTAGCCTGGAATTAGAGGGTAGGGAAGCCAAGCAGCTGGGATCCCTTTCTAGGGAAGGGGGCATTGACAAGGCGATTGGAAAAGGGGCACAGGCCCTCAGCCTCTGGAGGCGACTGCTGTCAGGCATGAAGGAAAGGTATCCCTTCAAGGAAGATGTTATATATCACCTAGGCAAATGGACCACTATGGAGAGAGGTATCCAGTACCTGAGAGAATTAGGCATGCTGGAGGTGGTTTATAGTGACCTGGACAACGACCAAACGCCCAAAGATCCAGATGAAGTCCAGTGCACGCGACCCATGTGGCGGAAGTTGGTACGGAGCACACCAGTGTCGTATGCCAATTTATTGGCAGTACTGTGCTGGAAAGAGGAAGAAGCACCAATGGTGGATGACGTGGTTGGCAGACTCCGGGAATACGAAGAAACTGTCTCCTCCTCCCTTGTCTCGGCTGTGGAGAAACTGTCCCGGGAGGTCCAGCAATTCAAAGAGAATATGTCCTATTCTCCACCTGTACAGGCCAGTATCTCAGCCATTAGGAGTCAGCGTTCTTCTGCTCAAGATAGAGGATGTAGAAGGTACACAGCACGGGGCATGCTGTGGTTTTACCTGCGTGACCACGGAGGGGACATGAGGCAGTGGGATGGAAAACCTACCGTGACCCTAGAGGCACGGGTACGTGAGTTGCAAGGAAAAACAATCACACAAGGGGATTTGTAAAGGGGGTCAGGTGGATCTGGATTGGCAACATAAGGGTGAATTATTTATAGCTCGGTGGGCCTATGACACCCTGGGCCAAGAAGGAGGAGATGCAACATGTAGATGGGCTCGTGATCGAGGGGTGGAATTGACCATGGACGCTATTGCACAGGTTATCCATGAATGTGAAACGTGCACTGCAATCAAACAAGCCAAGTGAGTAAAGCCTCTTTGGTATGGAGGACGATGGCTGAAACATAAATATGGGGAGGCCTGGCAGATTGATTATATCACACTCCCACAAACCCACCAAGGCAAGCGCTATGTGCTCACCATGGTGGAAGCAAACACCGGGTGGTTGGAAACATATCCTGTGCCCCATGCCACCACCCGGAACATTATCCTGGGCCTTGAAAAGCAAGTCTTGTGGAGACGTGGCACCCCACCCCAGAAAGAATTGAGTCAGACAACGGGACTCATTTCTGAAACACCCTCATAGACACCTGGGCCAAAGAGCATGGCATTGAGTGGGTATATCACATCCCCTACCACGCACCAGCCTCCGGGAAAATCGAACGATACAATGGACTGCTAAAGACTACGCTGAGAGCAATGGGCGGTGGGACATTCAAGCATTGGGACACACATTTAGCAAAGGCCACCTGGTTAGTCAACACCAGGGGATCTGTCACTCGAGCTGGCCCTGCCCAATCAGAACCCTTACGTACTGTAGAGGGGGATAAAGTCCCTGTCGTGCACATAAGAAATATGCTGGGGAAGACAGTCTGGGTTACTCCTGTCTCTGGCAAGGGAAAACCCATCCGTGGGATTGCTTTTGCTCAAGGACCTGGGTGCCCTTGGTGGGTAATGTGAAAGGATGGGGAAGTCCAATGTGTACCTCAAGGGGATTTGATTTTGGGTGAAAATAGCCAATGAACTGAATTGTATGATGTCAATTGCTATATAATACTGTATGTCATCACTTCTATGGGTGCTATATGTCATATCAATGGCATTGCAGTATGAATCACCCAGATCAATGAAGAATGAACTCTGATGAAACCGAGCAAAGTGCAGTGATGATAGAACCGGACGAGCGCAGCGATAATGGAATCAGAACTGGCTTCAGCATGCAACAGTCCAACACCACACACCATCTCTCCTGCCCTGAAAGACTGTTATGACAGATGGAGCCCAAAGTCATGGACTAAATGAACTCAGTGGACATTTTAGAGGGATGGCCCATAGACTAAGGGAATGATATCTGTGTGTGTATATATCAAAAGGCAGGAAAAGTGGTGGTGATTAATTGGAATGTATTGGAAAAAGTGAGACCTAGGCATGACGTAGATGGTATGGAATAAGGGGTGGATACTGTCCTGTTTTTGGCTGGAATAGAGTTAACTTTCTTCCCAGTAGCTGGTGTGGTGGTGTGTTTTGGGTTTAGTGTGAGAGGAACGTTGATGGCCCATTAGTGTTTTGGTTGTTGCTGAGGGGTGCTTGCACCAGGGACTTTTCTGCCTCCCATGCACTGCCAAGTGCAGGGGAAGCTGGGGAGGGGGGAGCCTAGCCAGGGCGGTTGACCCAGCTGGCCAATGGGGTATTCTCATACCATGTGACATCATGCTCAGTATGTAAACTAGGAGATGTGTTCCGGGAAGTGGGGGCTTTCATGGCTCAGGGCGGGCTGGGCATCGGTCGGTTGGTGGTGAGCAGTTGCATTGTGCATTGCCTGCTTTTTATGTTTTATTACTGTTGTTGTTATCATTGTTATTATTACTGTTCTACTTTGTTTTTTTTTCAATTATTAAACTGTTTTTATCTCAACCCGCGAGTTTTACTACTTGTGCCCTCCTGATTTTCTCCGCCATCCTACCAGATGGGGGTGGTGAGCGAGTGGCTTCGTGGTGTTTAGTTGCTGGCTAGGGTTAAACCACAGCAATACCGCTTTCAGCATGCTTTCCAGAGCTGCTGTGCACGTTCTGCTCTTTCTGTCTCCCCACTGTGGCTATTTAGTATTCCAGACCCCATACAGCTCAGTTTGAGTGTCATTTCATATTGCCCAAGGCATTATGCAAATCCTAATTTGAAGATTAAACACGAGCTAGCTTTGTGATACTGAACACCTTTAGTACTTCTATGGTGTGGAAGGGAAGAGGTGTCCAGATGAACTCAGTGATGTGAGATTTGAATACATATTTCAGGAAGTCCTAAGACTTCTTTCTTTCTTTTATTTTTTTCTCCTCCTGGAGGAATTAAATTCTGATAATTTATATAAATCAAATTTTATATAAACTGAACTGAAAATCAAAACTGAACAAATATTACATGCCAGTTATCAGAAGGCAGAAGAGGTAACCTATGCATTCCACGTCAGCAGTTCAACAGATTTTGTATTCGTTTAGTTAAACTATACATTCACTATTAACGTAATATGATAGCCCTCAAATACTATTAAGCAAGTGGGTTGGTAAGACAGTTGTTCTGTCTCAGGCTCAGAAATCAGAGTTATCAAGACCAATTTAAAGTATATGCTCCATTATAAATGTGAGGAAGGAATAGCCTGCTTCCTGCTTCACTTGTGGGAATAAAAAGAGTCATTAATAAAGTGTGAGTAAACACTGAGATAAAACTTGTGAACTCTGACTTCTTCAGCAATTTCTTATTCTCTGTGAGCAATATTTTGCCAAAATATTAAAAACTGTTAATCTGTGGTTACATTTCAGTCATTGTCAAAAGGCATTGTCAGCGCTTTAGGCAAAAATTTAAGGTTTCCAGGGTATTGAGAAAAGGTTATAAAAATAATATAGGAAGAAATTACAAGTTTTCAGAAGTGAGTTCATAAACTAAATTTATTATTAAGCATGATTTTGAAGTATATGGAAACTATGAAAAATAACAGTATTATAGCAACCCCCCCCAAACAAACATAATAATAATAATAATAAAAAATATCATGCATAATTGAAATGAAACTGAGTAGTAAGCAAAAAGGAGAGATATCTATTAAATCTTTCCTATTATGTGAAATAAAAATGTGGAAAGAGTTAGTTCTCAACAGAATTTTTTTTTTCCTCAGTTGCAGTAATCTCATGTCACTCTAGTAGTTTTTTTAAAATGTGTTGTCCAAAATTTGCACCTCTTGGTTAAGCTGAATATTTAGATATGGAATTAGGTGTCTAAATAAAGTGGCCAGATTTTCAAATGTGTTTTATACCTGCAATTTCTGCTCATTTGCATGGGATTTGTGGATGGTAAGCATTTAATGATAACCAGGCTATTTATATTTAACTACCTGAGTAATGGGTTTAAGAGCCTAACTTTATTTGTGTGCGTTTGAATTATTTTTTGTTATGAATATTATCTTGAAAAGACATCTGTTCAAACAGAGAGATTTGACTTGAATGTACAACACACCTGTACTGCGAAATCAAGGTGAATCAATTTTTGGTCTTCCCATATTTCTTCCTGTCCTACTGGAGGACCGGCCGATGGGCATTAGCTTTCTGTGCTCCAGTTCCTCTCTTAACAAACTATGCTTCATACATCTCCTAGTAGTTTTAACGAGGTTTAATTTGTTAATACAGGCACTGTACTTTGTGATTACAAAAAGAAAATGCTATAAAAATATGACTTCTTTTAATGCTCTTTTCAATGTATCACAATCAGTTCCTGAATGGAAGAACATAAAATATTAAACATGCAATATATGACTTCAGTCCACAGGGTAGTTTGGCTATTAGTTTTAAAAAACACCCCCTCCCCTTCCAAACATGAAGATGTCAATACAGTACCACGAACAAATATTATTGTTCACTTACAGTGTATGCTTTGGGTATTTAAATGTTTTTTCCAACCAAACACACATTTACCATGATAAGTTCCTTTTAGGGGAGAAAAAAAAAAAAGCTTTTATTTACTGGAGAGAGAATACGCAGAGCTGTTGAAAAGATTTTTTCAACATTTGCTTAAGATTTTTCTTATGAAATTATTTTCTTTAATAAAGAGTTATCACACTTATTAGAATAGGCTACACATATTAGACTATATAAGCAAAAGATGAGCGATAAAACACTACAGTTAATCAGTGGTATGGTTGAAATGCTGATACAATGTTATCATGTTAAGCAATCCAGATAATATCCAGAATATGTTCATGCATTTTTAATAATACTGATTCTGAATGCTAAGCTGTACAGGAGCTATTTCTGGAGTGAAAGGTTTCAGAAATGATGGAAGGTCGCAGTGTTGTATACTTACTGTTGCAGTCATTTCCTTTGCTGGATTTGGTTTCACATAAAATTTTCAACATGTTATTGTTCTTGCAGTATGTGACTATTACTGCAGAGGCACACTACTAATGAAGAGGCTTTGAAGAAAAACAATAGTTAGTCGTACCACTGTAACAAGATAGAATAGAGCCCAAACCCAACAACAGACCTCTTTGGTTCAGCAAGGTCCTTTAGTTGGAACACAGTGCTCCAGCTGTTTGGTTTGAATTTTAGTCTCCCTTTGTAATATCTCTTTGTACTGGTTCTACTGGCTCTTTTGAGAAGCCTTACTGAGCCATCGCAGAGTCTCATGGGGTAGGCAGGAAGTGATACATCTGTAAGAGCTAGGCAAGATCTCGGAAATGCTTAAATAAATACATTGGCAAATCCATCCACCTGCTTTTTTTGTTTTTCAGTGCACATTACCCAATTGAATAATGTGGAACTTTTAAAATTTGAAATTAAAATGTACCAGCACAAAATTATCTAAAATCTTCGAAATTCTATATCAAGATATGAGCTTTGCAATTCAGAGCATCTCTGTAATCTGAATTGATGCTCAAAAATGGGCTCCATCCAAGTGGAAAAGCCACAGAATGATCATTTTTATGCAGCTCTGATCACAGGATACATGCACAATCTGTTGTGGTGCCTAGTCCCGTAGTTACAGAGGCAGGATAAGGATTCAGGAGCCTTGGGTCTATGCAAGTGCTGTTTTGTGGACTCTGGAGAGTTTTGGAGAACCAGATCTTCCCCTGCTTATCACATACACCTAGGTGCATGTTTTCAGAAAAGTTCTCTTTCTAAGTTAGTACAGAAATGAAGAAGTTTGTGCTCAGTTTGGCTCTGATTGATTGTCATATTTGTGACCCGTTTTTTTAAAAACACTCAGTATCCAATACAGTGAATTATTTTGAAAATCTGGTCTCTTACAGTAAAGCCTAATGGGAAGCTTGAGGCAGTATGAAAACAGCATGGGTGGGAACTTTGATTTTTGTCCAGCCCTAGTGTAGAGATGTGATAACTTGCTTTTCTGGAACAATAGAAAATTCCCGGGGAAGTTGTGATCTCTGTGTAAAATATGTATTATTTCTATCTGATCTTCTGCACTTTTTCAGACAAATATTCTAGGGGAAATCCTGCTTTCTCTGAAAAAACTTCTGCAACTTTTCACGTGATCAGGAATTCATCTGCACTTTGCGGGTGTAATAAAATAACCACGTGGATAAGGTGTAACCTGAATGAGTGCTAGTGCTCCAAACCAGTAGTAATCCTTGCTATTTTTTTCATTTCTTTAAAAGAAAATTATTTCAGTTTCACATATCTACTCTCTCGATTCATATCATGCTACTGAAACTGTAGCTATTGAAATAGCTATAACGTAAATACATTTCTAAACAACACATGTGTAATGGTGACAGTGCTATTGAAATAGCTGTAACATAAATACATTTCTAAACAACACAAATGTGTAATGGTGAAACTTTTCTGTTTATTCCCATTTACAGTATCTCCTAAATATCAGTGTCATCTCCTCAATTTTGATAGGAGCTAGATGGTATTTGGATAAGACATGACATTTTGAATAATGTTACAAGCATCTATTTCCAATGTTTATCAAACTGGGATTTGGAATATATTCTCTTAAAATGCCCTAGCTTGAAAAAATGTTTTGCACATAAAGTTAATGTCTGAGGTATGTTTCTACTATGTAGGTTTTCAATTTGGGACTCAAAACATATGCCATCATTTTCAAACAAGGACAAACTCCCACTAACAGAAAATGATGTTGAAAGGCACCTTAACGCGCTCTCCATATTTGCACTTGCACTCATTTACAGTGTGGGTACTTAATCTTCACTTTCAGTTTAGATATGTAAAAGTCAGGATACAAACATTCCCTCTTTTATGTGTGAATTCTTTTATTTACAGATGCAAAATGGCATGTGCCAATATGGCTGTATACCTCTAGTAATCTGATGTTTTCAGCACTAAAGCCTCTGACTTCTATGTCTATCTGTACAATTAAATAATATTTTCTACTTAAAATTCCATGAAATATCAACTGGACATTCTTCATCTTCTAAACTGAACTCCTGGATAGTGATAATTATGTGTATTAAAATACAGCATATTTATGGAGATAAATCCAGGTGGCGGCCGGTCACGAGCGGTGTTCCCCAGGGCTCAGTTTTGGGGCCGGTCCTGTTCAATATCTTTATCAATGATCTGGATGAGGGGATCGAGTGCTCCCTCAGTAAGTTTGCAGACGACACCAAGCTGGGCGGGAGTGTTGATCTGCTTGAGGGTAGGAAGACTATGCAGAGGGACCTGGACAGGCTGGATCGATGGGCTGAGGCCAACTATATGAGATTCAACAAGGCCAAGTGCCGGGTCCTGCACTTGGGCCACAACAACCCCATGCAACGCTACAGGCTTGGGGAAGAGTGGCTGGAAAGCTGCCCAGAGGAAAAGGACCTGGGGGTGCTGGTTGACAGCCGGCTGAACATGAGCCGTCAGTGTGCCCAGGTGGCCAAGAAGGCCAACGGCATCCTGGCCTGTATCAGAAATAGTGTGGCCAGCAGGAGTAGGGAGGTGATTGTCCCTTTGTACTCAGCACTGGTGAGGCTGCACCTCGAATACTGTGTTCCGTTTTGGGCCCCTCACTACAAGAAGGACATGGAGGTGCTGGAGTGTGTCCGGAGAAGGGCAACGAAGCTGGTGAAGGGTCTGGAGAACAAGCCTTATGAGGAGCAGCTGAGGGAACTGGGACTGTTTAGTGTGGAGAAGAGGAGGCTGAGGGGAGACCTCATTGCACTCTACAACTACCTGAAAGGAGGTTGTAGTGAGGTGGGTGTTGGTCTCTTCTGCCAAGTAACTAGCGATAGGACGAGTGGAAATGGCCTCAAGTTGCGCCAAGGGAGGTTTAGATTGGACATTAGGAGAAATGTCTTTACTGAAAGAGTGGTCAGGCCTTGGAACAGGCTGCCCAGGGAAGTGGTGGAGTCACCATCCCTGGAAGTATTTAAAAGACGTGTAGATGAGGCGCTTAGGGACATGGTGTAGTGGGCATGGTGGTGTTGGGTTGACGGTTGGACTTGATGATCTTAGAGGTCTTTTCCAACCTTAATGATTCAATGATTCTATGATTCTATGATTCTACCCTGAGTTGACTGAATTGTGTAATAAGTAAAGAATATGGCTGTATTTGTAGCTTGGAAGTGCTTTAAAAACAATGTAGAAGAAAAGTGCTAAATATAATGTTTTTCTCCATACTATTTGGCAACTGACTGCTGCTGTTCATGCTAATTCTGTCCAACAATCTTGACAAACTTGAAAATGTCTATGTTGTTTTTAAGAGTGTATATGTATATGTGTTGCTGTAAGACTTTTCAAATGCAAACATTTTTTGTCTACGAATGGAGCGTATATTGAAATCCAAATGATTATATTAGTTTGACATAAACTTAGCTACTACAGGTGTTTCAGGATTCTCAGTATTTTAGGAAAACTGCCAATGATTAAGAGCAATGAAATTCTTCAGTGTTATTTTTCTTGGTGGACTGGTATGTGCAAATTGGATTAATAAATACACAGTGTAGAAACAGAAGTCTAAAAATATGTAAAATTATTTATATTGTTTCTTCACTCAGATTTTGGTACTTTTAAGAAGGTAAGAAATGTGAAAGTGAATCTTCTCAGAATGGGTCATTGAATTTGTATCTCCCACAACTTTGTGAGTATTTAGACACCAAGTTCACAGACAGGTAATGGTCTCACTACTTTTACCAAGCTTCCCAACTTTTTTTTTTTTTAATTTGTGAGACTTGCTTCAATTGAAAGAAGTTGTAGGCTTTAAGAAAATACTTCAGTTGGTGGCTTCGGATCCAAAATAATCCCTTTTCAGCAGCTTATATAACACTGGGGTGCAGCCAAGAGTCAGTTGTGTCAGCACAGCTCTCCACCCAAATTAATGGGCCTTGCTGAGAGCTCAGCTTTCTTGGAAGTTCAGGATACTTCTTCTTTGTCTTTAACCTGCCTGATGAGAAGTAAATGATTTGCATTTCTGATTTGCATCACATACATCACGTGTAATTTTTGCCTACAGATTTTCCACATGACATACGATCTGGCCAGTGCTGTGGTGAGGATCTTTAATCTGATCGGAATGATGCTGCTGCTGTGCCACTGGGATGGTTGTTTGCAGTTTTTAGTACCATTACTACAGGATTTCCCATCAGATTGCTGGGTGTCCCTAAACGGTATGGTTGTAAGTATTGTTCATTTTTCATTGTGCTTTCTAAACATTATTTTTCTAAACAGTTAGCTTCAGACCTAAGTGTAAAAATACATGCCTAGTAATACACTGCCCTGCAATTTATTCAAGGTTACATTTGGTTTTTTTTGGTTGGCTTGCTAATGAATGAAAGTTTGTTTTGTAGCCTTCATCACTGATAACTTTATATTGACTCATTGTCAGTAAATGAGCCAGAAAATATTTTCAGTTTTAAGGTCATTTTAATTTATTAATCCTCATTCCCTCAAAAAAGCCACCAAAAGAAATTTGGAAACACTCAGTTCACCAGTGCTTTCAATGTAGACTCTAGTTTCAGAATGCTCCTGAAGGCATATTATTTGTGTTGGTTTCACCTAATGTTGTCCTCATTTTGTTTTGTAAATAACTTCTGGGTCATCTCATGAAGCCCTTTACCAAGTTGTTCCCAACTTAACTGTCAACATGAGATTTTCTAAGTAAAATATGGGAAATACAGATTTACTTCTGTGTTACTTTTGTGTGTGAACAGACAGTTCAAGGACAATATTTGGCTGTGCCTTATTTATAAGGAAGGGTAACGATGTTCTGCTTGCTTGACATGTTCCTTAAAATCAATGGCTGTGAAGAATTAAATAGTTTTTATGAAGTCAGATAATGAGGTAATACATAGAACATTTTCATAGGAAATACACTGAAAAAGTTATTGAAATGTGCCTATGCCAAAAAGAAAAAGCCCCAAGCAACTGTCTCATTGGCCATCTGAAAACATGTCTCTCTCCAGTTTTTACAATTTTAGAATCCATAAAATTACACCTTTACTGTAGATGGGCAACTTGCTCAGTCCCACGTATTTCTATTGTAGAAACATAACAGTATTTGTTCCTTTAGGAATGTGATACTGCACATTACTGTGGGAGCTCATTGACTAAAATTGTCAGTCATACAGACAAGTATTTGCAGTCATCAAGCAACATCTTTAATGATAAGCAGCATGTTTGCTGACACCTCATTGTGCAGCTTTCCTAAAAAAAAAAATAGTGACATATCTTCTAAAATGGGATTGCTACAATAAAAGTAGGTCACCAGGATGCTGACTGGCACGTCTTTCATTCTGCTGCATTCTGGGTTCTGCTTTGTAACATCTTTCATTCACATTTAGAAAGGGTACATTTTCTACCAGATCTGGATGAAAACCATGCTAGAGAGTGAAATTGGATTATACTTTTAGTGTAAAAGTATTTAACTTTTAAAGAACACTGAACTATTAAATTCTTTCTCTTCCATAAGAGCTACATTTAATCTAAGAAGGCTGTGCACACTGTGCACATGCTCAGGGAGACCCTTCTTTCTGCCTGCCCACACTCAGTTTTTTTATGGAAACAATACTCTGTCCTTACAGGCCACATACTCTTGGAAAGATCCTTTTTGAAAGTTGCACTTTTTTTTTCTCTGACAACTGAATCTGTTGCTATTAATGAACATTGTGGGAAAATTTGAAAATTGAGCAAGATTATGTTCACAGCATATGCAGTCTTTTAGTCCTACGGCAAGAGAAAGAGTTGTGGACTGACAGCCTGGAATCAGGAGCATATCTAAGGCCACTGTTGGGGGAAACAACTAGACCTTTCTTCTGAGCCCGTCATGATGTTATGAGACATTTCCTGATTGCTTTCCAGGCTCTGGAAGTGAATTCTTTAGCACTGAATACAGACAGAGAACCCATCACGGAATATCAGTCCTCTGAAATGATAGAGGGAATAGAAGGAGGAGGAGGAGGAGGATGATGATGGTTATATGTTTTGCTGGTGTATTCAGAGTCTAACCAACTGCTAACTGTGGAATTTGGAAAGGCATCAGGTTCCTGATACTACAAGAGCTTTGGGAAGAGGGGTACCTTACTCCCCCTAGTATACTGTAGCATATAACAATTTAATCTGCTCTGAATTTAAACACTTTTGTTACTGAAATGACTGCACCTAATACTGGGGTTTAGACTCAAATGCTGTTGAGACAGAAAGTCAGATAAGAATCTTATTATTTCTTCTGGTCTTAAGTTCTTTATCTGTGAACTGGTAGCAATGGCCATGGCGAAAGGCCAATATTGTCAGGAAGAGGAGGTCTTTCCCTAACCCCAGCTAATGCACCTTTCTGTCAAAGTATTCCCTTCTACTCAGATTTTAATCAGAGATTTTAGTAGATTAGTAGGTAAAGATAACTCCTTGCACCTGCATACATTTTGAGTTTTGCTCAAATGTCTGAGTCAAAGAATTCTGAAATACAACTGCTCGAAGAAAGGCAAAATTGCCCCTCTTTGAATTTCAATCTTTTTTTGAGTAGGGGAGGGTTTGTGTGAGCATTTCCTGAGATTCACACTGTGGCTCCAATGTACATTCCTCAAAATGACATTGTTACAGGGGCTAACCTCAGGCTAATACACCAACTTTGCTTTGAAGTAAAATTTTAACACTTATTCACATTGATCATTGCCTTGAAGATTTATTCAAGCCAATGTATGCTCAGCCAGAAAAAGTTAGTTTTCTAATATGCAGCACAGCCAGTGGTCAGTTGCAAGCCAGAGCATCTGCAGATAACTTGATGCTAAAGGAAGTAAGGATGCCATGAGGATGACATGCTGTCTCCTCAATTGACGCAGCCCAGCGTGCTCTTCCAGCCCATAGTTGTCTTGTCTTGCACATTAGTTGCTTCAGGCTGCAGAGTGCAAGAACTTCTAAAAGCCTTCTCCTGAAAGCTGTTTCTTCTGTATGATCTGATATGTGAAAATACTCAAATTCCACAGGCATGCTCATGGTTAAGAAAAATAACATAGGTTAAATTTAATGTCACAAAGCAATAGGATAATGAAACCAAGCTGCAGTTTGCTTACTGCCTCTCTGAACAATGAGACTGAGTGCAATTAAAGCAGAACAAATTGATTGGATTTTCGTCTTTGAAAGGATGATAAAAATGTCACAGTGGATCATGAAGTAGACTATGAAATGAAATGGAAAGCCTCCTGTGTAAAAGGGAATAAGATCACCATTGGCTAATACTGCACCAACCTACAGCCTAAGTAGTTCAACAAAAATGTTCAGATCACATTGGGATATTAATAAATTAATATTAATATTAAACCCAGATTGTATTTGTACTCTCAGATTGGCCTTCTTGGCTAGTTCCTAACATTGGCCTTCATGTTGCTATGAAATGAAAGCCAGAGCTGGTATCTTCCTTTAATTTTTCTAAAAGTGATCCCACTTGCCCACTTTTATATCTTTACTGCCATTTGATTGCACTGACTTTATTAATACTGAGTTACTATTGACAAGCAGGATCTTGTGCTCTTCCAGAATATCAATACACTTATTCAAAATAAGAAAACTAGTAAATACAATATAAAAGTAAGCAGCAGCTGGTTTTTTTTCTGCTCACTTTTAAGTCATGTTCCAACCAATCCATTACAGACAAAATAACAGTCAATTACTTCTGCGAGGGTATATGGCTTTCTGATGCCATTCCTAGGGTTTTTTAACACTAGGATTGTGAGTTTCATTCCTAAAAAAGGTCTTTTCTGAAGAAGTTTCACAGACTTTCCTAATAATACTGCCTAATTTCTCCTTGGCTCAGAAAGCCTATTATCCACAGCTCCTTGTATGATTTATCCTCAGCTATCTGATCTGCATTGCTTCAGACTAGTGTATTTCCATAATGACTCGTACACCAAACATCTTTATGATACCTCAGAGTTTGAGCCAATAGTTCTTTAGAAAATTAGGAGTAAAACTTTCAGGTGAAACCAGGGGAGGCACAAGAACAGAAAACCACAGTGATCTTCTCCTATAGTCAGTCTGTGCAAACCGAGATTCTGCATTTTGCATTCGGTTTCAGCTGCAGTGAATTACAAAAACACAGCGTATAAGTTGCAACTGATGAACAGTTATAGCCAGGTCTTATATGGGACAGAGTTTCTAGGCAAGTAGAGATGAGAGATGACATTTTTGCCACTGATGCCATCTGGCCATCTAAGCATGACTGCCTGCAATAAAGCATCCCTTGCAGTAGATTATTTTTTGTTGTATTCGAAGTTTGCTCTTGCTTTTCATATCACCTATGGCAAAGTCTCAAAGGCATGTTAGTCCTTGAAATAACAGTATCTGAAGAGCCCCAACCTCTATTTTCCTGTCTATGTATGCAATAATTCATTGGATGGTTAGGAAATGTCCTTTAACCTGAAATTTCCAGATTTTTCACGTACAATGTTCCCTTAGGGAGATAAAAATCTAGCAGAGAAGTATAGAATTTAACTTGAATGCTGAGGTTTTTAAAAGCCAAAAGGGATTGTAAAGCTTTTGGAAAGGGGTGCTTTGCTGGCATTTCTCATGGCAGTCAGCCGATGTTTGCTCAGCAAGAACCCTTCAGGTACTCTGGTTTCTTTGTTTTGGCTTTTCTTTACTGTCCTTGCAGTTGGATTGTTTCCAACTCCTGGGGGTTTTTAGGTTTTGGATTTGGTGAAGGGGGATTTTGCATAATATTAACTCCCCTTTGTGTCACATCATTTGCTCAGGGGCAAAGGAAATCAGATGTTAGACTTCAGATCCTCATCTCTGACAGTATCACCATTGAAAAGAACTTGGAATTTCTGCTGTAGAGTCTGAAAGTCCTTCCCATTATAAAATGAATGGCTTGAATACTTGATAGGGAAATTCAGAAATGCAGGAGATGGTGAGGATTTATAATGCTCTAAGAATTATACTAACATATATATAATATGCACAAAAACTATTTAGTAATAACGCAACTTTAATTCTCAACATTTCTTAGTAATGAACACCATTTTCAAATACAGAAACACATGTAGATCTCTGCTTTACTCACTGGAGATCAAGGAATGCATTATAATAATTTGATGTGTTATTCAGCATTGGATTTTCTCCTTTTTGATAATGCATCGGCTTAGCACCTTCTTCCCTATAGTTGGCCATTAGGGCAGCTAATTTTTTTCTGAGATTTTTCTGCATTTATTCATTATGTGATAATCATCATTTAGTACTTCACAAATGTTTTTGAGTACCTTTTTATTATATAGCAAGATATTGTAGAGCCATGTTCAAAGCAGAGATTCCTCTGACTTTGTTTGCAATGTCAAGCAATAAATGCTTATGTAAATGAAATCCCACAATCTTAAATTGGGTGCTTCAAAAATATGGAACATATGGGAATGATCTGATTACTAGAGGCACTGAGGATCTCATGAGGTATACTACTACTCTAACGTATTTTATACTCATATTTATATTTATGTATGTCTATTTAGTTATAGCAAATGCTTCTAGGAACAGATGAAAGATTGAAATTACCTGTCAGAGATGGACTGTGATCAAAATATTAGTTAAGTGGTGTGGAAGGATTTTTATTAAATAACGGACATCCTATGAACACTCCAAGCACTGAGGATTTGTTAACAACAGTATAAGGCAAAGGGTTGCTAAAGGGCAATTGTAGTTTTAGAGTCTCTGAAGCGATAGCAGAATAGGGAGGTAGGCTGAGAAATGTAACTATCAGTAGATTAGGTAACGGAATGCAGGCGGGGGAAGCGTTCGCGTGGACACATGCTTTTGACCAATCTGTGTATGTTAAGATTCGCGTGCTTGCTGACTGTAGACCAATAGGGGGACTAGATGCGTGTGTATCTGGGTAGAAGAATGTATATAAACCGAGCTATTTGGGCAATAAAGCGGCACTAACTTGATCACATTGGTCGCTGTGTTGTGTCCGAGACTTCCACGTCTGCAAAGTGGGAATTGCCCAATTCAGATAAGTGCTCTATTTACAACACAATTTGGAAATATGGTAATACCAATAATGACAATATGTAATTGACATTCTTAGGACTAAGGTACCCATATTTTGGGAATCTACACTGAACAATAATATCCCTTCTAGTATGTGCAGTTATTCAGAATTCAGTTGTTGCGCTCCCTTGCACACAGCACTGACCCAGCCACTGAGGTCAGTCCATTTCCCGCTGCATCAAGATGATGAAGTAATGACCTGCTTCAGTGGGTTGGGATCAAGTGTTAGACCTAAAAATATATTAGTTCATGTGATTTGACACTATAAGAAACTGCAGAGGAAAATTTTGTACATGTTCAGAGCTAAATGACAAGGTATGCTTAATGTAGACTGAGGATTTGTGTTAACTGCAGTACCAAAGTTTTATGCCAAGCTACCGAGGACCAGAGAAATGGGGTAGCTGAGGACACTGTTGATTTAACTCAATGTGTCATGATCAATGAAGAGGAAAACAAATCAAGTTCTCATTTTTACAACAGTTGCTGAGGCTTTAGGAAGACCACATAGATTTTGGCTTATGCTTTTTTCTGTTCTCTGACAGGTTAGGAGGTCATCCGCTTTTGCAGGGCTAGAACACCCGTAGAAAAGGAAGTTATAATAACTTTTCCTTCTTACCTTCTTGCTTTTGGTATAATATTATATATAATTTTGCTGATGTCTCCTGTACTTTTGGACTGTGTATTTTAGACAGTAGATTTATGATGTGCTAATATAAAAGCAGTTGTTGGATTTCCCATGCCTCATATTTATTGAAAATATTTCATTATTTATATTTTTTTCTGTGTATTGATTTCTGCCTACAGGAAATTGATTCCAAATAATAAGCAAGTTCCTGTGATCCAACCCAGCATCTATACAGTATGCTTTAAAAGTTATTTCTATCATGGTTACTGTTTCTTGCCCTAAAAATTGTATTCATTTGTTCCAAACTACTTTCTTATTGTTTCTTTTATGTCTTCTAGTTGAGATTGTATTATCTTTCTCTTTCAAGCCATGATAACTGGTGCAGGGCAGTGCTTTTTTTTTTCTTCTTTTCCTCTAATAATCTGAAATATAGTGTCCTGGTTTCGGCTGGGATAGAGTTAACTTTTTTCCTAGTGCTGTGTTTTGGATTTATTATGAGAAGAATGTTGATAACACACTGATTTTTTTAGTTGTTGCTAAGTACCCTATGGTCAAGGACTTTCAGCTTCCATGCTCTGCCAAGTGCACAAGAGGCTGCGAGGGAGCATAGCTGGGACAGCTGGCCCAGCTGGCCAACGGGGTATTCCGTACCATATGACGTCATGCTCAGTATATAAAGCTGGGGGAAGAAGAAGGAGGGGGACGATCGGAGTGATGGCATTTGTCTTCCCAAGTAACCGCTATGCGTGATGGAGCCCTGCTTTCCTGGAGGTGGCTGAACACCAGCCTGCCGATGGGAAGTAGTGAATGAATTCCTTGTTTTGTTTTGCTTGCGTGCGCGGCTTTTGCTTTACCTATTAGGCTGTCTTTGTCTCGGCCTATGAGTTTCCTCACTTTTGCCCTTCTGGTTCTCTCCCCCATCCCACTGTGGGGGGAGTGAGCGAGCGGCTGTGTGGTGCTTGGTTGCTGGCTGGGGTTAAACCACGACAGTCCTTTTTGGCGCCCAACGTGGGGCACGAAGGGTTGAGATAACGACACATCTGACCCGAGCGGGTTAAAACAAATTGTTATAAGCATTCATTATATCAGTTTAGTAGTCGCTGGTCACAATGTTGGTTAATTTGCTCTCAGAGTTGTCGGATCTGTACTTGAAGTTTTGGTATGTAGCACCTTACTGGCTGTATATACTGCTGTTTGTCGGTATTTATGTGGGGATTGTCATCTCTGGGAGATGGATTAAGGTTATAGTTTTGCTACACTGTGTAACACTGGCTTATGGTATGATAAAAGTATTGGTCATGGGATTGTACTCAGCACTGCCGTCATTCCTGTGCTTCAGGAGCTATTTCTCGGAAACTATTAGTAATTACACTTTTTACCCCTTCTCCTTGGAGAGCCAATTTACGGGGGAGACAGCTTCCTTCACGTTCCCCTTCTCCTCCAGGCCGATTGCAATAGCTCTTGAGGATTTTGAAAATCCTTGGGATGTTCAAACCAGCATGTTCCTATTGCTATGTCTCCTGAATGTGGTTCAGGCCTTGTTTAAGGTTAAACAACTATTTAAGAATACCACCCAGGGACCTGCCCCGAGGCTGGATAGTTATGAGTGGCAGGGTGTATAGGATAGTATGGGCAAGTGCCTAGGACAGTGGTCACCTCCAATGTTTTGGAACTTCACCCCTGAACAAGTGCAGAATCCTGAAAAACTAGTAAAATATTTGGAAAACGTATGCTGTCACCCTGGCAATTCCAGAGAGACCCAGATTACTGCAGCGTACTGGGGCCTGGCCCATGCCTACCAAGCCCTCTTCAACACTATCCAGAACCCTCAAGGGAAAGAGAAGGTCTCGGGATCTGACAACAAAATGACAGGCACTGCAGCTACTCCAACCCCCGCGACGGGCGTTGCGGCTACTCCAACCCCCACGACAGGTACTACAGCTGAACCAGAGGACCAACCCATGCTGGTATCAGTTGCCCCTATACATAAAAGGAAATCTTGGAAGCGAAAGTCAGGTCCTTTAAAAAGGGATGATGGAAAGGCAGGGCCATCACGAGGAAGGGAGGAGGAAGAGGAAGAACTCATAAACGAGACGGAAACCACCCGATCCCTATCCCTGGGTGAGTTGCGAGATATGCGGAAAGATTTCAGCCATCGTCCAGGCGAGCATATTGTTACCTGGCTGCTCCGATGCTGGGATAATGGGGCCAGTAGCCTGGAATTAGAGGGTAGGGAAGCCAAGCAGCTGGGATCCCTTTCTAGGGAAGGGGGCATTGACAAGGCGATTGGAAAAGGGGCACAGGCCCTCAGCCTCTGGAGGCGACTGCTGTCAGGCATGAAGGAAAGGTATCCCTTCAAGGAAGATGTTATATATCACCTAGGCAAATGGACCACTATGGAGAGAGGTATCCAGTACCTGAGAGAATTAGGCATGCTGGAGGTGGTTTATAGTGACCTGGACAACGACCAAACGCCCAAAGATCCAGATGAAGTCCAGTGCACGCGACCCATGTGGCGGAAGTTGGTACGGAGCACACCAGTGTCGTATGCCAATTTATTGGCAGTACTGTGCTGGAAAGAGGAAGAAGCACCAATGGTGGATGACGTGGTTGGCAGACTCCGGGAATACGAAGAAACTGTCTCCTCCTCCCTTGTCTCGGCTGTGGAGAAACTGTCCCGGGAGGTCCAGCAATTCAAAGAGAATATGTCCTATTCTCCACCTGTACAGGCCAGTATCTCAGCCATTAGGAGTCAGCGTTCTTCTGCTCAAGATAGAGGATGTAGAAGGTACACAGCACGGGGCATGCTGTGGTTTTACCTGCGTGACCACGGAGGGGACATGAGGCAGTGGGATGGAAAACCTACCGTGACCCTAGAGGCACGGGTACGTGAGTTGCAAGGAAAAACAATCACACAAGGGGATTTGTAAAGGGGGTCAGGTGGATCTGGATTGGCAACATAAGGGTGAATTATTTATAGCTCGGTGGGTGTGGCGAGTAAGGACACGGACTCCGTCTGAGTGGGCACGAAGACGAAGACGAAAAATCCTTTATTATACAGCACAAGGGCCTTTTTATACCTCACATTATGCCACGTATACACTTCAAAGAATTCCCTAGTACCTCCCCTAAGCAAAGGTCATCTCGACACTCTTCCTCTAATTTCCTTATCTTTGTCACGCCCTCAGAACCGTTAACTGCCACCTCTTATCTCCCTTTTTCCCACGGCTTCTTTCACTTTCCATCTTCCCATGGCTTCTTGTTTACCAACGCTATGATACTGCTTGTACTCTCAGGCATTGATTCCTCCACATCTCCCCCTTTTTCTTTTACAACAAACACTAAGCTAACTGACTTTTCTATTATTCATCTCACACATTGCAATAAACATAGTACACACACAAGATTACATACGAATACAATCAAACGTATAATTCCCAGTTCAGTCAAACTCATTACCCATTTTGCCAAGCCCCAATAATTCTATCTCTTGTGGCTCTACGCTCAGGGCGGATGGTACACCAAACATCCGTCCCAATTGTCAGTCACATTGCGGCCGCCACTACAAAGTGTTGCATGCGGCTCCGTGAGACCTAGGGTCCAATTGTTCCATGGGAGTCCCACTAAGCAGGTGGAAAAAAGGATCTCCAGGTTACAAGAGCAAAAGGCAAATGGTCTTCTGGCCTGTCTGATTCGCAAGGGTGATCCAGATGTTCTCTTTGGGCTGTGATGGGGCCCATAACGTGCTTACGCTTGCGACAACGGCGAAAAAGATGGCTTGACGGACCGCGCTGGTACCCATCTTGGTCCTCGATCTGTGGAGACACAAGCATACCCTCGACCCCAGGTTATCAATGAAAACGGGCCTTCCCACTCATGAGATTCCAGGTTTCTCACCTTTACCCACGCCTTGTCCCTTACGATTGCCTCATGACCTTCAACAGAATCGAAATGTCTGCAAATCGGGGGTCCACCTTCCTCAGCCCACCGATTGAGAAAATTAAGAACATAAACGGCTTTTGCCAATCTTTCCTGTGGGGTCAAATCCCCTACTCCCCCTTTTTGTTTTGTTAACATGTCTTTGAGCGAACGGTGCGCACGCTCAACAATGGCTTGCCCTGTGGGACTGTGTGGAATTCCCGTGATATTAGTGATTCCCCACGTTTGCAGGAATGTCTGTGTGGCTTGGGCAATGTACCCGGGGCCGTTATCTGTTTTTATTTTGCTCGGTACTCCGAGAATGGAAAAAGCAAGAAGAAAATGTTTTCGGACATCCCGGGATTTTTCCCTGTGTGGGCTGTGGCTGCAATTGCTCCCGAAAACGTATCCACTGAGACGTGGACACATTTGAGTCGACCAAAGTCGGGAAGATGTGTAACATCAGTCTGCCAAAGTTCAAGTGCCTGCAAGCCACGAGGGTTGACTCCTCCCGGGTGTGGAGGGCCCGCACACTGGCACTCAGGGCATGCAGTGACAATTTGGCGTGCTTGCATAAGTGGTAAATGAAACATTCTAGCCAAGGCCTTAGCGTTCTGATGATAAAAGTTATGTGAACGCCTCGCTTGCTCAAATTTCCCCGGAACAACAACAGCCCCTGCAAGCGAATCAGCCAACCGGTTTCCCTCAACTAGGGGCCCCGGCAATGCAGTATGAGATCTGATATGTAATATAAAAAAAGAGTGGATCCGTTGATGAATGTATTCTCTGAGGGTTTTAAACAGGGCAAATAGCTGGGCATTATTTACATCTTTCAAATAAGCAAACTCTATGCGGACACTACCCCTGCAACATATGCAGAATCAGTCACGATGTTGACGGGGCATTGCCATTTCTCAAACACTCGTACCACTGCTGCCAACTCCACGATTTGTGGTGAACCGTCTTGTTTCCGAATATCAGATTGCCATTGACCGTGATCGTCCTTCCAGACAAGGACAGACTTACCCGTACGCCCGGACCCATCCGTGAAGACCGTTAGAGCGTCCAAAGGGGTCACGCTACATTTCGGCAATTGCTGCAATGGTAGCGGGGACTGCAGCCATTTATGACTGGGAGGGTGAATAGAAATCGCTCCTGTAAAACCTTCCATAGCCATTTGAAAAAGTACAGACATTTGCATCAACCAAGTTAACATAGGCATCACAACAGGGATGTAAATGGTGTGTGGCTCTTTTCCGCACAGTGCTATCAACCGTTGCCTCCCTCTCATGACCAGGGATGCAAACATTTCTGCTCTAGTGGTGATGGTTTTCCCAAATTGATGGGGAAGAAACACCCATTCTATGACCAACAACTGTTCGCCGCTGGGTGTTGGCTTCCATTGAAACGACAAACCATATGGTTGGAAGTCAGTGTTCACTATTGCTAACTGAAAAGGAAGCTCTGGATCACAGCGCTGTGCTTGCCGAGCCGATATCATTGTAGCAATCCGCTGCAACGCTTGCTGAGCCTCGGGGGTTAACGTTCGTCGAGACCCCAACGCAGGATCACCTTTTAGCAAATTAAACAGAGGTCTCAACAGCTCATTGTTGATTCCCAACAGAGGCCTTACCCAATTGATGATGCCCAATAATTTCTGCAAATCAGTCAGGGTGTGGACCTGACTACTGATCTTGAGCCCTTGCGGTATCACAGTTTGCTCAGTAATGCGCCACCCTAGATATTGCCAGGGAGCAGTCTGCTGCACCTTTTCTGGGGCAACTATCAAGCCGTTACGCTGGAGGCTCGTTACGACAACCTCCATGGCCCCTGGTATCATGGCCTCAGAGGGGGTTGCTACAAGGATATCATCCATATAATGATAAATTACGACTTCAGGCAATTGGGCGCGGGCTGGACTAAGGGCCCGAGCCACGAACCATTGACATATGGTGGGACTATTCTTCATGCCTTGCGGGAGCACCGTCCAATGGTACCGTTGACTCGGCTGGGCTACATTGGTCGCTGGTACAGTAAAAGCAAACCGCGGCGCGTCATCTGGGTGTAGCGGAATGGTAAAAAAACAGTCCTTAAGGTCTATTATAGTGATGTGCCAGTTCATAGGTATCATGGTTGGTGAAGGGAGGCCTGGCTGTAGAGCTCCCATGTCCTCTATAGCCTCATTTATACGTCTTAGATCGTGAAGGAGCCTCCACTTTCCTGATTTCTTCTGGATGACAAAAACTGGTGAGTTCCATGGGCTCGTGGATGGCACAATGTGCCCAGTGCGCAGCTGCTCAGCAACTAGGTCCTGCAAGTGATGCAGCTTGTCCGTGGGGAGGGGCCACTGATCCACCCATATAGGCTTTTCACAGGACCATTGCAACTTCAGGGTGTGCTGCCGATCAGTAGCCCCTAGGATAAATTTGTCCCCAGCATGATTCCCCATTGTGACAAACAGTCTCGTCCCCACAGCGTGAGAGGGGCCGGAAGAATGAACGGTCGGACATTGGCCCGCCGACCCTCCGGTCCCTCGATTTGAATTAATTGAACACTCTGCAGTGGTGCTGTTTGCCCTCCGATACATGTAAGGGCAATTGGGACCTGTTTCGTCAGCCATTGAGCTGGCCAGTGTGACTGCGCAATGACTGTCACGTCAGCTCCGGTATCAATAAGGCCGCTGATGCGCACAGACTGCTGAAGGCCACCGCCTGACAGGCAGCAAGTCAGCTGCGGTCGCCCCGCAGCGACAGGCTGCGCCCACCACAGTTGTGGCGTGCCGGTGGAACCAAAACCTTCACTCCCCCGTTCCTGAGGCTCCGCCGCAGGAGGGGCAGCTCGAAAGTAGACGAGCTGTGCTATTCGTGCTCCTGCCGGCACGTAACAGGGCGGAGCAGGCGTCCACAACATGATTTTAACTTCTCCCGTATAGTCTGCATCGATAACCCCAGGGAGAACGAACAAGCCCTGTAACGTGGCGGATGAACGTCCCAGTAAGAGTGCGCTGTAACCGCCGCCTAGCGGCCCCCACACTCCGGTGGGCACCGCTTGAACAGCCGTAGAAGTCAGGTTCACTGGGTGGGAGGGGGCCAAGTCCACGCCGGCACTTCCCCGTGTCCGGGCGGATAATTCGGAGGCACGGATGCCGGCAGGGGGCTGGGGGCAGTTTCCATCATCGCATGGGGGGTTGCTTGTATCATCGCGCGGCCCCTCCCCGCGCTCCTGCATCCGTTTCCCTGGATAGGCTGACCGTCTTTATCATACCGCGACCGGCATTGATTCGCAACGTGCCGGCCCTTCCTACATTTTGGACACGTTCCCAGTTGTGAGTCAGCCAGTTCCCGCCTCCGCCTGCCTGCCTGCGGGCACTGTCTCTTAAAGTGACCAGGACAGCCACAGCTGAAGCACGTCTGTTGGCTGCACTTAAAGTTTGCAAAAGCAGTAGCCATCGCCACAGCCTGGTGCTCCGTGGTCCCCACACGGTTGCATTCCTCTATCATTTCAACTACCGTAGGGTTTTTTAACGGACGGAGCACCTTCTGGCAATCCGCGTTAGCGTTCTCAATTGCCAATTTTTGTAATAATATTTTCCGCGCTTCCTCATTCTCTACTTGTTTGTCCAAAGCATCTTTTAATGTCTCGATAAATTTCATATACGGTTCCTGTGGTCCCTGCCTAATATTAGTAAAGGAGCGCTGGGGCTTCCCTACCTCGGGGACCTTCATAAATGCTAGGTAGGCAAGATTCTTTGAATCATTTAGGGCTTCCATTGGGAGTTGTGCCTGGACATGGGCAGTGGCATATCGACCCTCTCCTACCAATGCGTCAACTCCCAAGAATCTCACTGGATCTGCTGCGGGACGCTCCAAATATTCCAGGGCTTTTGCCTCACAGAGTCGCCGCCACTCCCCATTCCAGACCATAAACTGAGCAGAGGAGAGCAACAATTGCGCCAGCGTTTTGCAATCGAGCGGACATAACGTATAACTCCTCATGACCGACCCTAGCATATTCGCAGAGTAAGGGGCACTGAGGCCAAATTCAATCACTCCCCTTCTCAACTCCTTCACTACTTGGAAACTCAGAGCCTCCCACCGGGGCCTGTGATGAGCTTCATAAATCACCGGGAACGCCCGGACCTCATGGAGCTTAGCCGCGAGGTCAGAGTCCCCTTCTTTCTCTGCCTCCCTTTGAATCCCCTTCCACATATCATGCACATGCGGGGGATATAAATCCGGCTCTTTCTCTGGGTTGACTGGTCCCGGATCAAACGGATTGGGATCATCACTGCCGCTACCCTGCTCCCCGCAGGCAGCCACCGCTCCAGCCTCAGTGGCCGGGGGCGCAGAAGGCTCTTTGGCCACAGATGTACTCCCTCCTGAGTTTTCACCTCTCAGCTTGTCTTTAGCACTGACGTGCTTTTTTAGGGTCTCATTCAGAGTCCTCCAAGGCGCTAGCAGTCCTGCAGCCACCGAGTCCGAACGAGTGGCAGCATCCCAAAGCTGGGTGCCAGCTTCATCCCAAATTTTTGGATCATAAATGTTAGTAGAATCGACTCCCTTAACGGTGGTTGTCACCCACTTCAGGAGTCGTCTCAAGTCCCCATTATCCATGGTTACTTGATATTTTTTCAGGATCAATTCCATGGTCCTGCAAACAGTTTTTTCCTCCTTTGTCATGTTTAAACCCATGACTACCGCCCCCCGCTGCTCACCTCTGTTCTGCAGAGACGATTCGACGTCACTATCCTGTTTCCTTTCAACAGCTCTTCTCCCGTTTCCTTTCAACGGCTTTTTTTTTTTTTTTTTTTTTTTTTTTTCTGTTTCTCTTCAACAGCTTTCGTTCCTGTTTCTTTTCAACAGCTTTCGTTCCTGTTTCTTTTCAACAGCTTTTATCCCGTCTTCTTCCAGCGGCTTTTTTCCTGTTTCTTTTCAACAGCTTTGGCAGTTCAGCGGGGCTTGCCACCGGATCGACAATTGCCGACTTTATGGCCCTTCAGACAGAATGTCCCGGTCCCTGTTCGGGCGCCATTTGTGGCGAGTAAGGACACGGACTCCGTCTGAGTGGGCACGAAGACGAAGACGAAAAATCCTTTATTATACAGCACAAGGGCCTTTTTATACCTCACATTATGCCACGTATACACTTCAAAGAATTCCCTAGTACCTCCCCTAAGCAAAGGTCATCTCGACACTCTTCCTCTAATTTCCTTATCTTTGTCACGCCCTCAGAACCGTTAACTGCCACCTCTTATCTCCCTTTTTCCCACGGCTTCTTTCACTTTCCATCTTCCCATGGCTTCTTGTTTACCAACGCTATGATACTGCTTGTACTCTCAGGCATTGATTCCTCCACAGGTGGGCCTATGACACCCTGGGCCAAGAAGGAGGAGATGCAACATGTAGATGGGCTCGTGATCGAGGGGTGGAATTGACCATGGACGCTATTGCACAGGTTATCCATGAATGTCAAACATGCGCTGCAATCAAACAAGCCAAGTGAGTAAAGCCTCTTTGGTATGGAGGACGATGGCTGAAACATAAATATGGGGAGGCCTGGCAGATTGATTATATCACACTCCCACAAACCCACCAAGGCAAGCGCTATGTGCTCACCATGGTGGAAGCAAACACCGGGTGGTTGGAAACATATCCTGTGCCCCATGCCACCACCCGGAACATTATCCTGGGCCTTGAAAAGCAAGTCTTGTGGAGACGTGGCACCCCACCCCAGAAAGAATTGAGTCAGACAACGGGACTCATTTCTGAAACACCCTCATAGACACCTGGGCCAAAGAGCATGGCATTGAGTGGGTATATCACATCCCCTACCACGCACCAGCCTCCGGGAAAATCGAACGATACAATGGACTGCTAAAGACTACGCTGAGAGCAATGGGCGGTGGGACATTCAAGCATTGGGACACACATTTAGCAAAGGCCACCTGGTTAGTCAACACCAGGGGATCTGTCACTCGAGCTGGCCCTGCCCAATCAGAACCCTTACGTACTGTAGAGGGGGATAAAGTCCCTGTCGTGCACATAAGAAATATGCTGGGGAAGACAGCCTGGGTTAGTCCTGCCTCTGGCAAGGGAAAACCCATTTGTGGGATTGCTTTTGCTCAAGGACCTGGGTGCCCTTGGTGGGTAATGTGAAAGGATGGGGAAGTCCAGTGTGTACCTCAAGGGGATTTGATTTTGGGTGAAAACAGCCAATGAACTGGATTGTATGATGTTAAGTGCTATATGATATTGTATATCATCATTTCTGTGGTTGCTATCAACAGAATTGCAGTAAGAATCACCCAGATCAATGAAGAATGAACTCTGATGAAACCGAGCAAAGTGCAGTGATGATAGAACCGGACGAGCGCAGCGATAATGGAATCAGAACTGGCTTCAGGATGCAGCAATCCAACACCACACACCATCTCTCCTGCCCTGAAAGACTGTTATGACAGATGGAGCCCAAAGTCATGGACTAAATGAACTCAGTGGACATTTTAGAGGGATGGCCCATAGATTAAAGGAATGATATGTGTGTGTATATATATCAAATGTCAAGAAAGGTGGTGGTGATTAATTGGAATGTATTGGAAAATGTGAGACCTAGGCATGATGTAGATGGTATAGAATAAGGGGTGGATACTGTCCTGGTTTCAGCTGGGATAGAGTTAAATTTCTTCCTAGTGCTGTGTTTTGGATTTAGTATGAGAAGAATGTTGATAACACACCGATGTTTTTATTTGTTGCTAAGTACCCTGCTAGTCAAGGACTTTCAGCTTCCATGCTCTGCCAAGTGCACAAGAGGCTGCGAGGGAGCATAGCTGGGACAGCTGGCCCAGCTGGCCAATGGGGTATTCCTTACCATATGACGTCATGCTCAGTATATAAAGCTGGGGGAAGAAGAAGGAGGGGGACGATCGGAGTGATGGCGTTTGTCTTCCCAAGTAACCGCTATGCGTGATGGAGCCCTGCTTTCCTGGAGGTGGCTGAACACCAGCCTGCCGATGGGAAGTAGTGAATGAATTCCTTGTTTTGTTTTGCTTGCGTGCGCGGCTTTTGCTTTACCTATTAGGCTGTCTTTGTCTCGGCCTATGAGTTTCCTCACTTTTGCCCTTCTGGTTCTCTCCCCCATCCCACTGTGGGGGGAGTGAGCGAGCGGTTGTGTGGTGCTTGGTTGCTGGCTGGGGTTAAACCACGACAGAACTCAATGTAGCAGTACTGATATAATTATTTAATGCTGATGGTGATAGTTATCTCAGTAGGTATTGGTGCTCAGTGCTGCAGACAAAGGATCTAAATTAGGACACCCATGTTTGTAAGTGTTGATTGTAGCACTGTGTTACTGATGTGATAATAGGTGCTAAAGAGGATGACTTCTGTATTGAATCAGGTGACTGCCTTTCGTGCTTCTGTTTCTTTCAGATAGAAAGCTGGTTTTCATTATATGAGATAAGAATAATGAAACAATTAGTTGGAGGAAGCATGCAAAAGCAAATTGATGTACCTAATAGATACTAACTTATTTCCACACTTTTTCTTCATTATCATCAGAACTAGTAGGAGAATATCAGGATGTGGATGCAAGGAGGGATTTGCCCATTTATCATAAAAATTTAATTTCCATTCCCCCCCCAACAATCAACCCAACTCATAAATTTTTATACTGCAGTATATTGTGAAGGTATTTCTGGTAAACTGTAAATTACAAAATATTTTACATAAGCCTTGAACTTGAAAGAATACAAGTAACTGCAGGTAATATGTTTAAGTCTAATGTTGTATTTGATAGACATTCTAGGGAAAAATACTAAGCATCATAACGCATGCCTTAAGCCATTTCTTTAATAAAAAAGTGAAAAAAAGCAGAAACACAAGTTGGATCTGTCATATTTTAGAACCTTGTATCCCCCATTTGCCTTAGAATGAATATTCAGGGGGAGAGTTATATGCATCTCATGGCCAAATGCTGCTTCTCTGTTGTAAAAGAGAGCGTTCCCTTTGTTCCGTGGGAGCTGAATCAGACTACTTTGTTCTGTATCTATAAATTTAACACCAAGTGTTTATCTGCATGTTCTGGTATTCCAGGTTGAACTGGGATATTGGTGTGGAACAATTATTCTGAAGTAGTGTCGTGGTTTAACCTGGCAGGCAGCCAAATACCACGCAGCCACTCGCTCACTCCCTGCCCCGCCCCCAGTGGAATGGGGAGAGAATAGGAAGGGTAAGAGTGAGAAAAACTCGTGGGTTGAGATAAAGACAGTTTAATAGAAATGAAAAGGGAAAATAATGATAATAAATAATGATAGAATATACAAAATGAGTGATGCACAATGCAATTGCTCACCACCCGCGCTGACCGATAACCAAGTAGCGATCGCTACTTCCTGGATCACGCCTACCCTTCATATACTGAGCATGATGTCACATGGTATGGAATACCACATTGGCCAGCTGGGCTGGCTGTCCTGATTGTGTTCCCTCCCATCTTGTGCACCTAGCTCAGTCGGTAGAACATGGGAGCTGTCCTTGGACTAGGAGGGCACTTAGCAACAACTGAAAACATCAGTGTGTTATCACCATTCTCCTCGTACTAAATCCAAAACACAGCACTAGGAAGAAATTTAACCCTATCCCAGCCGAAACCAGGACAGTATCCACCCCTTATTCCATACCATTTACGTTGTGCTTAGGTCTCACATTTTCCAATACATTCCAATTAAACACCATCATCTTTCTTTTTTTATATAAATATATACACACACAGAGATATCATTCCCTTAGTCTATGGACTATCCCTCTAAAACGTCCATTGAGTTCATTTAGTCCATGACTTTGGGCTCCATCTGTCATAACAGTCTTTCAGGGCAGGAGAGATGGTGTGTAGTGTTGGACTGTCGCATCCTGAAGCCAGTTCGGGTTCTATTATTGCTGCGCTCGTCCGGTTCTATCATCGTTGCACTTTGCTCGGTTTCATCGGAGTTAGTTCATCCTTAATTAATCTGGGTGATTTTCACTGCTATACCATTGATAGCAACCATAGAAATAATGATATACAATATCATATAACAATTGACATCATACAATTCAGTTCATTGACTATTTTCACCCAAAATCAAATCCCCTTGAGGTACACATTGGACTTACCCATCCTTTCACATTACCCACCAAGGGCACCCAGGTCCTTGAGCAAAAGCAATCCCACGAATGGGTTTTCCCTTGCCAGAGGCAGGAGTAACCCAGACTGTCTTCCCCAGCATATTTCTTATGTGCACGACAGGGACTTTATCCCCCTCTACAGTACGTAAGGGTTTGGATTGGGCAGGGCCAGCTCGACTGAAAGATCCTCTAGTGTTGACTAACCAGGTGGCTTTTCCTAAATGTGTGTCCCAATGCTTGAATGTCCCACCACCCATTGCCCTCAGCGTAGTCTTTAGCAGTCCATCGTATCGTTCGATTTTCCCGGAGGCTGGTGCGTGGTAGGGGATGTGATATACCCACTCAATGCCATGCTCTTTGGCCCAGGTGTCTAGGAGGGTGTTTCAGAAATGAGTCCCGTTGTCTGACTCAATTCTTTCTGGGGTGCCATGTCGCCATAAGACTTGTTTTTCAAGGCCCAGGATGGTGTTCCGGGCGGTGGCATGGGGCACGGGATATGTTTCTAGCCATCCAGTAGTTGCTTCCACCATGGTGAGCAGATGACACTTGCCTTGGCGGGTTTGTGGGAGTGTGATATAATCAATCTGCCAGGCCTCCCCATATTTATATTTCAACCATCGTCCTCCGTACCAGAGAGGCTTTACTCGCCTGTCTTGCTTGATTGCAGTGCATGTTTCACATTCATGGATAACCTGTGCAATAGCGTCCATGGTCAAGTCCACCCCTCGATCACGAGCCCATCTATATGTTACATCTCTTCCTTGGTGGCCTGAGGCATCATGGGCCCACCGAGCTATAAATAATTCACCCTTATGTTGCCAGTCCAGATCCACCTGAGCCACTTCAATCTTAGCAGCCTGGTCCACCTGCTGGTTGTTTTGATGTTCTTCAGGGGCCTGACTCTTGGGTACATGAGCATCTACGTGATGTACTTTTACAGCCAGGTTCTCTACTCGGGCAGCAATATCTTGCCACAGTGCGGCAGCCCAGATGGGTTTACCTCTGCGCTGCCAGTTGTTCTGCTTCCACTGCTGCAACCACCCCCACAGGGCATTTGCCACCATCCATGAGTCAGTATAGAGATAAAGTACTGGCCATTTTTCTCGTTCAGCAATATCCAGAGCCAGCTGGATGGCTTTCACCTCTGCAAACTGGCTCGACTCACCTTCTCCTTCAGCAGTTTCTGCAACTTGGCGTATAGGACTCCACACAGCAGCTTTCCACCTCCGATGCTTTCCCACAAGGTGACAGGACCCATCAGTGAACAGGGCATATTGCTTCTTGTTTTCTGGTAGTTTATTAGACAGAGGGGCCTCTTCAGCATGCGTCACCTCCTCCCCTGGAGATATTCCAAAATCTTTGCCTTCTGGCCAGTTCGTGATCACTTCCAAGATTCCTGGGCGACTGGGGTTTCCTGTTCGGGCCCATTGCGTGATCAGCACGACCCACTTACTCCACGTAGCATCGGTTGCATGATGTGTAGAGGGGACCCTCCCTTTGAACATCCAGCCCAGCACCGGCAGTCAGGGTGCCAGGAGGAGCTGTGCTTCAGTACCAACCACTTCCAAAGCAGCTCAAACCCCTTCATATGCTGCCAATAACTCCTTCTCAGTTGGAGTGTAGTGGGCCTCAGATCCTCTGTATCCCCGACTCCAGAACCCCAGGGGTCGACCTCGAGTCTCCCCTGGTGCTTTCTGCCAGAGGCTCCAGGTAGGGCCATTCTCCCCGGCTGTGGTGTAGAGCGCATTCTTTACGTTTTGTCCTGCCCAGACTGGCCCAAGGGCTACTGCCTGAAATATCTCCCATTTATTTTGTTCAAAGGCTTGTCGTTGCTCAGGGCCCCATTTGAAATCATTCTTCTTCCTGGTCACTTGATAGAGAGGGCTTACAATCAGGCTGTAATCTAGAATATGCATTCTCCAAAAACCCACAACGCCTAAGAAAGCTTGCGTTTCCTTTTTGCTAGTTGGTGGGGACATGGCTGTTATTTTGTTGATCACATCCATTGGGATCTGACGACGTCCATCTTGCCATTTTATTCCTAAAAACTGGATCTCCTGTGCAGGTCCCTTGACCTTACTTTGTTTTATGGCAAAACCGGCCTTCAGAAGGATTTGAATTATTTTCTTCCCTTTCTCAAAAACTTCTTCTGCTGTGTTGCCCCACACGATGATGTCATCAATGTATTGCAGGTGTTCTGGAGCCTCACCCTGTTCCAGTGTGGTGTGGATCAGTCCATGGCAAATGGTAGGGCTGTGTTTCCACCCCTGGGGCAGTCGGTTCCAGGTGTACTGGACGCCCCTCCAAGTGAAAGCAAACTGTGGCCTGCACTCTGCTGCCAAAGGGAATGAGAAGAACGCATTAGCGATATCATTTGTGGCATGCCACTTGACTGCCTTTGATTCCAGTTTGTATTGGAGTTCTAGCATGTCCGGCACGGCAGCACTCAATGACGACGTAACTTTGTTCAGGCCACAATAGTCTACTGTTAGTCTCCACTCTCCATTGGACTTTCCCGCTGGCCATATGGGACCGTGAAAGGGTGAGCGAGTCTTGCTGATCACTCCTTGGCTCTCCAGTCGACTGATCAACTTATGGATGGGGATCAGGGAATCTCGGTTGGTGCGATATTGCCACCAGTGCACCGTTGTGGTAGTGATTGGTACCTGCTGTTCTTCAACCCTCAACAACCCCACAACAGAAGGGTCCTCCGAGAGACTGGGCAAGGTAGACAGCTGTTTAATTTCCTCCGTCTCCAGGGCAGCTATACCAAAAGCCCACCGGTACCCTTTTGGGTCCTTGAAATACCCTCTCCTGAGGTAGTCTCTGCCAAGGATGCACGGAGCCTCTGGTCCAGTCACAATGGGGTGCTTCTGCCACTCATTCCCGGTCAGGCTCACTTCGGCCTCCAATACAGTTAACTCTTGGGATCCCCCTGTCACTCCAGAAATACAAATGGGTTCTGACCCTTTATAGCCTGATGGCATCAGGGTACACTGTGCACCCGTGTCTACGAGAGCCTTATACTCCTGTGGGTCTGATGTGCCAGGCCATCGAATCCACACAGTCCAGTAAACCCGGTTGTCCCTTTCCTCCCCCTGGCTGGGGGCAGGGCCCCTCTAGTTCTCGTCATACTATCTGTTTCTCACTTCTTGCAAACGTGAGTCAAGAATTCCTTCATTACAATCCAAAGTAAGATCAGCCCTTCTACTCTGTCTGGGGAACTGTTCACTGGAAACTGGACAGTCGTGAGACAGGGTTTTCCTGAAAACTGGAGCAGCATTTTTTCTGGGGGAACCCCCTTGTGTGATTATCTTTCCTTACAACTCATGTACCCGTGCCTCTAGGGTCAAGGTAGGTTTTCCATCCCACTGCCTCATGTCCTCTCCGTGGTCACGCAGGTAAAACCACAGGGTGCCCCGTGCTGTGTACCTTCTATATCCTCCCTCTTGAGCAGAAGAACGCTGACTCCTAATGGCTGAGATACTGGCCCGTACAGGTGGAGAATAGGACATATCCTGTTTGAATTGCTGGACCTCCCGGGACAGTTTCTCCACAGCTGAGACAAGGGAGCAGGAGACAGTTTCTTCTGAATCTGCTCAGAACGTCATCCACAGTTGGTGCTTCTTCCTCTTTCCAGGACAGTACTGCCAACGAACCGGCATACGATGCTGGTGCGCTCCGTACCAACTTCCGCCACATGGGTCACGTGCACTGGACTTCATCTGGATCTTTGGGCGCTTCCTCGTTGTCCAGGTCACTACAAACCACCTCCAGCCTGGCTAATTCTCTCAGGTACTGGATACCTCTCTCCATAGTGGTCCATTTGCCTAGGCGATATATAACATCTTCCTTGAAGGGATACCTTTCCTTCATGCCTGACAGCAGTTGCCTCCAGAGGCTGAGGACCTGTGTCCCTTTTCCACTTGCTTTGTCAATGCCCCCTTCCCTAGCAAGGGATCCCAGCTGTTTGGCTTCCTTCCCCTCTAATTCCAGTCTACTGGCCCCATTATCCCAGCATCGGAGCAGCCAGGTAACAATATGCTCGCCTGGACGACGGCTGAAATCTTTCCGCATATCTCGCAACTCACCCAGGGATAGGGATCGGGTGGTTTCCATCTCGTTTATGAGTTCTTCCTCTTCCTCCTCCCCTCCTCATGATGGCCCTGCTTTTCCATCATCCCTTTTTAAAGGACCTGACTTCCGCTTCCAAGATTTCTTCTTCTGTACAGGGGCGATGGATACCAGCATGGGTTGGTCCTCTGGTTCAGCTGTAGTACCTGTTGCTGGGGTTTGGGTAGCTGCAGTGCTTGTCATGGGGGTTGGAGTAACTGTAGTGACTGTTACCGGGGTTTGAGTGGCTGCAGTGCCTGTGATGGGGGTTGAGTACCCGCGGTGTCTGTTGCCGGGGTTTGAGTAGCCACAGTGCTTGTCGTGGGGGTTGAAGTAGCTGCAGTGTCTGTCGTGGGGTTTTGAGCAGCCACCGTGTCTGTTGCCGGGGTTGATCTCCTGCCACCTGCTGCCCCCGGGACCCACCGCTCTGCCCACCCTGATGAGGCACCGCTGTTTGCCCTCCCTCTTTTCTTGTTTCTGAGGGTTGATCTCTGGACAGTATTCCTGAATAGTTGTTTAACCCTAAACAAGGCCTGAACCACATTCAGGAGACATAGTAGCAATATGATCATGCTTGCTTGAACATCCCAAGGATATTCAAAATTCTCAGGGAATAGTGTGGACATCTTCGTGAAGAGGATAGAAGAAAAAGGAGTTTCTGACAATATGGAAGGGAAGATGAACAAGTGGGAGAAAGTGTCCCATCCTGTCTCCCCCTTAAATTCATCCTCTGAGGAGAAAAAAGTGCAATTACTAATAGTTTCTAAGAGGTGGTTCCCGAGGTACAGAGATGACAGCAGTGCCGAGTACAGATACCAGATTAGACTTACGACCAATGATTTTATCACCTCATAAAACAGCAGCAAAATGATAATCTTGGCCCAGTTCCGAATAATAATAAACAGCACAAAAGGGAACATATACTGCAAGCAAGGTATTACATGACCCAACATTGAGAGCCAGCCCCACAACTTTGACAGCCAATACATCAACATTGTGACCAATCAATATAACGAATGCTTATAACAATTTTTCCTTAACACACTTTGGTCAGATGTGTCGTTATCTCAACCCTTCGAGCCCCGCGTTGGGCGCCAAAAAGGACTGTCGTGGTTTAACGTGGCAGGTAGCCAAATACCACGCAGCTGGTCGCTCACTCCCCCACACACAGTGGGACGGGGAGAGAATCGGAAGGGCAAGAGTGAGAAAAACTCGTGGGTTGAGATAGACACAGTTTAATAGAACAGAAAAGGGAAAATAATAATAATAATGATAGAATATACAAAATGAGTGATGCACAATGCAATTGCTCACCACCCGCACTGACCGATAACCAAGTAGGGATCGCTACTTCCTGGAACACGCCTACCATTCATATACTGAGCATGACGTCACATGGTATGGAATACCCCGTTGGCCAGCTGGGCTGGCTGTCCTGATTATGTTCCCTCCCATCTTGTGCACCTAGCTCAGTCGGTAGAACATGGGAGCTGTCCTTGGACTAGGAGGGTACTTATCAACAACTGAAAACATCAGTGTGTTATCAACATTATTCTCATACTAAATCGAAAACACAGCACTGGGAAGAAATTTAACCCTATCCCAGCCGAAACCAGGACAAGTAGCTTTCCATGGGTGGCCTTTTCCCCTGTGATGGGAATATCCAAACCTGAACCCTTGGAATATTTATGCCAGAGTAAGTTTCCCAGAATAAATCCAGGTGTAGATAAATCCAGTTGAATACCATTCATACACAGCTGCTCTTCAGTAAATCTTTGTCATTTTCAGTGCAAACCGATATTAATATGCACAGTATAACTTCTTGATCTGTATGCTTTAAGACTGTATAAACATAATTGGCTTTGCATAAGATGTGTATTATTTCCAAGGGGTCATTATCAGCCATCTCACAATCAGGTTTTCTCAAGAGCAGTGATTTTACTTCTTTTAACTGAGTGTTTATGCCATATCAAATTTGAACTTTCTATACATGGATATTCAGCACCTGATTCATTCTAATATCTAAAGTACATCTGGAGAGAAGTCTCTATTGAGATGCAGTTGGCCACCTGAAATTGTGGCATTTAGAATGCTTACATTTCACATTAGAAAAAAATCAAAGCAAGATACTTTGTTCTGGGTCATGTCATTCTGAACCGAGGCACTTTCATATATCAGACGCTTGAGATATTTTTGTTTCCCTTGACCTGTGTCCACCAGACCTACATCAGTAGTCTATAGGGTCTGTAATCTGGATTCCCATAATGCCAGAGGGAAGCAAGAGGGTATAATACCAATGTTTTTTAATCTGGTTATTTCTGAACTTCTCCTTCCATGGAAATTTTAATATTTTATATTTTCATAGAATAGAATCGTAGAATCATTTAGGTTGAAATAGACCCTTAAGATCATCGAGTCCAACCATAAACCTAACACTGCCAAGTCCACCACTAAACCATGTCCCTAAGCGCCACATCTACACGTCTTTTAAATACTTCCAGGGATGGTGACTCAACCACTTCCCTGGGCAGCCTGTTCCAGTGCTTGACAACCCTTTCGGTGAAGAAATTTTTCCTAATGTCCAATCTAAACCTCCCCTGGCGCAACTTGAGGCCGTTTCTCTCATCCTATCACTTGTTACTTGGGAAAAGAGACCAACCCCCACCTCGCTACAACCTCCTTCCAGGTAGTTGTAGAGCGCGATGAGGTCTCCCCTGAGCTTCCTCTTCTCCAGACTAAACAACCCCAGTTCCCTCAGCCGTTCCTCATAAGGCTTGTTCTCTAGACCCTTCACCTGCTTTGTTGCCCTCCTCTGGACACGCTCCAGCACCTCAATGTCTTTCTTGTAGTGAGAGGCCCAAAACGGAACACAGTATTCGAGGTTCAGCCTCACCAGTGCCAAGTACAGGGGGACGATCACTTCCCTAGTCCTGCTGGCCGCACTATTTCTGATACAAGCCAGGATGCTATTGGCCTTCTTGGCCACCTGGGCACACTGCTGGCTCATATTCAGCTGGTTGTCGACCAACACCCTTTATGCACTTACACTCATTTGGGCAGACTCAGCCTGAAGTAATTCAACTAGACTTTCAGAAAATAACGTAATTTAATAGAAATGATGGAAAGGATTTTCTACTGGAGAAATACAGTAATATTCCACAAATTTTGCAACATTATCTGAAATGTGCAGCATCTTATTTAACATTATTATTCATGAGTAAATTTTGAAGAATATCTTCTAGATAGTCTGTGTACAGATGTCTACGTATTATCTGTATGAGCAAGCAGCGAGCACTTTCTTGTATCAATTTCTTACAAACTTTAAACATTAAATGCCTCTTAAATATACTTTGCTTTCTTTCTGGATTTTTATGCCCGTTTCATTTACTGCTTAGACGATACTTTTGATAACATGAGGAAAAGGACAAAGCCCTGTGGTGGGACCTTCTCTGGTCCGTATACCACTTGTAATAATTTGAAGTGGTTTTCTTCTCATGTGGGAGGAATAGCAATCAGCATTAAAAAATTGCTGAGCATCTATTTTTAAAAACTGTTTATAAAACCGTTACAAATCTATTTAATCTAGCTGTTAAACAAACAAACAAACAACAGTTTTCCCTAAATTTCAAAAAAATATTATTGAAATTACCTTAATTTTTTTTTCTCTTTCTTTTGAATGGCTGTGTTTTATTACAAAAAATTCATTACAATCTCATGTGAATAGGATTTGAGGAGAGAAAGATGTACACTATTAGGTCTAGTGCAATAACACAATTTTACCTTGGTTTTGCACTACTGCTAATACAGTGAGAGAGATGCTTTGAAGCAATCATCTCTTTGAAAATCACCATTCTTAAGTATTCTTTGGTATTTGAATGAGACAAGAAAATAATTCCCATATTCTTCATAGATGACACGTACCTTTTCCACTCCATCTCATGTATCATTTTAGTTAGTCCAAGATACCTTAATCTGTATTAAAATAAGAGAATGTAATTTCTCTTGGATTTCCATAAAATATTTTTGTCCTTTTTCAGTATTTTTTAGGCAAAAATACATTAGACTGTAGTCACTGTATTTGATCTTTTGTATTTGGAAGGGGATGAAGTTACCTTGCATTTGAGGGTAGCCTAACACTTCGACAATAGTACATATAATCAAAAAAGGATTATAGATAGAGAGAGATTTACATGACTGTTTTTGAACATCTTTCTACTTAGAAGTGGTATTTTCAAGCAGAGTATACTCAGACTGCTAGTTCATTTTTACGGAGAGTACCTGAGTAGTGGTCAGGAATAAAGACATAGCACCAATCGTTTGTCACTCTTTGCAATAACACCTAATATCCCTATGCTTATTCTTAATAGTAAAAAACCTTTTAAGTTTCTCTCTTACATACAACTAGAAAAGTTCTGCCAAATCTAAACTCAGTTAAATGTTGCTAAAAAAATGTTGACAGAAGAATATTTGTGGGAGTTTTCTAATTATTTTGAATAGTATTTTTTAGATGTTCAGAAATAAAGTTTATGGTACATGATAGAAACCTTTGGTGGGAGCAAAATATAAATTTAACTCAGATTCGTGTGAAGAGAAGATGCAAGAGCTCACCCTGGAAAGGTACACTCAAAGGCAATGGGTAGGCATGCTCAGTTTCCAGTAGGTGAGGGCAGATTTGACTCTAGAATTTTTGGACCTATTCAAACATCTCTCTCTAAGCTTTCATAACCCATACCATTCACATAAAGGCTGTCTGTCCCTTACCCTCATCTCTGTATATGAAATGCAGATGCAACACAGAATATATATAGAATAAAACAGAATATTTTCAGTTGGAAGGGACCTACAACAATCATCTAGTCCAACTGCCTGACCACTTCAGGGCTGACCAAAAGTTAAAGCACGTTATTAAGGGCATTGTCCAAATGCCTCTTAAACACTGACAGGCTTGGGGCATTGACCACCTCTCTAGGAAGCCTGTTCCAGTGTTTGACCACCCTCTCAGTAAAGAAATGCTTCCCAACGTCAAGTCTAAACCTCCCCTGACGCAGCTTTGAACTATTCCCACGTATCCTGTCACTGGATACCAGGGAGAAGAGATCAGCACCTCCCTCTCCACTTCCCCTCCTCAGGAAGCTGGAGAGAGCAATGAGGTCGCCCCTCAGCCTCCTTTTCTCCAAACTAGACAAATCCAGAGTCCTTAGCCGCTCCTCATAGGACATACCTTCCAGCCCTTTCACCAGCTTTGTTGCCCTCCCCTGGATGCATTCAAGGACCTTCACATCCTTTTTAAATTGTGGGGCCCAGAACCGCACACAGTACTCAAGGTGAGGCCGCACCAACGCTGAATACAGTGGGATAATCACCTCCTTTGACCGGCTGGTTATACTGTGTTTGATGCACTCCAGGATGTGGTTTGCCCTCTTGGCTGCCAGGGCACACTGCTGACTCATATTGAGCCTGCTGTCAACCAGCACCCCCAGATCCCTCTCTGCAGGGCTGCTCTCCAGCCACTCCTCTCCCAATCTATACTTGCGTCCAGTGTTACTCCGTCCCAGGTGCAGAATCCGGCATTTGTTCTTGTTAAATTTCATGCCACTGATGATTGCCCAATGCTCCAATCTATCTAGATCCCTCTGCAAGGCCTCTTGTCCCTCAAGAGAGTCAACAGCGCCTCCCAGTTTAGTATCATCAGCAAACTTTCTAATGGTGCATTCAACTCCTGTCTCCAGATCATTGACAAAAATATTGAACAGAACTGGCCCTAAAATTGAGCCCTGAGGAACACCACCGGTGACCAGTCGCCAGCCAGATGTAGCCCCATTCACTACAACCCTTTGAGCCCTGCCGTTCAGCCAGTTCTTCACCCAGCGCACTGCATACCTGCTCATCCCACAGTTGGACAACTTGTCCAGAAGGATGCTGTGAGGGACATTATCAAAAGCCTTACTAAAATCCAGAAATCCACCGCCTTCCCTTCTTCCACTAGGCAGGTGACCTTATCGTAGAAGGATATTAAATTGGTTAAACAGGACTTTCCCTTTGTGAACCCATGTTGACTGTGCCTGATGATTGCATTGTTCTTTAAATGCCTTTCAGTGGTACCCAGTATGATCTTCTCCATAATTTTTCCGGGAACTGAGGTTAGAGTAACAGGTCTGTAGTTTCCTGGGTCTTCCCTCATGCTCTTCTTGTAAATTGGAATAACATTGGCTAGCTTCCAGTCAGCAGGGACTCCCCAGACTCCCAAGACCTTTGGTAGATGATCGAGAGGGGTCCTGCCGTAACATCTGCTAGCTCCTTCAGTACTCTGGGATGAATCCCATGAGGCCCCATGGACTTATGAACATTCAGCTGATACAGCTGATCCCTTACAATTTCAGTGTCCACAAATGGAAAGTCACTGCTCCCACACTCGTGGTCCTCTGACTCAGGGGACCGGGCCGCCCAAGGTCTATCAGCATTATTAAAGACTGAGGCAAAAAAAGCATTGAACGCCTCCACTTTTTCTTCATCCCTATTTGTCAGGTGACCATCTTCAACAAGTATCAGTTCAATGTTTTCTTTAGATTTCCTTTTGCTATTGACGTGCTTAAAAAAAGCCTTTCTTGTTGCCTGACACAACACTGGCCAGTTTCAACTCTAGTTGAACTTTGTCCTTTCGTGTCTTCTCCCTGCATGGATGAACCACAGCTCTGTAATCTTTCTGCGAAGCCTGACCTTGCTTCCAGAGATCGTACAATTTCTTTTTCCTCTTGAGCTCCACGAGGAGTTCCCTGTTCAGCCAAGCTGGTCTTCTGCCCTGCTTGCTTGACTTTCGACACAATGGGATTGCCTGCTCCTGTGCTTTTAAAAGGTGGTTCTTAAAAACTGATCAGCACTCATGGACTCCTAAGGCCTCAAAAGCAGATTCCCAGGGGACACTGCTAAATAGCTCCCTGAATAGCTTAAAGTTTGCTCTCTTGAAATCCAGGGTAGCAACTCTGCTGTCCTTTTTTCCTCATTACACTGAAAGTTTTAAACTCAACCATTTCATGATCACTGTGGCCAAGACAGCCACCTACCATCACATCTCTATTCACAAACAACAAGTCTAAGAGGGCATCTTTCCTAGTTGGCTCACTGAGTACTTGCGACAAGAAATTATCTTCCACAAACTTTAGAACTTTCCCAGACTTGCTCATCACAGCAGTATGGTATTCCCAGTTGATGTCTGGGAAGTTGAAGTCCCCCATAAGGACAAGGGCTATTGATCCAGAGATTTCTCCTAATTGCCTATAGAATAACTCATCAGTGCTATCATCCTGGCTGGGCGATCAATAGAAGACACCCACTACGACATCTGCTTTGTTTTCCAATCCCCCAGTCCTCACCCAGAGGCTTTCAACCGCATCATCGCTAACTGTAAGGGCTGTGCAGTCAAACCTCTCCCTTACATACAGTGAAACTCCTCCACCTCGTCTGCCCTGTCTATCCCTCCTGAACAGCCTATAGCCCTCCATCCCAGCATCCCAGTTTTAATAGAAATATAACATCTAAAGCAGAAGTCTCTTTTTTAAAAAAAACTATGAGCCAGTGCACTCATCCATCTCAACATGATTTGAGGAAATATAAAGTTGGCATGTGTACAAATAAATAAAAGCTGAAGGATTTCTAGGGTTTAACAGAGCTTGTTGGTTTTACTAGTTTGCTTCTAAAATCTTTCAGACTTCAAGACAGAAAAAATGCTGTTTAAATGATTCACTTACAGTGGTGACATTGAATGCATTATCTGATTGAACAACTAAATATGTATGGTATCAATGAAAAATGCACTCAAATACAATATAACCTGTGTTTCTAATCAATAATGACTCTTGATTTTATTTTAAAAGATAATGGAAAAACATGGCATTTTGCTATTTTGAAGAATGAATGCTCCTTTGATATACTTCCTCTGAACTTCCTTGCATGGAGTGATTTTGTTCCTTTTCGCAGGCTTGATTCTAAAGGTTGGATCTGAAAAATACTTTAATATATTTTCTTTTTTTTATCAAGAATTGTGTTCTTTACATTTGGGTGGTCCCAGCTGGTGTTTGTGTTGCTAAGGAAGACCTGTGTGTTAGCTTCAGGAAATTCACAAAAAGGCTGTGTTGAATCTCAGTAGTTGTTTTTTTCCAGCACTGCGATCACTAATGCACCTATTCCTACCTTTAATTATAAAGAACCAAAATAAAACCTATCATCTTAAAAATAAATAGAAAGGGATTTTTAATGTAAACTTCATAAGGAGGAAATAGCCATGTGATATGAAATTAGATTCAATTCACGATCATTTTAAACCTAATTTCAATGAAATGAGAACTTCAGTCTTTGTAACTTTTTGGTGGGAATTACGAAACTGTTTCTGTTTGAAAGTCAGCTAAAACTTGTCTGTACCTATGTGCTTGGAGGATGCAAAACATGATTGCAATAAAAATAAATTATTAATAAACATTTCAGGTTTTTCGATAACGGGATGGTCTACACGGCGCCAGGCCTGCTGGCGTCTGATGGGATTCACCTTTCTCAAAGGGGGAAGAGGGTCTTTGCTCACAAGCTAGCGGGGCTGATTGACAGAGCTTTAAACTAGACTTGAAGGGGGAGGGAGATAATATCAGGCTTGCCCGTGACAAGCTGTGGGACGACACGCCAAGGTTAGAGGGATGGGGTGCTAGCGAGGGCCCTCAGCCTGTTGCTCCGAGACTTGCTGGGTACACTGGAGCACACTTGAAGTCTTACAGAGATGAGCCAGGGGCTCCTGAGGTAATAGGAGCCAACAGGGAAACACCAGTGAAATACCTCAAAGGAATTAAGGGGTGTTCCTCTAAGAAGGTGACACGGCCGACAGCCCAGCTGAAAGTGCCTCTACACCAATGCACGCAGCATGGGCAACAAACAGGAGGAGTTGGAAGCCACCATGCTGCTAGAAAGCTACAACCTAGTTGCCATTACTGAAACTTGGTGGGACAAATCCCATGACTGGAGTGTGGCTATCGATGGCTACAGGCTGTTCAGAAGGGACAGGCGAGGAAGGAGGGGCGGAGGGGTTGCCCTCTACGTCAAGAAATGGATAGATTGTGAAGAGCTGCCTCTGAAGAATAGGCACGAGCAGGTTGAAAGCTTATGGGTAAGAATTAGAGACCGAGGCAACAAAGGGAACCTTGTGGTTGGTGTCTACTACAGGCCGCCTGATCAAGGGGAGCCTATTGACGAAGCCTCCTTACTCCAGCTACAGGAGGCATCGCGCTCGCAGGCTCTCATCCTGCTGAGGGACTTAAACCACCCTGACATCTGCTGGAAAAGTAGCACGGCGAGCTGCAGGCAATCCAGGAGACTCCTGGAGTGCATTGAGGATAACTTCTTAAGCCAGGTAATAGACAGCCCTACCAGAGGGGATGCGATACTGGACCTGATGGTCACCAACGCAAGTGAGCTAATCGGTGACGTCAAGATTGGAGGCAGCCTGGGCTGCAGTGATCATGCACTGGTGGAGCTCGCAGTCCTGAGGGATATGGGTCAGGTGAAGAGTAAAGTCAGGACCCTGAATTTTAGGAAAGCAAACTTCCAGCTGTTCAAGGAGTTAGTCAGTAGGACCCCCTGGGAAACTGCCCTCAGGGACAAGGGAAGCAGAACAGAGCTGGCAGATCTTTAAGGACGCTTTCCATAGAGCGCAAGAGCTCTCGATCCCCAGGTGTAAGAAATCAGGAAAGGACAGCAAGAGACCAGCATGGACGAGTTGAGACCTGCTGGTCAAACTAAAGGGCAAGAAGGAAATGCACAGGCAGAGGAAGCAGGGACAGGTATCCTGGGAAGAGGATAGGGATGCTGCCCGGTTGTGTAGGGGTGGGGTCAGGAAGGCCAAGGCGCGGCTGGAGCTGAACTTGGCAAGGGACGCAAAGAATAACAAGAAGGGCTTCTACAGGTATGTCAGCCAGAAAAGGAAGGTCAAAGAAAGCATACCCCCGCTGATGAACACGACTGGCAAACTGGTAACAATGGACGAGGAGAAGGCTGAGGTACTCAACAACTTTTTTGCCTCAGTCTTCACTGGCAACCTCTCTTCCCACACCTCTCGAGTGGATGGACCGCAAGGCAGGGACTGGGGGAGCAAAGTCCCTCCCACTGAAAGAGAAGATCAGGTTTGAGACCACCCGAGGAACCTGAACATACATAAGTCTATGGGACCTGACGAGATGCATCCCAGAGTCCTGAGGGAATTGGCTGATGTAGTTGCCAAGCCACTATCCATGATATTTGAAAAGTCATGGCAGCCAGGTGAAGTCCCCGGTGACTGGAAAAAGGGAAACATTGCACCCATTTTTAAAAAGGGTAGAAAGGAGGACCCTGGGAACTACCGACCTGTCAGCCTCACCTCTGTGCTTGGGAAGATTATGGAACAGATCCTCCTGGAAGCTATGCTAAGGCACATGGAGGACAGGGAGGTGATTCGAGACAGCCAGCATGGCTTCACCAAAGGGCAAGTCCTGCCTGACCAACCTAGTGGCCTTCTATGATGGAGTGACTACATCAGTGGACAAGGGAAGAGCTACCGATGTCATCTATCTGGACTTCTGTAAGGCCTTTGACACGGTCCCCCACAACATCCTTCTCTCTAAACTGGAGAGGTATGGATTTGATGGGTGGACTGTCCGGTGGGTGAGGAACTGGTTGGATGGTCGCATCCAGAGGGTAGTGGTCAACGGCTCAATGTCCAGATGGAGATCGGTGATGAATGGCGTCCCTCAGGGGTCCGTATTGGGACCGGTACTGTTTAATATCTTCATCAGTGACATAGACAGTGGGATCAAGTGCACCCTCAGCAAGTTTGCAGACCACACCAAGCTGAGTGGTGCGGTTGAAATGCCTGAGGGATGGGATGCCATCCAGAGGGACCTGGACAGGCTTGAGAAGTGGGCCCGTGTGAACCTCATGAGGTTCAACAAGGCCAAGTGCAGGGTCCTGCACCTGGGTCGGGGCAACCCCCGGTATCAATACAGGCTGGGGGATGAAGGGATTGAGAGCAGCCCTGCCGAGAAGGACTTCGGGGTACTGGTGGATGAAAAACTGGACATGAGCCGGCAATGTGCGCTCGCAGCCCAGAAGGCCAAATGTATCCTGGGCTGCATCAAAAGAAGCGTGGCCAGCAGGTCGAGGGAGGTGATTCTGCCCCTCTACTCTGCTCTGGTGAGACCCCACCTGGAGTACTGCATATAGCTCTGGAACCCTCAGCACAAGAAAGACATGGACCTGTTGGAGTGGGTCCAGAGGAGGGCCACAAAAATGATTAGGGGGATGGAACGCCTCTCCTATGAGGAAAGGCTGAGAGAGTTGGCGTTGTTCAGCCTGGAGAAGAGAAGGCTCTGGGGAGACCTCATTGCAGCCTTTCAGTACTTAAAGGGGGCTTATAAGAAAGATGGGGACAGACTTTTTAATAGGGCCTGTAAGCAATAGGGCAAGGAGGAATGGTTTTAAACTAAAAGAGGGTAGATTCAGACTAGACATAAGTAAAGAAATTTTTTACAGTGAGGGTGGTGAAACACTGGAACAGGTTGCCCAGAGAGGTGGTAGATGCCCCATCCCTGGAAACATTCAAGGTGAGGTTGGATGGGGCTCTGAGCAACCTGATCTAGTTGAAGATGTCCCTGCTCGTTGCAGGGGGGTTGGACTAGATGACCTTTAAAGGTCCCTTCCAACCCAAACTATTCTATGATTCTGCTCAGCAGGTGGATGTTATAGTTGCTCTGCAGGATAATTTTGTGGATCTTCCTGTAATCAAAGTGTACAGTTTAATTCTTAAGTGCAGATAGAGGTTTTCTTACTTTTTATGTTATAGCTACGAAGGTATCCCACATGCTTTCCAAGCATTTCTGTACAGTTAAATGGCATTACCATTGCTATGTGAATGGAACAGCAGTCTCATGAATACTTACTATAAAATTGTGAGAAGGTAAGTTGGCTAAAGAAAAGTTAGACCCATGAAAAGTTAGTAATTTATGATTTAGTCCTTTTCTGTATTCACTAATCTGTGGAAACAAAGTATAGAACAATGAAGCTTATTTATGATTTGGCCATAGCTCTTTCCAAATTTGACTTATTCAAAGTATGTTTTTTCCCTCTTCTTTAGATTATAAAAATCTTAGTGGAGGTAGATAATTTAGAACAACGAATTAATGTTTTTGAACTGTTGTTTCTCTGATCAGCAACAAAGAATCTATTTGTTTGAAAACTACATGTGATAGTAAAGGAAGTTATAACCCACATGTTCACTAATCAGGTAAAAATAATGCAGTGAAACAGGCTATACAAAAGACTGAACATGAAATTAGAATTATGCATCAATGGTTTTAGTGCACCTCACTTTCAGGTGAAGCGTACAAGAGGTTTTGGGGAAGAGGTAGGAAGGTGGGCAGAGAAAAGAGAAGAATAAGCAGAAGACAAAATAAATCCCCTTTTTCTTTTGCATCCCAGGACTAAGGAAGTGTACTCAAACTTGAGATGAACTTGTCCCTCTGAAGAGTTACCAAAATCCTGGTGGAAATTTATGGCATGTTTGCTGTAGAGTTGATACAGCACAGCACTTTGCAGATATGCTAAATTGAGCCCTGAACGCAATGTAGATATACCTGTATGGCTGCATTCAAGTTAATGATTCAGCTGTTGAGAGTTCATTCACATGCGAATGCAGGACCAACAGAGCGGCCATGTGAAGTCACTTTGATTCAAAGAGAATGGTGATAGCACTCAGAAAGCTTAATGTCCACTGCCAAAAACGTTTCATTTTCATTTGTCATTTTATTTGGTATCAGATGCTTCACATAATTTGCTGTCTAGTCTGAGTTGTTCACAGAATACAAAGATGCAGTTCCTTTTGCCGAGTTCCCTTTTCTAAATTGCTTGCAAATATTTTCTATGGCAATGGAGATTCTACCTAACAGTTTTCAGTAAAGCAGTACACTGTGGACTCACGAGTTAGGTTTATATCACTTCACTCCTTCAGCCATCTCCCAGAGCTGTACTATATTAAGTACACATTATCATCTGCCTGTTCTTGACTATATTATTTGACTATATTATATTGACTATATATTTAAACTATAATTAATTGATAACTACTGTTGAAAATTCAAAGCTTTTCTCAGTGGTTGCATTATAAAAGCATTTCATAAATGGTTTGATTCAATGCTTGAGGCTTGTTAAGTAAACGGTGTTTTGCATCATATCCAGCTCCTTTCACAAACTGAAAAGAGCAGAAAAAGAGATATGGTGTCTTTAATGCACTCTGAGTTTTTAGCTCTCCTAAATAGTGTTATTTCATGAACTTCAGTTTCCCATCGAAAAAGATTTCTTGCCAGATTTATGTATTCTCTCATTAGACATGCCATTGTTTTGACTCTTTTTTTTCTTTTCTTATAAGAAAGTGTTTATCTCTGGGATGCATTGTTTGCCCAGCAAAATTATCTTTAATAAAAACCTGTAGATGTACTTATTTGTTGTAATCACTTATTGTGACCACACAATACTTATTGTGTACTTATTATGATTACAACATATTTTCCCCTTGGCGGACAATGTATATCTGTTCCAGTCAGTCCCTTTAAACAATGGCACTAAAGTTTATTTCAGGATCAAAAACCAGTGGAATTTGAATTTCATCAAACTTGGAGTGTGTTGTGAGAGAGGAGAACAAAAGCCAAATGTCTTCATCAGATTATTAGATTATTTGATAAATTTCAAAACAGGGATCTCAAAGAACAAAGATCAGCATAGAATGGCATGGTAACGTCTGCCGTTTCAATGATAAGAATTTGTAAAAACTTTATTTTTGTATATATTTTGTGATAATGAAATTAATTTCAAAGGAGGGGAGAAGGAATGCTCTCCAGTGGTAGTAATTGTTACTAAAGATGATGCCACCTAATAAGTTTGAAAACTGACGTATACAAAAATAGTCACAACTGATAGGCAAAGCCTAGAGCCCCCAGATGTCCCCCTTGCAGAAGCAGATCGCATCCTGCGAGAGTGCTTAAAGGAACTGAAACACAAACCTTTTCAAAATGCAGACTGCTTCACTGCATTCTGATCTCGCTTTTCCTGCAGACAGGCATGAGACAAAGTAACAGGTACATTTTGGAAAATTCCTTCACCAGTATTTGTCCCTTAGTTTGTCACTGACTGATTGACATGGGGGCTGTATTAATACCGGTAGATTAAACATGCCCAGGTCTGTTTTCTCTCTTGGAAGTCAATTGCCTCCACAGCCTGCTTCCATACAACCGGACTTCTTAGTTACCAAGGCAAGGTGGCCTCAAGTGAACTGCTAGACAGGAGTCATCCATGACCTGTGCTAACTCTGAGGCTGTGTTCAGGAGTTGTTTTGGTGAGTATTAATTGGCCCTAGCCAAAACCACTACTTTCTGAAAAATTACAAGTACAGACAATCAAATTCCACGGTGGGAGAATGTTTCCTAGCACTGTTAAATTTTCACATGGGGAAAATAGACATAGTCCGTGCTTTTAAAATTTTATTCTAAGCTTTATTAAAGTTTTGTAACAGTTTTGTAAACTGTAATTCCTTAAAAATTCTTATTAAAGTAATCCTTTGGAATGGAATATTATTTTAAATGGGATTAATGCATTACAAACTTTCTTTAAAGTTTCAGTTAAGGGAGCACAGTGACCAGATAAAAGGATGAGTCAGAGCGGGCTGATTCATAGGCAAAAGAATAGAAAAAGTATTTTTCCCATAAGCTTTAATTTATTATTTTGTGACTTTGTATATACAACTGTAGGAATTTATGATTGTATCTCTGATTAGGTACAGATACACAGAACAAAGAGCAGTACTGAGCAGTGTACAGGGAAGCCTCCCCTATGAGATTCTAAGCGTATCTTCTTATGTGAACAATCCTTTTGAATGCAATGGGCCTATTCATGTGAACATAATAACTCACATATATGTGAAAGACCAGGCTGTGTGCATAAGCCAAATATTTGCACTTCTATTGCTGTTTATGAACTGCCACACTGATCCCACAAAGAAAATTATTCATCCTTACCACTAAAAGGTGATCACAGGGAGATATTCTTGCTGCTTGTTTTTTATAGGGGAATATTCAATTTCCTCTGCATCAGGAAAAATAATCAAAAGAAAGATCTGTTACATTAATGTGTTTTTGTTTGATGGCTAGTGCCAAAGACATAGCACCAAAACATGAATAAACTGTAAGATTCTTAAGATTTTTTGTATAACAGAAGAATTTTTAGTCTTCCAAGTCTGATCTCACCTTGCCTTTGTTTACTAGTTTTAGAAAACAACAAGAGATTCTTAGTAATAATAGCTGTGATAAGAAGTAGAGGTTTTGCATGAGTTTTGAAATTATAAACATTGCACAACTTTCCCATTGGCCAACTTGGTTATTCACTGTGGTATTCAAACAACATTTTTGAAAGTTGAAGTGCTGAGAGAGTATTTTGCTGTAATTTGCTGTCTGAGATTTTAACTAATGTGTCGTTCTAAGGAACTGTATGAAGCCAGAGGCAGTAAATTATGCAACTGACTGATGGACAAGTATGTAAGCTGTATATCCATATCAACATGTATATATGGATTACTGTTGAAATGATAGATTTCTTATAGGGGCCCAATTCTAGTCTGATGTCAGTGTTATATGCATATAACTTAGCTGACACAGGGAAATTACTGCTAATGGATATAACTTGTATTCTGAAATATGAAATCAGAGCCAGAATTTGAAGACGTGTAGATGCCAAATCCAGAGCATGAGAAACTTTTGATGTCAATAAAACTTTTATGGAAATTTAAGTGTAACAGATGGGAAGATTTGGCTATTGAACTTAAATGACACAGGATTTGGTAAGAAATGTGTCCTTTTTTCTAGTTCTGTTTGACATAGCTATTAGAAGTTTAGAACATGCAATATAGTCTTTTATTAGCATGCCTTTTTGATTAGTTGAATTATATTTTAAATATGGCTTGCAGATAAATATATACAAATAACTCATATTATGGCTATATGAGACACAAATACAGTTTAATCAAATTCCCCTTGGAAAAGACTACAATTTTTACAGTAACTTTGACCAGCAGTGGCTCATGTCCTCCAGATTTTAGGTGGATGTTTCCTTTGGGCCACCACTGCATTACACTATGTGCTACCAAGCTAGCAAGGATGCTTTGTGCTTTCTTCCACCTTTGAACCCCCACCCTGAACTTTACATTTGTTTTGTGCAATAACTTTCTGTGACAATGCTAAAACCAGAAGGCTTATGGACTGTCTAGCTGCCTCCACATTCATAAATTAAAAGTGCCCACTTTTAATGGGCACTGGGGAAGGACTGGGATATGAGCTACCTAGTGTGTCCATAGTATTAATCTTGTTTGGGTTTCAGCACAGGACAGGCTCATACCAGCAGCCTAGAAGGAATGGTTCCTCACCCACACCAGCTCCCAAGTAGAACTGGTATTGCTGGGAGTGTGCTACGTGGCCAGTGCCACGCCAGGGGCATTTCTAACAGTATACCCATGTGAACCAAGTTCCGGAGCTTGGAAATGCTTTCCAATACTTTTTAATTTACTAGTATAGACACAGACCATCTATATCCTGTCAAGATTTGTATCCATCTTCCCTCCTTCAGATATCACTTCCTTTCAGGAGAATCCAAAGTCTATGGTGGGCATGAATGGATGTGTGTGACTGATTACAAGGCAAGCTCTTTGGGGTAGGGGCAGGCTACTCCCCCACTCCTACTGCAGTTTTGAAAGGGAGAATCAGGAGTGCAAGTTCAAGATCCTTGTAGAAACCATTTCATTTAATTCCTAAGTCAATCTTTGCTCCATGATTGTAAAGCATGCCCTTGCAAACTGAGAGGACCATTTCTGTGACACATGCAGAGACCGTGATGTGAAAGGAAAAAGGGACTGAGTCAAAAATTTGGAAACCACTACTGTCTGTGCAATAGTCTGCTTGTTACGAGATTTCTAAATCAATTTATATTTCAGTGCAAGGGTATGGCTGAGGGAAGATAAGCTGTGCCTGAGGGAATGACTACAATATGGGAGTGGAATTGATTTGTCTGATGACAACAAAATCTCCTGGTGAAAACCTCCATAGATTCCAGTAAAATAGAAACCCTTTCTTAATCCACTGAGAAAAATAATTTGCCTTTTATTGTTGTCCCTTAGAAGGTGTCATGTGACCTTTCTGTGATTTATTTCTTATGAACTGAAAAGTTAATATTACAAAAAGATATTTGTAGCAGTTTTGTGTGAAATTATGAGACAAAGGATAGCATCCTGCAGTGAAGGAAGAGACTTGGAAACAGACCTTTAAAAATCAGAAGTGCCCTGTGATGAATGTATTCTTTAGGATAACTGCTAAGTTAATGTATATACTTACAAAACTAATTGCAAATGATCAGTGATCATCATTGCTTTCACAAATGTGAGGATTTCCTAATGTCATCAAGCTAGATTATGTAATCAGTCCTTGGATAAACAGTTTTGGTATTTTTCACAATTACAGTCTTTAATAGTTTTTCCAAATTAATGTAATTCCATTTAAAACATTTTAAACCGATTACTGCTAATCTGGAACCAGAGATCAACCCATTGACAGCTAAGAAATTAAATGCCCTTTTTTACTGATTGGTAGGAGATTTTTTCAGCTCATAGAGGTTTGGAGTTTTTTTAAATCTATACATTAAAAACAGAATATGACCATTTAGGGAAACATTTAACATGTATTTATAGAAATATTAATATTTAACAATTATATTAAAGAAAAGCTGACTATGTAAATACAGGACTCTATTTCATAGGATGGGCTTTTATTAACTCAGGAATATTATCTGTGAATGTGTTATGTAAAAATTGCCTTATGATGAAAGTGCAAAAATGCTTCTTAATAAAAAAAAAAATCTCTGTAGGCTAGTAGCAGAGGAATGGCTACTCCTCACTTTTGTACCGCAAAGAGCAGCACATCGGAATCGGATTGTGGAAAATTCCAACCTCTCACGTTGAAACAAAGTTAGGGTTGCTCCTGCCAAACCCTTAGGTTATACAACACAAGTAGAAAAAGAATTAAATAATAATAATTATTATTATTTCATATAGTAACATTGGTAGCAGCATACATGATTTATAGAATTTGACATTAGAACCAATGTTCTTTTTAAGTGGTTTCTATATTTGGGATAAATCAGTGAACAGTACAAGTAACTGTACTGAAATTTGTACCCTCCACAATGGTATTTGTTCGCATCATCTTAAAAAAAATCCCCATAGAAACTAAAAAGACCAATGTTTGCAACTGATTCTACAAGAACTGATTGATTATTAAGAAAAAAAAAAAAACAAAAAAGCATTGGCAAGTATTTTCAGCAACAAAATCCTCAGACAAATCCAAGTTGAATTTAAATGTTTTGTCAGGCCTTTTCACCAGGTCTTTTTCTCCTTTTGCTAAACCCTTTCTACCCATCTGAGGACCAGCTCCTCAGGACCATCCATTCACAAATGTCTGAAATGTGCCTAGCCTATAACAAGGTCTATGACAAGCTAAATAGTAATATCTAATGCCGCTTATATAACAAAATGGCAATTTGAGATGGCCTTGACCTCCAGTCTGGATTCAGATGTAATCATGACTGTTTGAGGTGTTGGATCCTACTTTGGCATATATATAGGTAGATATATGGTTAAATATATATTTCTTTATTTTATACATTTTTAGTTATTTCTCTTCTGTCATTACAGCTCACTTATTCCCTCATGATACTACTTCTCAAGTAGTATTTAATTTAGTTTTCACTCACCCTGTTACATATTTAGTAGAAAGCCCTCCTTGTATTTTGTTTCTTCTTGCTGCTTCTCACTTCCATTTTCTTATTCTTTCTTAAAGACAATGGTATTTTACTCAAAATTGTAATTCACAGACTTGGAAAGGATCTCGGTCGAGAAATAAAATCAACCAGCTTTTGGATTAACTCAAAGACTTTGATATAAAAATATAATTTTATTGAAAGAATTTTAATTAAGATTAAAGCCACCGAAGCCACCGAGGCGAAGGGCTCCGGAGCGGAGGATCGCGCCGGGGGACCCTTCCTGAAGCGGCAAAACCGCGGCAAAAACCGCGAAGGCAAAAGCGCAGGGAGCGAGAGGGTGCCCCAGCCCCAGCCCCTCCCCCGAGCCGGAGGAGCGAGCTCCTGACGAGCGGCAGCTCTGACTCAGCGTGGGCGGGGACAGGAGGGACGGCGGCCAAACCCCCTCAGATACAAAAGCAACCCCCAGGGAGCGCGAGCGACCCGGAGCGTGGCGCGGCAGTTCGCGCGGAGAAGGTGAGCGGGCAGGGCGCAGCCCCCCCACTCCAGGCTCTAGAGGCTAGCTCAACTAGTGGTCATCGCCCTCCCAGAAGAGGACCTAGCCATGGTATCCACTCGGCCGAAAGCCATCGCCAGGAGAAACGTGGCGACCCAGACGGAGCCCCCACACAAACATACATCTGTCCAGGTCTCCGGCTGCAGGGAGTGCCTGAGCCTGTCACTTGTACTGGAGGGCAGCAGGGACAATGCCTGTGTGCGGTGTGACCAGGTGGATGATCTGCTCAGCCTGGTGGCAGAGCTGAAGGAGGAAGTGGAGAGGTTAAGGAGTATCAGGGAGTGTGAGAGGGAGATAGATTGGTGGAGCCGCACCCTACCATCCCTGAGGCAAGGACAGCAGATGAAGGCTCCACAAAAAGCAGAGGATCCCCTGCCCTCTTTCCACCAGGCAGAAGGAGGGAACCCAGGAGATGGGGGGGAATGGACACAGGTCCCTGCTCGGGGCGCCAGGCGAACCCCCTCCTGGCCTCCCTCACCTCAACCTTCCCAGTTGCCCTTAAAGAACAGATACGGGGCTCTGGAACTCAAGGGCCAGACAAACGAGGATGCAGATGAAGGCCCATCCAGGGGGTTGCCCAGGGCGAGGCAGTCAGCCCCACGCATTATGACTGCCTCTGCTAAGAAAAAAAGGAGGGTAATTGTCATAGGTGATTCCCTTCTGAGGGGGACGGAGGGCCCAATATGCCGGCCAGACCCATCCCACAGGGAAGTCTGCTGCCTCCCTGGGGCCCGGGTTAAGGACATTACTAGGAAACTCCCTGGTCTGGTACGGCCCTCCGATTACTACCCACTATTGGTTATACAGGCTGGCAGTGAGGAGGTTGCAGAGAGAAGTCCCGAAGGGATCAAAAGGGACTTCAGGGCACTGGGGTGACTGGTGGGAGGATCGGGAGCACAGGTAGAGTTTTCCTCAATCCCTTTACTGGCAGGGAAGAATACTGAAGGGAACAGGAAAACTCATCGGATCAACACGTGGCTTAGGGGCTGGTGCCATCAGCAAAACTTTGGCTTCTTTGATCATGGGGAGGTTTACACAGCACCGGGCCTGCTGGTGACAGACGGAGTTCAGCTGTCTCACAGGGGGAAAAGGATTCTCGCGTGTGAGTTGGCGGGGCTCATCGAGAGGGCTTTAAACTAGGTTCGAAGGGGGAAGGGGATAAAACCAGGCTCACTAGAGAAGAGCCTAGGGACCGCACGCCAATGTCGGGGGAGAAATCGGCAGCCCAGCTCAAGTGCATCTACACCAATGCACGCAGCATGGGCAGCAAACAGGAGGAGCTGGAAGCCATTGTGCAGCGGGATAGCTATGACTTAGTTGCCATCACAGAAACATGGTGGGATGAGTCTCACGATTGGAGTGCTGCAATGGATGGCTATAAGCTCTTCAGAAGGGACAGGCGAGGAAGGAGAGGTGGTGGGGTAGCCCTGTATGTTAGGGAGTGCTTCGACTGTCTAGAGCTCAATGATAGTGATGACGAGGTCATGTGCTTGTGGGTAAGGATGAGGGGGAAGGCCAACAAGGCAGATATCCTGCTGGGAGTCTGTTATAGACCACCTAACCAGGATGAGGAGGCAGATGAAGCATTCTACAAGAGGCTGGCGGAAGTCTCACAGTTGCTAGCCCTTGTTCTCGTGGGGGACTTCAACTTTCCGGATGTCTGCTGGAAATACCACACGGCAGAGAGGAAACAGTTGAGGAGGTTTCTGAAGTGTGTGGAAGATAACTTCCTGGCACAGCTGGTAAGTGAGCCTACCAGGGGAGGTGCCTCGCTTGACCTGCTGTTCACAAACAGAGAAGGACTGGTGGGAGATGTGGTGGTCGGAGGCCGGCATGGGCTTAGCGACCATGAAATTATAGAATTCTCAATACTTGGTGAAATAAGGAGGGGGGCCAGCAAAACTGCTACCATGGAGTTCCGGAGGGCAGACTTTGGCCTGCTCAGGAGACTGGTCGAGAGGGTCCCTTGGGAGACAGTCCTGAAGGGCAAAGGGGTCCAGGAAGGCTGGACGTTCTTCAAGAAGGAAGTCTTAAAGGCGCAGGAGCGGGCTGTCCCCATGTGCTGTAAGAAGAACGGGCGGGGAAGACGACTGGCCTGGCTGAACGGGGAGCTCTGGCTGGGACTCAGGAAAAAAAGGAGAGTTTACCACTTGTGGAAGAAGGGGCAGGCAACTCAAGAAGAGTACAGGGATCTCGTTAGGTCGTGCAGAGAGGAAATTAGAAAGGCAAAAGCCCAGCTAGAACTCAACCTGGCCACTGTCGTGAGAGACAACAAAAAATGCTTTTATAAGTATGTTAATGACAAAAGGAGAGCCAAGGAGAATCTCCATCCTTTATTGGATGCGGGGGGGAACATTGCCACCGAGGACAAGGATAAGGCTGAGGTACTCAATGCCTTCTTTGCCTCAGTCTTTAATAGTCAGAGCAGTTATCCTCAGGGTACTCAGCCCCCTGAGCTGGAAGACAGGGATGGAGAGCAGGATAAACCCCCCATAATCCAAGAGGAAGCACTTAACGACCTGCTATGCCACCTGGACGCTCACAAGTCTATGGGGCCGGATGGGATCCACCCGAGGGTGCTGAGGGAGCTGGCAGAGGAGCTTGCCGAGCCACTCTCCATCATTTATCAGCAGTCCTGTTTAACAGGGGAGGTCCCGGATGACTGGAGGCTTGCCAATGTGACGCCCATCTACAAGAAGGGCCGGAAGGAGGATCTGGGGAACTACAGGCCTGTCAGCCTGACCTCGGTGCCGGGGAAGATTATGGAGCGGTTCATCTTGAGGGCGCTCACAAGGCATGTCCGGGACATCCAGGGGATGAGGCCCAGCCAGCACGGGTTCATGGAAGGCAGGTCCTGCTTGACCAACCTGATCTCCTTCTATGACCAGGTGACCCACCTAGTGGATGAGGGAAAGGCTGTGGACGTGGTCTACCTGGACTTCAGTAAAGCCTTTGACACTGTCTCCCACGGCATTCTCCTAGAGAAGCTGGCGGCTCATGGCTTAGACAGGTGTAATCTTCGCTGGGTAAAAAACTGGCTGGATGGCTGAGCCCAGAGAGTTGTGGTGAACGGAGTTAAATCCAGTTGGCGGCCAGTCATGAGCGGTGTTCCCCAGGGCTCAGTTTTGGGGCCGGTCCTGTTCAATATCTTTATCAACGATCTGGATGAGGGGATCGAGTGCTCCCTCAGTAAGTTTGCAGACGACACCAAGTTGGGTGGGAGTGTTGATCTGCTCGAGGGTAGGAAGGCTCTGCAGAGGGACCTGGACAGGCTGGATCGATGGGCTGAGGCCAACTGTATGAGATTCAACAAGGCCAAGTGCCGGGTCCTGCACTTGGGTCACAACAACCCCATGCAATGCTACAGGCTTGGGGAAGAGTGGCTGGAAAGCTGCCCAGAGGAAAAGGACTTGGGGGTGCTGGTTGACAGCCGGCTGAACATGAGCCAGCAGTGTGCCCAGGTGGCCAAGAAGGCCAATGGCATCCTGGCCTGTATCAGAAATAGTGTGGCCAGCAGGACTAGGGAGGTGATCATGCCCCTGTACTTGGCACTGGTGAGGCCGCACCTCAAATACTGTGTTCCGTTTTGGGCCCCTCACTACAAGAAGGACATTGAGGTGCTGGAGTGTGTCCGGAGAAGGGCAACGAAGCTGGTGAAGGGTCTGGAGCACAAGCCTTATGAGGAGCGGCTGAGGGAACTGGGGTTGTTTAGTGTGGAGAAGAGGAGGCTGAGGGGAGACCTCATTGCACTCTACAACTACCTGGAAGGAGGTTGTAGTGAGGTGGATGTTGGTCTCTTCTGCCAAGTAACTAGCGATAGGACGAGAGGAAATGGCCTCAAGTTGCGCCAAGGGAGGTTTAGATTGGACATTCGGAAAAATGTCTTTACTGAAAGAGTGGTCAGGCCTTGGAACAGGCTGCCCAGGGAAGTGGTAGAGTCACCATCCCTGGAAGTATTTAAAAGATGTGTAGATGAGGCGCTTAGGGACATGGTTTAGTGGGCATGGTGGTGTTGGGTTGACGGTTGGACTCGATGATCTTAGAGGTCTTTTCCAACCTTAATGATTCTATGATTCTGTGATTATCACACTGAGGATATGATAGAAAAGGTTCATAGACAAGATCAAGATCAGCTTTTATTTAATATTTATAATAGTTGCGCTAAAAAGTACAGTTTAGGAGTGAGATCCACTGTATGGAGTCCCTTATTAATTAATTCCACCCAAAGGAGATTGATACCAGCTGGAAGGAAAGTCCTTCAAAATATACCGAACCTTGATTGATGTAAGTTGCTTTCCTGAGAGACAGGGAACTTGGATTAAAATACCTGCCCTGACCCAGATGGCAAGGAGTTTCTGTGCTCCAGCTGGGTATTTGAATCCTGAACTGGAGATTTTTGAGGGAAGCTTCTTAATTTCTTTCATATTCTGAGTATTTTTTTCAAGTCCCCCCAAAAAGGAAGCTTATTTCCTTGTTTCTCAGTGAAACCCACCTGATTACCAGCAGTGTAAATTTAATCTAAGATAATTCTTTTTTTTTTTTTAGCACAGACATTGAAAACCTATTCCTTAATAGTATCTACAACACAAAAGTTTCATTTGTAAAGACAGAAACAGCTCACAAATCTGAAAAGCTTTAACTTAGAAAGTGAAACCAAGTGTAAATACAGAGGAACCATTAATTTGTAAATTATTATATTAGTGAATAAATATTAACTTTGTTGTCTGCAATCCAAGAATTGTTAGCTTGTTTTCTGTTACCAGTTATTTTAGCTGATAGCATCTAGAAAAAGCATTTGAATAGATGAAAAGTGCAAGAGTAGTTTGTAACCTTGGTATTTGAATGGCAAGAGAGCAAGCCTGAAGCTCTTTGAGAAAAAAGAGCATTTGAGCAAAGCTTGTATGGGTGGAAGAGAGACATAAATATTGATATTTCATATGTAAATTTTATATATAAATGCTACTGCTGATTTGGAGATTTTTTTATGTTAACAGGATTATTATTTTTGGTCCTGTATATTAGACACTATACTGGATAACTGCTTAATCTTACTAATGTCATCCCAGTTCTTCCTTCTTCACTTCTTCATTTCTGAAATTATTCTCAGTTCCTTCTGGTAAATACTGTGTTTTCTCATGTACGCTGCGTGCCTCCAAGCACAATTTGTTTTCCTGGGCACTGGATGATCAACAGCTATAAAACTGTTCTCATTTCATTCCTTTAACAAGGAAAATAGAAAAATCTGACAAGGGCTCCCAGGGCTTTTTGGAATGTGTTAAAGTGTCTGCTTTTCTCTGGGAACAACCCCTTTGACTGTCTCTATGTAAAGCTAAAGGGAGGGTGCTGACAACACCTTTGCAATTTTAAAAGCTTGTGAGTGAGCTGTTGGGTCCTTCTAATCGCCCAGAGAGAATGGGAAGGGGTAGCTACATATCAGAAATGCAGGACCCAGGTATTCACCTTTTATTCTGAGCTGTGTTTCACAGATCGTGGCTATGAACATGAGTTTGCTATAATTGCAGAATAAACAGATTTCTTTTGAATTGAGATGCTTCTGGTATAAACAATATTACAAGAAAAACAGGATAAGCATACATTACAACAAATAACACTTTTTCTCTTCTTGGGAAGTGAAACAGCTGATAAGATGAAATGTGGTTGTGTGTTAAAATGGACAACTCTGAAAAGAAAGAAATGGGGCCATAGGAGTATGTTCATGCATATTAAAACAAAATACTACCTTCTTGTGCTTGATAAGTCTGCGTGCTCATCTCTGTCTAATCCATCTGCCATGGACTGTAAAATAAAATTGACTTTTAGTCTCCTTGTAATTAGGTTAACACCCACGTTTAAGAATACAATCATGTATTAAAAATAGTCAATTTTATTTCATCTCACTGTGCTAAGTACTATCTGGCAGAATCTCTGACGCTTTATCTAACAATTAATTTAGAAGGAATATCTCTTCTCATGCACAGAGGATACATTACCAGATTGCTCTTTCAGAGCAGTAATCTATGATCCCACTATACAGGTACAAACGTATTTTTCCCTTCAGCTGCTTGCTGGCTCAGTCACTTGTCTCTTTTTTTGCAGAATGATTCCTGGGGAAAGCAGTACTCATACGCACTCTTCAAAGCTATGAGCCATATGCTCTGTATTGGTTATGGAGCCCGCGCCCCTGTCAGCATGTCCGACCTCTGGATAACCATGTTGAGTATGATTGTGGGGGCTACTTGTTATGCCATGTTTGTTGGTCACGCCACTGCCCTCATTCAGTCTCTGGATTCCTCACGGCGTCAATATCAAGAAAAGGTAACTCATTTTAATGTAACTTCTTAAGTTTTGAAATAGATTAATGAGATGTTTTAAATGTGGAAAAGGCCTTACAAGTTTACATGAAATAATCTAGTAGCATCTGAATCCTGCAGCAAATTTCATTGAATTCAGAACACTCCATGAGCTAAATATATTCCTGCATGAACCCACATTCCTTAGGGTGCACACGGTTCTGTGTGTCACATGCATTGAATGTAATCTTGGATTTGAAACTTGCTTTAAACTCTGTAAAATCTTCTGTGAAAATTCCATCCCCTGGTTCAGACTGTGCTTTATACCCCTGTGCTATACTCTGTAGGTACTTGATCTAGGTAGCTTGAATGAGGGCCTTGAGCTCAGTACCTTGGGTATGTCTATACAATTTCCTGTTATTCCTTTGGATCGCAATTTAGGGAAAAACTTGAACATGTCAAAAGAATGGCTTTTAAATGAGGACCAGACCCAATCAATTAGTTTTGTTTGCAACTACCTCAGAGAAGTGCTCAGAAGAGGTCTTTGTTTGCTTTATAATGGTATTGTTTACATTATCCTCCATGAACTGTTAGGTCCTCTCCAAGGACAAAAGGAACAGTGGCCAAAGCGTTGTCCGAAAAGCGGATTCGTGCCCGGCGTGCAAGTAACCAATTCCACACGCTCAGGAGAGATATTGTTTTATTCAGGCCTGGGTGCTCGGTGGACTTGCCACAAATCAAGCACCCCTGGTCTAGTCACCTTTCTGTTTATATCCATGCTTCTCATACATATTTTAAATTTCCTTGCTACATATTCATTACATTTCCGAGAACTAATTATAATATTACATCATCTTAAACACATGCGCACTAAAGCCTTTAGGGTCTTCTTGGGGGTCTCGGGTGGTCTCTGGTGGTCGACAGGGTAGTGAACTCTTCATGAACTTATTTCCTCTTTACCTTATAGGGTCGCAATTTGTCCCTGAGCCATGCTTGGACCACGTCTGTTTATAGTTTCCATAGCTAAAATTAATTATCACTACTTCTAAAACACACACCTGTTAGTTACCTAACTTCTAAGCAACAAGTCTTCATTGTTTAAAATTACAGAAGCGAGCAACATAGAATCCACAACTAACCAAACCATCCATCACCATAGTGCTCTTAAATTAAAACACATACATCTTGATCTCCTCCAATCAAAACCCCACTCACTAGCTTCATCATTCTGGTTTCTTATTAACTGGTCTTTTAACCCAGTTCTGGGTGAGGGCTATACACAGGATGATAACACTTTGAAGATTAACATTAACAATTCCCCCCTTTGAGACTTATGATGTTAAGCATCATGAGTCTCATAATACTTATTTTCTACAAAAAGATACAAATTGAATCATACAACATGTAATCATAACTAAAATAACGATCAGTACCACAAACAAAAATAATTGTCTAAGCCAATTTAAATTTGGAAGCCACGAGAACAACCAAGAAAAATCTAATCCTTCCCGTTCTTTAAACCCATATGCCAAATCTTTTAATTGTTGGATTTTCTTCTCCACTAACTGTGAATTATCACTTAAATTAAAACAATACATTCCTTTAAATTCTTCACAGCCATGATTGTGTCTTAAAAGTAAATAGTCAATTGCAGCCCTGTTTTCAAGTGTGGCTTCTCTTATTTGTGTCATTTCCATACCAATAGCCGAAAGTGCTTGGGAGGTATAATTTATATCTTTTACTAAAGCACAAGTAATCCGTTTTATGGTGTGATAATTCATAGCTACAGCTGACATCTCACTTGAACTGTATAAAGTGACTTGCGAGTCACAATCCTCTGATATCTGATGTATACTCCTTTTAGTTCGTCCACCATGTTCTAAGTCCTTTTTGTCTATCAGCAGCAGAGCTATCCTCCCTATTGAACACGGACCTCCGGTCACATTCGCCGGAATATAGGAATATGCTATTCGTCCACACAACAAAAACCATCCAAGGGGTAGTTTAGTATGAGCCCATGCATAACTCTGAAGTTGAGTGGAGTTACATCTCAAAGGAGGTTGTAAACGTGTTAAATTTTCACATTTAGAAGTGCAATTTATAAATTTAACACAATGCCCAGCTGGAAGCATTCCTCGCACCTTGACTCTTAACATCCCTCTCTCCTTAAATCTAGTTGTTTTTCCTAAACTATAAATGCTACGATAAGTTAATTTAATGTCAAAACTTTGAAACATTGTATAATTCTTCATCAATTCCAATGGGGTTGGTACTCCTACCAAACAAGAACTATACATCCCTCCCACAGAATTCTCGGCTGCAATACAAAAGGAAGACATGTTGGTTACTTCTCGGGCTAAAAGTTCCCAGATATTTCGATTTCTATCCCATTTTGGTAACAAAAATTGAGAATCAATCTGACTGATCGTTATTATTAACAACAACACATTCCACATCTTCCCTCTCTCTCTAATTTAATTCTGTTCAATAATCAAATTGTTACACTAATTTAGCAGCATCTCCAGTATCTCATTGAACACGCCGCAAAGTTAACTTCAATGGTTCCTTAAATACAGATGTCCACAGTCCAGGTGGAATTTTCTTAATCCTCGTATAATGAATCCAAGAATCTATTCCTTCTAGTTTCACAGCAGTGTTTGTTGTTAACAGCACCTGGAAAGGTCCTTTCCACTTTTCTCCAAGAGGGTCGTCCTTCCACGTTCGCAAATAAACTTGATCCCCTGGACTAAATGAGTGTACTGGAAATTCAAGAGGTAAAGGTGTCTTCAAAAGGACATACTTATGCAAAGAATTCAACACCTTACTCAAAGATAAAAGATATTCAGTCAATACTTTTTCTCCTATTACATGCATTTGCTCTGATCCTCCGGTCAAATTAACGCTATAAGGTTTTCCATATAAAATTTCAAATGGACTCACTTTTTCTTTAGCTCTAGGGGTCACCCTAATTCTCAACAAGGCAAGTGGTAAGGCTTCGATCCACTTCAATTGAGCTTCCTGACATATTTTAGAAATTTGTCTTTTCAATGTTTGATTCATCCTTTCCACCTGCCCACTAGATTGAGGTCTCCAAGGGGTATGGAGATCCCACTTAATCCCTAATGTCTTACTCATGTTTTTAACAACCTCTGCTACAAAATGTGGACCCCTGTCTGAGGATATTCCTAAAGGGACTCCAAACCTTGGAATTATTTTTTCAACAAATGTTTCACAACTTCTTTTGCTTTGTTGGTTCGACACGGGAAAGCTTCCGGCCATCCAGAGAAGGTATCTACCAATACCAATAGATATCGGTATTGGTTACACTGCGGTAACTCTGAAAAATCTATTTGCCAATACTCACCGGGAATTATGCCTCTCTTTACCTCTCCAGGAGGGGGTCGGATTTGTATTTTCGGATTGTTCCTAAGACAAATCTCACATTTATTACTCACACTTTTAGCAATCAATAACATTTTGGTTCCTATCGCATATCGTCTTACTGATTCCACCATTGCCTCTGCTCCCATATGTGTTTCAGCATGGGTTTTGACCATTAATTTCTTCATAATTTCAGGGGTTACTATACATTGTCCATGTGAAGTTATCCACCATCCTTGATCATTCTTCTTACAATGTAATAACATAGCTAATTTATTTTCTTTCTCATTATAATTTGGGGATTCCACCTGAATTTCTTTTGATGGAATTAAAACATAAATCATAGTATTTAATGCTACACGTTTAGCAGCCTCATCTGCTTTTCGATTTCCTTGTATTACTTTTGAGTCCCCTTTTTGATGAGCTTTACAATGAATCACCGCAACTTCTTTAGGTTTCTGTACTGCTTCCAACAAATTCAAAATCTCTGTTCCATATTTTATAGGGGTACCGCTAGCAGATAAAAGTCCTCACTCCTTCCATATTGCTCCATGAGCATGCACAACTCCAAAAGCACATCTAGAATCTGTATAGATGTTGACTTTTTTACCTTTAGCCAAATTTAAGGCTTTTGTGAGGGCTATAATTTCTGCTTTCTGGGCGGATGTATTTGGAGGTAATGCTTTTACTTCTCGATCTTCAGTTAAAGTTACCACGGCATAACCAGCCCTCCTTTCTCCTTTTACAACAAAGCTGCTTCCATCAGTAAATAATTCTTCATCCGGAGTTTGGAGAGGGACATCTTTCAGATCTGGCCTGCTGGCATATACCTGTTCGATAACTTGTAAACAATCATGGTTAAGATCACTCTCTTTTTCACTTGGCATTAAAGAGGCAGGATTTAAAATTGTACTCACTTTCAAAATGATGTCGTCTTGTTCCACTAACAAAGCCTGATATTGTAACAAACGACTAGGGGTTAGCCAATGATGTCCTTTTTGTTCCAGTACTGCAAGCACCGCATGCGGGACATGAACCGTTATTTTCTGTCCCAATGTCAATTTTCTAGCTTCTTGAATGATGAGAACTGTTGCCGCAACTGCCCGCAAGCAGCTAGGCCATCCTGAGCTTACTTTATCTAATTGTTTGGAAAAGTAAGCCACTGGTCTTTTCCAGTCTCCCAAAAGTTGAGTCAAAACCCCCATAGCTACATGTCTCTCTTCATGAACAAATAGCTCAAAGGGTTTGGTCAGATTTGGAAGTCCTAAAGCTGGAGCTTTCATTAAAGTCTGTTTAATGTCATCAAAACTTTTTCGGCACTTTGGAGTCCATTCTAACAATTCTTCAGGGCCTTTGGTTGCCTCATACAGTGGTTTTGCCATCAAACCATAATTTGGAATCCAAAGGCGACACCATCCAGCCATTCCTAGAAATCCTCTCAACTCTCTTTTAGATTGAGGGGGTGCCATCCTGCAAATGGCTTCTTTTCTACCATTTCCCAATCTTCGCTGTCCTTGGGAAATCTCAAACCCCAAATAAATTACAGTTTGTTTTGCAATTTGTGCTTTCTTCTCTGACACCCTGTACCCGGCCATTCCCAAAAAGTATAGGAGGCTGACAGTCTTTTCTTTGCAGATCTCAATAGTATCTGTTCCCAATAGGATGTCATCAACATATTGAAGGAGGGTGATTTGATCTTCCTTACCGGACCACTGTTCCAGTTCCTTATTCAGAGCTGCTCCAAAGATGGTTGGGCTATGTTTAAACCCTTGTGGCAGCACGGTCCAGCAGAGCTGAGTCCTCCTCCCAGTCGACGGATCTTCCCATTCAAAAGCAAAAATCTTTTGGCTGTTTTCTTCCAGAGGTATACAAAAGAAAGCATCTTTCAAATCTATAACAGAGAAATATGCATTTGATTCATTGATAGTTGTTAGCAGCGTATATGGATTAGGGACTATTGGATGAATGTCCACCACTAACTGGTTTATCGCTCTTAAATCTTGAACCAGCCTATATCCTTGGTTATGTGGCTTTTTCACTGGAAGGACAGGAGTATTATAATCAGATTGACATTCTCTTAAAAGTTCGTATTTAAGAAAATTATTTATTATTGGTTCCAAACCTTTTCTGGCTTCTATACTAATAGGATATTGTTTCTTTCTTACTGGTCGAACTCCTGTTTTCAATTCAACTTTTACCGGTTCCACATTTTTCACTCTTCCTGGTTTCTCTGTTGCCCAAACAAAAGGGTAAACTGCATCTTTAATCTCTTCTGGAATTTCTTTAGATTCATCTGTGTTTGTCTGTAATAAATAAACTTGGGCTTGCCAGGCATTAGCTTCAGGAAAATGAACTTGGATTTTTCCTTTTTTAAAGTTAATTTGTGCTCCCAATTTATTCAATAAATCCCGTCCTAAGAGAGGCATGGTGCATTCCGGTATATATAAAAATTCATGCATCAATGTTTTTCCTCCAATTTTACATTTTAAAGGTTTCAAAAAGGCCTTATCTCCTTCTTTCCCGTGACCCCAACAATAGATACATTAAATTTACTCATTGGTCCTTTACATGTATTTATAACAGAATATTTTGCTCCAGTATCTACTAAAAAATCGACTACTTCATCTCCCAGCTTTACTGGAACCAGGGGCTCAGCTGGGAAAATATCATTTTCTACCCCTGGTCCCCATCATTCAGAATCTCCTCCCATCATAAGTAAATCAGCTTCAGGTGGTATCTGCTGTGACTGAGTCACGACTGCTCCTTTGTTCTCCGGACACTCACTCTTCCAGTGTCCTTGTTTCTTGCATACAGCACATTGATTAAATCCTAATGGGGTATATTGTTTAAACATATCTCTACCTCCTCTGCCTTTTCCTCTTAAATACCCTCTACCTCTACCTCTCAAATATCTTCTACCTCTTCCTTCAGCTGATCCTTGGGCATTTACAAAAGCAGCTGCTAGAATAGCAGCTTTTTGTTTCCTTTCTTTTATTTTTTCTTTTTCCTGATTTTTCTTTTCCTCCTCTTCCCTATTGTTATACACCTTATAAGCAATTTCAATTAACTGTGATATAGTCATTCCTGTAATCCCATCCACTTTCTGCAATTTCTTTCGAATATCTGGAGCAGCTTGCCCTACAAACAAAGTAGTAAATATTGCTCTATTCTCATCACTCTCAGGATCTAAGTCTGTCCATTTCCTAGCTGCCTCACATAATGGTTCATAAAAGGCGGATGGGTCCTCTGTTTTTCCCTGAATTATTTGAGTCAATTTCGCCAAATTCTTTGGGCGGGATATTCCATTCTTTACTCCATACAAAATTAATTGTTGATACTGTTTAATCATCAATTTCCCATCATTACTATTAGGATTCCAATTTGGGTCTTGAGTTGGCATAAAATGAGCAGGACCTTCTCTTGCATTTATTCTTTCATTTTCCATATTTGCTTTTTCTAATACTACCCTCTTTTCTTCAGGAGTAAACAAATTATTCAAAAGAATTTGAATATCTTTCCAATTTGGATTATGATTTTCAATAATTGTTCGAAAGGATCTATACACCTTTTCTGGATTCTCTCTATATGATCCTGCTAACTCCTTCCAATTCATTAAATCAGAAGTTGTAAATGGTACTTTCACAAATACTGGCTCCCCCCTTGGGCCCACTGCCTGGCGAAGGGGTGCTAACAATACAGACCCTTGCTGGGTTCTAGTCCTGCCAGCTATCGGACTAAAAGTATTGCTTCTTTTTGCTTCGGTTTCAGAAGTTTCATTTTTATTTGGTGGTACTAACATTTGTGTATCTTCCTCTTCTTCTCCTAGTTTTAAACACCGTTTTCCTATGCTACAAGCAGAACAACAATGCGCTTTTGGTTCCTTATTTTCCATCATCATCATCATCACATTAGAATCTGAATCTAAAAGCTTACATTTTTTCCGAATTTCATGATCATTTCTCAAAGAAAAAAACAAATTTACATAAGGTACCTCATCCCATTTTCCTTGTCTTCTACAAAATAACATTAACTGTAAAATAGTATTATATTGCAAGGTTCCCAGTTCTGGCCATTTTTCCTCATCTTCCAATTTATACATTGGCCACCATCTAGTACAATATTCAATTAATTTATCCTTCCTCAAAGGATCACCCCCAAATTTTCCCCAATGTTTAATGATGCATCCTAAGGGGGAACAAGGTGTTACTTTTGATGGTTGAGCTCCCATATCTTTACCAAAAAAGAACGTTCTTTACCACAACTTCATATACTCCAGTCGTCACTGTCAAACGCATATGAATATACCGGTTTACCCCTGGCGCCTACAACTTCATATACTCCAGTCGTCACTGTCAAACGCATATGAAGATACCTCTTTACCTGTGGCCACAATTCCTTACCAAATACATGCATGCACAATTTTATATTTCAGAACAATATCTCTTTTACCTTAGCGTTGCACCGTTGAGTCGCTCACCTGCTCTGGTTGGGGAGAATACTCACGGAGTCCCTGATCAAAAGGTCGGTGCGCACTGGAGTCCAGAGAGCAGGGTCTCCCCACCGAGAGCCGGCAAGTCGATCTGGGCAAGGCTTCACAGCAGTCCCTTCTGGGTCGCCAAAAACTGTTGTCCGAAAAGCGGATTCGTGCCCGGTGTGCAAGTAACCAATTCCACACGCTCAGGAGAGATATTGTTTTATTCAGGCCTGGGTGCTCGGTGGACTTGCCACAAATCAAGCACCCCTGGTCTAGTCACCTTTCTGTTTATATCCATTCTTCTCATACATATTTTAAATTTCCTTGCTACATATTCATTACATTTCTGAGAACTAATTATAATATTACATCATCTTAAACACATGCGCACTAAAGCCTTTAGGGTCTTCTTGGGGGTCTCGGGTGGTCTCTGGTGGTCGACAGGGTAGTGAACTCTTCATGAACTTATTTCCTCTTTACCTTATAGGGTCGCAATTTGTCCCTGAGCCATGCTTGGACCACGTCTGTTTATAGTTTCCATAGCTAAAATTAATTATCACTACTTCTAAAACACACACCTGTTAGTTACCTAACTTCTAAGCAACAAGTCTTCATTGTTTAAAATTACAGAAGCGAGCAACATAGAATCCACAACTAACCAAACCATCCATCACCATAGTGCTCTTAAATTAAAACACATACATCTTGATCTCCTCCAATCAAAACCCCACTCACTAGCTTCATCATTCTGGTTTCTTATTAACTGGTCTTTTAACCCAGTTCTGGGTGAGGGCTTATACACAGGATGATAACACTTTGAAGATTAATGTTGATTAAGATTAACATTAACAAAAGGATAGAAATGTAGAGAGAATTTAGTAGAAGAAAGAGTTCTTTATGAAACAGGAAGAAAAAGTTTGTTCGATTCCGTGTTAGATTCCTTGTAGGTATGGTTGGAATTAAAAAGGCATAAATAGGTACAGGGTGGGAACTTTCTGAAATGAGCACAAAGATGCACTAATTAACACTGTCAGTTGTGTAATAAAAGGCAGAGGCAAGTATGGGTGAAGCTATGAAACCAGGTGATGAGGCAAGGAATGGTGGCATAAGGAAGAAAGGATCAGAATGAACCTCAGCAAGGGACAAATAAGGATATGCAGAGTTATTGAGGTGCTTAAAAGAAGCCAAAAATGGTTATTATAATAAATGGGGAACTGGAGAGGCCATGCCAGGAGAGAGGTCAGCTGAGCAAGGTAGTGAAATCAGAGAGTTCAAATCAGCAAATAAAAAACATGGTCTGAGCAATAGTATTTGGCATATGTCCATAAGAAAGCCCAGAAAGGCAAATTGGGCAGAAATCCTGGTGTGATGGAGCACAAGCCTGGGGAAGAAACCTGGCAGAGAGTAAGTAGAGGAGAGGGTGACCCTGGCATGTGCTGAAGATGAAAAGGAATGGCCTGAGTTTGCTGGGCAAGAAAAAGGGAAAAGTCAAAAAAAATCTGAGTAGGATGGATTGGAGCATTTTCTTTGCAGGCAGGCAAAGAGAGAGGAAGACAAGAGTGTGTGGGAGAAAAAGAGTTTACATTCAGTTTTGTTAAGCTCAAGTTGCAACAAGACCATGGAGTCAATATATAAGAGACAGGGAGAGGTAAGGGATGAGCTATAAGTCCAGTAACAGAAAAATTAGCCAGTGGCTGACACATTAATTTCACAGCTGTTTAAAACAGAAGTTTGCAAGCAAGAAAGCCCACACAATGTTATCTTAAAACATAAGTGAGGATGAGAGGTTTAGGAGGAGAGGATGAGTAAGCATTAAAACCTCTGAAAATTTGAGTTCTGTCAGTGACCATGTGAAACCACCTAATCCATCTCAGTATAAAGTCATGGGGCTAATCCTGGTAGGTGGTTTAACCCAAACTAACTGGCTTGTTGTGTCTGTTCTGCCAGCTGAAAGGGAAGTAATTTTATCAAAATGGGACACTTGTAGGGAGCTGTTGGGCAGAAACATCTTAACCATAGACATAAAGGAAGGCATAGAGAAGGAAACCCTAAACCTAGTATAACTGCAGTTTCATTAGAGGTTAGGGTCAACATATATACACACACATATAGAGATGTATGAAATCAGCAGAAATGTCACCATCCACCTGAAATCTCATCTTAATCATTATCCTCAGACCTTCCTGGATGCAGCATGATATCACAATGTTTTGAGCATCAGAAATATAGTGCATGTGTAAAAACATTCATATATTTTAAACTGTGTTAAGTAAAACCAGTTTCATTTGCATTTTTGGTGTAAATTAAAACCTGGCAGCAGTCAAGTGGTATTGCATTTCTCATGTTTTCACATAACAGCAAACAAAGCTTTTCTTGTTTTTTTCCCCTGTTTTTTATGCACACACTTTATTAAACATTAGTATAGAAATGTCTGGCATTTTTCACTTCCTGCAGTTCTGAACATTTTCATTCTTCTTTTTGTTTTTACTTCTTATATTTTTCCTGACATCAGAGGCAAAAACATAACATGGCATTGACAATCAGGAATGAAAGAAATGAGCCAGAAATTGCATGTTTCTCTGTCTTTCTGGCAGCCATTTGTATGCCAGTTATTATGGGATAGAGCTAAAGGATGTCTTAATTAAAGAATTTTTTCTACTGATTTCTGAGACCCTGAAATCATATGTATCAGCTATAACAACTATACTGATGTGTTTGTATATTCTTGTCCATTGCTTTATCATAGATTATAGCCTAAGAATTATAAACCATTACTATATACTGCTAATGAATATCATATATTTTTCTTTACTCTTCAAACTAGATAAATGGGTATTTCAAAGACCAGTTTGTGCTATCCATTTTGTCAGCATATTTTCTAAATTATTGACAGATAAAAATAGCTTATATTTCACTTGACTGAGACTTGAGAAAAAAGTAAATCAAATCTTCAGCCACAGGTTTCAGAGTTTTAATATATATACTGCAATATCTATTTTTGCCTAGTGCATTGCTTTTTTTTTTTCTCCTGGAATTCAAAAATTGGAAAAATCAGGATTCTGTGACTTGTTTAGATTTTTTGGGCTTAAATGCCTAGGACTGGTTTTTCTGCTGTAGCTAAAATGATATTTCATAAATGTGGAATGCAACTAATGGAAGGAGAGTTCTGGTCCTTCTCACACTGAAAGCAGCTAGAAGTGACATATTTGCTGAAATCACCATATCTTCCTCATTCAGATCCTTCCAAAGCTCAGGGTATGCAAAACTAGAACAGGCATAATTCAAAATGGAAGAAATAAACACAGGAAGACAAGAGAGAGTTTTCATTAAGCCAAATATGTCAAACACCATCTAAGAACTTGACCTGTGCCAAGCATTGCATGCTGAGAGAAATCAAAGTATGGTAAGAAAGAAAATATCGTTCCATGAGTTTACTGTTATGGGCCAAAGACATAATTTATCAGAGGAAATTAACAGTGATTATTAGCTGCCAAATGTAGAAGGTGGACAATAAAATCACATACCAAGAATTGATACAAAAAAGGACGCGTTGGTACATTCTGGTCATTTTGAGGAACACTTCAGAGATTTTTCTGCTGAAGTGAACGGAACTGTTCTCAGAGGAAAAAATACCTCTCAGAGTGAATACATACATCAGAACTTGGTTTCAATGAGTGAAGTGCCAATGCCTGACAGAGGAGAAAGACGTGTCCAAGCCAGGTATACTCAATCCATATTCCCTTTTCAATAAGGAAGTCTGAAAGACCATTCTACCTTATAAAAGGACAGAAGTCAATGAATCAATGGCATCTTAGCACTCTCCCTCCCCAGTCTTTGGTATAAGTCCAAGATGAATGCATCAGTAAATAGAAGTCATATTTTAAGTGATAACTCCTTTGAAATTTTCTAACATCTAGGAAGTCACCATATCTCAAAGACATTTGCCTTTGCTAAGGCAACATTTATTTGAAACAACCAGAAATGCATATGCAGAATTTGTTAACAAACTAGTGTGAAACAAAGTAGCCAAATGAACGGTCACTTGACAAGGAGCTAAAGATCATTAGTAAAATACTTCTTCCTTTAGATGTTGGCAGTTTTTAATAGGAAGATGTTCACCTAATGCTCTGGATATCATTGAATAATCTTGATTGAAGACTGGTTAATATTTCCTCTGTTCCAGTCTGTTATGGGCATAAAATATCCAGGAACAAAGTCACAACAGGCTAATAGAGGCAAGATTTGTGATAGCATACAGATTGTCTCATGTTCATAAAGATTTTAAAATTGGTTTGATAAAATGACAGCTATTAGATCCATTTTCATTATGCTATCATTTTGTATTTTTTGATGTTTCTCTATTGGTAAGCAACTCAAACAACCGTGCAAGGTTTCAAAAATAGAAAAAACAGAAAAAGCAATTTTACCAGTTGCAAGTATTAGAGAGGCATAAAATATATTTAATTCAACCATATGCATATCATAGGAAATGGAAAAAATTACAACTATCTCCATATAGTGGATGCTGTCCTAGTCTTGGAAGATATGTTAAATCATTATTAAAGATATGAAAAAATTTTGGGCTTGACATCCACTTCAAATGTCCCAAAGGATATCTCCTCCTAGTCCTATACTCTGCTTTTATCTTATCTCTCAATTTATGGTCTTTTAGCACATTTTCAGTTAAATCAGTCTAGTTCAAAGGGAGAAAAGGATCTAAAAGTACTTTTCTACAGATAAAAAGCAATAATTGCATGTAAAGATTATTTAAAAGCAACTTACTAATTGGTGTTGGGTATTTTTACATAGCATTGTGATTTGAAGCACAGATTGCTCATTTTTCATTTTCTTTTTAAGCATCCAAAGAAATGTTTACAAATGAATAACGGGGTTAGGGCAGGAAGATGGCTTTAGATTTTGCAGCACGAGGCCTTGCACTGGCTTTTCAAGTCTGCCTCTCACAGCTCCAGTTTGGATATCTAAATTGTCTGTGTAGTGCATGGGGAGACACTCAACATGCACTCGCAAGAGGCAGCAAGCAATGCCTCCCCTGCCCAAGATGCACCTGGGGCAGAGGACAGTCCTGGAAATGGCAGAGGCAGGTTCAGAGCCAACTTACACCCGAAGCAGGAGTATGTCCCTGCCGCTCGCTCTGAGCTCCTTGTGCTGGTGCAAGATGAAGCACATGGAAAGGAGACTCCTCACCTCAGCAGCTCAAACCACATTACTGAGAGGAATGGAAAATGCGCTGTGCCCGAGAGGGTTAAGGCGAATGACCGTGACTCCCTGGGGGACAACACACTCTGCTCCCCCACCCCTCCCCAGGGGCATTTATAACTGGTTTCCAGAAAACTCGCAAGAGGTGTTGGCAGCAGGGACAACACCTTTTCTCAGACGAGTGTCTTAAATGCTGGGGTGGAAAGTCATGCTTCTTTCTCTGAGCGGTTATTTTAGGGTGCAGTGGAGAGGCTCTGCCATAGAGTAAATCAAGACTTGGTAACCACTCATTCAGCCAGTGATGCCTCTGCATTTTTTAATGAGCAATAGAAGGCAGCTCTTCCATGTTTTCCTAAGTTTTACGCACTTTGTGGTTAAACTCAAGGTGGAACAAGGCAGATACCCGGTTCTCGATATGCTCATTAGTAGAGCTTTGGTGCCTAGTAGACTTTTCTGGAAAATCTTAGACATCTGTAAGTATCTCATCTGTAAGTATCAGAGGCTTGCAGATTTCCTCAGGAGTCTAGGAAATGGCAATTCTGGTCATGATGCAAATGTGTAGAAAAGGAAGAGCTACAGCAAACTCAGGACCACATCACTGTTTAACTAGGCTTGTACCAGCTTTTGGTATATATTTTATTAAACTAAATATAAATATACATATATATGTAAATGTAAATATAATTTTTGGTCAACTTGCCCTTGCTGGAGACCAGTCAGATGAGAGAGAGTGAAACAGATAAAGCAGAGTTTCTGATGCCTGCATATTATATACCATTCATAAAAATCTTTGCATCTCTAGTTGTTCTGGCTTTTTTTTGCTTAAACTGGACAGATGTACAGAATACAAAGAGCAGAACTTGAATTTTACACACCCAGCTGAACTTGCAACATGGAGTTTTAGCATGTAATTCCTGGATCTGATCAGCAATGTTTCTCATGAAATACTGATTTGCAAGTTCAGTAGCTTTTCATAGTGTTCACTGTTTTTTTTTTTATATGGAGCTCCTGCTTTTCTGATGCTGCTAGTGGTTTTTAGAAAGCCTGAGAATAGTGTAACACAAAAATGTTCTGTGATTGGTCTTGACTCCTTCTCTTTACTTAACAATAGCCCATTTTCACTTATACAGCATAATTTTAACAATAGGTCATGTCATGTTCAGATTGCTGGAGCAGGTGAGCCATTTTGCAGATAAATCTTATCTTTTCTGTGCAGTTGTGCTACAGTATACATGCCACACCAAAGGAATTACTTATTTTGGAGAATGAGGGATGGTTTACTTTATCCTGTGGTTATATCTACTTGCAAGGAAAAAAAAAGGGAAATAAAGCAAAATCTGGTCACTGAATATCAGCCTGTAGTTTTGCAAGTTTTTATAAAAAATCTCATCAGCTTGCACAGATTTATATCCTATTTAGCTTTGCCACAGTGCAGTATTTTAAATAGTAAACAATTTTTGAAGTGTGTTATGAGTGATCAGGTACAAGAGTTGCTAATTTTTCATACAGTCTCAGACCTTTGGGACAGAGTATTGACTATGCCAAAAGCATTATAGTCATCATACCATTGAGAAGTAGAAAATTCATTATTCCTTAAATATTTAGGAATAACTGAGAGTCAATGCCTGAGCCAGTATCTATGGATTGATTCTGGTAGTTATAATTCTTGGGTTTGTGATTTTATTTGGAAGTACATGGGGTCTTCTAGTTAGAAAGGGTCTGGAAGTCTTGACTTTTGGCTTATTTCTGAATCATTATATCATCTTATGCTGTTTTGGCAACCATCAGATGACAGGCTGCTAAATGGATAGATATAATATTCCTGTCTTCTGTGAGCCTTATTGATCCTTGTAGAAAGTGCTGAGATTTCTTAGAATAAAACAAGTTATTAAAAGATATTTGGTATAGCTGAATTACAAAACATTCTGAGAGGGAAAAAACATAGCTGCAGCTCAGAAAAAACTTTTCAGATATTCTGTTTCAAAGGGTGCATACTGTTATTTAAAAGAACATACTTGCACTTGTAGATATGCTAATTCTTTTATTTATTCTTAAATATTCTTTAAATATTTTGATGCATAATAAAGACCATCGTGAACTCAACCCTCTGACATACAACTGAATATGTAAATACAGCCACTAGAGCCAGTGTGGACTGCACCAGAGACTTATTCATTGAATGTGAAAATGTTTGTTGTGTCAGGATAGGGCCTTTACTAGCATCACTTGCTTTCTCTTTCTGTCAGCTCATCTTATCAGTTTTCATTTATTATAATTACCTGAATTTTTGCTGCACATAGTTGTGATATTTAATTTGACCTTGATCTTCCCAGGTTTTGAAATGGGAAAGAACAATAGATATTATTGCAACAAGTAAGGACAAAAACTATTCCCCCTCTCCCTCTAAACAAAAATCAGAAGTTACTCACCTTTAACAATACAGTGATAACAAAATAAATGTGTTTCTTTTCAAGTGGAACTGAATAGTATGCTGTGGTGGGTTGACCTTGGCTGGCTACCAGGTGCCCACCAACCTGCTCTATCCCTTCCCCTCCTCAGCAGGACAGGGGGAGAAAATAAGATGAAAAACTCGTGGGTCGAAATAAAGGCAGTTTAATAAAGAAAAGCAAAGGCCACGTGCGGAAGCAAAGGAAAAAAAAATTCTCTACTTCCCATCAGCAGGCGATGTCCAGCCACTTCCTGGGAAGTAGGGCCTCAGTACGCGTAGCGGTTGTTCTGGAAGACAAACGCCTTAATAATGAATGCCCCCCTCCCCTCCTCCTTTCTCTTAACTTTTATTGCTGAGCACGAGGTCATATGGTATGGAATATCTCTTTGGTCAGTTTGGGTCAGCTGTCATGGCTATGTCTTGATGCTGTGCTGCTCAGTGGTAGCCAAAACATTGGTGTGTTATCAACACCTTTCTAGCTACAAATACAAAGCACAGCACTATGAGGGCTGCTATGGGGAAAGTTAACTCCATCCCAGCCAGACCCAGTACATATGCTCAGTTTGAGGGTAAGACTTTAGGAGAGGAATATAAATCAGTCAGAATGTTCTCACTAGACTCTTCTCCTGTTTTGTCCTGGTACTTCATTATTGTATTTCAGCTTCTCATTACAGTCAATCTTGCTGGGGTAATCGGACTGGTTATTTTTGCCTCGTATCTCTAAAAAGGCAATTGGTTCCTCCCAGTAGCAGGTACTGTGCAAGCCAAGTGCTATCCACCCGGCTGCATCATACCTGTGCCAAACTGTGCAAAACAAAAAATAAAAAAAATCCTTTAGAACACATTTTTCTAAACACTAAATATTTACTAAAAGCATAATGAAAGCAGATCTTTTCATAAAAATGCACAATACTATGAGTTAGCATTGTACAGTTTGGGGTTAGGAAAATGTCATTTTCACATAAGTATCTATACAATCGCCTTCTAGAAAAAATATTTGTTCATCAGTTGCTTTTTATTATGGTCAGTGCTGGATGCCTATATATATTCAGGCAGAGCTGGCTGGACATATTTCTTTACTGCAGAATTTGATGTAAATGTAGAAATAATTTTATAAAGTTTTGAAGAAAAAGTTGAGCAATTCTTAAATGAAAAGTGAAGGCAAGTCTTTGGGTGTTTCTTATTATACATTTGAAAGGAGCTGGTAACCTGAGTTTAATGGAGTTAATTCCCCTAATTAAGATACCTCCCTATCCTTTTTCCTTTTTCAACATTATTTTTTCTGGCACAGGTCTTTCTTTTCTCCTGACTTTGTAGAGAATTTAAGCAAGTAAGAGGAGAGGGCGATCATCTGGCAGAAGAGTCTAGCTCTCTTTGTTGCTGCTTCACTCCTGCACAGCATCAGGAGTTTTTCAGCCCTCATTTGGGCAGTGTCAGGGCAGCATCAGAAGATGGACATGGGCCTCACCTCAGCCAGGAGTACCACTGACACCAGAGGCAGCCCAAAAGGCTAACACAAAGGAAAATTGAGGCAGAGAGCCCAAAGGGATGATTGATCAGTGTAACAGAGGAAGGCACCTGTGACTTTTTCCTACGGTATGCCTGCAAGGAAAAAAGCAGCTGGAAGTAGCAGGAGCCAAAGGATATGTGAAGTGGGAGGTAGGGAGGGATGAAGAGGAGAAAGAACTGGGATTGCACTGGGGGGAGAGGCTGTCAGCTTCTTTTAAATAGAAGAACTGTGATAGACATAGGAGCTTATAATGGAGGATTTGTTGATGGCCCTTGAATTCATCTGCTGAGAAGAACCTCTGATTGGGCAGTACATGACCTCATCTGGAAGAAGTTCAGAAATGGTTTGCCATGTCTAGACCACATATCTCTTGAAGACTGAAAAATGGCCTGGTGATCTATTATTTATCTATTGCATCCTTAAAATCAAGCCCCCTTCAAAACAACAAGAAAAAAGTTCTTTTAAACAAAAACAACCACTTTGCGTTGCCCACCTGGAAGGACCCTCCTCAGTAGGGCTGTGCGGGTGCCAGGTTGGCTTCACCGGGGTTCCCGCGCTGGAGCCTTTCAATAGGATGCCATTGTCATTGCTGGTAATGGTGTTTAGAGTACTAGTTCAAAATAAAAGTGGACTTAGATTATCAATTGCACATGTGAAACAATAGCCATTGGAGGCTATCATGCTTACAGCCAGTGGTACTATAGTGCAAATTGCTTCTCTTGCCATGGAAACAAAGGCTCCTTTATTCTATTCTAAAACTAAGGTAAATTTTGCAAAAATTTCAGATGCTGAACAGAGTTCTAAAAATACATAAGATAGGAAGAAAGAGATATGTATTTTATAAAACTGATTTCTGTAAAGTCAAAGAAAATGTAAATAATCCTTAGGTCTTTTTAATTTAGAATTGTTTATAGAATTTTTTAAGAACCCTTTGCTAGCCTTTCACTACTTTCACATTTTTTCATAGCCTCTTACAGATGTTTTGCCCACTTCTCCAAAGCTCTCTATATTTCTCCTCCATGTTATGGAAGAAGGAAAAAAACAGAAAATAAAGGTATTATTTGACAGAAGTTCCATTATTTCTCTTTAGCAGTTACAGCTTTGTGACTTTACCTTTGGATGAACCCAGCTATATTGAATAAAACACTTTCCCTGAGTGTTTCTGCTAAAATGATCAGCACAGAAACATAGTGTCATTGTTTGTTTGAGAGTTAAATCTCCATAGAGATGTGGGAAGTAATCCACTATTACTAAGAACTTTTTCTCTGTCTTTTTGGAGACTTGAAAATAAGATTTACTCTGGTTGATGCATTGAACTATTTCTTCACAACCAGAAATAAACCAAGGATTGTTAGTTTATTTGTTTGAAGAAAGCTATATATTGCCTTAAAATATGTTCTTTGCAGAATGCACCCCATTGGCTTTTCTATCTCTGATAGGCTCTCTAGCTCTCCCAATTCTCATTTTTATTCTAATTAAAGAATTATCTTTAAGTCTTATTAAAACTTATTAATTTTTTTCTGTACCTAGTGAACAAGTTCCATAATTCTGGAATACAAGGGGAAACATCCTGTCACTCACAGGCATTCCTCTGGAACCGTCAGGTCTATAATGACTGCTTTTCATTGGAGTACAAAAGGTTGCTTGGAGTATTACTTTACTGCCATGACTCTAGGGCTGTAGTTTATCAGAGAAGCCTCCAGGTGCCATAAATTCATTTCCCTAAGGATGTCTCCGAAATGTTTATACTTCAAGACTAGATAAAGACAAGGTAAGGAGGAAAAGAAGATAGGAAGATTATAGTTATTTTGTAAGAATGAATGAAACATAACACCTGGAAACATGAAGAGGAGGAGCAGTTTGTCAGACTGTTGGAGGCTGTTGCAGTTGTTGGTGCAGAAGGCTCAGAATCGTGAATGCCAGGTGATATTGTGTGTTACCCTCAGTGATTCAGGTGAAGCTGGAGACTTGAACAGTCTGATAAACGATTTTAGATGATTTTAAAAAATTAATTATAATCTCCAAGTCACCTTTATAAGTGAAAGGGCTCTTTGCATCATGCAGTGACAAGCTATATGCTCAAATAACATATGCAAGGTTTCAGACTGTATATGTTAAGCAGTAGATCATAAAGTAATAATAGTTCGTATTAATGAGGTTACCTGCTCAGAGCAGAGGTTTTCTGATCTCTAAGCTCCTGCGGTTCTTAAAAAAAAAAATCTTAGTACTGCAGCTGTCTGACACTGACTCAGGTGTTTACATGTTAAATGCCTGCGATGAGGTGTACTAATTGCAGCCAATGGCCCTGTGCAGACCCTTCTTTCCCACGAGTAGCATCTGCATGGGATGAGTCTTTGTCAGTGTTTCCCACCACCTCGATTCTGTGTAAGTGATTATACTTTATTGGAAAAGCAAGGTGAAATGTGATCATCTACATTGCTATTTCTATCCCTATGAAGAACAAGAGAACTTTTTTTTTTCTCTCTCTCTCTAGCTTGATATGTGCTTATGCAAAGCAGAAAAGACACTGAGAGATGCCCAGACTAGAACAACCATTTCCTCATCATTAGGACACTGCTGTGAAATGAGGGAAGGCCAGTTTCAGGTCTCTGATCAGAAGTCAAGAAAAGCAATACATCCAATAACTGAGCAACTAGACCATATTTGTTTACTGAAGAATCTTTGTCTCTCCCTTTGGCTTTGGACAGATCTTCCCATGCATGATAAACTTATTGCCATGTAAGTTTCTTTGAAACGGATCAATTTAAAAAGCAAGTTCTTTTTGGTGAATTGGCATTTTACACTAATTAATAAAAAAAAAAAGCAAGACATAATTAGGACTTATCAGAGCCAGAATTTCCAGGATCAGCAGCTGTATTGTACCAGTGTTTCTATCTACTGTCGTGGTTTTAACCCAGCCAGCAACTAAACACCACACAGCCACTCGCTCACCCCCCTGCTCCGGTAGGATGGGGGAGAGAATCGGGAGGACACAAGTAGGAAAACTCACGGGTTGAGATAAAAACAGTTTAATAATGGAAATAAAATGAAGTAGAACAGTAATAATAGCAATGATAACAATAATAGAATATACAAAGCAGGCGATGCACAATGCAACTGCTCAACGACTGACGCACCGCCCATCGCCCAATGTGAGAGCCCCCCCTAGTTTTTATACTGGTGTCCTGGTTTCGGCTGGGATAGAGTTAAATTTCTTCCTAGTGCTGTGTTTTGCATTTAGTATGAGAAGAATGTTGATAACACAAAGATGTTTACAGTTGTTGCTAAGTACCCTGCTATTCAAGGACATTCAGCTCAAGAAAACAAAACAAAACAAAACAAGCATCGGGAGAGAGCACAGCCAGGACAGCTAGCCCAGCTGGCCAACGGGGTATTCCATACCATGTGACGTCATGCTTAGTATATGAATGGTAGGCGTGTTCCAGGAAGTAGCGATCGCTACTTGGTTATCGGTCAGCGCGGGTGGTGAGCAATTGCATTGTGCATCACTCATTTTGTATATTCTATCGTTATCATTATTATTTTCCCTTTTCTGTTCTATTAAACTGTCTTTATCTCAACCCATGAGTTTTTCTCACTCTTACCCTTCCGATTCTCTCCCCGTCCCACTGGGGGTGGGGAGTGAGCGAGCGTCTGTGTGGTATTTGGCTGCCAGCCAGGTTAAACCACGACAGTCCTTTTTGGCGCCCAACGTGGGGCATGAAGGGTTGAGATAACACATCTGACCCGAACGGGTTAAAACAAATTTGTTATAAGCATTCATTATGTTAGTTTAGTACTCGCTGGTCACAAAGTTGGTTTATTCGCTCTCAGAGTTGTTGGATCTGTTCTTGGAGTTTTGGTATGAAGCACCTTACTGGCTGTCTATACTGCTGATTATCAGTATTTATGTGGGGTTGGTCATCTCTGGGAGATGGATTAAGGTCATCGCTTTGCTATACTTTGTGACACTGGTTTATGTTATAATAAAATTATTGGTCACGAGCCTGTATTCAGCACTGCTGTCATTCCTGTTCTTTGGGAGCTATCTTTTGGAAACTATTAATAATTACACTTTTTACCCCTTCTCCTTGGAGAGCCAATTTACGGGGGAGACAGCTTCCTTCACGTTCCCCTTCTCCTCCAGGCCGATTGCAATAGCTCTTGAGGATTTTGAATATCCTTGGGATGTTCAAACCAGCGTGTTCCTATTGCTATGTCTCCTGAATGTGTTTCAGGCCTTGTTTAAGGTTAAACAACTATTTAAGAATACCACCCAGGGATCTGCCCCGAGACTGGATAGTTATGAGTGGCAGGGTGTGTGGGATAGTATGGGCAAGTGCCTAGGACAGTGGTCACCTCCAGTGTTTTGGAGCTTCATCCCTGAACAAGTGCAGAATCCTGAAAAACTAGTAAAATATTTGGAAAACGTATGCTGTCACCCTGGCAATTCCAGAGAGACCCAGATCACTGCAACGTGCTGGGGCCTGGCCCATGCCTACCGAGCCCTGTTCAACACTATTCAGAACCCTCAAGGGAAAGAGAAGGTCTCTGGATCTGACGACAAAATGACAGGCACTGCAGCTACTCCAACCCCCGCGATGAGCACTGCGGCTACTCCAACCCCTGCGACGGGCACTGTGGCTACTCCAACTCCCGCGACAGGCACGGCAGCTACTCCAACCCCCGCGATGAGTGCTATAGATGAACCAGAGGACCAACACTTGCCAGTATCCGTAGACCTGTACAGAAGAAGAAATCTTGTAAGTGGAAGTCAAGCCGTTTAGAAACGGATGATGGAAAAGCAGGGCCATCACGAGGAGGGGAGGAGGAAGAGGAAGAACTCAAAAACGAGACGGAAACCACCCGATCGCTATCACTGAGTGAGTTGCGAGATATGCGGAAAGATTTCAGCCGTCGTCCAGGCGAGCATATTGTTACCTGGCTGCTCCGATGCTGGGATAATGGGGCCAGTAGCCTGGAATTAGAGGAGAAGGAAGCCAAACAGCTGGGATCCCTTGCTAGGGAAGGGGACATCGACAAAGCAATTGGAAAAGGGACACAGGCCCTCAGCCTCAGGAGGCGACTGCTGTCAGGCGTGAAGGAAAGGTATCCCTTCAAGGAAGATGTTATATATCGCCCAGGCAAATGGACCACTATGGAGAGAGGTATCCAGTACCTGAGAGAATTAGGCGTGCTGGAGGTGATTCATGATGACCTGGACAATGACCAAAAACCCAAAGATCCAGATGAAGTCCAGTGCACGCGACCCATGTGGCGGAAGTTGGTACGGAGCGCACCAGCATCATATGCCAGTTCGTTGGCAGTACTGTGCTGGAAAGAGGAAGAAGCACCAATGGTGGATGACGTGGTTAGCAGACTCTGGGATTTCGAAGAAACTGTCTCCTCCTCCCTTGTCTCGGCTGTGGAGAAACTGTCCCGGGAGGTCCAGCAATTCAAAGATGATAGGTCCTATTCTCCACCTGTACGGACCAGTATCTCAGCCATTAGGAGTCAGCGTTCTTCTGCTCAAGAGGGAGGATATAGAAAGCACGCACCACGGGGCACCCTGTGGTTTTACCTGCGTAACCATGGAGAGGACATGAGGCAGTGGGATGGAAAACCTACCTTGACCCTAGAGGCACGGGTACGTGAGTTGCAAGGAAAAACAATGACACAAGGGTTTTCTCCCAGGAAAAATGCTGCTCCAGTTTTCAGGAAAAACCTGTCTCACGACGGTCCAGTTTCCAGTGAACAGTTCCCCAGACAGAGTAGAAGGGCTGATCTTACTTTGGATTCTAATTGCAATGAAGAAATTCTTGACTCGCGTTTGCAAGAAGTGAGAGATGGATACTATGACCAGAACTAGAGGGGCCCTGCCTCCGGCCAGGTGGAGGAAAGGGACAACCAGGTTTACTGGACTGTGTGGATTCGATGGCCTGGCACATCAGACCCACAGGAGTATAAGGCTCTCGTAGACATGGGTGCACAGTTTACCCTAATGCCATGAAGCTATAAAGGTGCAGAACCCATTTGTATTTCTGGAGTGACAGGGGGATCCCAAGAGTTAACGGTATTGGAGGCCGAAGTGAGCCTCACCAGGAATGAGTGGCAGAAGCACCCCATTGTGACTGGCCCAGAGGCTCCGTGCATCCTTGGCATAGACTACCTCAGGAGAGGGTATTTCAAGGACCCAAAAGGGTACCGGTGGGCTTTTGGTATAGCTGCCCTGGAGACGGAGGAAACTAAACAGCTGTCCACCTTGCCCGGTCTCTCAGAGGACTCTTATGTTGTGGGGTTGTTGAGGGTTGAAGAACAGCAGGTACCAGTCGCTACCACAACAGTGCACTGGTGGCAATATCGCACCAACCGAGATTCCCTGCTTCCCATCCATAAGCTGATTCGTCAACTGGAGAGCCAAGGAGTGATCAGCAAGAGCTGCTCACCCTTTAACAGTCCCATATGGCCAGTGCAAAAGTCCAATGGAGAGTGGAGACTAACAGTAGACTACCGTGGCCTGAACAAAGTCACGCCGCCACTGAGTGCTTCCGTGCCGGACATGCTAGAACTCCAATATGAACTGGAGTCAAAGGCAGCCAAGTGGTATGCCACAAATGATATCGCTAATGCGTTCTTCTCAATCCCTTTGGCGGCAGAGTGCAGGCCACAGTTTGCTTTCACTTGGAGGGGCGTCCAGTACACCTGGAACCAACTGCCCCAGGGGTCGAAACACAGCCCTACCATTTGCCATGGACAGATCCACACCACACTGGAACAGGGTGAGACTCCAGAACACCTGCAATACATTGATGACATCATTGTATGGGACAACACAGCAGAAGAAGTTTTTGAGAAAGGGGAGAGAATAGTCCAAATCCTTCTGCAAGCTGGTTTTGCCATAAAACAAAGTAAGATCAAGGGACATGCACAGGAGATCCAGTTTTTAGGAATAAAATGGCAAGATGGACGTCGTCAGATCCCAATGGATGTGATCAACAAAATAACAGCCATGTCCCCACCAACTAGCAAAAAGGAAACACAAGCTTTCTTAGGTGTTGTGGGTTTTTGGAGAATGCATATTCCAGATTACAGCCTGATTGTAAGCCCTCTCTATCAAGTGACCCGGAAGAAAAACGATTTCAAGTGGGGCCCTGAGCAACAACAAGCCTTTGAACAAATTAAATGGGAGATATTTCAGGCAGTAGCCCTTGGGCCAGTCCGGGCAGGACAAGATGTAAAGAATGTGCTCTACACCACAGCTGGGGAGAATGGCCCTACCTGGAGCCTCTGGCAGAAAGCACCAGGGGAAACTCGAGGTCGACCCTTAGGGTTCTCGAGTCAGGGATACAGAAGGTACGAGGCCCGCTACACTCCAACTGAGAAGGAGATATTGGCAGCATATGAAGGGATTCGAGCTGCTTTGGAAGTGGTTGGTACTGAAGCACAGCTCCTCCTGGCAGCCCGACTGCCAGTGCTGGGCTGGATGTTCAAAGGGAGGGTCCCCTCCTCACATCATGCAACCGATGCTACGTGGGTCACGCTGATCACACAACGGGCCCGAATAGGAAACCCCAGTCGCCCAGGAATCTTGGAGGTGATCACGAACTGGCCAGAAGGCAAAGATTTTGGAATATGCCCAGGGGAGGAGGTGACGCATGCTGAAGAGGCCCCACTGTATAACAAACTACCAGAAAATGAGAAGCAATATGCCCTGTTCACTGATGGGTCCTGTCGTCTGGTGGGAAAGCATCGGAGATGGAAAGCTGCTGTGTGGAGTCCTATATGCCAAGTTGCAGAAACTGCTGAAGGAGAAGGGGAATCGAGTCAGTGTGCAGAGGTGAAAGCCATCCAGCTGGCCTTGGACATTGCTGAACGAGAAAAATGGCCAGTACTTTATCTCTATACTGACTCATGGATGGTGGCAAATGCCCTGTGGGGGTGGTTGCAGCAGTGGAAGCAGAACAACTGGCAGCGCAGAGGTAAACCCATCTGGGCTGCCGCATTGTGGCAAGATATTGCTGCCCGGGTAGAGAACCTGGTTGTAAAAGTACGTCACATAGATGCTCACGTACCCAAGAGTCAGGCCACTGAAGAACATCAAAACAACCAGCAGGTGGACCAGGCTGCTGAGATTGAAGTGGCTCAGGTGGATCTGGACTGGCAACATAAGGGTCATGGGCTCAGTGGGCCCATGACGCCTCAGGCCATCAAGGAAGAGATGCAACATATAGATGGGTCGTGATCGAGGGGTGGACTTGACCATGGGCACTACTGCACAGGTTATCCATGAATGTGAAACATGTGCTGCAATCAAGGAAGCCAAGCGAGTAAAGCCTCTCTGATATGGAGGACGATGGTTGAAATATAAATATGGGGAGGCCTGGCAGATTGATTATATCACACTCCCACAAACCCGACACGGTAAGCGCTATGTGCTCACCATGGTGGAAGCAACCACCGGATGGCTGGAAACATATCCCATGCCCCATGCCACTGCCTCGAACACCGTCCTGGGCCTTGAAAATCAAGTCCTATGGCGACATGGCACCCCAGAAAGAATTGAGTCAGACAACGGGACTCATTTCTGAAACACCCTCCTAGACACCTGGGCCAAAGAGCATGGCATTGAGTGGGTATATCACATCCCCTATCATGCACCAGCCTCTGGGAAAATCGAACGATACAATGGACTGCTAAAGACAACGCTGAGGGCAATGGGTGGTGGGACATTCAAGCATTGGGACACACATTTAGCAAAAGCCACCTGGTTAGTCAACACCAGGGGATCTGCCAATCGAGCTGGCCCTGCCCAATCCAAACCCTTACGTACTGTAGAGGGGGATAAAGTCCCTGTCGTGTACATAAGAAATATGCTGGGGAAGACAGTCTGGGTTACTCCTGCCTCTGGCAAGGGAAAACCCATTCGTGGGATTGCTTTTGCTCAAGGACCTGGGTGCCCTTGGTGGGTGATGCGAAAGGATGGGGAAGTCCAATGTGTACCTCAAGGGGATTTGATTTTGGGTGAAAATAGCCAATGAACTGAATTGTATGATGTTAAGTGCTATATGATAATACTGTATGCCATCACTTCTATGGTTGCTATCAATGGCATTGCAGTAAAAATCACCCAGATTAATGAAGAATGAACTAACTCTGATGAAACCGAGCAAAGTGCAACGATGATAGAACCGGACGAGCGCAGCAATACTGAAATGAGAACTGGCTTCAGGATGCAGCAATCCAACACCACACACCATCTTTCTGGCCCTGAAAGACTGTTATGACAGATGGAGCCCAAAGTCATGGACTAAATGACCTCAATGGATGTTTTAGAGGGATGGCCCATAGACTAAGGGAATGATATCTCTGTGTGTGTATATATATATATAAAGACAAGAAAGGTGGTGATGATTAATTGGAATGTATTGGAAAATGTGAGACCTGGGCATGACATAGATGGTATGGAATAAGGGGTGGATACTGTCCTGTTTTTGGCTGAGATAGGGTTCATTTTCTTCCTAGTAGCTGGTATAGTACTGTGTTTTGGATTTAGTATGAGAAGAATGTTGATAACACACTGATGTTTTCAGTTGTTGCTAAGTACCCTGCTAGTCAAGGACATTCAGCTCAAGAAAACAAAACAAAACAAAACAAGTGTTGGGAGGGAGCACAGCCAGGACAGCTAGCCCAGCTGGCCAACGGGGTATTCCATACCATGTGACATCATGCTCAGTATATGAATGGTAGGCGTGTTCCAGGAAGTAGCGATCGCTACTTGGTTATCGGTCAGCGTGGGTCGTGAGCAATTGCATTGTGCATCACTCATTTTGTATATTCTATCATTATCATTATTATTTTCTCCTTTCTGTTCTATTAAACTGTCTTTATCTCAACCCACGAGTTTTTCTCACTCTTACCCTTCCGATTCTCTCCCCGTCCCACTGGGGGTGGGGAGTGAGCGAGCGGCTGTGTGGTATTTGGTTGCCTGCCAGGTTAAACCACGACAACTGAGCATGATGTCACATGGTATGGAATACCCCATTGGTCAGTCGCCCCAGCTATGCTCCCCCCCACCAGCTTTCCATGCACCTGGCAGAGCATGGGAAGCTGAAAAGTCCCCGGTGCAAGCAATACTCGGCAACAACCAAAACATCAATGGGGCATCAACTTTCCTCTCATACCAAACCCAAAACACAGCACTCCCCCCCAGCTACTGGGAAGAAAGTTAACTCCATGCCAGCCAGAACCAGAACACTTACTCGTGCCAGTAGTGCTAGTAGCATAAATGTTGGCACAACACCAAGCAGATGTAACAATTATGGTTCTAATAAAACATTTTTTTCTTTTCATTACAACTATTAAGCAATAGATATAAAGTTACATAATTTCAACCTAATTATTCCTTTTTCTATATTCTTTTTCTAACTTACTACTTCAAATTGCTTCTTGAAATTAGTGGATTTCCTGTGGGCGAGATGCTAACAATTAAGCATGCCCATTTAGCTAAAGGCATTGTAGCATGTGCTTAATTTAGCATTATGCAATGTTTCTGTATTGCAGGATCAATGGGGTGAGGTGAAGCCAATGCCACAGGAAATCACTGCTCCTGATAGGCAGACCCAACATGCATTTTTAAAAAAAAAATTTCGTTCAAATGAAAATCGGTGATTGACACTTGTCACCCTGTGTTCAGAGTCAGCGTCAAAGGTAGCTGCAGCGTGTGTTCAGTGCCTAGAGACAGATGCCCCCATCACAGGTCCTTCAGCTGGCACAAACTGCTGCTTGTGCCCAGAACTGAACTGAAGGAGTGACTGAGCAGAGACGAGCTCCCTCACCCCCGCACTTCTCCCAGAGTGCGCATGGGGGGAGAACTCCTTCTGCCTCCTCTCCCTTTACTCCAGGCACTTTTTAAAATGTATATTCTTTTTTACTGGCACAGGCAAATTGAAAAGAAAAAAAAATCCAAAACATTCAAAAGATACGGAAAATTGTACAAGATGACTCTATAGGTATTAAATTTCACTTCGAAACTGGCAAATTTAAGGAGACCATTACCGCTTATCTGATATTTTTAAATAAGCTGTCATCTGTACAGTATTTTTCTTATTAAAAAAGAAAATCATCCTGCTTTAGACTTGATACGGTTTCACCTATAGTAGCATGGAGAGGAAAGGCTTTTCATTCCTCAAGGCTTTGATAGTTGTTTCATTAAATCAGAGTTCTGTCATTGCCTCTGTGAAGAGAGGAACTGAGCTTGCTTTTCATGCTCCTTCCCTCCCCTCCCCTCCACTCCCCTTTTTAAAACAGTAAAAAGCAAATTTGTGCAATATAAAGAACAGACTAAGAAAACAAATCCTATTCAGAAAAAATCATATAACTTAATTTCTCAATTACACTAATTGAAAAGAACAATCATAAGAGATTGTGTATTTTGTGGCAATTGAAAGGAAATGTTTAATTACTGTGTGTAAGTAAAATGACAGCTTAAAGCATTCTTGCAAGCAACAGTACTCTTTGGGGGGTAATTAGTGAAAAATAGTAAACAAATAGCTTTTAGGCTAAACAAATCACTTAGGCTAAACTTTATTACTGATTTCTGGACATTAGGAGAAATTTCTTTACTGAAAGAGTGGTCAGGCCTTGGAACAGACTGCCCAGGGAAGTGGTTGAGTCACCATCCCTGGAAGTATTTAAAAGACGTGTAGATGAGGCACTTAGGGACATGGTGTAGTGGGCATGGTGGTGTTGGGTTGACGGTTGGACTCGATGATCTTAGAGGTCTTTTCCAACCTTAATGATTCTATGATTCTATGGTTCTATGATTCTATGATAAAGAACTATAAAAGTGAACCTATCACACCATTTATCAGGAAACTTACTTTTTATTTTGATCTGTGGTTGATTATAAACTGTTGGGTTTTTTTTTTTCTGGGAAAATATCTGTAAGCTAAGCAGAGTAGCAGTGAAGAAAGCAGATTGTAGAAATATCTCTGGATTTGTAGTGAATTCAGCCATTCAGTGATTGTGGGATGGACAGGAAAGCTTATTATTTTGCTAATACCAAAAGAAGATAACCAAATGGATGATTGGCAGGTTCACTATCTGTTACCTTTTCTGAACACAGCCAGATCTCTGCTCATTTGATAATCATTTTTGCTTACTTATTTTTAGTATGTACAGTTATCATCACAGGTAATCATCCTATGAGTAAATGTTAAGGTTAGTGCTGACTTCAAGTTTGACCAAGTATTCGGTTAGAGACTGTCCTTCGGTGCCTTGACAGCCAGATCTAAACTTCAGCTTGCTCATGAAATAACCTGCTATCACAGTCCAGAGGACTATGCATAAATGAGAGGTGTTCATAAAATGGAAGTCGTTCCTTTTTCAAATGTGGTTGGGGGAAATCATACAAGAGAGGGAAAGGGATTTGAGTCTTGTCCCCATTTGAAACACAGAGGTATTTCAACATTCAAAACCTTTCTTTCTTTTCCTAATAATCCCAGTCAAGGCTGGGATGAAAAGGATTTTAAAAGGATGAGCTGTACAAATACCAGACATACAGTAACCCTTGCAAGGGGCACAGCAATGTTTCTTGATTCCTGGTTGAATTTCCAGTGGAGGACAAGAGTCCCCTTTGGCCAAGTGCATGGAAACCAGCTGCAGCCCTCTAGTGAATATGAAGCAGGAGCCTAAAGAGATTATTTTTAACATTAGGACAGAATCAATGAGTCCACTCCTATACAGATGAAAAAACTGTTGTCATATGGAAGAGAATGAGCATTGCAAATAGCAAATATGTAGTAGCAGCTACTGAAGATAATGCTTTTAAATGTTGGGTGAGACTGAATAGAAGTTGAGCTTAAACACTTTAGGAATTTTTATCCAAAATTCTTTATAGCTTGGGAAGATGTTTTTGACCTTTCTCTCCTTTCTGTCTTCCGGTAATCTAAAAACCATTCAGGTGCTCAACCAAGGGCAGTAGGTAAATGCTTACACCTATGTCGTGTTTGCATAACATGAGGGCCTTGCAGTAATGAGGAATACTTGTTAGCGAGGTAGGATTCCCTTACTGCAGAAGAGAGCTGATCAGTGATCATGTTCTCCACTTTATTCTAGCTGCCGGTAGCTGAAGCTCCAGGCTAGAGGCATCAGCACAGCTAATACAGTGCAGCACACCCAGTATATTATTGTTTGATTCTGTAACTGTGAATTGAGGCATACAAACAGTTGATGAATGGATTGTATGACTGACAACAATTGCAGAGAGGAGATAATAACTTTGGAGACCTTATATCACCCAGCTGACAGGTTCATTAAATAGCACTGTTTGCAGTCTGAGATGGAAAAGATGCATGTAACAGTATTCTGCAGTATCTACATGCCCTGCCCAGACTCCCACAATCAAAAATAGGGGTTCCCCATCTTTTGTGAGCAGGAATACTGTTTTTACCTCATTTACACCGAATACTGTGTTCCGTTTTGGGCCCCTCACTACAAGAAAGATATTGAGGTGCTGGAGCATGTCCAGAGAAGGGCAACGAAGCTGGTGAAGGGCCTGGAGAACAAGTCTTATGAGGAGCGGCTGAGGGAACTGGGACTGTTTAGTGTGGAGAAGAGGAGGCTGAGGGGAGACCTCATCGCGCTCTACAACTACCTGAAAGGACGTTGTAGTGAGGTGGGTGTTGGTCTCTTCTGCCAAGTAACTAGCGATAGGACGAGAGGAAATGGCCTCAAGTTGCGCCAAGGGAGGTTTAGATTGGACATTAGGAAAAATTTCTTTACTGAAAGAGTGGTCAGGCCTTGGAACAGGCTGCCCAGGGAAGTGGTTGAGTCACCATCCCTGGAAGTATTTAAAAGACGTGTAGATGAGGCGCTTAGGGACATGGTGTAGTGGGCATGGTGGTGTTGGGTTGACGGTTGGACTTGATGATCTTAGAGGTCTTTTCCAACCTTAATGATTCTATGATTCTACACCACTGTGTGTCAGGAGTAATGCTTGCAGTTGGTGACATGTTAAGGAGTTAAAGGAGAGAAGAATACCAGGTTCTCGGAATAAATGAGACAAGAAAATTGAATCAAAAATCTGTTAAATAGCCATTAGTAAATATAAGCTATACAATTCTTCTTGTTCCTTTCCCATTAATCTGTAACTTAATGTCTTTTATTATTATTTTAACATAGAACCCACTTATGAAGTTAGACTGGAAGTTCTTGCAAAAGGAAAAAGTGTAGCCTGCCGTCTATGATTATCTCATGTTATTCAAATTTTTCCTAGGAGAATCAAGCCTCAGGGATTTTTTCCAGACATTGTTTTTATTTCTACAGATTAGATTATTCATTCAGCAAACAAAAGCAATATCATGATATTTAGACACACAACCATGCAGCTCAGCTAGTGAGTTGGAACTATTGAATACTGGGTTGAGAGATCATTTTAAAAGCTTGTAAACAATCTATTATCTAATTTCTTAAATGATTGAGTGAAAAAAGCAAATTAATTTATTATTTCCTATGATAGGGAGATAGCTATCATAAAAAGGGGGAAATGTGCCATATGAAATTACACATTGGGGGGGGCATGTAGTTTGTACATACTATCTTAATAGCAACGCATAATAGAACATATAGAATTTAACTGAAACAGCTTATGAAGTGTTTTAGCAAAGTGGGTGCTTTAAAATATACAATGTTTCCATTCAAAATAGTGTCTTTAAATGGAAGTAATGTATTTTCATAATCCGGTTTTTACACAGAATTTTGCTCTCTGCTGAAGAGCCTGGATGCCTCTTCTTTCTCTCCTCAGTACCCTGGAATCGGAGGTACTTTGCTGTTGCCTTTTGAGGCCTCTGACATCCCTTTAGATATGCACATGCAGAGTCCCTTACTAAATAGTCCTCCCTGGAAAATCTAGTGCTCCTTGGTGTCAGGCAGGAGCAAGGATGGAAAGGCAATTTGAGATTAAAAAAGAGAGTTTTAACACAGTCATTTATATTTTGAATGTAGTCTGGTGCTTCTCATGTGACATAAGAAAAGCCAAAGGAAAAAAAAAATTAAAGTCAGTTTTGAGGGAACTTGCAGTGGCTTGAAAATTTATTTCATGCAGATGTAATAAAAGCACCTGAAGTGCTTTTGTGAATGTGGAATTAAGACATGTCTTTTCTGAATAAACCAAAACAAACAAGCAAAAAAACCCCCAAATAAACCAAAATTTTAAATCTAGAAGGAAAAAGATACAGTGTGATGAGAAGAGTCATTAGAGACAAATTATTCCACTCACATATGAAGATGCAGGTTCAAGTGTCAAGTCTGATGGATGACTCAGGATCAGTTACAGCTCTTCTAAATACAATTCAAATACAAAGTTTTGACAAAATTTAACTTCACCGACATTTTTATCAACTTCAGATGTAAAATCACACTTAGAAAAAACAGGGGAAGCTATAGAATTTTCATATTTATTCAAGGGATTCACAGTGCTAATGAGAATTTTTAAACCTTTTTGACATGTAATTTTTTCCCAGAAAGTAATTCAGTTCTCTTTAAGTGATTTGTATTGTTTTCATGAGGAAAAAAACCCCAACAAAACCCAGTATATTTAAAAGTAAAAAATGCCTCCATTTCTAACCATTATTGATAAATGTGGTACCCAAAGAGAAGCTTTTCTTCAAAATTAACTTGAACAAATTAGTGTTTTATTACACAAAATTAACAAGACCATATTCATTTTTCTCTCTGTTTGTATCATTATTTTAGCACACTTTTTTGCAACTGGCATGTGACACACCACAGTGACAACTAATCTGGCAAACCCTCAATATTGCCAGTAACATATAGCAGGCTGAAAAAAACAAACATGCTTTTCTGAGCTGGAACAATATTATAGAAATAAAAAAGCAATCATGACTTGGATTGAGTTAGTGAAAGATATCAGTTGCTGAAGAAAATAAGTTAAAAGTTTTGAGGGAACACCACATGAATGTCATGACAGAATGTCAAGAAGGGAGTAATAGTATCATGAATGACATGGAATATAAGTCAAAATCACACTGAGAAAGATTAGGAAAAGATTTATTACAGAGTGATAGTGATAGTATACTGTACACTCACAGGGTCAGATATTTTGATATGGAAAGAGACTTTGATAATATTTAAGATGGTTAAATATTTCTGGGAATTGTGGGAGACTAACTTCCTAGTTGTTAATTTTAAAAAAAAATGTTGCTAATATGCAGCTGTCCCTATTATTCTATGTGTTATTAATTTGGAAACATTTTGAGATACACCAGTGATAAGCACTAGATTCCTACTAGTTTTATTTTTCTGTTTCTTTAAAATTCTAATGTGTAAGCATAATCCCTGGTAGAGAAAAGAACTAGCTTGTGTGGGAGAAAGCACCTATTCAAATAACAGCATTAATGAAAGGGAACAGTGTAAATTGCTAGCAAAACAAATTGCTTTTAGCATAAATGTTCTCTTCTTCAAGGTTATTCTGGTATAAAATTCTTTTGCAACTCTCTTGCATGATACCCTATTATACCCTATTATTCTCGAATGAATATATATTTTTGATTAGCAAGGATTATTCTTTATTAGTGTTGCTCAAGCACATTTGTATGCAAATAAGATTGGGTAGAGGGGTGCAGCCCCTGTGCTAGGGAGCATAATGAAGTCCTTTCCCTGTCCATGTGTGCTACGACACATGACACATGTTACATGTCCTGCTTACATGAGACCACAGCAATGGAGGGCTGGACACAAACACAAAGGGGACATTGCATAGTGCAGCATCTTCTCTTTGGCTTTGCTGCAGAAAAGTTGGAGCACTGCACAGCAGCTGGGACTGTGTGACCACCTTGGTGAGATATATAGAGCACTGGGTGATCTCATATCCCTTCCCTCCAAGTAAATCCATGCCTAGATTAGCTGCAACGGATTAGTAGGGTAATTTTAGAAGCAATACCTTGTTTATGCTAGAGCATGCCTGTCTTCTAGTGACCCAGAACTCTGATTCATACCCAGAATATATGGATAAATTTCTTCTTATCCAAGCAGAAACCAATGATGAGCATGCAAATTTAAATCTCACTTCTAAAGGATGGGGGTGAAGAATTCTTGCTTCAGAGGTGCAAAATAGCTGTACAGAGGTTAAATCAGACTTACATATTCATCATACATTGTTAAATAGTCCCATGCATGTTGCACACGTGGCCTCATCTAATCTTTTGCCACTTTGCAAAGCAAAAACTAATTTAAAATTCCAGAGGATGGAGCAGCCTTCAATTATACAAGTTAAAGGATATGTGCTACAGTTCATAAGGAGTGCATGTACATTATAAATTCATTTAATTGCTCTACAGAGATGCTGATCCTAATTAAGACTTCATTGGCTTTTTTCATTGAAAACAGTTAAAATTGCCTAATTCAGTATGAAAAAATGAAGAAAAAAATAAATGAAGACTCTTTACATAAGGAAACCAAGTTTCTGCCAAGTTTTAACTCGCCTATAAGCCTAGGAGGGGTTTTCTCCTTCTTTGTCTCAGTGCCTTATCCTCTTTAACTGAGACACAGATGGGGGGTCGGAGAGGCAAAAGTCTTGGTCAGGTGGTACTTGTCCATTTGTGGTTTAGGCAACTTCTCTATTTTGTGGGTCTCAGATGTATCATACAGTTTAGTACAGTACAACTCTGAGTATGTTAGTTCAGGATGTTCTTTTCTGAAAATTATGCTATCCAAGATGGCTTCTGAAGAAGGGAAGCAAACAAAGCAGAAGACAGGGCAGAGGACTAGTAGAAACAAGGAAAACAAATGCACAAGGTAAATTGAGTGAGGTCCTCTGAGTCTCCCGGGTCCTGGCATCTATCTGTTTCCTGATGCCATGCCTATTTTTCCAGTTCACTTCTTTCTTCTCTTCATTTCTCCTGAGGAATGCTTTCTGCTTCATTATCTCCACAGATTTTAACTTTGTTCTTCAGTTGCCTTATAAGCGTACACAACATTAATATGTTGCATATTAATACAGCATATCCAGTTTCTGAAATTTCACACCTTAAACTCTCTCCGAATGCAACACTAGAAAAGTAGATATACACTGTGTACAGTTTCCCTGTCTGCTGCATGGAATGAGCTAAAAATGGTGTTGGTGTAGTTTCACAACTTCTATATAGCTGGGAATTTAGGGAACACATGACAAGTGTGAGGGTTTGGCTTCTAAAACTTATAAATTAATGTGGATATTAGCATCACAACTAAAGGCAGTTTCCATAATTTTCAGTTGTTGTGCTGTCACGTGAGCAACAGTAATACTAAATTAACTAATATTTGTGTGAGGGTCCTCTGACATATGTATAAAATGTTATCTTTATAAAATATATAAAGCTTAAGTGGATACATGAATGAATTTTCATTTTGTAGGTGCCTTTAGACAGTAAAAAAGTGGGTGGGGTTTTTTTCTGATTCTTCCTTTTATTCTCCTGACAGTACAAACAAGTGGAACAGTACATGTCATTCCACAAGTTACCTGCTGAAATGCGCCAGAAGATCCATGATTACTATGAGCACCGCTACCAAGGCAAAATCTTTGATGAAGAAAACATTCTCAATGAGCTCAATGATCCCCTTAGGGAGGTAAGCATTCAAGTGTTTCTTCATGGTATGGAAAACTTTAATGTCTTTGCTCTTTCTGTGTTGAAATGCTCTTTCTGATTCTGTTCTGTAACATTTAATCTCATTTGACCATCTACCTAGTCAATGAATGACCAGGAGAATGAATTTTGTATTGGATCAATACAAAGAAATAAGCAAGTTTACACTATTCTGAACTAGTCTGTCAGAGTCACTGCCACACAAGGATGTCAAAGAGTAAAATCCTGTCCTTAAGTGTTGAGAGAAACTCATGGTCTTCTGCCATTCTTTAAAATAGAGTGGCTAGACTAGAACGGTCCTGGGTGAAAGGTTTTTTCTGCTCTCCCTACTTGCTAACCAGGTATCTGTGCAGATGAAACCACTGAAAGCCACCAGTGAAGGGAGAGCTCCTCTATTTCATTCTGTGAAGTAGCATCCTTGGTTAAGATGGTCTTTACTTGAGGTGAGGAAGCTGGAATATCACATACAAGCCATTAAAAAATCTCTTTTGTTAAAACTCTAGTTTGTGTTCCAGTTTTGTTTTTTTAAAATGTTATGTTTTGTGTGGAAGCAGTTGGAATTTTCTTTGGCAAGGTCCTTGTGTGGGAGGAAGGCAGCATTCATCTTGCTGTAACAGAGGTAGCTGCTTAATCGGAATATAAATCTGACTATCTTCTGTTGGGTGATGCTCATGTTTGATCTACTCAAGGACATTTTTGTTATCAGTTGGTTGGTATCTTCTACAGAAAGGAGGAGGAAAAAAACAGAGGAGAGGAAGGAAGTTGAAAAATTCAGAGAGAAGAAATCATAAACAGGGAAAAGAGAAAAGAAACAAGAAAAGAGGAGAATAAAGGAGGAGTGGTCTGATGTGTGATGAAACCTGTGAAATTTTCAGTGATACCAAGTAATGCCTTTTAGTGTCCTCTGCTATGGGAGGAATGGTGCTGAATACATGTATATATAACTCGTAACAGAGCACAGGATGACATCTGTACTTTTGGAAAGATATGTGAGGGTTTATTTTTTTTAACAAGTTTTGTGGCATAAGAAGAACATAGGTCTGTGATGGATCGTCTGTATCATTGAATCCAACTCTTTGTTGTGAAGGGAAAACATGTCATACAATCCATTTCCAAAATCAATCCAGTTCCATATTTAAAACAGTTGGCATATTCAAGTTATAAGAAACAATGCCATGCCCGTTCACGGGCTCTGAGGCCATATCTGTGTTATTAAAGTCTGAAAGTGGCCTCCCTCCTTACAAAATGCCGACTGGGAATGGTGAATGGTACCCAAAATCGCTTGGTCATTGCTAGATGGTTCAAGTCAAAATCAGGCCAAACCATGATTGTTCTAACAATTTAACAGTACAGATGACTGAATTCCAATGCCTGGACCCATTTAATACCCTAACATAGATGTAGCCTGAGTCCTTTCATTATATTGTGGATTTGTAAGTGTTTTGGAGGGCAGGTGGAGGGCTCTGGTTTCTGCACTGCCTCTGCCAATTTACCCTGCGGATCCCCTTGGTATTTTTTGAAATGTCAAGAGGAGAATGCATTATAAAAATCTATCATATAGGACAGGAAAAGTGTGGAAATTATCCCTAGAGTACAGTGACAGTCAAAACATGAACCTTGGCCAGTACAGAGCTTTTGTTTTTTTAAAAAAAACAGATGCATGTACAGACTCATCAGTCACAGACATCAGAAACAGTTTCATCTATTTCTGCTTTTAAGGAAAGCATTTCTCCATAAATGAAGCCTAATACCCTTCCACTGCAAAAAAAAAAAAACCAAAAAAACCACAACTGTCTTTTCCTCCCTCCTCCCTCCTTATTTCCTTCCTCGCTCCCCTCCCCTCCCCTTCCTTTTTTCTCATTGCTTAAGAGCAGCAAGGCAAATTTGGTCAAGCATAAAAACCAAAAAGCACTTCTGGGGAGAGCTCAAGCATGGAAAATTTAAAAAAAATTAATGAGCCACTAAAAACATGGAGTAAGAATAGAATTTCACTGAAGGAGTGGCTTCTGGTTTTGCTATGATCATGCTGTACTTAGCATGTTTTCTTTGTTCTCTGTATTATATAAAAAAAATTATTTACTCAGTAGAGTGCATTCCTCAGGAGCTCCAATCAGCTTGCACACTGCCCTGATGACAACATAGTAGTTGTTCCAGAAAAAGATAAAAAAAAAAAAAAAGTAAGAACTGGACAGTGGCAATGCCAGAACAGGTTTCCCAATGAATCTGTCCAAATTCTGGCTGCAGCTCACACACTGTGCCCTAAAAACATGACTTGGATGTTCGCTTAGTTTAGCAGTTTCAAATTCTATTTTAGCTACCGCTTCAGTATGCGCAGTTTGGTAGTGCAGGTAGTGGCTGTTTGGTGTTACTAATGGATAGTAAATTAGACTGTTTTAAAGGCAGAACACAATTGTTCTTATATTGGATGGGATATACCATTTTACGTGCCAATAACTGCACAAGGCTATAACGTCCAGGTGATAGCACAGATACCCTAGCTGTATCATTCAAGAATAAATATTTCTTTTTAATGAATCCTGCATTTTATTATACCTTGAGTTTAGTGTAGGGTAAGAATTAAACATTCAGAGTCTCCACAGGGCATACTTAGCTTGATTAAAGTAGCTTCTGATGAAGACATTCAACTGAAACCATTATTTCCTCACTTACAGTAAGCAGAACAAAAGAAACCACACAAACTACTACATAATTATAGCATGAATATCATCAAATGCTATAAAAAAGTTGCAGTGTTTTAAATTTTCCTTATTCTCAGCCATTCAAGTTTACTGTATGGGCTGAAATTTTCCACAGCTAGGCTCTCTTTAGGAGTGATGACCTTTTTTTGGTCCATGTTTTAAAAATTTGGTTCACACTTTTTTTAGCAGAAAAGTAATTATGCATGATATAAATATGACCATTCAACCATTAAAAGAAGCTAAAGGGCATAGTATTAGGAGTAGAAATCTGGTGTAAAATTAATTCTTACATGATAAATACTAATAAAGCTGTATATGCTTATAGTAGAGGTAAGACATTTTTGGTAAAAGAGGATGGATGTTCATTTAACTTAGCTTCTGAAAATTTTATATGGAATATTCATAGTAGATTGGATGAGGAAAATAATGAAAAGCTAAGAAAAGTTTGATGCATATGTGTGAGTGGCTAACTTTATTGAGTAACAGAAAATAGTCATGTTTATTGTGGGGAATTAACTAGGGCTTCATACTAAAAAGGAAAAAAGGATGCTGAACATTTCTAAATTTTACAAGGCTCTCTAGGTGCTTCATAGCTGAGTAAAGCAACTGGTAAACCAAGTGGTAGCTGACCTGTATCATTTAAGGATAAGCTTGTATTAATAAAGAGATTCCCTTCAATGACTGGGAACTAAGGTAGACGCTTATTAGAAAATGGGACTTAAAAACCTCATCTTCGCCCTGGTTAAGTTAGTTGCACAATTTGGGTATATTAGTCCCATGGTAATGTAATTAATTGGGTATCCTCAGCTCTACACACTCAAACTGAATTAACCACGCATTACCATATGTGGTGTGCTACTACCTGCTTGTAAGGAAATGTCCTCTCTGATGAAAGTTAGGAATTAAACATTTCTTTTAATTAAATTCAGAAATTTCACTCTTACTGAAAAGCATATCCCCTTTTTCACAGGTAGACTTATCTGATAATAACTGTCCAGCCTTCTTGAGAATCAGATAGTCAGGAGACTCCTGGCAGTTACATTTTCTGTGGAGATGGAAGGTTTTAAATTGCTTCTGCAAGGCCATGCAGGGTTGGATTCATCTAACCTATCTGTAGCTCTATACAAGTTCTGCATCAAATCTGAGCTAATCATCAGGTTCCCTCTGCACACACCCCTGTCATGGTTTAACCCCAGCCGGCAACTAAGCACCACAGAGCCGCTCACTCACTCCCCCCCCCACCCAGTGGGATGGGGGAGAGAATCGGAAGGGTAAAAGTGAGAAAACTCATGGGTTGAGATAAAGACAGTTTAATAATTAAAAAAAAAAATTGTAAGGAAAAGAGGGGAAAAAAAAATAAGAGAGAGAAAAATAAAATGCAAGAAAGACAAGTGATGCAAATGAAAACAATTTCTCACCACCAAACGACTGATGCCCAGCCAGTCCCCGAGCAGCGGCCCCCCCGCCAACCTCCCCCCTAGTTTTATTGCTGAGCATGTGTTGCGAAATACTGATTTAGGATCCTGCCAACTATGCCAATTTGTCACGAATGAGTGGTTTGAGGCTGCTTAAAGAATCACCGGCAACGGTATTAACAGAAAATGATTTTAATCAAAATTTATAAAAGCACGACTTAACAGAAATCCATGGCAAGGTTCACTCTATCACTTATTACATTGATTAAGTATACACAGGGAAAATCGTGTCAGAATTGAGTTGGAATGATTTGTGCAGAGGCTGAGGACGAAAAGGGTAAGGGAGACCCTCCCATTGAGTCACGAGATTCAGAGAAGACCCCCTTGCTTTCTAAACTCCTGATGGAGTCTAGGTGTGGCTGGATCCACTCCTAGTCCCAGACTTGGTCAACGGTTCATGTCTAAGGGATTATATGTATTTAGCAGCAGTCTAAGGTTCATTCACAGTTTTAAGGTGGATCACAAGATTTTAACAGCACTTAATCATTGACTAATTTAACATTTACAAAGTAAGTTAGTAGAGTCTACTACAATCACAACAGTGACTTAATTACAGATTTGAGATGGTAATATTTATACTATACTTGTGTCCTGGTTCCGGCTGGGACAGAGTTAACTTTCTTCCCAGTAGCTTGGGGGGTGTGCTGTGTTTTGGGTTATGTGTGAAAGGAGCGTTGATGGCCCATTGATGCTTTGGTTGTTGCTGGGTGGTGCTTGCACCAGGGAGGGGGGGGGGGCGCGGGGGGAGCACAGCCGGGGTGGTGGACCCAGCTGGCCAATGGGGTATTCTATACCATGTGACATCATGCTCAGTATAAAAACCAGGTGTGTGGGGGGCCTCGCCCCCCGTTTGTGACACGCGGTCGGCGGTCGGTGAGCAGTTGCATTGTGCATCGCCTGCTTTGTATATTCTGTTATTGTTGTTGTTCTCATTGTTATTATTACTGTTCTATTTTGTTTTATTTCAATTATTAAACTGTTTTTATCTCAACCCAGGAGTTTTCCTACTTGTGCCCTCCCGATTCTCTCCCCCATCCCACCGGAGGTGGGGGGTGAGCGAGCAGCTGTGTGGGGTTTATTTGCTGGCTGGGGTTAAACCACGACAACTTGCTATCGGCTACCTCCATCAATTCACACACACAGACACAAAGATAGATAAATATATAAAGGTATACCTGTCAAAAATTACCCTCGAGTTCCATGAAATATTCACTTCAAATGTCTTGGCATTTCTCAATGGGTGAGGGGTTGAGCCTCAAGGGGTGAAAGGTTTCAGCCCAGGTCCCATTGTCAGCTTTCGGCAACTTGAGAGTTCGCGAGCTCTGAGAGGCGTCCTACTCAGAGGGAGATGCTGGTCACAGCCCGCTGCGGTCCAGGAGAGCTCAAAGGGTCTCGCTTGGGACTGCTATTTATAGGTTCGCAAGATGATTGGCTTTAGTCATCAGTAAATTTCCATCGTGGCCACAATCCGGAACAATCCGGGATAGTAACAATGGTATCATTCCACTTGAGCTACGATCCAGGTAGGGAATGTTTCAGGGCTGTCAGGGATGATGAATTATCCCTGCTCTTGTTCCCTACTTTGGTCAGGCAACAGGTGTTCCTGGTACGGTCAGTGCTGCTCCCCACCTTAGCCATGCAAGAGTGCCTGGTACCGTCAAGGGACGCTAAACTGCCCAACTCATTACACAAAGGCTAAGGCCTAACAAGGGTTCCTGAGATTGTGGAGTGGTCCGGGGGGGGTGGGAAATGCACCACCACAGCATGACATCATATGGTATGGAATATCCCTTTGGTCAGTTGGGTTCAGCTGTCCTGGCTGTGTCCCCTCCCAACTTTTTGTGAACCTCCAACTACTCACTGGAGGGGCGGTGTGAGAAGCAGAAAAGGCCTTGGCTCTGTGTAAGCACTGCTCAGCAACAACTAAAACATCCCTGTATTATTAACACTGTTTTCAGCACAAATCCAAAACATAGCCCCATACTAGCTACTATGAAGAAAATTAACTCTATCCCAGCCGAAACCAGCACATTCTCCACCTCTTATTCCATACTATTTATGTCATGCTCAGGTCCCACACTACCCAATTGTTGTGGTTTAACCCTAGCCAGCAACTAAACACCACACAGCCGCTTGCGCACTCCCCCCACCTCCGGTGGGATGAGGGAGAGAATCGGGAGAGTAAAAGTAAGAAAACTCGTGGATTGAGATAAAAACAGTTTAATTGAAATAAAGTAAAATAGTGATAATAATAATAATAATAATAAAAAAAAGAGTATACAAAGCAAGTGATGCACGATGCAATTGCTCACCACCCGCCGACCAATGCCCAGCCAGTCCCCAAGTCGTGATTGCTGCCCCCCGACCAACTCCCCCCAGCTTATATATTGAGCATGATGTCATATCGTATGGAATACCCTGTTGGTCAGTTCAGGTCAGCTGTCCTGGCTATGCTCCCTCACAGCTTCTTGTGCACCTGGCAGAGCATGGGAAGCTGAAAAGTCCTTGACTATCATAAGCACTACTTAGCAACAACCAAAACATCAGTGTGTTATCAACATTCTTCTCATACTAAATCCAAAACACAGTACTATACCAGCTACTAGGAAGAAAATTAACCCTATCTCAGCCAAAAACAGGACAGTATCCACCCCTTATTCCATACCATCTATGTCATGCCCAGGTCTCACATTTTCCAATACATTCCAATTAATCATCACCACCTTTCTTGTCTTTATATATATATATACACACACAGAGATATCATTCCCTTAGTCTATGGGCCATCCCTCTAAAACATCCATTGAGTTCATTTAGTCCATGACTTTGGGCTCCATCTGTCATAACAGTCTTTCAGGGCAGGAGAGATGGTGTGTGGTGTTGGATTATTGCATGCTGAGGCCAGTTGTGGTTCCATTATCGCTGCGCTTGTCCGGTTCTATCATTGTTGCACTTTGCTCGGTTTCATCAGAGTTCATTCTTCATTAATCTGGGTGATTCTTACTGCAATACCATTGATATGACATATAGCAACCATAGAAGTGATGGCATACAGTATTATATAGCAATTGACATCATACAATACAGTTCATTGGCTATTTTCACCCAAAATCAAATCCCCTTGAGATACACACCGGACTTACCCATCCTTTCGCATTACCCACCAAGGGCACCCAGGTCCCTGAGCAAAAGCAATCCCACGGATGGGTTTTCCCTTGCCAGAGGCAGGAGTAACCCAGACTGTCTTCCCCAGCATATTTCTTATGTGCACGACAGGGACTTTATCCCCCTCTACAGTAGGTAAGGGTTTGGATTGGGCAGGGCCAGGTCGACTGGGAGATCCTCTAGTGTTAACTAGCCAAGTGGCTTCTGCTAAATGTGTATCCCAATGCTTGAATGTCCCACACCCATTTCTTTCAGTGTAGTTTTTAACAGTCTATTGCATCATTCGATTTTTCCGGAGGCTGGTGCATGGTAGGGGATGTGATATACCCACTCAATGCCATGCTCTTTGGCCCAGGTGTCTAGGAGGGTGTTTTGGAAATGAGTCCCGTTGTCTGACTCAATTCTTTCTGGGATTCTGTGTCGCCTTAAGACTTGCTTTTCAAGGCCCAAGATAGTACTCTGGGCAGTGGCATGGGTCACAGGGTATGTTTCTAACCATCCAGTAGTCGCTTCCACCATTGTAAGCACATAGCGCTTGCCATGGCGGGTTTGTGGGAGTGTGATATAATCAATCTGCCAGGCCTCCTCATATTTATGTTTCAGCTGTTGTCCTCTATACTGAAAAAGGCTTTACTCGCTTGGCTTGTTTGATTATGGCGCATGTTTCACATTCATGGATAACCTGTGCAATAGCATCCATGGTCAAGTCCACCCCTCGATCACGAGCCCATCTATATGTTGCATCTCTTCCTTGATGGCCCAAGGTGTCATGGGCCCACTCAGCTATAAACAGTTCATCCTTATGTTGCCAGTCCAGATCCACCTGAGCCACTTCAATTCTAGCAGCCTGATCCACCTGCTGGTTATTTTGATGTTCCTCAGTGGCCCGACTCTTGGGTACGTGAGCATCTACGTGATGTACTTTTACAACCAGGTTCTCTACCTGGGCAGCAATATCTTGCCACAATGCAGCAGCCCAGATGGGTTTACCTCTGTGCTGCCAGTTGTTCTGCTTCCACTGCTGCAACCACCCCCACAGGGCATTTGCCACCATCCATGAGTCAGTATAGAGATAAAGTACTGGCCATTTTTCTCGTTCAGCAATATCCAAGGCCAGCTGGAGGGCCTTCACCTCTGCAAACTGGCTCGACTCACCTTCTCCTTCAGCAGTTTCTGTGACTTGGCGTATAGGACTCCATACAGCAGCTTTCCACCTCCGATGCTTTCCCACCAGACGACAGGACCCATCAGTGAACAGGGCATATTGCTTCTCATTTTCTGGCAGTTTATTATACAGTGGGGCCTCTCTGGTAATTTATTATACAGTGGGGCCTCTTCAGCATGAGTCACCTCCTCTGGCAACACTCCGAAGTTTCGGCCCTCTGGCCAGTCCATGATCACTTCCAGAATTCCTGGGCGGTCGGGGTTTCACATTCGAGCCCATTGTGTGATCAGTGCGACCCACTTACTCCACGTAGCATCGGTTGCATGATGTGTAGAGGGGACCCTCCCTTTGAACATCCAGCCCAGTACAGGCAATCGAGGTGCCAAGAGGAGCTGTGCTTCAGTACAAACTACGTCTGAAGCGACTCAAATTCCTTCATATGCTGCTAATATTTCTTTTTCAGTTGGAGTGTACCGGGCTTCAGATCCTCTATATCCCCGGCTCCAAACCCCTAGAGGTCGACCTCGAGTCTCTCCAGGAGCTTTCTGCCAGAGTCTCCAGGTGGGACCATGGTCCCTGGCTGCTCAGCAGTAACTAAAACATCTCTGTATTATCAACACTTTTTCCAGCCCAAATCCAAAAGATAGCCCCATACTAGCTACTATGAAGAAAATTAACTCTATCCCAGCCAAAACCAGCACAACCCCCCCAATACACACTCTCACTGTAAAGAAAACCTAGCTGACTAGCTTAGAAAAAAAAGACTACATCTTCAAACAGTAGTTGACATGTGAGAGAAATTCTGCCTTTAATAACATTTGCAATTAACTATCATCTCCCTCATTTCTTGAGATAGTAATTAGCAATTGGTAGCAATTAGCATGTTTCCCTTACATAAATATCATCTCTGTTTCTTCAGCAGACAGAGATTCTTGTGAAGTTTTCTAGAGTTTACATTTTTTAATTCGAAGTTCTTGCCACCTACATGCTTGAACATCATCTGGCATCAGAAGGCCCTAGTCCCAAAAGTGGTCTTTTTACTGTCATGACACAAAAAGGAGATGGTACAGACAACAAGAAAAAAATGAAAACAACGAACACAGCTAAGAGAAATCTCTTCCGAAAGGACACCTGAATTACCAAAGTTAAAAGACATATACATAAGCAGTTTCATCTAAGAATGGAGTGTAAGAAATGTCAAACTGGCTCAGCTCTGGCATTCGTCTAAGCCACTACCCTCTGCAGCAGCACCTGTAGGTGGACACTCAGAGAAGAACGAGAACAGGGCAAGTATGGTATTTCCCTTGATGACTCTCCTAGACTCCAACTACTTTCAGTTCAAGGGATTCACTGAGACTGATGTGATTTGTCTATTGAGTAATCCTTAGTACATATCTCTTCCAATTACTTATTTACACTCCTCTTGAATCCACGTAATCTCTCCGCAACCACAACATCCTTTGGCAAAGAGCACAAACCTGTACCCTGCTGCATGAGAAACCACCTCCTTGTCTTGGGCCTGAACCTGGCTCCCACTGTTTTTTGGTTTTGATGGCCATTAATTCTTGTAGCAAAAGTGATAGTACAGTCAATTCCTACCCACCCTTTGCATGCTGGTTATGATTTTATAGACTTCTATGATAACATTCTTAAACTGTATTTTTTGAGGGTAGAGAGACTTATTCTATTTAATTCTTTCTTGCATGGAAGCCAGCTCATCCCCATGATCATCCTTCTTGCCATTCTCAGAATTTTTTCCTGACTCTACTATAGCCTTTTAGAGATGAGAGCACCAGATCTGCACCCAGCATACTGATGTTATAATAATATGAATAATTCCCTTCCTAATAATTCCTAACATTAATTTGCTTTTTTAATCACTGCCAACCACTGAGCTTACTTTTTTTTTTATTATAACTGTAAGAGCTAACTCCTAAGAGGTAATGGATACATTACTTTATTTGTATTTGCCTATGTGTATCACTTAACATTGCTCTCCATCAGTAATTTCTAACCAGCCCATAAGAAGTCCCTTTTAGTTTCTTTTTAACAAGCTGTTTCATCTTTACACAGTGCTATTTCTGAAATGGAGCAGAAATACGTGAAGTTCTTGGCCTTTGTTGTTCCCATACCTATTACAGCCTAATGAGTCAGGTGTAAGATTCTGAAAAAGATCCTGCACAGTGCTTAGTGTTGCATCGAGAGTTGCATTTTGTGACGGTTCTTGTAAGGGAGGTACTCTCAAACAAAATAATGGAAAGCTTCTGTTACTGGATTTATAAATTGATAATAGTAATTGTATCTAAGTCAAAACAGGACTAAAACCAGATCAGTTTGGTACATGTAAACAAATTGAGTATATTTTTAGAGAAAGTATTTGGTCCTTTCAAAATCAATTTTAAAAATTATCATTTGGGTAACTTCACTATTCTTCCCAGTTGTTAACTTTCTCCTTTTCCCCATTAAAACTTACTTCCTTTTGTAATATCTTTCCTTCTATTTCTTATTTATCTTTAGAAATCACAAAACATTAGATTCTCATTTAGACTATGCTATAATCTTATGAGCAAAGGATGAAACATCTCCAGAGTTAATAGTATGAGGCCAAAATGTGGTGTGATTAGAGCATAGTAAGCTTCAATCCTTTTTGATAGTGTAGTCATGATTTCTGGATACAGGCCATCAAACATTAAAATTATAGTAGAAAATCAAATGAGTTTATTAAAAAACAATAAAGTATCAGAGTCAATATTAAATTATTGGAGATTCCAAATATTTTGCTTCCATAACAATATATGTCCATAAATTTAGGGTCATAAAAGACTGAGAGGTAATTGTTTCATTATAATCCACTGTGCATTTTTATATGCAGTGAACCTTGGTATGAAGCTTAAAGAGTGGAATTAGGGAAAATGCATCAGAATTATAGATGTAGTCATACAGGAACTCATTTAAGTATCTCTTTATATAGCTATATGGACAGAGTGAATACCTCTTTATGTAGTGCATTAAAGGGTTTTTTTCACACAGACACAGATAAAACATAACTTTAGTTCATACTCTGGAGTACTGAAGTCATGAATGAATTATGCAGCACGTCAGTCTTGCAGAATAAATGCTGATATACCACAGCATTATTTATTTGACAAATGCTTAAAAAAAAAGTATTGCTATTTTTCAAAGATCTGTGTAAGGTATGTCCAAATAATAGGCTAAGTATACAATCCTAAGCAAAGCCCTGAAAACCTCTTAGAAAGGACTATAATTAAGTTTTTAAAATTAAAAATAGCAATAAATGGGACATTTTAATGTTGGAAATGGGCAGACAATCACCAGGTGACTGGATTATTGTGTTTTAAGATGCTCAACCCCACCGGCTGTGTGACATGGTAACAAACTATGCACACTTAAATCTGTTTCCCAGGGACCTAAGACAATGTAGTTTAATTTCCTGAACTATGGGGAGTGTGTTTGCTCCTCAATTTTTGAGACACAGCTTTTGAATTGCTGACCACTTTCATCACTGTTGCACATATTCCAGAAATTTTTGTCACAGTCCCTTCTGTGTTTGACATGCTTTGTTAGCAAATCCATCCTGAGCTGAGACATTCTTTGGCAAGTCCAAGATCTAACTGCTTCCTTCCAATAATACAGATAATAATACACCAGCAGTTCTTAGTAATTATGATTTTGAACAGTCTTGCACCTACAAGATTCTTTTGTCATAATTGTTTAATAAATTTTTCAGACATGACAGTTCTTTCATGAGCTCTTCAAGTATACTAATCCACATCAAATCCCCAAATCTTAGTGCAGTAGTTTTCTTTCATAAAATGGTAAGCACTCTGGTACCTGTCAGGGTTCTCCGTTTTCCACTTGTGGGCTTCTGCAGTAAAAAGTCATGGCACTTGCATAAGGGGAGCATGGGAAGGGGAAGAGGGGAAGCAGAGGGCAGGATGCAGTCCTGATCCCAGTAGAAACACCGGTGCAGACAAGACAGGGATGCATGGTATGGATGTGCCCACATCCCTTTCCTGTAAATCTCATCCTTGGAGGTGGTGAGAAGGAACTTCTTTTCCTTCAGTTTTCACTGTGGTATTTAAATTCTGGATCCAGAAGCAGGATAAAGTCTTTTGAAGCATATTTGTTTGGAATTGGTAAAAGTGCTTTTGGGGTCATGTAATACAAAAGTTTCTGTGTTAAGTGGGCACCCTTTAAACATGCCAGTGTCCATGAAAGTCACCACAAATAAAGATTAGTGTTGTGAATCACCACCAGCAAGAGGAGATAAATATGTCGTGAACTGTCTGATGCAGAAGCAAATGCATGTGCCTATTTTTATGCACTCAGTTGCATACTAGGAATAGTAGTAACAGCATACAGAAGGGTACACAGTATTTCCCATGCATAAATTTGGAGTTGCCTTTTAAAAGCATGTGATCCTAAAGGCAAGACAAGGAGAACGAAAAACAACAAAGCATAAAATGTGTTCTGAATGCACAGTTATAGACTTAATTTCCAGTTGGTACACTTGTTAAAGCTGTGGGAGATACCCAAGTTAAACTCTGCACATCATGGCAATGCTAGATCATTGTTTTGCTTTTTTCCTAGTGCCACTTGAACAAAAAAAATTGTACCTTTTTTTGAAAGCAGCACAAAAATCTGTCTAAGCTAGTTTTGGACTGTTGCTGTTATCTAGCAAATGCAGTAAGCAAATACTTATAATGTTTTCTCCAAAAATTGTCTTGCAGGCAAGCCAAAGGTGGAATACTGATTTTTTTTCTGATGTCTTACTACCTGAAAAATTGGGGGTCTCCTCCTCAATTGCAAAATAATCTTTTGAAAATGTAATGTCCATATAAAGCCCTCTTTTGATGAGGAGTCTTTATGTAAGAGATTAAATGGAAATGGGAATGCAAAACATATTTTTGTTTATTCATAAGCTGTTCTCATATTGCATCTTTGATTTTCAGTGGGCTTGTGTGTGTCCTATATTAGTGCTTGAAATGACTTATAAATGGAGAGATAATGAAATATAGCGTAGATATGGATGCACAAGGTGTTGAATTACACTTGTTTAATTTAAAGATAAGTGTCTAACACTGAAGGAACTTAGTGTTTGATATTTTTAGTGATTAACAAGAGTCTTCCTCACCTTGGGACTAAACTACTGTGATACAAGATTGTTAGAGATGAGTGGAGTTAAAAGCTAGTGCAAAATCTGGACTATGACACTGTGAGTACAGGTACAGACTTCCTGGTAGCTCCTGGGCTGAGTTCAAGGTAATGGTTTTTATCTGTTGTCTCTGTCTCTTTCGTGATACCTTCACGGTCCTGCTCAGTGGTAGAACTGGATCCTCAGCCAGCCTCTGTAGGAGTAGAGCACTGACTGGCAAGGAGTTTCCCTAAGAGGATTTTCATCTCCCAGTTTGTTCTGCGGAGTCTATGTTAATTTTCTTGTGAATAAATCCATTTTTCTTTTCCCTCCTTTGTGAAAAGCAAAAACTCTGTGGTTGGTAGAGAGGATACTCTCCATCATTTACCAGCAGTTCTGGTTAACAGGGGAGGTCCCGGATGAATGGAGGCTTGCCAATGTGACGTCCATCTACAAGAAGGGCCGGAAGGAGGATCCGGGGAACTACAGGCCGGTCAGCCTGACCTCGGTGCCGGGGAAGATTATGGAGCGGTTGGTTTTGAGGGCGCTCACAAGGCATGTCCAGGACAACCAGGTGACCAGGCCCAGCCAGCACGGGTTCATGGAAGGCAGGTCCTGCTTGACCAACCTGATCTCCTTCTATGACCAGGTCACTCACCTAGTGGATGAGGGAAAGGCAGTGGATGTGGTCTACCTGGACTTCAGTAAAGCCTTTGACACTGTCTCCCACAGCATTCTCCTAGAGAAGCTGGCGGCTCACGGCTTAGACAGGTGTACTCTTCGCTGGGTAAAAAACTGGCTGGACGGCCGAGCCCAGAGAGTTGTGGTGAACGGAGTTAAATCCAGTTGGCGGCCGGTCACGAGCGGTGTTCCCCAGGGCTCAGTTTTGGGGCCGGTCTTGTTCAATATCTTTATCAATGATCTGGATGAGGGGATCGAGTGCTCCCTCAGTAAGTTTGCAGACGACACCAAGTTGGGTGGGAGTGTTGATCTGCTCGAGGGTAGGAAGGCTCTGCAGAGGGACCTGGACAGGCTGGATCGATGGGCTGTGGCCAACTGTATGAGATTCAACAAGGCCAAGTTCCGGGTCCTGCACTTCGGCCACAACAACCCCAGGCAATGGTACAGGCTTGGGGAAGAGTGGCTGGAAAGCTGCCCAGAGGAAAAGGACCTGGGGGTGCTGGTTGACAGCCGGCTGAACATGAGCCAGCAGTGTGCCCAGGTGGCCAAGAAGGCCAATGGCATCCTGGCCTGTATCAGAAATAGTGTGGCCAGCAGGAGTAGGGAGGTGATCGTGCCCCTGTACTCGGCACTGGTGAGGCTGCACCTCGAATACTGTGTTCCGTTTTGGGCCCCTCACTACAAGAAGGACATGGAGGTGCTGGAGCGTGTCCAGAGAAGGGCAATGAAGCTGGTGAAGGGTCTGGTGCACAAGTCTTATGAGGAGTGGCTGAGGGAACTGGGGTTGTTTAGTCTGGAGAAGAGGAGGCTGAGGGGGACCTCATCGCGCTCTACAACTACCTGAAAGGAGGTTGTAGCGAGGTGGGTGTTGGTCTCTTCTGCCAAGTAACTAGCGATAGGACGAGAGGAAATGGCCTCAAGTTGCGCCAAGGGAGGTTTAGACTGGACATTAGGAGAAATTTCTTTACTGAAAGAGTGGTCAGGCCTTGGAACAGGCTGCCCAGGGAAGTGGTTGAGTCACCATCCCTGGAAGTATTTAAAAGACGTGTAGATGAGGCGCTTAGGGACATGGTTTAGTGGGCATGGTGGTGTTGGGTTGACGGTTGGACTTGATGATCTTAGAGGTCTTTTCCAACCTTAATGATTCTATGATTCTATGATTCTAATGAAGGTGCCTAAAGCACATACAGTTGCAAATTCTATGAGCTGATCATTGCATGTTTGTGCGCTCTGATCACTGTAGTACATTTGAAGCAATGGATGGTGCCTTGCTAGAAGGCTAAACTATTTTGTAGATAAAATAAATACTTGTGTGATTATATATATTGTGAAGAAAAGCCACATTCTTTGTAATTAACAGTTTTCATTTTAGCCTGGATTGTTTCAGCCAGTCATTAGCTAACTGAGCAACTGAAAACTATTTAATATTTATTTCTGTGGTCTTGTGAATGTCACATGTATTAAAAATAAGTTTATTTCATAGTGAGGAATTTTTTCTTGTACTAAATTGCAAATCAGGAAGCAAAGATGGGTCTGTGTGTATTAAAAAAAGTAAGAAAAGAGTAGAACTACTTAGAATCATTTGAAAAATATACCTGATGAGAGCATTATGCTATGGGAGTTGGACAACATATTATTTGGGAATTATAGTGGCTAGTACAGGCATCCACAGTCCTTGAAACAAAAATCTAGCGACTCATTGTATCACTCATTGCTAGACATTGTATTAACACTTGGGTATTTATGAAAACACCAGTTTTCATAATCATCCACATTTCACCAAGAGTAGAAAGTCTCCCTTCAGCAGGGGTTGGAAATAAAATAGTTCATGCTTTTTAGCATCTGGCAGAAAATAGATTCACTACAGAGAGGTAGAGAAATGCTGTCAATATTATGTGTGGATGGCTTAATATATAACAGACCTTGAAAGGAATTAAGAGGCAATGACATCTGTAGACCTGTTGAGCAGAACTGGAGGTGTATGTAGCTTGCTTTGCCATTCTCTAACACGAGATATGTTCTTCATAATATTGATACTTACAGCAGTGTGACAAACTTAGAATGTGAGAAAGAGGTTAATACCCTTCCTGAGCCATTATTTAAAGTTCATGGCTGGCCTATTTTTAGGCCACCATGTGAGAAGATGTTCACTGAAAATAGATACAAATCATGTGTCCTTGCAGAATATAGAACATCAGGACATTTCATTTCCAAAGAATATAATTGGGACTGGGAGCAGAATCTTCTTTCCTCTCATCCTTTTGCTTGTAGATTATAACTTCAGTTATACAAGCACACACTCTTACATGAGTTATATTAACCTCTAAATATTTAACTGAAATTAATTTGAAATATAGTTATAACGGGGCACATTAATTAGTTAAACTTTGATTTTTTTTACATTAAATGTACAAATATGTACATTTGTACACATATAGGTATGTCCCTGTGCACATATAAATATATGTGTGGGACTGCATATATATGCATATATGTACACACATAAACAGACTTTCAGGCATATACACGCAAACACATGTGTCCAAGATGTGTGTGTGAGAAAAATACTATATAATACCCTGTCAGTACCTTTGCATAGTACTGTGTAAGTACATACATTGCATTATGTACTCCAATATGGTCTTTACGTTTCTCACTGTTACAGTATATCTCAACACATATTTCCTATGCCACCAGTCTATGTTTATAATATATTACCTTACAATGAACTGTAATGACAAGGGTTTTAAAGGCTCTCCTATGATATAAAATCAATATAGATAAATTTATTCATAAAAGTAGAGATTAATATAGTCTTAAGATCATTTGAAAATCTTTCTGAATAAATTATAGGAACATATTTCTTATGGAAATAATCCTCAGCCTATATTAATTCATAAAGTGAGTAATGTACTTATAGTTAAATGCTATTAATGGTTAAATAAATGTAAAACTTTGGGCAAGCAGATGAACTGAAATTGTTTTGAAAAAGAATATTTAATTGATGTAAAGAATGTGGCACTGCATATGCACCTGCATCCTGTGGCTGCCGAGTCTCATACATAGATGCTAATGGCAGTTCTGAGAGCCCTGTTGTCATCAGACCCCTTGCTTTTAGCACACGTCTAGTCCTGGAAAGAAAGCACAGACAAAAATATTTAAGGACTTAGTGATTGCATGCAGAGAGCAAGCACAGCATAATTACTAAATGTAGATGATAGAAAGCTATGGGTATCTCCCCTGGCTTCTTGGATGTATTATTTACATAGCCACTTCCTTTCCATGCTCCCTAGAACAAAACTTTTCAGGATCTACAAATGCTGAGGATGTCCCATGCGTCCTTGATCTGTCAAGTCTTGACCATGATTTGGCTCCTAGTTGTAATGTGACTCACTCTTTTTTACTCTGATACCATGCACTCCCTTTTATCTTGTTTACATTATACACTAATGGCTCAAATACTGGCCTAAAATTCCTTCAAGTTGTATTCCCTAAAGGCTTTATTTTTTTTAAATTCTGATTTAGGGTATTTCACTATGGTACCTGTTCTACAGCTGATGATATCCCCAAATTAAATATTTTTTTTTCAGGGCCAATTGGCCATCCCAAGATCTGCCATTATGAAGCGTGTCTGCCTACTGGATGTTTAGAGTCTGATGCATTACTTTTACTCTAGCTGTTATTACTAATCCACATAGGCTTAGTCTACTCCTACCAGTTTGCCTTCTCTTTCCTCCACGTGATCTGCTATTGAGTCTGTTCTTGCTGTCACCATGCCTACTTGCACTCCTCAGAATTTCTTACACTCTTTATACCTCCGGTGCCATTTATGCATCTCTTTCCCCTGCAGCTACCAATATCAGTCAAAGTGGCACTCTCAAGCAAATTCTATCTTTGGGGCTGTCTGGCTGTCACTCTACTAAGTTATTTCCAGAGACTTCATCTTCATTTTTACCATCTGATGATATCTCTTCTGGAGCCAGCTCTCCATGTCTCACCCTTTCATTTGTAACTGAGCAGCATCCTCATGTTTCACTATAAAACTGGGCTCCAGAATCTGCACTTTCAGTATTTTTCTACATCTACATGCTTGCGCTCCAGCGCAGCAGCCTGAATGTGGGACATGAGTTCCTTACACTCGTGTCGCAAGTTGCTACTCACAACATAACATCACTGAGCCCTTGTGCCTGATCCTACTCCAGCACCCTTTTCAGTAGTTTCATTTAGAAGGCAAATTCAAATGGTCTCATAATTAGCTTGTCCCAGTCACATAGTGAAGTAGTGATGAAGACCGATTCAGAATTAGAAAGGGATTGTGCATCCTCCTTATCTTTCTTTTTATATCCTTCTGTTATATATAGATGTGTACATATATAGCTGACATCATTGTAAATATTCTAATACACACACAGAGAGGCATTCAGGGTTCTGTCACACATTTGTCTAAGAAATCTAAATAAATCTTTTCATTGTTTATAAATGCTCTTTTTCCCCACTTTAAGATGCTGAATATACATAATGCAGCAACGTTTAGATTTTGTGTGTTAGATTAAGTTAGGAGTTTGCTGTTTATCCTATATCATAATATAGAGTAGGCCTTCATTGAATAGTTACAAATCAAATTAGATGCAAACAGAAATGTAATTAAAAACTCTAAACATAACTTCAGTGTGGATATTTCAAGCTCAGCTAACTGGGATTTATCCAGTATAATCAGTAAGATTTAATTTAAGTCACTTAATAATTTTATAGAGAGAGGCTTTGAACCAATGGGCTTTTAATTCATAATTAGAAGTAAGTGTTAACCCAGCAATTAACAAGATAACAGTATTTCTGATCCAGAGCTCTTGGAGAGCTTTAAAATAACTCAGTGAACAAATCACCACTGATTTTTAAATAACTGTTTTCCTGTTGTTGTGTCAGCTAAACCATATACATAGGGTGTAGATAAAGCACATTCACTTGAGAACTACCTCCTTGCTGACTCAGTTGTTTTGGCCATTTGGGTTGCAATACACAGGGGACTGGAGAAGGGAGGAGGGGATAAAGAGGGAGGGATAAGATGGCAGAAGGAATTTCTTGCCTGTTGCAGAGCTCATAATACACTCTCCGTGGAAGTATTCCTAGCTTCAAGTTCTGCTCTTGATCAAACAAGTGCAAATCAGAAATAAGTCAACACAAAAATTTATATCCAAGTCATAGCTTTCTATTTCTCCTAAGGCATGTTGATTTTTTTCCTGCCACCTAGTTCTTTGCTTCAGTACTTTGTTTTAGCCCCCAGTCAGTCCCCTGCTAGCTTCAAACACAGATTTTTCCTCCCTGCCTTCATCCACAAGTTATAGCCTTCCCTTTTTTCAGTGAGACAAACTGTATTGTTCAGGCATCACATGCTGTTCTGCATTCTGACATATTTTGCACAACAAAGCACCCAAATCGATATATTTTACCTAGTAAGTCACAGTAACTCAGGCTGCCTTTGTGAAACTCCACTCTCTTCCTCTTTTTCTTTGTGGCTTGCTTTCTCTCATACACAACTACTCTTCCTTGCAATCAGGTGAATCAAGCACTGTCCTGAGGACAGCAGCACTCTTTCCTGCACTATTCTAAAAGAAAACCATTTTTTTCTGGCAATCAGGTGAAATCTCACTGACTTTGATGAATATAAGAAGTACTCTTCATTCAGAAGAGCTATAAGTAGCATTCAAATTGGTTTTTTTTAAGGATATAGTAGAAAAAAATAGTAGCTGCCACACAGATCAAATACAAGGTCAACCACAGATTGATTGGTGTTAGCAAGTGGTATCATTGGAGTTTCAGTACAAATGCACAAGAATGAATATAGTTTCCAGAATCATCAGATTACCAGATAGAGGAGGTGACTGGAAGCTCCAAAGACAGTGGAAAAGCAATGCTACAGTAGATATTAACCTGTGAGCAAGCAGACTAGACAAAGTTTTGTAATTATTAGCAAAACCAACTTTCTCCTGTTCCTTAATCACAGTTTTAGAAAAACATGAGTTGTGCTGCATTCATTTGTACAACAAACATGATGACTAATTCACGCCACTCTTCCATGTACTAACGCAAGTTTCTGATATAGATACCAATAGGATTTTGTAAACTTCACATCTCTTAGGATTCACCTTTCTGCCACAATTTGACAATACCTGTGTTTAAATCTGTAGTCTCATTGGCATAATGGGACAACTTCAATATTTAAAATGCCTTACTAAACCAAGACTTCAGTCTTAAGTGCCACCTGCCCAAGATAGTATTTAGTAAATAGAATCATAGAATCATAGAATGGTTTGGGTTGGAGGGGACCTTAAAGATCATCTAGTTCCAACCCCCCTGCCATGGGCAGGGACACCTTCCACTAGATCAGGTTGCTCAAAGCCTCATCCAACCTGGCCTTGAACACTTCCAGGGAGGGGGCATCCACAACTTCTCTGGGCAACCTGTTCCGGTGTCTTACCACCCTCACAGTTAAGAATTTCTTCCTAATATCTAATCTAAATCTACCCTCTATAATACGCTAGTATTAGTGAGTATAACACACACACACAAATAGGAATAAAGATGTTTGGTTACTCGGGGACAGAAAACTGAAATAGTGATTGTTAAATACATTTGCAAATTGCAGTTTATTTATTCAGTTAATAAAAGGGAACAGTCTCTATAGCAACTGCTGTATTGTACAGCACTAATTCCATATTACCTTCTGTAATAAACTGTGAGTGTGTTTTTTCTTAGAGCATTCAGGAAATTTCTTCAGCAGTACAGTTCAGAAGGGAAAACCTACAAGAAATAGAGGTTGGTCAAATGGCCCAAACTTTAATACTTATCTGAGTTATCAGGACTTCTCAGGCTTTTGAAATTAGACTGGCTATCTCACAATTACAGACTGCCTTAAAACATTGCCTGTATCTCTGTTCTCATTTTGATGCTTCTCATCCCTTTCCCAGCTGGAAACCAAAATTAAGAGGCATAGAACATTTCAGAACATTAAAGAAGATTAAAGCTAAATTCCCTTAAAAAAATAGCCCAGTTTAGGCATGGATGGACAGTTGGGTGAATGAAAGGGTGAATAGATAGTGTCTATTTTCTTTCCTTCCTTCTTTCTTTTGCTCTTGTTTAATCTTCTAAATATAATGGAAGATCCAGAGAAAAGAAGCATGAGAGGCACAGAACTGCTCTCCCTTAAGCTCAATTAAATCAATTAACAAGCTGGGAAAAGATGGATATCCTTCATCAGACTGACTTTATTGGAGGATTATCCTGTCTGCATTTGCATTTAATGCAATAATAATTCTGAAGCCTAAAAAATGCATATAAGGAGTTGAATAGAAAATTCTAACCAACTAGGGAATGATAGAAAAGTATGCAGAAGGCCAACATTTAATCAATGAAGCCAAGAAAACATAATTGGTCAAATCTATCAAATCTGCTTGCAAATGCATAAAAAAGATTGCTTTCTCTAAGGAGGCAGCAATACTAGCTAGCATATGCACTCTTTAAGACTGACTTGTCTTAAAATGAGGTGAACAGAGCAAGACAGAAAAAAAAAAAGAACCTGCTTCCACTCAGTCCTAGCAGAATCCAAGCAGGGGATTTCATTCAACGTTTGGCTGGAAAGCATATTTATTCCTCCATTCCTTTTGCCTACCTCCTTTTGCCTGTCTCATCTCACAACTGGCTGGAAAATTTTCTGCATCTGGGCAACCTCTATGCAGGTACACTGGAGGTCTTGGGGACCTGAGGGCTTTGAAAGTGTAAATACACAGGCTGTCCATTGGTTTTCAAAGCAACTAAGATCATGTGGACTGTCTTTGCCCTAGAGATCAGAGGTTTTTAAGGTTTTGTGCTTTGTCTGTAAGTCAAACACGTAGGTTACCTCAGCATTCTTGGGCTTTATAATATATAGCCACAGGGGCTAGAGAGCAAGGTTTTCTAAAGCCCACACACTCTCAATATCCAGCTATGTTAACAGAACGGCAAAATATCAAAGTTCTGATGAAAAGAGAATTGTGTTTCCCTGGACATAAATGTAGCTCTGGACATAAATGATGGTATCCAAGAGTTACCCTATTTGTAAGTAAAATTTAAGCAGGGTCTCTGTGTTAAAAGTGATCAATGTAATTGAAAAATGGAAAAATCATGGAATCTCATTCAAAGAGAAAAATGTACATAGTCATTATTACTTATATGAAAGCATCTGAGCAAAATTTATTTTTAAGTGATACACTCTGTATAGATGATTAAACACAATGTGTCAAAGCAATTTGAACAATTTCAGGTGCACCAGAAATAAAGAATATTGCATCCCGTTGCTGCATGTAGATTTTCTAGCATTAAACAAGTTGTGAGCTAATGATGTAGTCATTCCGTCAGTGGAGTACTAATCCTAGTCCTCCAGATCGCCTACTGTCATAAAACCTATGAGAACTTAATATCAGTGAGATGCCTCCTTTCTGACAAAGTTGACTATAATTGACCAATGGGTTAAAAAATTACAGGATATCATGAACACATACAGAATATGACTCCTTAAAACCCAGCTTAAATATATTTAACCTGCTCATATAACCCCAAATCCCTAAATATCATGCTTTTTCCTGTAGTTCTCTCTTAATCACCTGCTCGGTAATTTTCCTTTTGTGAGTTATTTCTAAGAGAAAAAATAGCTTTCATAATAAGGTGATTTCTTCCTTTCAATGGCCAGGAAATTAAAACTGATTTAGTTTCTCATCCTTTGAAAGCAGACTGTAAAGGAGGGACACTCAGAAAAAAAAATTGCATTGTTAAAGTTGTGCACTAGATTTTTACAATAGTATGTAGAAACGACCTAATGAAACTAAGCAATTCTTCGATGTAGCCATAAATAGACTTTGGTGGCCTACACATAAGAAGGACACAATTTGTAGATGGAAGCAGTACCTTTTATTAGCTCAATTGGATTAGTGGGAAAAAGCAAACAGATCTTTCAAGAACAATGCCTGCTTTTTTCTAGCAACAGCTTTTTCCAGTCAGTCTAACTAAAAGCACCACCTTTATCTAAAAATCTTCTCCTGGGGAAAAGGTCCTAAAAACTCTTATAGATGCCATCATAGAAGTAGTACACTGTGGGTCACCGTCGTGACCCTGTCACAGCTAGGACAGCCTTGCAGCTGCCTCTGTAAATGTGACATCTTGAGATGCATCGGAGCAGTCATCCAGAAATACTGAATCCATGCAAAATTATAATACCTGATGATCTAATATCAGTTTGAAAAAATAGCCAGGAAGGGCAAGATGAGTGATAAAACCAGTACAATATAAAGGAGCAGAAGCCAGGGTAACTACCTAACCAATCTCTTATATAAAGCAGACAGTTGAACGTCCGACTTAGTTCTTATATAACGGAGATCAACAATTGAACTAGATCAACACTTGCTCGGTGTAGGTCTGAATCACTTGTGCCCTTTAACCACTTTAGCTATAAAATACACTCCTAATCCTTTCCTAAGGCTTCACTTTGTATTTTCTTGGTGTATGTCGTGGTTTAACCCTAGCCAGCAACTAAACACCACAGAGCCGCTGGCTCACTCCCCGCCGCCCAGTGGGATGGGGGAGAGAATCGTGAGGGTAAAAGTGAAAAAACTTGTGGGTTGAGATAAAAACAGTTTAATATTTGAAATAAAGTAAAATAGTAGTAGTAATGATGATGATGATGATGATGATAATAATAATAATAATAATAATAATAATAAAAAAAATACAAGGCAAGTGATGCACAATGCAATTGCTCACCACCCGCCGACCAATGCCCAGCCAGTCCCCGAGCCGTGATTGCTGCTTCCCAGACCATGCTTCCTAGTTTATATACTGAGCATGACATCATATGGTATAGAATACCCCATTGGCCAGCTGGGTTAGCTGTACTGGCTATGCTCCCTCCCAGCTTCTTGTGCACCTGGCAGAGCATGGGAAGCTGAAAAGTCCTTGACTATCGTAGGCACTACTTAGCAACAACTCAAACATCAGTGTGTTATCAACATTCTTCTCATACTAAATCCAAAACACAGTACTATACCAGCTATTAGAAAGAAAATTAACTCTATCCCAGCTGAAACCAGGACAGTATCCACCCCTTAATCCATACCGTCTACGTCATGCCCAGGTCTCACATTTTCCAATACATTCCAATTAATCATCACCACTTTTCCAGACTTTTGATATATACACACATAGATATCGTTCCCTTAGTCTATGGGCCAACCCTCTAAAACATCCATTGAGTTCATTTAGTCCATGACTTTGGGCTCCATCTGTCATAACAGTCTTTCAGGGCAGGAGAGATGGTGTGTGGTGTTGGACTGTTGCATCCTGAAGCCAGTTCTGGTTCCATTATCACTGCACTCATCTGGTTCTATCATTGTTGCACTTTGCTTGGTTTCATTAAAGTTCATTCTTCATTAATCTGGGTGATTCTTACTGCAATACCGTTCGTATGATAAATAGCAACAATAGAAGTGATGACATACAGTATTATATAGCAATTAACATCATATAATCCAGTTCATTGGCTGTTTTCACACAAAATCAAATCCCCTTGAGGTACACACCGGACTTACCCATCCTTCCCCATACGCATTACCCACCAAGGGCACCCAGATCCTTGAGCAAAAGCAATCCCATGAATGGGTTTTCCCTTACCCGAGGCAGGAGTAACCCAGACTGTCTTCCCGAGCATATTTCTTATGTGCACGACAGGGACTTTATACCCCTCTACAGTACGTAAGGGTTTGGATTGGGCAGGGCCAGCTCGATTGGCAGATCCCCTGGTGTTGACTAACCAGGTGGCCTTTGCTAAATGTGTATCCCAATGCTTGAACGTCCCACCACCCATTGCCCTCAGTGTTGTCTTTAGCAGTCCATTGTATCGTTTGATTTTCCCAGAGGCTGGTGCATGATAGGGGATGTGATACACCCACTCAATGCCATTCTCTTTGGCACAGGTGTCTAGGAGGGTGTTTCGGAAATGAGTCCCGTTGTCTGACTCAATTCTTTCTGGGGTGCCATGTCGCCATAGGACTCGCTTTTCAAGGCCCAGGATGGTGTTCCAGGCAGTGGCATGGGGCACAGGATATGTCTCCACCGATCCGGTGGTTGCTTCCACCATGGTGAGCACATAGCATTTGCCTTGGCAGGTTTGTGGGAGTGTGATATAATCAATCTGCCAGGCCTCCCCATATTTATATTTCAACCATCGTCCCCCATACCAAAGAGGCTTTACTCGCTTGGCTTGCTTGATTGCAGTGCACGTTTCACATTCATGGATAACCTGTGCAATAGTGTCCATGGTCAAGTCCACCCCTCGATCACGAGCCCATCTATATGTTGCATCTCTTCCTTGATGGCCTGAGGTGTCATGGGCCCAGCGAGCTATAAATAATTCACCCTTATGTTGCCAGTCCAGATCCACCTGAGCCACTCCAATCTTAGCAGCCTGGTCCACCTGCTGGTTGTTTTGATGTTCTTCAGTGGCCTGACTCTTGGGTACGTGAGCATCTACGTGACGTACTTTTACAACCAAGTTTTCAACCCGGGCAGCAATAGCTTGGCACAATGCGGCGGCCCAGATGGGTTTGCCTCTGTGCTGCCAGTTGTTCTGCTTCCACTGCTGCAACCACCCCCACAGGGCATTTGCCACCATCCATGAGTCAGTATAGAGATAAAGTACTGGCCATTTTTCTCGTTCAGCAATGTCCAAGGCCAGCTGGATGGCTTTCACCTCTGCAAACTGGCTCGATTCATCTTCTCCTTCAGCAGTTTCTGCGACTTGTCATACAGGACTCCACACAGCAGCTTTCCACCTCCGATGCTTTCCCACCAGACGACAGGACCCATCAGTGAACAGGGCATATTGCTTCTCGTTTTCTGGTAGTTTATTATACAGTGGGGCTTCTTCAGCACGTGTCACCTCCTCCCCTGGGGATATTCCAAAATCTTTGCCTTCTGGCCAGTTTGTGATCACTTCCAAGATTCCTGGGCGACTGGGGTTTCCTATTCGGGCCCGTTGTGTGATCAGTGCAACCCACTTACTCCACGTAGCATCGGTTGCATGATGTGTGGAGGGGACGCTCCCTTTGAACATCCAGCCCAGCACCAGCAGTCGGGGTGCCAGGAGGAGCTGTGCTTCAGTACCAACCACTTCCGAAGCAGCTCGAACCCCTTCATATGCTGCCAGTATGTCCTTCTCAGTTGGAGTGTAGTGGGCCTCGGATCCTCTGTATCCCCGACTCCAGAACCCTAAGGGTCGACCTCGAGTCTCCCCTGGTGCTTTCTGCCAGCGGCTCCAGGTAGGGCCATTCTCCCTGGCTGTGGTGTAGAGCACATTCTTCACATCTTGTCCTGCCCGGACTGGCCCAAGGGCTACTGCCTGAACTATCTCCTGTTTCATTTGTTCAAAGGCTTGTTGTTGCTCAGATGCCCCATTTGAAATCATTCTTCTTCCTGGTCACTCGATAGAGAGGGCTTATGAGCTGGCTGTAATTTGGAATATGGGTTCTCCAAAAACCACAACACCTGAGAAGGCTTGTGTTTCCTTTTTGCTAGTTGGTGGGGACATGGCTGTTATTTTGTTGATCACATCCATTGGGATCTGACGACGTCCATCTTGCCATTTTATTCCTAAAAACTGGATCTCCTGTGCAGGTACCATGACCTTACTTTGTTTTATAGCAAAACCGGCCTTCAGAAGGATTTGGACTATTGTCCTGGTTCCGGCTGGGACAGAGTTAACTTTCCTCCCAGTAGCTTGGGGGGTGTGCTGTGTTTTGGGTTTGGTATGAGAGGAGTGCTGATGGCCCATTGATGCTTTGGTTGTTGCTCGGTGATGCTTGCCAAGTGCAGGAGAAGCTGGGGTGGGGGAGCATAGCCGGGGCGGTTGACCCAGCTGGCCCATGGGGTATTCTATACCATGTGACGTCATGCTCAGTATAAAAACCAGGGTTGGGGGGGCTCGCCCCCCCAGTTCGTGATACATGGTCAGCAGTCAGTGAGCAGTTGCATTGTGAATCACCTGCTTTGTATATTCTGTTATTGTTGTTGTTGTTATTGTTATTATTACTGTTATACTTTGTTTTATTTCCATTATTAAACTGTTTTTATCTCAACCCGGGAGTTTTTCCTACTTGTGCCCTCCTGATTCTCTCTGCCATCCTAGCGGAGGTGGGGGGTGAGCAAGCGGCTGCATGGTGTTTAGTTACTGGCTAGGGTTAAACCACAACAGTCCTTTTCGGTGCCCAACGTGGCGCTCGAAGGGTTGAGATAACAACAGATTAACTAGAGCGTATTAACGAATTTATATCTGTTAACAGTTGCCAGTCACAATATTGATTCATCTGTTCTCGATATTAATTTATCTGATCTACTCTTGTTTTTGCTGTACCTCTGTCGTGGTTTAACCTGGGAGGCAGCCAAATACCACGCAGCCGCTCACTCACTCCCCCCGCCCCCAGCGGGACGGGGAGAGAATCGGAAGGGTAAGAGTCAGAAAAAACTCGTGGGTTGAGATAAAGACAGTTTAATAGAACAGGGAAAAAAAAAAAGGGAAAATAATAATGATAATGATAAAATATACAAAATGAGTGATGCACAATGCAATTGCTCACCACCCGCGCTGACCGATAACCAAGTAGCGATCGGCACTTCCTGGATCACGCCTACCGTTCATATACTGAGCATGACATCACATGGTATGGAATACCACATTGGCCAGCTGGGCTGGCTGTCCTGATTATGTTCCCTCCCATCTTGTGTACCTAGCTCAGTCAGTAGGCATGGGAGCTGTCCTTGGACTAGGAGGGCACTTAGCAACAACTGAAAACATCAGTGTGTTATCAACATTCTCCTCATACTAAATCCAAAACACAGCACTAGGAAGAAATTTAACCCTATCCCAGCCGAAACCGGGACAGTATCCACCCCTTATTCCATACCATTTACGTTATGCTTAGGTCTCACATTTTTCGATACCTTTCAATTAATCACCACTATCTTTTTTATATATATACATATATAATACATATACATACATATATACATATAATACATATACATACATATATATACATAAATATATATAAATGTCCATTGAGTTCTTTTAGTCCACAACTTTGGGCTCCATCTGTCATAACAGTCTTTCAGGGCCAGAAAGATGGTGTGTGGTGTTGGGCTGTTGCATCCTGAAGCCAGTTCTCATTTCAGTACTGCTGCACTCGTTCAGTTCTATCATCGTTGCACTTTGCTCGGTTTCATCGGAGTTAGTTCATTCTTCATTAATCTGGGTGATTTTCACTGCTATACCATTGATAGCAACCATAGAAATAATGATATACAATATCATATAACAATTGACATCATAAAATTCAGTTCATTGGCTATTTTCACCCAAAATCAAATCCCCTTGAGGTACACACCGGACTTGCCCATCCTTTCGCATCACCCACCAAGGGCACCCAGGTCCTTGAGCAAAAGCAATCCCACGGATGGGTTTTCCCTTGCCCGAGGCAGGAGTAAACCAGACTGTCTTCCCCAGCATATTTCTTATGTGCACGACAGGGACTTTATCTCCATCTACAGTACGTAAGAGTCTTGATTGGGCAGGGCCAGCTCGATTAACAGACCCCCTAGTGTTGACTAACCAGGTGGCTTTTGCTAAATGTGTATCCCAATGCTTGAATGTCCCACCACCCATTGCCCTGAGTGTTGTCTTTAGCAGTCCATTGTATCGTTCGATTTTCCCGGAGGCTGGTGCATGGTAGGGGATGTGATAGACCCACTCAATGCCATGCTCTTTGGCCCAGGTGTCTATGAGGGTGTTTCAGAAATGAGTCCCGTTGTCTGACTCAATTCTTTCTGGGGTGCCATGTCGCCATAGGACTTGCTTTTCAAGGCCCAGGATGGTGTTCCGGGCAGTGGCATGAGGCACAGGGTATGTTTCTAGCCAGCCGATAGTTGCTTCCACCATGGTGAGCACATAGCGCTTGCCGTGCCGGGTTTGTGGGAGTGTGATATAATCAATCTGCCAGGCCTCCCCATATTTGCATTTCAACCATCGTCCCCCATACCAAAGAGGCTTTACTCACTTGGCTTGTTTGATTGCAGCGCACATTTCACATTCATGGATAACCTGTGCAATAGCGTCCATGGTTAAGTCCAACCCTCGATCACGAGCCCATCTATATGTTGCATCTCTTCCTTGATGGCCTGAGGCATCATGGGCCCACCGATACCCTTTTGGGTCTTTAAAATACCCTCTCCTGAGGTAGTCTATGCCAAGGATGCACGGAGCCTCTGGGCCAGTCACAATGGGGTGCTTCTGCCACTCATTCCTGGCTAGGCTCACTTCGGCCTCCAATACAGTTAACTCTTGGGATCCCCCTGTCACTCCAGAAATACAAATGGGTTCTGCCCCTTTATAGCTTGGTGGCATTAGGGTGCACTGTGCACCAGTGTCTACGAGAGCCTTATACTCCTGTGGGTCTGATGTGCCAGGCCATCGAATCCACACAGTCCAGTAAACCCGGTTGTCCCTTTCCTCCACCTGGCCGGAGGCAGGGCCCCTCTAGGTCTGGTCATAGTTTCCGTTTCTCACTTCTTGCAAACGTGAGTCAAGAATTCCTTCGTTACAGTCCAAAGTAAGATCAGCCCTTCTACTCTGCCTGGGGAACTGTTCACTGGAAACTGGACTGTCGTGAGACAGGGTTTTCCTAAAAACTGGAGCAGCTTTTTTCCTGAGAGAACCCCCTTGTGTGATTGTTTTTCCTTGCAACTCACGTACCCGTGCCTCTAGGGTCACGGTAGGTTTTCCATCCCACTGCCTCATGTCCTCTCCGTGGTCACGCAGGTAAAACCACAGGGTGCCCCGTGGTGTGTACTTTCTATATCCTCTCTCTTGAGGAGAAAAATGTTGACTCCTAATGGCTGAGATACTGGTCCGTACAGGTGGAGAATAGGACCTATCGTCTTTGAGTTGCTGGACCTCTCGGGATAGTTTCTCTACAGCCGAGACAAGGGAGGAGGAGATAGTTTCTTCGAAATCCCAAAGTCTGCTAACCACCTCATCCACCGTTGGTGCTTCTTCCTCTTTCCAGCACAGTACTGCCAACGAAGTGGCATACGATGCTGGTGCGCTCCGTACCAACTTCCGCCACATGGGTCGGGTGCACTGGACGTCATCTGGATCTTTGGGTGTTCGGGTGTCGTCCAGGTCACTATAAACCACCTCCAGCACGCCTAGTTCTCTCAGGTACTGGATACCTCTCTCCATAGTGGTCCATTTGCCTAGGCGATATATAACATCTTCCTTGAAGGGATACCTTTCCTTTATGCCCGACAGCAGTGGCCTCCAGAGGCTGAGGACCTGTGTCCCTTTGCTTTGTCAATACCCGCTTCCCTAGCAAGGGATCCCAGCTGTTTGGCTTCCTTCTCCTCTAATTCCAGGCTACTGGCCCCATTATCCCAGCATCGGAGCAGCCAGGTAACAATATGCTCGCCTGGACGACGGCTGAAATCTTTCCGCATATCTCTCAGCTCGCTCAGGGATAGGGATCGGGTGGTTTCCGTCTCGTTTATGAGTTCTTCCTCTTCCTCCTCCTCTCCTCGTGATGTCCCTGCTCTTTCATCATCCCTTTCTAAACGACCTGATCTCCGCTTCCAAGATTTCCTCTTCTGTACAGGGGCAACGGATACCAGCATGGGTTGGTCCTCTGGTTCAGCTGTAGTGCCTGTTGCTGGAGCTTGAGTGGCTGCAGTGCTTGTCGCAGGGGTTGGAGAAGCTACGGTGACTGTTGCCGGGGTTTGAGTAGCCACAGGGGTTGTCATGGGGGTTGGAGTAGCCGCAGTGCCTGTCGTGGGGTTTTGAGTAGCCACCGTGTCTGTAGCCGCCCCCGAGACTCGCCGCTCCGCCCGCCCCGATGAGGCACCGCTGCTTGCCCTCCCTCTTTTCTTGTTCCTGAGGGTTGATCTCTGGACAGTATTCCTGAATAGTTGTTTAACCCTAAACAAGGCCTGAACCACATTCAGGAGACATAGGAATATGAACATGCTTGTTTGAACATCCCAAGGATATTCAAAATTCTCAGGGAATATTGTGGACATCTTTGTGAAGAGGATAGAAGAAAAAGGAGTTTCTGACGATATGGAAGGGAAGAAGAACAAGTGGGAGAGAGTGTCCCATCCCGTCTCCCCCTTAAATTCATTCTCCGAGGAGAAGCAAGTGCAATTACCAATAATTTCTAAGAGGTGGTTCCCGAGGTACAGAAATGACAGCAGTGCCGAATACAGATACCAGATTAGACTTACGACCAACGATTTTATCACCTCATAAAACAGCAACAAAATGATAATCTTGGCCCAGTTCCGAATAATGATAAACAGCACAAACAGGAACATATACTGCAAGCAAGGTATTACATGACCCAACATTTGAGAGCCAGCCCCACAACTTTGACAGCCAATACATCAACATTGTGACCAATCAATATAATGGATGCTTATAACAATTTTGCCTTAACACACTTTGGTCAGATCTATCGTTATCTCAACCCTTCGAGCCCCACGTTGGGTGCCAAAAAGGACTGTCGTGGTTTAACCTGGCAGGCAGCCAAATACCACGCAGCCGCTCACTCACTTCCCCCACCCCCAGCGGGATGGGGAGAGAATCGGAAGGGTAAGAGTGAGAAAAAACTCGTGGGTTGAGATAAAGACAGTTTAATAGAACAGGGAAAAAAAAAAAGGGAAAATAATAATGATAATGATAAAATATACAAAATGAGTGATGCACAATGCAATTGCTCACCACCCGCGCTGACCGATAACCAAGTAGCGATCGGCACTTCCTGGATCACGCCTACCGTTCATATACTGAGCATGACGTCACATGGTATGGAATACCCCATTGGCCAGCTGGGCTGGCTGTCCTGATTACGTTCCCTCCTATCTCGTGTACCTAGCTCAGTCAGTAGGCACGGGAGCTGTCCTTGGACTAGGAGGGCACTTAGCAACAACTGAAAACATCAGTGTGTTATCAACATTCTCCTCGTACTAAATCCAAAACACAGCACTAGGAAGAAATTTAACCCTATCCCTGCCGAAACTTGGACAACCTCTTAAGGATTGGTGTTGGGTTTTGCAGTCTGCTGTGCTCTGCAGTGATTAGTGGTGCTTTGCCGCGGAGATTTGTTATTGAAGCATTGGCCTTGGGCGTTATCTGGTATTTGGGTTTTATACTGAAGCCGTTACTGTACTTCGGGTACCACCTCATGGAGTCCATTAGCAATTATACCTCTTCCTCTGAGAGGTTTTTTATGGAGGAAATAGAGAATGGCACCCTCGCTACCTTCTATGATGTTTTCTCCTTTGTTAAAATAACTTGTCAGTACCTTGAACATCCCTGGGTAGTTAAGATACATCTATTGGCATTCCTTGGGAATATTGTTTCGGTTTTGTCCAAGGTTAATAAGCAATTCTAGAATATCATCCAGAGATCTGCCCCAAGGCTGCATAGTTATGAGTGGCAGGGTGAGCGGGATAGCATGAGCAAATGCGTAGGATGGTGGGCACCCCCAGTGTTTTGGAACGTCACCCCTGAACAAGTGCAGAATCCTGAAAAACTAGTTGAATATTTGGAAGAAGTATGCTGTCACCCTGGCAATTCTAGGGAGACACAAATCACTACAATGTGCTGGGGCATGTCCCATGCCTACCGAACCCTGTTCAACACTATCCAGAACCCTCAAGGGGAAGAGAAGATCTCTGGATCTGACGACAAAACAACAGGCCCAGCGGCTATCCCACCCCCCACAGCAGGCACTGTGGCTACTCCAACCACCACAACAGGCACTATGGCTACCACAACCACCATGGCAGGCACTGCAGCTACCCCAAACCCCACGGAAGGCACTGCGGCTCCTCCACCCCCTGCGACAGAGAACCAACCCATGCCGGTATCAGTCGCCCCTATACAAAAGAAGAAATACACAAGAAAATCAGCTTGTTTAGTAACGGATGAAAATGAACCAGGGCCATCACGACAACAGGAGGAGGGAGAAGCAGAACCCATAAAAGGGATGGTAACCACCCGATACCTATCTCTGAGTGAGCTGTGAGATATGCGAAAAGATTTCAGCCGTCGTCCAGGCGAGCACATTGTCACCTGGCTGCTCCGATGCTGGGATAACGGGGCCAGTAGCCTGGAATTAGAGGGTAGGGAAGCCAAGCAGCTGGGATCCCTTTCTAGGGAAGGGGGCATTGACAAAGCGATTGGACAAGGGGCACAAGCCCTCAGCCTCTGGAGGCGACTCCTGTCAGGCGTGAAGGAAAGGTATCCCTTCAAGGAAGATGTTATATATCGCCTAGGCAAATGGACCACCATGGAGAGAGGTATCCAGTACCTGAGGGAATTAGCCATGCTGGAGGTGATTCATGACGACCTGGACAACGAACAGTTACCCAAAGATCCAGAGGAAATCAACTGTACGCGACCCCTGTGGCAGAAGTTGGTACAGAGTACACCATCGTCGCATGCAAACTCATTGGCAAAAATGACCTGGAAAGACGGAGAGGAACAAACAGTGGATGAAATGGCTGGTCAACTCCAGCAATACGAAGAAAGTCTCTCTTCCTCCCTACGGGCCTGCGTCTCGGCAGTGGAGAAACTGTCCGAGAGTTCCAGCAACTAAAACGAGATACTTCCTACTCCCCACCTGTACGGACCAGTATCTCATCCGTTAGGAGTAAGTGTTTTTCTACTCAAGAGAGAAGATATAGTGGATACACACCCTGGGGCACCCTGTGGTTTTACCTGCGTGACCACGGGGAGGACATGAGGCAGTGGGATGGAAAACCTACTTCGACCCTAGAGGCACGGGTACGTGAGTTGCAAGGAAAAACAATCACACAAGGGGGTTCTCGGAGGAAAAATGCTGCTCCAGTTTTCAGTGAGCAGTTCCCCAGAAAGTGTAGAAGGGCTGATTCCACTTCTGACCTTAACAAAGGGACTTCTGATTCATACTTACAAGAAGTGGATAGCGAATATGATGACCAGGACTAGAGGGGCCCTGCCTCCAGCCAGGGGGAGGAAAGAGACAACCGGGTTTACTGGACTGTGTGGATTCGATGGCCTGGCACATCAGACCCACATGAGTATAAGGCTCTCGTAGACACCGGTGCACAGTGTACCCTGATGCCATCAAGCTATAAAGGGGCAGAACCATTTGTATTTCTGGAGTGACAGGGGGATCCCAAGAGTTAACTGTATTAGAGGCCGAAGTGAGCCTAACCGGGAACGAGTGGCAGAAGCACCCCATTGTGACTGGCCCAGAGGCTGAGCAAGACTCGCTCACCCTTTAACAGTCCCATATGGCCAGTGCGAAAGTCCAATGGAGAGCGGAGACAGTAGACTACCGTGGCCTGAACGAAGTCACGCCGCCACTGAGTGCTGCCGTGCTGGACATGCTAGAACTCCAATATGAACTGGAGTCAAAGGCAGCCAAGTGGTATGCCACAAATGATATTGCTAATGCCTTCTTCTCCATCCCTTTGGCAGCAGAGTGCAGGCCACAGATTGCTTTCACTTGGAGGGGCGTCCAGTACACCTGGAACCGACTGCCCCAGGGGTGGAAACACAGCCCTACCATTTGCCATTGACTGATCCACACCACCCTGGAACAGGGTGAGGCTCCCAAACACCTGCAATACATTGATGACATCATTGTATGGGGCAACACAGCAGAAGAAGTTTTTGATAAAGGGAAGAGAATAGTTGTTGTGGATTAACCTCAGCCAGCAACTAAACACCACGCAACCGCTTGCTCACCCCCCACCTCTGCTAGGATGGGGGAGAGAATCCGGAGGAAACTTCGCGGGGTAGGATAAAAACAGTTTAATAATGGAAGTAAAAAACAGTAGAACAGTAATAATAACAATAACAAGAACAACAATAACAATATATATAAAGCAGGCGATGCACAATGCAACTGCTCACTGACCGCTGACCACGTGTCACGAAGGGGGGCGAGCCCCCCCACACCCCTGGTTTTTATACTGAGTATGACGTCACATGGTATGGAATACCCCATTGGCCAGCTGGGTCAACCGCCCCAGCTATGCTCCCCCACCCCAGCTTCCGCTGCACTTGGCAGAGCATGGGAAGCCAAAAAAAAAAGTCCCCGGTGCAAGCAACACCCAGCAACAACCAAAGCATCAATGGGCCATCAGCCCTCCTCTCATACCAAACCCAAAAAACAGCACACCCCCCAAACTACTGGGAAGAAAGTTAACTCTATCCCAGCCGCAACCAGGACATTATCCACCCCTTATTCTATACCGTCTACGTCATGCCCAGGTCTCACATTTTCCAATACATTCCAATTAATCATCACCCCTTTTCCAGCCTTTTGATATATTGTCGTCAAAAACAGGAGCATGGCACAGAATAAATTAATATGTTAACAGATATAAATTCCTTAATATGCTCTAATTAATCTGTCTTTATCTCAACCCTTCGCTGCCCCACATTGGGCGCCAAAAAGGACTGTCGTGGTTTAACCCCAGCCAGCAAAAATAAACTCCACGCAGCCGCTCGATCACCCCCCACTTCCGGTGGGATGGGGGAGAGAATTGGGAGGGCACAAGTAGGAAAGCTCCCGGGTTGAGATAAAAACAGTTCAATAATTGAAATAAAACTAAGTAGAACAGTAATAATAACAATGAGAACAACAACAATAACAGAATACACAAAGCAGGCAATGCACAATGCAACTGGTCACCGACCGCCGACCACGTGTCACAAACGGGGGGCGAGCCCCCCCACACACCTGGTTTTTATACTGAGCATGATGTCACATGGTATAGAATACCCCATTGGCCAGCTGGGTCCACCACCCCGGCTGTGCTCCCCCCTCCCCGGTGCAAGCACCACCCAGCAACAGCCAAAGCATCAATGGGCCATCAACGCTCCTTTCACACATAACCCAAAACACAGCATACCCCCCAAGCTACTGGGAGGAAAGTTAACTCTGTCCCAGCCGGAACCAGGACATATATACACACAGAGATATCATTCCCTTAGTCTATTGGCCATCCCTCTAAAACATCCATTGAGTTAATTTAGTCCATGACTTTGGGCTCCATCTGTCATAACAGTCTTTCAGGGTAGGAGAGATGGTGTGTGGTGTTGGATTGTTGCATCCTGAAGCCAGTTCTGGTTCCATTATCAGTGCGCTCGTCCGGTTCCATCATTGTTGCACTTTGCTCAGTTTCATCAGAGTTCAATTCTTCATTGATCTGGGTGATTCATACTGCAATGCCATTGATATGACATATAGCAACCATAGAAGTGATGGCATACAGTATTATATAGCAATTAACATCATACAATTCAGTTCATTGGCTATTTTCACCCAAAATCAAATCCCCTTGAGGTAATCACCGGACTTCCCCATCCTTTCGCATTACCCACCAAGGGCACCCAGGTCCTTGAGCAAAAGCAGTCCCACGAATGGGTTTTCCCTTGCGAGAGGCAGGAGTAACCCAGACTGTCTTCCCCAGCATATTTCTTATTTGCGCGACAGGGACTTTATCTCCATCTACAGTACGTAAGGGTTTGGATTGGGCAGGGCCGGCTCGATTGGCAGATCCCCTGGTGTTGACTAACCAGGTGGCCTTTGCTAAATGTGTATCCCAATGCTTGAATGTCCCACCACCCATTGCTCTCCGCAGCAGAGACACAGGCCTGTAGGGAGGAAGAGAGACTTTCTTCATATTGCTGGAGTTGGCCAGCCAATTCATCCACCGTTTGTTCCTCTCCGTCTTTCCAGGTCATTACTGCCAATGAGTTTACGTGTGATGCTGGTGCGCTCCGTACAAACTTCCGCCACGCGGGTTGGGTGCATTTGACTTCATCTGGATCTTTGGATAACTGCTCCTTTTCCAGGTCATCGTAAATCACTTCCAGCATGGCTAATTCCCTCAGGTACTGGATACCTCTCTCCATGGTGGTCCACTTGCCTGGGTGGCATATAACATCTTCCTTGACGGGATACCTTTCCTTCACGCCTGACAGGAGTCGCCTCCAGAGGCTGAGGGCTTGTGCCCCTTGTCCAATTGCTTTGTCAATGCCCCCTTCCCTAGAAAGGGATCCCAGCTGCTTGGCTTCCCTACCCTCTAATTCCAGGCTACTGGCCCCGTTATCCCAGCATCGGAGCAGCCTGGTGACAATGTGCTCACCCGGATGACGGCTGAAATATTTTTGCATATCTCCCAGCTCACCCAGGGATAGGGATCGGGTGGTTACCATCTCATTTACGGGTTCTGCCTCCTCCTCCTCCTGTTCTTGTGATGGCCCTGGTTCATCTTCATCCCTTACTAAACGAGCTGATTTTCTTGTGTATTTTCTTTTTTGTATAGGGGCGACTGATACTGGCACGGGTTGGTTCTGTGTCGCAGGGCGTGTAGTAGCCACCATGCCTGCCATGGGGGGTGGGGTAGCCACAGGGCCTGTTGTTTTGTCGTCAGATGCAGAGATCTTCTCTTCCCCTTGAGGGTTCTGGATAGTGTTGAACAGGGCTCGGTAGGCATGGGCCAGGCCCCAGCACATTGCAGTGATTTGTGTCTCCCTATAATGGCCGGGGTGACAGCATACTTTTTCCAAATATTCTACTAATTTTTCAGGATTCTGCACTTGTTCAGGGGTGAAGTTCCAAAACACTGGGGGTGCCCACCATCCTAGGCATTTGCTCATGCTATCCCACTCGCCCTGCCACTCATAACTATCCAGCCTTGGGGCAGATCTCTGGGTGGTATTCTTAAATTGCTTACTAACCTTGGACAAAACCGAAACAATATTCCCAAGGAGTACCAATAGATGTATCTTAACTACCCAGGGATGTTCAAGGTACTGACAAGTTATTTTAACAAAGGAGATGACATCATAGAGGAAGGTAGCGAGGGTGCCATTCTCTATTTCCTCCATAAGAAACCTCTCAGAGGAAGAGGTATAATTGCTAATGGTCTCCATGAGGTGGTACCCGAAGTACAGTAACGGCTTCAGTATAAAACCCAAATACCAGATAACGCCCAAGGCCAGTGTTTTAATAACAAATCTCCCAGGCAAAACATCACTAATCACTGCAGAGCACAGCAGACTGCAAAACCCAACACCAATCTTTAAGAGGTACAGCAAAAACAAGAGCATGGTGCAGATCAGATAAATTAATATCGAGAACAGATGAATCGATATTGTGACCGGCAACTGTTAACAGATATAAATCCCTTAATACGCTCTAGTTAATCTGTTGTTATCTCAACCCTTCGAGCGCCACGTTGGGCACCAAAAAGGACTGTTGTGGTTTAACCCTAGCCAGCAACTAAACACCACACAGCCACTGGCTCACTCCCCCCCACCCCACTGGGTGGGGGAGAGAATCGGGAGGGCACAAGTGATTAAACTGGTGGGTTGAGATAAAAACAGTTTAATCATGGAAATAAAGTAAAGTAAAATAGTAGTAGTAATGATAACAATAATAATAGTAATAATAATAACAATAGAATATACAAAGCAAGTTATGCATGATGCAGTTGCTCACCACCTGCTGACCGACGCTCAGCTAGTCCCCGAGCCGCGATTGCTTCTTCCTGGACCACGCCTCCTAGTTTATATACTGAGCATGACATCATATGGTATGGAATACCCCTTTGGCCAGTTTGGGTTAGCTGTCCTGGCTATGCTCCCTCCCAGCTTCTTGTGCACCTGGCAGAGCATGGGAAGCTGAATAGTCCTTGACTAATGTAAACACTACTTAGCAACAACCAAAACTTCAGTGTGTTATCAACATTCTTCTCATACCAAATCGAAAACACAGCAGTATACCAGCTACTAGAAAGAAAATTAACTCTATCCCAGCTGAAACCAGGACAGTGTAGAGGTGACACAAAATCGTTATTATTTCTTCCAATTAAAATATCATATTAGGCAACATAATCTGGTTCCAGTCTGGCTCCAACTTTTAATTTGTCAGTTTGTTCATTTGTTACCTTTATTTTAATTACTGAACTATTTTTCCTATTACTTTCTGAGTTACATTACACAACAGGAAACACATTCATAATCTTTACTTTTTCTTTCTCCCCAAGATGATATTTGAAGTAATACATAAGAATCTGAAATTGCAGCGCTGCCTGTGATTAAGACTCACTGAAATGTATTTTACTGCTCTGAAAGATCTCATATTTAAATAAAAGAATACTTTAAAGAAAAGCAAAGCACATTTCTTTCTCTCTCTGTAATTTTCCACCTTCTAACGTCTTAAATAAGGAAAGTTTGTACCTTAGCATAAACTTTCACAGAAAACACAAAATGAGTGCATTACTAGGATATAATGGCTGAAATTACCACATGTATTGGGTTTACGTGGCAAGGTTTTGGTAGCGGGGGGCTATAGGGGTGGCTTCTGTGTGAGAAGATGCCAGAAGCTTCCCCCATGTGCGATAGAGACAGTATCAGCCAGCTCCAAGACAGACCCGCTGCTGGCCAAGGCCGAGCCAATCAGTGACAGTATTAGTGCCTCTGTGATAACATATTTAAGAAGGGGAAAAAACTGCTGTGCAACAGCAGCTGGAAGAGAGGAGTGAGAATATGTGAGAGAAACAACTCTGCAGACACCAAGGTCAGTGAAGAAGGAGGGGGAGGAGGTGCTCCAGGCACCGGAGCAGAGATTTCCCTGCAGCCCATGATGAAGACCATGGTGAAGCAGGCTGTCCCCCTGCAGCCCATGGAGGTCCACGGTGGAGCAGGTGGATGTGCCCAAAGGAGGCCGTGACCTCATGGAGAGCCTGCACTGGAGCAGGCTCCTGGCAGGACCTGTGACCCTGTGGGGGACCCATGCTGGAGCAGTCTGTTCCTGAAGGACCCCGTGGAAAGGACCCATGCTGGAGCAGTTTGTGAAGAACTGCAGCCCGTGGGAAGGACCCACGTTGGAGAAGTTCGTGGAGGACTGTCTCCCGTGGGTGGGACCCCGCGCTGGAGCAGGGGGAGAGTGTGAGGAGGAAGGAGCGGCAGAGAGAACACGTAATGAACTGACTGCAACCCCCATTCCCCGTCCCCCTGCGCTGCTCGGGGGGAGGTGGTAGAGAAATTGTGAGTGAAGTTGAGCCTGGGAAGAAGGAGGGGGGAGGTGTTTTAAGATTTGATCTTATTTCTCATTATCCTACTCTGGTGTTAATTGGCAATAAATTAAATTAATTTCCCCAAGTGGAGTATGTTTTGCCTGTGATAGTAATTGGTGAGTGATCTCCCTGTCCTTATCTCGACCCACGAGCCTTTTGTTATATTTTCTCTCCTCTGTCCAGTTGAGGAGGGGGAGTGATAGAGTGGCTTTGGTGGGCACCTGGCGGCCAGCCAAGGTCAACCCACCACACCACAGCAGGATGGTTTTGTAGCTATGTTGGTACCTTCATTAGACAACTCAGGCTGAGCAGGTAAGGTGTGTGTATACATGGGTATATCGAGATATAGTTTATATATCGAGAGAGGAATGCGGGCAGAAGGTGGAGCCATAAGAGGACATGAGGTTCCAAGGGTGAAAATCCTGCGACAAGGGTGTGATTTGTTGGGTTTCCCAAGACAAGATGGATTCGTTTCCAGTTGGACTGGGCTGGCTCTTTGCAGAGGAGTCATGCAGGCCTGAATTCTCCCCTCTGTCTATATCATGCTTGCCTATGAAGCTATTAAGATACGTTGCTGATCACTTGTCTTTTTTTTCCCAATTTCCTTTTTGTTTACTTCATCTGCCCCACTTCTCAGCTTTCACTCCAGACACCTTTTCTCCAGGTTCTGTGCTCCCGTGCTCTCACTTTTTCAGGAATTTCAGTTTCTCAGTCTGTTTTTGAAAGTCAGCCTTCCTGCCTCCTTTTTTCCCTTTCTTCTAGTTCCTTTGTGTTTCTTCTTTTTGTTTTCCTCCTATTCTCTTTCTTAATACTCCACCCAGGTCTATTTTTCTCTTTCTTCCTGGTCGTGTCTGGAGTTGAACTTTTCACTCTCCCAGCCTTTTCTGTGCTTCCCCACCAGCATCTATATAATTTCCAGTCAATTTTTGCTTTCTTTAGTAATTTCCTTTCTCTGCCTCCTGGACATGCAAGATGGAGTTATTCACTTTCAGAAACAGAAAACAAGCAGCAAGTCTACTGAAAAGTCCCTGAGCAAGGCAAGACAAGTAATAGTTGTTGCCAGCTTTCCAGCATCAGCTGAGACTGCAGTAATGCAGTCTCATACGGAGCTGAGAATGTAGTCTGGGACTCCTCGTGTGATGCCACCGTACTGCAAGCAGTGGGAGAGAGAGAATAACTTTCCCTTGGAAGGGAAGCTTTACTGAGAAATTAAGTTCTTTGTTACCTATTTAGATGAGAAGGAAAACAGGCTTTTCCTCATCCTTTAGAAAGACAGTCAGCTGGAATCTCTTTTTTAATATTTATTCTCTCATACAGAATGTACCAGGGTAGCCTGGGATTACTCCTCTTAATGACTCAGCAGGATTCGCTGATCTTGAATGCCAATGACACTTATCTGGTAGTTCACACCTTGCAGTGCTGTTGCTTGAGATAATTTTTTGATTCAGGCAAACAGCACCACGTCTTGCATCAAATTTTCCATGTGTTTTTACAAGCAAGACTAGTTTGTGGGGGGGTTTTAAGCTCTGATTCTGATGTCATGTGAGGAGATAGTATTGTCCCATAGTATTGCACCAGTAGCACCCATGTCTTTGCCTGCACTGGGTGGGAGTCATAGTCAGATCGCTCCTCCTTTCTATAAGTAGGAGTCTCCCAGTCATTACAAATCTCAGTGCTCTTTTCCTCCCATCTTTTCTGGTTTCCATTCCTTCCATGTATTCCTATACATTTCAGGTTTCATGCAACCATGAAGAAGTCTGCTCTTGATCTCAGATCGGTCTCCTCCTGTCTTAATCCAGCCCATTTATGCTTAGCCATGGATTCCATACATGGTGCAGTGTTTCAGGCATGCTAAAACACTCATAAGAAGGGGAAGTATGGCAATCAGAGAGGGTGAGGGAGAGTGAGGCAATACAGTGAAAAGTGATGGAAGGGGAGTGTTGTTCTATTTCCATCGCTTATAAATAATTCTCAGATAAAATGTTCTTGGTGGAATCATATCCCCACTGAATTCAATTGGAGTTTAGTGATTGACTTCAAAGATGTGGCATCTTACTCTTCATTCACTCTATCTTTAACCCAATAATTCTGAAATTAAATCTGCATTAAATTATGATTATATAAAATTATATTTTTTTTTATCTCCTTGGTTCATTCCAGAGGAAAAAAAGATATTATACTTAACTAAGTATAGAGATGTGATGCTACTGAGACCAAGGTTAAAGAGAATCACTGTACTGCTCTTTGTTAAGAGTCAATGTTCATTTCTGCTTACAGACACTTCTGTTTACACCTTGCCATTATATAATGACACTTTCTTGTGGGATTGTCAGAAGATATCATAAGTCTATCCTAGGAGTAGCACAAGGAAGTAATTTTGCCCTGGTTTTTCTTTTTTTTTTTTTTTTTAAATGGAAAATAAGACATTGCTGGATATAACAGCTTCCCAGGCACCTGGTGAGACATTTTGCTTCACATTATTTTTCCAAGTTCCACTGGATTTATTTTGAAAGGATGTAATTTCTCTGGGAAAGGCAGTTGTTTCTTCACTCTTAGATCATGCCCATGCCTCTTAATTGCCTCAGTAGCCAATGGCTTCCCTTCAAAGGGAGATTCCCATCTCCTTCCCAGATGCAAGGGGACTGATTTGAAGAACCCATTATGGTTTTGATGCTTATACTGTGGAATTAGCTGAACTTTCCCATCATGTCTGCAAGCAGGATATCAGATGGTGAGGGTGGGAGGAGAAGGAAGGAATTTGTCTGAACAAGCATATCTGAACTTGCTGCCCAGAGAGCAGGCTGCATGGAATATATGAGATATGTAGGTATGAGACAGCAGATGCATGGAAGGTTGAAAGAGCAACATCCAGCAGGAGTGCAAGGGGCCTCAGTCAAGGAGGTGAGAGCACTGGTAGGTGGGATGTCTCCTTTACATCAATCACGAAGGATTGTCTTGGTGTAAGAAATGCTAGGGATCCTCCTCTGACACTGAAATAATATTTAGCTTTCCAAAGCAGTTAGGTGACTGCTGGTTGTATTTTTCTTTTATTTCTTCTCTGTGCACAGATGATCATATATGCTCTTCCTGTCATGTTTGGGTTGCTAACTCAGTAGATGTTGCCTGCCTTCATGTCTAATACTGATTAGTCCCAGTTCTTCAATACACTGTTAAATCTGTATGACAACTGACCATGTTCATTTTCCTAAGACAAAGTAAGGTCTGCAAGAATTAGCTTGAAACAATTTGAAATTCTTGAAATTCTTTCAGGAATTGTTCATTATTTTATTTAAAGCAAGTAGGGCATTTATAGCTTTTTGGTACTAATACTTTCATGTAGATGTGCTCATAGTTGGCTCTGTAAATATAAATATTCTTGGTGGGAGACGCCCTTAAGGCCTGTAGCAGTCTTAGGAAAATAGTAGTGCTTTCTGCATATGAGGGTCTACTGTATATGCATTTCTTTGAAAGGCAGGAATGTATGCCTCAGTGTCTATAAGATGAATTAAATTCTGGGAAGGAAATTTTCCTGTTGATTTCAGCTAGCCCTGCAGCTAACTATAATGTGCATTTATATTACCACTGCAGTTGTTCCAATCAGAAAGATGTTACTGGTGTAATATTTGAAAACACAGGGCTAAACTTTGCTTGTATAACTTTTATCACTTAATACAGTTATTGCAGCAGCTAATCTTGTTGTCAGCCAGTGTAATTCCTATTTAATTTTTATCTTTCTGTCATCTTTTTTCCCTTAAAAGCCAAGGGAAATAATAAATAACATGAAAATCACCTGAATAAGACAACCTTTGACCTCAGTAATACAAATCAGTATTGCACTCGTTTCAATCATTTCAGTAGAAACAGATGAAAATGTAATGAAAAGATAAAAAATTAGGCACAGAAAGAAACACAGAAAAGTCCAATAAGAGCATAAAGAACTTATTTGTGAAGAAAGCAGAAAGTCTTTTCTCAATGCCCATCATAATGTATATATTTGCTGATCATTATTATCATTATGTTTCCTTCCCATTTAGGAGATTGTCAACTTCAATTGTCGGAAGCTGGTTGCTACAATGCCTCTTTTTGCTAATGCAGATCCAAATTTTGTGACTGCCATGCTAAGCAAACTGCGATTTGAGGTGTTCCAACCTGGCGATTATATTATCCGAGAAGGGGCTGTGGGTAAAAAGATGTATTTCATTCAGCATGGTGTTGCTGGTGTCATCACCAAATCCAACAAGGAGCTGAAACTGACAGATGGCTCTTACTTTGGAGGTGAGTAGGAAAAAATTAATTATAACATTGGAGTGAATGCACTAGAATAAAACACGTCCAGATATCAGACATATAGAGACATCAGAATAAGTCTACAGACCGGTCAGCCTGACCTCGGTGCCGGGGAAGATCATGGAGCGGTTCATTTTGAGGGCGCTCACGAGCCATGTCCGGGACAACCAGGGGATCAGGCCCAGCCAGCACGGGTTCATGGAAGGCAGGTCCTGCTTGACCAACCTGATCTCCTTCTATGACCAGGTGACCCGCCTAGTGGATGAGGGAAAGGCAGTGGATGTGGTCTACTTGGACTTCAGTAAGGCCTTTGACACTGTCTCCCACAGCATTCTCCTAGAGAAGCTGGTGGCTCACGGCCTAGACAGGTGCACTCTTCGCTGGGTAAAAAACTGGCTGGACGGCCGAGCCCAGAGAGTTGTGGTCAACGGAGTTAAATCCAGTTGGCGGCCGGTCACGAGCGGTGTTCCCCAGGGTTCAGTACTGGGGCCGGTCTTGTTCAATATCTTCATCAATGATCTGGACGAGGGGATCGAGTGCTCCCTCAGTAAGTTTGCAGACGACACCAAGTTGGGCGGGAGTGTTGATCTGCTGGAGGGTAGGAAGGCTCTGCAGAGGGACCTGGACAGGCTGGATCGATGGGCCGAGGCCAACTGTATGAGGTTCAACAAGGCCAAGAGCCGGGTCCTGCACTTCGGCCACAACAACCCCAGGCAACGCTACAGGCTTGGGGAAGAGTGGCTGGAAAGCTGCCCAGAGGAAAAGGACCTGGGGGTACTGGTTGACAGCCGGCTGAACATGAGCCGGCAGTGTGCTCAGGTGGCCAAGAAGGCCAACGGCATCCTGGCCTGTATCAGAAATAGTGTGGCCAGCAGGAGCAGGGAGGTGATCGTGCCCCTGTACTCGGCACTGGTGAGGCCGCACCTCGAATACTGTGTTCCGTTTTGGGCCCCTCACTACAAGAAGGACATGGAGGTGCTGGAGCGTGTCCAGAGGAGGGCAATGAAGCTGGTGAAGGGCCTGGAGCACAAGTCTTATGAGGAGCGGCTGAGGGAACTGGGACTGTTTAGCCTGGAGAAGAGGAGGCTGAGGGGAGACCTCATCGCGCTCTACAACTACCTGAAAGGAGGTTGTAGTGAGGTGGGTGTTGGTCTCTTCTCCCAAGTAACTAGCGATAGGACGAGAGGAAATGGCCTCAAGTTGCGCCAAGGGAGGTTTAGACGGGACATTAGGAGAAATTTCTTTACTGAAAGAGTGGTCAGGCCTTGGAACAGGCTGCCCAGGGAAGTGGTGGAGTCACCATCCCTGGAGGTATTTAAAAGACGTGTAGATGAGGCCCTTAGGGACATGGTGTAGTGGGCATGGTGGTGTTGGGTTGACGGTTGGACACGATGATCTTAGAGGTCTTTTCCAACCTGTATGATTCTATGATTCTATGATTCTTTTGACTAGACAATTCCAATCGCAGTGAAGAGTGCACAAAATATTTCTAAATAAGACATTCAGATTCTGCTTACTGTTGCAAGGATAGCTATTGAACATACAGAATGACCTTCCTGAATTTTCAAGTTATTTTGAATTGAGCACTGTTATTTAACAGACAGTATTTCAATAAAAATATAATAATTTGCATAGTAATTTTATAGCTATTTAAAGGTAAAATAAGCAGGATTCATCTTCTTTAAAAAGGGATACAAATTTTGAGTCATAAATGTAAAGTACTTCTAAAAGATAAAAATCACTGTAAGAATTACAAAATTAGACAGTGGATAAAAGACCATTATTTATATGGGATATTTTGGTATTCTTCATGAATATTTCAGGCTGTCATTAGTGCTTTTTCACTGAATTTTAGCACACAGCAATGTTTATCCTTCCAGTATATACTATGAGAAACTGGACTTCTTATTTGACTAGATAGCTCTCTAACAGATGTATATTAATAAAAAACAGACATGAATTTTAATCCAAATTAAATTAATCTGGCAATCCTAATGAAAAATGGGTTTTTATTTAGATGAAGGCATCTGAATTTTTATATTTGGATTAAAACAATCTTTTTTTTTACATATAATAATTGACCGGTATGAAAATGTTGTTCCTTGTGACTGTAAATTGTCTTTGTGCAATAGAATAGGTGTCTGCTTCTGTGAGTAGTAGCAAGACTGGTTTCCAGAAGCTGATTGAACATTTGCATGTACCACTGCTGCCTATGATGGTTACAGTTAGTTAGTTATTGTATTAATTTTCTGTTGAATCCCATGAATTATTCCAGAAATGAGTCAAAAGCCTTTCAGAAAATGTTCAATTGAAAGCCTAATCAGTGGCATTTAGCTGGTATACAGAAGTGGGAAGCTTAGAAAACTGAATTGGGCTCAATGTTTGAATTGGACTATAGAGTTACTTAACTAATCCCATTTTAGAATAATACACTAAAGCAACTCCTACTGACCTGGCCAGCAGGCCTTGTCACTCTGCAGTAGCCTCTGCAAGGTGATTTGTACCAGTATTTGTAGAAGCATTTCAGTAAAGAAGTCTTGTGCTTATCCCACGGGCTTAAACTGTAGATGCTGAAGACAGGAGATTAAGGAGAAAGAAAAGGTAAATGCTGAGGATGAAGAAACAGAGCAACCTTGGTTCTGGTCTTCTCTATGCTTAGCAGTGCCCTAGTTTATGAAAATGAGTTTGCAACAGCCTGTGTGCTGAATCTGGCCATAATACTCCTCTGAACCAGCAGAGGATCAGAGGAGATTGCACATGAAAGTATTTTACATAACTGTCAGCCTGTTGTTGCAGTGCAAACAACTACTTAGCTCATCCTTTTCATCTGCTACCCTTCTTAGCAGGAATGCAGACAAAAAATAAGCTATTTGCAATATCCAGACACCACAAGAACTTATTACGCTGCATACCAAAGCAGTTTTGTCCATCCAAACTGCATCTGGGATGAGACAAGGGGTGCAAAAATGGGGGCAAATGCATCCAAACCCTAACAGCTGCTGGGGCAAATGGGAGATAATAGCTGCTGCTTGATGTAACAAGGAGAGGAGAGGAGAGGAGAGGAGAGGAGAGGAGAGGAGAGGAGAGGACACAGGGAGAAAGAACCTGAGAAAGGAAGTGCCCTGAGATCCAAAGTGTTGTGATTCAGATCTGTTTTAACAGAATACCATATAGCATTGTGAATTCCCAGAAGTGGGTTTCAGACCCTGGAGAAGAAATACCTATTTGACTGCAGCTGAAAAGAGAGGAAACAAGCTGCACATCGGATAACTGCAAATTGAAAAGGTTTGGTTTGTCAAAGCAGAAAAAAAATTTCTAATATTCTCTTCTCTCTGGAGAAGATGTTCTTTCCCTGAAATGTATATCAGAATCTGAGTAAAGCTTCCTGACCAAAGCAGACAAAAGAAATGCTGCACAGTGGAATAATAACAAGCTGGAAGAATAAGTCTGTGTTCAAATCCTAAGACCAATAACCCCTTTTTTTGCCTAATGGAGACATGCAAAATCTGAGGCTGAGATACCGTTTAAGAAGCTGCAGCTTATAACTTCAACTTCAATGTATAGCTCCCAGTTGTGACCCAATAAATCAATATCAACGCTTGTGCTCTCATAAGCAAGGGAAGGACACAAAGGTGGGAGGGGTGTGCCATACCTAAACGGATCTTTTTTCAATTTTTAAATGTTTTATGAATTGGAAGTTCACAGTCCCAGCTCAGAAATACTAACTGTTGGATGTCAGGTATATCCCAGAGTTTGGATTTCCCAGGGGCCCTGGCTCTGGGGAGATTCAGGAGTCGTCCCTGGAGATGCAGGCTTGCCTTGAGAACTCATGGAGGGTTTCACCGACATCCCACCTTGGATTTGGAAAACGTTTATCAAACTTACAATATTTAAAATGTTTGGGTATTGACAACATTGTATTAATAGAAAACTTCTGACACCCTGGAGTTGTTGGAGAACTGGAGGTTAGTGTGAAAGCCATGATTTAACAAGAGCCAAAGCAGTGTCACCAGTATTTGGGAGAGGCTTGAATGGAGACTGTTGGGAGAGTGAGAGCCTGGAAAACCAAAAGTTGCAGTAATAGAGAGGAAATAGCTGGAGGTTTGAAGACTGAGATGCTGCTGAACATTTAAATTCTCTTGCCTGATCTTTGTTCTTAATTAAAAAACAGGCTTCCCTATGGATCTGGGTGTTATAAGTCGCACAAGAAACTAGATAAATCTTACAATTGCTTAGAAATTCTCAAAAAGAATGTGCCTGGATAACCATCAATGGAATTGATTAATCAGACTACATTTCACCTCTGCTTTACGTTGATTTTTGAGGGAGGTGCAGAGTGGTGACTCTAGAGAGGCCTCCATAGATCTGGGCTTGATTACTGTCTGCCTCTTTCCTCATCTGTGCTCACTGGTTTCTCCTTTCTGGAGGGAAGGAGTAAGTACAAGACAGTAGTCACAGAGATACTGTGGTTTGTTCATTGGTATTCCTGTGGGAAGAGCATCCCATCCCTTAACCTTCATGTGTGTTCATAAATCTAATTTTCTTGAACTTTGTGTGCAGGAGCATTACTTAGCCCAGCAGCGTGTAGGATGCTAATTTTGATCCCAACAAGTTTTTTGTCCTTCAATATCCTAATTGAAGGATATTATCATCCTACATATCTACTCCAAGTACTAGTATGAATTTGAAAGTAATTTCTGGTACCCTCGCCCCCACTTCCCCTTCAACAGAATACAGAAAACATGTAAGGGAGCAAGTGAGAAATACTGACCAGTCTACACTGCCTCAGATCTGCAGTCAACATACCAAAAAACAATGTCCCTCAATTATTGGAATAACAAAATAGATATATAAATATGTTCAGAAAAAAAGTGTGATTTGAGGTTGACTATGTTCTTTCAAACCTTTCAGTAATGACCACAGAGGAAATGTTTTAGAGTGTGCCATAAATTATGTCTTGAACAGACATGGATCAGTAGAAGGATTGTTTCATAAAGATTCAGGACAATCAATTTTCCTTTTCTTTTTACTGACATTTAAAGAAAACAGTAACTTTTTATTGCCTTAACTTAGAATCCCTGTCCTTACATGATGTGCTTGTGTGAGTTTTTATAGAAGGGGAAGGAATTAGGCAATGAAGAATACATGATGCTAATTTTCACTATATTGCTCAGTTATATATTCATTTCTACATCAGTGAAATGATGTAAGACACAGTTACCAGTGGAGAATTCCAGGATTTTAACACTCTATAGGTGCTTTCATAGGATTCTTCAGGACCATATCTTGTTATTTTTGAGGAAATACCGCAATACTCATTTTTCCTAAACGTCTATGGATTTTTGATGTCTTCCTTCACTTTACCCTCTGTTTTCTAAAATATCTTCCACTTCCCCATTATTAGGAATGGGATTGCTGTTACTTTCAGCAAAGCAGTAAATATGTCTTTTCTCTTTACAAATAAAAGAGAATGGAACTTCTCCCACTGAGACTGACACAGTTTTCATACAAGGGGAAACAAGGTTGCCCTCAATGAAAATTATAACCTTCTCCTTCTAGCTGCTTCTGTAGGATGGACAGGGAGAGTAAAATGCGAATGAAGAATGTCAGGAGAGAGTGGATGGTCAGGAGAAGGTAGACTATGTTAACACATAGGACAAAACCATAGGGGAGGTCAGAAGAGTGTGGAGAGCGAGATGGAGGTCAACATAGAGAGGACTGTGTGGGTAGGAGTCAGGTTGTGAGTGGTGCAAAGAAATATGAGACAGAGGAACTGTGAGTGCAGGGGAACATCGTGGGCATGAGATTGATGGGAAAAGGAAGAAAATGCAAGGAACAAGAGAATGTGTGAACAAGCCTAAAGCAACCTTCAGAAACTGGAAAGGGAGTGGGAAGGTGCTTACACCTATCCCTTTTGAACAGCAAGTAGGAAAACCTGACTGCATGTGTGTTTGCAGCTAAGTTGAATTGTAAGCCTGATATGAACACACCTGAATTCAGTCTTCCTAGGAGAGAGAAGAAGAATCGGGAGGCAGGTGAAAAATGTAAGCAATTGTATTTTGAGGATGTTGTGGTGGCTAATTTTTTTTTTGTCATCTGGTCCATGGTTTTGAGTATTTGCAGTTTACAATACTGAAATTGTAAAGCCTTTGTTAAGTACACAGCAGTGGAGAATGAGACCTCCCCAATTTTTTTGTCTGTCTCAGTACATATTTGTGTTTCTCTTCTTTAATATCTTGGTATTTCAAACTCATTTATGCTATATTCCCAGTAGTAAATGGTAGGGAGGAAATTGCCAGGTTTCAGTCCTACCGAACCTTTTCCTCTGAGTACCAGATGATCGTATTAGAAATTACTCAAAGGCTTCTTGTGATAGGAGGAATTACTGAACAGATTGCATATTTCTTCCTCACTAGACACATAAAATTGGTAAAAAGCAAAGATTTTGAAGTCTTTACAGATGAAGCACAAGAATATGTCTTTTGCTTATAGAGAAGCATAGTTCATCATTTACTGAGGCTTTACAGAGCAGAAATAATAATGTATCTAATGAACCTAATACTAATCTAATTTACATTATACCAATATACATTGGTATAAACTGGTGTAATACCACTGATAAGAGGCAATTCTGATTTTTGCTGGAGTAAATGATATCAGAATCACTCCATAATAATATTATATATGTTGGTGATTCAAAATGTCTCATGATTAATAACAACAACAAACATGCAGGAGTGTAATAAACTAAAGAGAAGTTGTTTTTAGTAAAAGGGATGGCTTCTATGATTGGAGTGTTGGAATGGAAGGATACAGGCTCTTTAGGAAGGACAGGCAGGGGAGACGAGGAGGGGGTGTCGCCCTCTATGTCAATGACCAGCTGGAGTGCATGGAGCTCTGCCTGGGGATGGATGAGGAGCTGACCGAGAGCTTATGGGTCAGGATTAAAGGGAGGGCAGGGACAGGTGACATTATGGTGGGGATCTGCTACAGGCCACCCAACCAGGAAGACCGAGCAGATGAGGCCCTCTATAGACAGATAGGAGCAGCCCCATGTTCACAAGCCCTGGTCCTCATGGGGGACTTCAACCACCCCGATACCTGTTGGAGGGACAACACAGCAGGGCATAAGCAATCCGGGAGGTTCCTGGAATGCATCGATGATAACTTCCCTCTCCAAGTGGTAGAGGAGCCAACGAGGAGAGGTGCTATGCTGGACCTTGTTCTCACCAACAAGGAGGGGCTGGTGGGGAATGTGAAGCTCAAGGACAGCCTTGGCTGCGGTGACCATGAAATGGTGGAGTTCAAGATCCTTAGGGCACCGAGGAGGGTGCACAGCAAGCTCACTACCCTGGACTTCAGGAGAGCAGACTTGGGCCTCTTCAGGGATCTGCTTGGTAGAGTACCATGGAATAAAGCCCTGGAGGGAAGAGGGGTCCAAGAAAGCTGGTTCATATTCAAGGATCACCTCCTCCAAGCTCAGGAGCGATGCATCCCAACAAAGAGGAAGTCAGGCAAAAACACCAGGCCTGCATGGATGAACAAGGAGCTCCTGGACACACTCAAACACAAAAAGGAAGCCTACAGAGGGTGGAAGCAAGGACAGGTAGCCTGGGAGGAATACAGAGAAATTGTCCGAGCAGCCAGGGATCAGGCTAGGAAAGCTAAAGCCCTGATGGAATTAAATCTGGCCAGGGACGTCAAGGGCAACAAGAAAAGCTTCTATAGGTACGTCGGGGATAAAAGGAAGACTAGGGAAAATGTGGGCCCTCTCCGGAATGAAATGGGAGACCTGGTTACCCGGGATATGGAGAAGGCTGAGGTACTCAATGACTTTTTTGCCTCGGTCTTCTCTGGCAAGTGCTCGAGCCTCACCGCCCAAGCCGCAGAAGGCAAAGGCAGGGACTGGGAGAATAAAGAGCCACCCACTGTAGGAGAAGATCAGGTTCGAGACCATCTAAGGAACCTGAAGGTGCACAAGTCCATGGGACCCGATGAGATCCATCCGCGGGTCCTGAGGGAACTGGCGGATGAAGTTGCTAAGCCACTATCCATCATATTGGAGAAGTCGTGGCAGTCCGGTGAAGTTCCTGCTGACTGGAAAAGGGAAACATAACCCCCATTTTTAAAAAGGGAAAAAAGGAAGACCCGGGGAACTACAGGCCAGTCAGCCTCACCTCTGTGCCTGGGAAGATCATGGAACAGATCCTCCTGGAAGCTATGCTAAGGCACATGGAGGACAGGGAGGGTTGCGACAGGACAAGGGGGAATGGTTTTAAACTAAAAGAAGGTAGATTTAGACTAGATATAAGGAAGAAATTTTTTTACAATGAGGGTGGTGAAATACTGGAACAGGTTGCCCAGAGAGGTGGTAGATGCCCCATCCCTGGAAACATTCAAGGTCAGGTTGGACAGGGCTCTGAGCAACCTGATCTAGTTGAAGATGTCCCTGCCCACGGCAGGGGGGTTGGACTAGATGACCTTTAAAGGTCCCCTCCAACCCAAACTATTCTTTTCTATTCTATGAAGAAAAGAACTCCTTTCCAACAATTCCCTTCCTCTTACTCAGTTGGTTCCATGTGTGGCTCTTAGGGCTCCTTTAGTCATCATAATAAGCTCTGGCTCTGCAAGTTCTTCTTCCCTTCTGGAAAGGCCTTTTCCTCCCTTTATTTTTTATAACTTTGGTATACTTTAGATTTTTAAATATTTTATTTTGTCTAAATTATTCAATACTGTTTTAACAGTTATCCTTACACACTTGAAATTCTAATAAATTGTATCTTGCATTTGCTTCGGCTTGTAGAAGGCCAGTTAGACAGAACTACTTTGACCTACCTGTTATTGATGGAGCTTTCCCCTGTTTCTGAACAGCAACTGTCAGTATATTTTAGACCAGTGCATTGGAAAATAATACCATGGGAAATGTTGAGTCACTTTAGATTATATTTTGCCACTTTTTTTTTCTGGGTACACTCTAGGTACTTCCTTTTGATGGTCTACTTTTAAGGATTTGCAGTATAATATTGATTATAAATAGAGAAAATGCTGTTAAAGTGCTTGTCTGCTCACTGCTTTACACCTTGTAATTTATACCTGGACAATACGATATGATACAGTTTTACATTTTGCAAAAAAACTGCATATGGCTACTTCTTATTCGATGTATTGGTGAATTAAGTCTCTCAGTATTCATACTCCAATCCAGCACCACACTGAAATACATAATTAATTATAAATAGCCTCCCTGAGGTGTGGTTATTCACATTCTTAATGGCAAGTACAGAATTAAATGCTTTAAGGGAGCAGGATCTCCAGATCTCCTTACCAACTCATTCATAAAATATTTTTCAGGTGAGCAGTATAAACCATTTTTCTAAAAGTATTCACTGCAAGAGGTCCTAAAAATGAAATGTCTTTTTGGTACAGACTAGTCTGCCATTTTGAGGATACAATTTCCTCATGGTATAGCATAATTCCTTGTTCTCTATTATGTTGTTCTTTTGACACCATATTTTATATAGAAAATACTATGCAGCCAGAAGAACTTCTTGCTATTTATTCTTTTTAAAAGTCTAAGAGACTTTTAAAGAAGGTAGAAAGAAAATAACTTACTCTGCGATGCTAGAAGGTAGAAGTGGATTTGGTTTTAGGAGTTTTATTAATTAGCAATAAATAAAATGTATATTTAACAATGTTAATAATAATAATAATGCTAATAATAATTCCTGGTATCTAAATAACATAGTCTCCAAACCAAATTATAATTCTAATTCTGTGAAATCATGAATAATATAAATAATTTTAAATTTAGTCTTTATACCTAAGAGTGTCTATATCAGACACAAGCAAAATGTCACATCAGTATTGCTTGGAAATCTGAAGTGACCAACACAGATAAACCAGAAGATGATTTTGCAAGTACCTTCACTTATACACAGTAGAATTTAAACTAAATATTTGAGTTTAGATTAAATATTTAATCTAAATATTTAATTCAGAACTGACAGTCTCTGATCATTTGTTTAATAATTTAATGGAAAACAATGAAGTGCAATATTTTTACAGTCCACTTAAATTCAAGTTGAATACTAATTTGTAACTGTTATTGTTTGCCAAACTCAAGATGACAGAGCATAACACTGAATACATAAGGAACTAAGTGGCTTTTTTCAAAAGGGAACAGGCATCCATCTGAACAAAAGTAGGCATAAATGAATGGGTGTCCTGGTTTCAGCTGGGATAGAGTTAAATTTCTTCCTAGTGCTGTGTTTTGGATTTAGTCAATGGGCAACAGCTATCACAAATGGTTACATTTAAATTAGGTTTAGGTAAAGAGTTCAAAAAGTGACAGGAGACTGAAACTGAGGCTTTAAGGAAGTTGTTTTGGACCCTTAATTGTAATTGGCCATTTTCAGTCCCTCTTCAAAATAGTAACTACTGAGCAGTGTATCCAGGCCTCCTTCATGAACCCTCTCTCCGTTTGATGAGCCTGGATATATGAAAGCAACTTTACAGACAATTGTTGTTGGCAGGTTTTAAATGAAGAGGTCATGCAGGCGCTGGCTGCTATTGCTCACTCTGACAAACTCAAACTGTCTTGTCTACAGTTCCATATTTAGTGTAAATAAGGTGGGAAAAGATGTAGGTTTTGCATACCTTACTTTTGGACAGTCCAGAATCATAGAATCATAGAATCATTAAGGTTGGAAAAGACCTCTAAGATCATCAAGTCCAACCGTCAACCCAACACCACCATGCCCACTACACCATGTCCCTAAGTGCCTCATCTACACGTCTTTTAAATACTTCCAGGGATGGGGACTCAACCACTTCCCTGGGCAGCCTGTTCCAAGGCCTGACCACTCTTTCAGTAAAGAAATTTTTCCTAATGTCCAATCTAAACCTCCCTTGGCGCAACTTGAGGCCATTTCCTCTCGTCCTATCGCTAGTTACTTGGGAGAAGAGACCAACACCCACCTCACTACAACCTCCTTCCAGGTAGTTGTAGAGCGCGATGAGGTCTCCCCTCAGCCTCCTCTTCTCCACACTAAACAGTCCCAGTTCCCTCAGCCGCTTCTCATAAGACTTGGTCTCCAGGCCCTTCACCAGCTTCGTTGCCCTTCTCTGGACACGCTCCAGCACCTCAATGTCCTTCTTGTAGTGAGGGGCCCAAAACGGAACACAGTATTCGAGGTGCGGCCTCACCAGTGCCGAGTACAGGGGCACGATCACCTCCCTGCTCCTGCTGGCCACACTATTTCTGATACAGGCCAGGATGCCACTGGCCTTCTTGGTGACCTGGGCACACTGCCGGCTCAAGTTCAGCCGGCTGTCAACCAGCACCCCCAGGTCCTTTTCCTCTGGGCAGCTTTCCAGCCACTCTTCCCCAAGCCTGTAGCGTTGCCTGGGGTTGTTGTGGCTGAAGTGCAGGACCCGGCACTTGGCCTTGTTAAACCTCATAAAATTGGCCTCAACCCATCGATCCAGCCTACAGTTCCAGATCACAAACATGGCTGTAAAAGGCAGTAATTGTATTCATTTTCCTTCCTCCTTAAATTCATTCCTTTGCTGCAGTAATGTTGTTGTTGAACAGTGACTATATTTTAAAGTTTTGTAAATATAGGACTGAATTCAGAGATAAGTGTTACCTGAGCCCTTTCATTTCCATCCCCTCCATAGATATGGATTTGGGGAATATGAATTGCTTTTTTTTTTTTTTCCCCTCCACAGTCTTGACTATTGTGAATGTAAATACTGTTTTGCAAAAAAAAAAAAATACACATAGCTATCTGGCATACAATTTAATTATTATTGTGGATAAAAGAAATTACTGAAACACATTTAATTTGTGTAAGTTACATTCTGACTAACCACAAGACTTGGTGTTAGTCATTTTAGTGTCTATAACAAAAAGCATCATATCCCTGTATCCTTGTTTCAGCTGGGATAGAGTTAATTTTCTTCCTAGTAGCTGGTATAGTGCTGTGTTTTGGATTTAGTATGAGAATAATGTTGATAACACACTGATGCTTTAGTTGTTGCTAAGTAGTGTTGTCGTGGTTTAACCCAGCAGGCAGCCAAACACCACACAGCCACTCACTCACTCCCCTCCCCACACACAGAGGAATGGGGAGAGAATCGAAAGGGTAAGAGTGAGAAAAACCTCGTGGGTTGAGATAAAGACAGTTTAACAGAATAGAAAAGGAAGGGAAAAAAAAATAACAACAACAACAACAACAATAATGATAGAATATACAAAATTACTGTACCCGCCAAGCAATGCCCAAAAAACAGCGATCGCTACTTCCTGGACATGCCTACCATTTATATACTGAGCATGACGTCACATGGTATGGAATACCCCATTGCCCAGCTGGGCCAGCTGTCCCGGCTATGCTCCCTCCCAGCTTCTTGTGCATGGGAAGCTGAAAAGGCCTTGACTAGCAGAGTACTTAGCAACAACTGAAAACATCAGTGTGTTATCAACATTCTCCTCATACTAAATCCAAAATACAGCACTAGGAAGAAATTTAACCCTATCCCAGCCGAAACCAGGACAGCATGTTTCACATTCATGGATAACCTGTGACGTATTTTACAGTCAGGTTCTCTACCCGGGCAGGAATATCTTGCCACAACGCAGCAGCCCAGATGGGTTTGCCTCTGCGCTGCCAGTTATTCTGCTTCCATTGCTGCAACCACCCCCACAGGGCATTTGCCACCATCCATGAGTCAGTATAGAGATAAAGTACTGGCCATTTTTCTCATTCAGCAATGTCCAAGGCCAGCTGGATGGCTTTCACCTCTGCAAACTGGCTCGATTCACCTTCTCCTTCAGCAGTTTCTGCAACTTGGCGTATAGGACTCCATACAGCAGCTTTCTACCTCCGATGTTTTCCCACAAGGCGACAGGACCCATCAGTGAACAGGGCATATTGCTTCTCGTTTTCTCGTAGTTGATTATACAGTGGGGCCTCTTCAGCACGTGTCGTCTCCTCCTCTGGGGATATTCCAAAATCTTTGCCTTCTGGCCAGTCCGTGATCACTTCCAAGATTCCTGAGCGACTGGGGTTTCCTATTCGGGCCCATTGTGTGATCAGTGCGACCCACTTACTCCACGTACCATCGGTTGCATGATGTGTAGAGGGGACCCTCCCTTTGAACATCCAGCCCAGCACCGGCAGTCGGGGTGCCAGGAGGAGCTGTGCTTCAGTACCAACCACTTCCAAAGCAGCTCGAACCCCTTCATATGCTGCCAATATCTCCTTCTCAGTTGGAGTGTAGCAGGCCTCGGATCCTCTGTATCCCCGACTCCAAAACCTATTCTCTGCCCTTTCTCAAAAACTTCTTCTGCTGTGCTGCCCCATACAATGATGTCATCAATGTATTGCAGGTGTTCCGGAGCCTCACCCTGTTCCAGTGCAGTGTGGATCAGTCCATGGCAAATGGTAGGGCTGTGTTTCCACCCCTGGGGCAGTCGATTCCAGGTGTACTGGACGCCCCTCCAAGTGAAAGCAAACTGTGGCCTGCACTCTGCCGCCAAAGGGATTGAGAAGAACACATTAGCGATATCTTTTGTGGCGTACCACTTGGCTGCCTTTGACTCCAGTTCATATTGGAGTTCTAGCATGTCTGGCACGGCAGCACCCATTGGCGGCATGACTTCGTTCAGGCCACGATAGTCTACTGTTAGTCTCCACTCTCCATTGGACTTTCGCACTGGCCATATGGGACTGTGAAAGGGTGAGCGAGTCTTGCTGATCACTCCTTGGCTCTCCAGTCGACAAAGCAGCTTATGGATGGGAATCAGGGAGTTTCGGTTGGTGCAATATTGCCGCTGGTGTACTGTTGTGGTAGTGATTGGTACCTGCTGTTCTTCAACCCTCAGCAATCCCACAACAGAAGGGTCCTCTGAGAGACCGGGCAAGGTGGACAGCTGTTTAATTTCCTCCGTCTCCAGGGCAGCTATACCAAAAGCCCACCGGTACCCTTTTGGGTCCTTGAAATACCCTCTCCTGAGGTAGTCTATGCCAAGGATGCACGGAGCCTCTGGTCCAGTCACAATGGGGTGCTTCTGCCACTCATTCCTGGTGAGGCTCACTTCGGCCTCCAATACCGTTAACTCTTGGGATCCCCCTGTCACTCCAGAAATACAAATGGGTTCTGCCCCTTTATAGCTTGATGGCATCAGGGTACACTGTGCACCAGTGTCTACGAGAGCCTTAGACTCCTGTGGGTCTGATGTGCCAGGCCATCGAATCCACACAGTCCAGTAAACCCGGCTGTCCCTTTCCTCCCCCTGGCTGGGGGCAGGGCCCCTCTAGTTCTGGTCGTAATATTCGTTACTTACTTCTTGCAAATGCGAGTCAAGAATTTCTTCATTACAATCCAAACTAAGATCAGCCCTTCTACTCTGTCTGGGGAACTGTTCAATGGAAACTGGACTGTCGTGAGACAGGTTTTGCCTGAAAACTGGAGCAGCATTTTTCCTGGAAGAACCCCATTTTGTGATTGTTTTTCCTTGCAACTCACGTACCCGTGCCTCTAGGATGAAGGTAGGTTTTCCATCCCACTGCCTCATGTCCTCTCCGTGGTCATGCAGGTAAAACCACAGGGTGCCCCAGGGTGTATACCCACGATATCTCCTCTCTTGAGCAGAAGAACGCTGACTCCTAATGGCTGAGATACTGGTCCGTACAGGTGGAGAATAGGACCTATCGTCTTTGAATTGCTGGACCTCCCGGGACAGTTTCTCCACAGCCGAGACAAGGGAGGATAAGACAGTTTCTTCAAAATCCCGGAGTCTGCCAAGCACGTCATCTACCGTTGGTGCTTCTTCCTCTTTCCAGGACAGTACTGCCAACAAACTGGCATACGACGCTGGTGCACTCCGTACCAGCTTCTTCCACGTGGGTCGCATGCACTGGACTTCATCTGGATCTTTGGGCGTTTGGTCGTTGTCCAGGTCACTATAAACCACCTCCAGCACGCCTAATTCTCTCAGGTACTGGATACTTCTCTCCATAGTGGTCCATTTGCCTGGGCGATATATAACATCTTCCTTGAAGGGATACCTTTCCTTCAAGCCTGACAGCAGTCGCCTCCTGAGGCTGAGGACCTGTGTCCCTTTTCCAATTGCTTTGTCAATGCCCCCTTCCCTAGCAAGGGATCCCAGCTGTTTGGCTTCCTTCCCCTCAGGGATAGAGATCGGGTGGTTTCCGTCTCGTTTATGAGTTCTTCCGCTTCCTCCTCCCCTCCTCGTGATGGCCCTGCTTTTCCATCATCCCTTTCTAAACGACCTGACTTTAACTTCCAAGATTTCCTTTTATGTATAGGGGCGACTGATACCAGCATGGGTTGGTCCTCTGGTTCAGCTGTAGTACCTGTCATGGGGGTTGGAGTAGCCGCAGTGCCTGTCGCGGGGGTTGGAGTAGCCGCAGTGTCTGTCCCGGGGGTCGGAGTAGCCGCAGTGTCTGTCCCGGGGGTCGGAGTGGCTGCAACGCCTGTCATTTTGTCATCGGATCCAGAGACCTTCTCTTTCCCTTAAGGGTTCTGAATAGTGTTGAACAGGGCTCGGTAGGCATGGGCCAGGCCCCAGCACGTTGCAGTAATCTGGGTGTCTCTGGAATTGCCAGGATGACAGCATACGTTTTCCAAATATTCTACTAGTTTTTCAGGATTCTGCACTTGTTCAGGGGTGAAGTTCCAAAACATTGGAGGTGGCCACTGTCCTAGGCGCTTGCCCATACTATCCCACACACCCTGCCACTCATAACTATCCAGCCTCGGGGCAGATCTCTGGGTGATATTCTTAAATAGTTGTTTAACCTTAAACAAGGCCTGAAACACATTCAGGAGACATAGCAATAGGGACATGCTGGTTTGAACATCCCAAGGATATTCAAAATCCTCAAGAGCTATTGCAATCAGCCTGGAAGAGAAGGGGAAGGTGAAGGAAGCTGTCTCCCCCATAAATTGGCTCTCCAAGGAGAAGAGGTAAAAAGTGTAATTGCTAATAGTTTCCGAGAAATAGCTCCTGAAGCACAGGAATGACGGCAGTGCTGAGTATAATCCTATGACCAATACTTTTATCATACCATAAGCCTGTGTTACACAGTGTAGCAAAACAATAACCTTAATCCATCTCCCAGAAATGACAATCCCTACATAAATACCGAGAAACAGCAGTATATACAGCCAGTAAGGTGCTACAGACCAAAACTCCAAGAACAGATCCGACAACTCTGAGAGCGAATAAACCAACATTGTGACCAGCGACTACTAAACTGATATAATGAATGCTTATAACAATTTGTTTTAAACCTCTCGGGTCAGATGTGTTGTTATCTCAACCCTTCGAGCCCCACGTTGGGCACCAAAAAGGACTGTCGTGGTTTAACCCAGCAGGCAGCCAAACACCACACAGCCACTCGCTCATTCTGCTCCCCACACACAGAGGGACGGGGAGGAAATTGGAAGGGTAAGAGTGAGAAAACTCGTGGGTTGAGATAAAGACAGTTTAATAGAACAGAAAAGGAAGGGATGATAATAATAATAATAATAATAATAATAATAATAATAATAATATACAAAGTTAGTGTACCCGCCAAGCAATGCCCAAAAAACAGCGATCGCTACTTCCTGGACACGCCTACCATTCATATACTGAGCATGATGTCACATGGTATGGAATACCCCGTTGGCCAGCTGGGCCAGCTGTCCCGGCTATGCTCCCTCCCAGCCTCCTCCTCCTTGACTAGCAGGGTACTTATCAACAACTAAAAACATCAGTGTGTTATCATCATTCTTCTCATACTGAATCCAAAACACAGCACTAGGAAGAAATTTAACTCTATGTGGTGGTGCATTCACACACCCCCTTTCTTCCCTGGGCCACTTGTTATTCTGGGCCGCTTGTTGATCTCAGAAATTTCCATGAAACCTCGGCCTTGGTGTATTGAAGTCTGGCAGTTGAGCACTCCTTGACTGTATCAGAAACTCTGCATAGCTGAGGCTGGGAACATACTCCTACTGCCTGGCCCAGGTGTCCAGTAGAACAACACTGAAACCTTGAGAATTTTTTAGTAATTACCACCTGGGACTGTGGCCAGGATGGAAATTTACAGATGACTAAAGCCAACCATCTTGCGAACCTATAAATGGTGGTCCTAAGTGAGGCCCTTTGAGCTCTCCTGGACCGCAGCGGGCTGCGCTCAGCATCTCCCTCTGAGTGGGACGCCTCTCAGAGCTTGCGACCTTTCAGGCCTGCGATATTCGGAGGACCGTCGGGTCCTGGGCTGAGTCCCCTTCGAAGCTCAACCCTTTCGCCCATTGAGAGGGAATGCCTAGACATTCGACGTGAATATTTCTTCACTGAAATCGAGGGGAATTTTTAACAGGTACCTTCTGTATATTTTTTTATATATATATATATGTTTCTCTGTGTGTGTGAACTGATAGTAAGCATAATCTGTAATTAAGTTGTGATTGTAGTAGACTTACTAACTCACTTTGCAAATATTGAATTAGTTAATGATTAAGCGTTACTAAAGTTTGTTAATGATTAGTTGATAATTAAGTGTTGCTAAATTGTGAATGAAACCTAGACTGCTGCCAAACACATATAGTCCCTGAAATATAAACCCTTAGATAATTTTCCTTTGTATGTTTCATCCGTGTAATAAGTAATAGAGTGAACCTTGCCATCGAATTCTGTTAGGTCGCACCTTTATAAATCTCTGTTAAAATCACTTTCTGCTAATACCTTTGATGGTGATTCTTTAAGCGGCCTCTAAACCACTCATTTGCGACACACTATCCCAGTTGAAACCAGGACAAGTGTTTACACTAGTCAAGGACTTTTCATCTTCTCATGCCCTGCCAGCGAGAAGCTGGGAGGGGGCACAGCCAGGACAGCTGACCCAAACTGGCCAAAGGGATATTCCATACTATATGACGTCATGCTCAGTATATAAGCTGGGGGGAGTTGGCCGGGGAGAGGTCACCGCTGCTCGGGAACTGGCTGGGCATTGGTTGGTGGGTGGTGAGCAGTTGCATTGTGCATCACTTATTTTGTATATTCTTTTATCATCATCATCATTATTATTATTATCATCATCATTATTTTCCCTTCCTTTTCTGTCCTATTAAACTGTCTTTATCTCAACCCACGAATTTTACTTTTTTTTTCTGATTCTTTCCCCCATCCCACCAAGTGGGGAGGGGAGTGAGCGAACGGCTGTGTGGTGTTTAGCTGCCTGCCCGGTTAAACCACAACACCTTGGGTTTTCCATTTTGTGCACTAATGATAATATATTGAAAGATAAAAATAATATGTTAAGAAGTTAGTAAAAATAGTTAAAGATAGATGCATTTGATGCTTTCCAGAGTTTAATAAAGAAAAAGGAGACAGACATACAAAAGTATATGTTAAAGCAATTGCATTTTTATCATATGAAACAGCTTCTCTCTGTTTTCTGTATTAGAGATGGTTAAGTCAACACGGAACTGGGAAATCACTCTGTTTCTGAAGTATTCTCCATTTCTCAAGAAGCTTATTGATTTTTTTTAATTGCTTGAAGTTTATATAGTCCTTTGCTAAAGAAAAAATATCACTCACATTACCCGTTGTAAAGCTGGGAGCAAAGTGCCCCAGGTTGAAGGTTACTGTCCCTTCCTGTGACTGGCACACCAAGAAGGTGCCTGTTAGGTAGTTTCTGGTCAGTGGACAACTTCAGTAACTTGAAAGAAATCAAGAACTATTGATCTTAGCACCGTGCCAAAGAGTTGCTGTTATGAAGATTTAGGGAGAATTACCTAAACCTGGTAGTTTTGGGAAATGTGCTCTGAAGACTTACAGGACTTGCTATAAAAAGGCACGAAAGCATGGGGGGGATGCAAAGAGCTGTCATACATCTAAGTTCTGTCTATAACAGTTTAGTAACTCATTTCTCTCTATAAAATAAACAATATTCTAATCCGCTGTCCTGTTCTCATAAAACATTCCCAAATACATTAGACCAACTGACCCAAGCCTTTGAATTGCTTTGATTTTCCATCTTTCTGCTGCTGCTGAAAGTAACCAGATGGTCTGAATAGCTGCTTGACCATTTGCACAGCAATCTATATGCCTGCTACATGATGAAACAAGTTTCCTGCTGAGGAACTAAAGCAATAGTCAGCTATCCTCAGCTGGAAGGACACTTCATTAGATCCTGTAATGTTGAATCTGACAGATGATAGGAAACCTGTTATAGCTTTGGAAGGGGACAGAGCACTTAATAAACTGCTGTAGTTCACAAATGCATAGAAATTGCTAGTTATTTTTACTTGATTTTAATACGGAGAGCACTACATGGCTAAAATACTAGTTAACTAACTTATTCATTACTACAAAAATTAATTCCTGCACCTGGTAAAGTGAACTTTTGCTTTCATTCTGGTCTTTGTGTTCTTGCAAAACAAAGCTGTGCATACAATAATAATAAATTGTATTAATTTTCTACATATTACTATATTTTGTCTTCAAGGCAACTTTATATGGTTATTTTGATTTTTGAAGTTTCTCAATCTCCAATCAAATGTTAATGTGACATAGAAAGTTGAGTAATTACATCTGGAGTATAATTTATATGGAAAATGAAGTGACAGTTAATGGATAGGTGCCACACTGTCAGCTAAGCTGTACTGCTTCCCAGAGGAAAAAAAGGTTTTTCATAGGTCTATATAAATTGGAAACAGGAAATTATTGCTAGGGTAGCCAGTCCATGTACCAATCCAGCAAAGAGTAAGCAAGCAATGCAACATCACAAATGGTGCTATAGGTGAACTGCTCCCACATCCCCAGTTATTTTCTTGAAGAAAAAAATGTTTAGGAATCACATAGCAACAGGGGAGGGGGAAAATTAGCACCTACAGTGGCATATTGATATAGTCCAGTGATCTCAGTACCAAAACTGTGTCCTAATTCTTGAAGAGTCATCCTATGGGTTGTGTCATTCACCTTCACTCATTCAGGTTTTCCTGAAATCAGTCTTCCTTAGTGCTGTCTTTCAGGTATGTAGAATTTCCTATCCAGAGTGTTTTTTCACACTAATGCAATAATAAAATATGATCTACATGTCCCCTGTTTTACAAGATACAGATATGGGCAAGCTTCTTTAGAATTTCATGGTTTTCTAAAAACTGAACCTGATGTTCCTACTGAAATACTGCCATGTATGTGTGCGACTGATATATTGTCGATCAGTTTTGATTATTATAATTATAACCTTCGGAATAGGCTTAGCTTCAAACTTCTATTATTGTGGGTTTTAGTTCAATGTCTTGACAGCAAAAAGTACATGGTATTTGAGCCCTTTTCAATGTTCTTTTGAGAGCTGCATTGTTCTGTGGGAAAGATCTTATGCTAGCAGGACACAAATTGTGATTTTCACAGATAAATTAATTGCATTTGTATTAAATATGGACTGTAAGAACAAATTAATGTTTTTAGCATTGTTTAGTGCTTTCAAATAGTAATTTTTCATTAGTGAAGTGATTGACATTTGTTTCAGAATGTTCTAGGGAATAGTTGTCCAAAGGGATTAAATAATTAAAGTAAAACTTGCATTAAGAGTTGAATTACAGGTTCACTGTAGCCTAATACATAATTATTAATTGGAACTGAAGACATTCTTATGTTTGGAAAGGAAAGATAAAGCATTTGACACTTGGAAAGTGTCAACATGAAGGCAGTGCACCATGCCAACCGCAGATGGGAATATTGGTGAGCTTTCTTTTTATGGTAATAAAGAACGTTGTTTGTCCAAGCTGTTTGAAAATAGTCTGTGCCCTTTGTGTTTCACTGCACACCCCTGTGCTATTGTTTGTATTTCATAGTCTGTTTAAATCAATTGAACATCAAGGAGAGCATAATTGTTGAGGGCACCTGGTGTACTTGATGCCACTAAGTCTCATTTTAAATATATCATGGATATTTTCATTAGTTTGGTCTCTTCATGAAATCTATTGTTTATTTATTAAAAAAAACAAACAACTTTGATTTATTTAAAAGAACGCAAGTGTTTGATAGGAACACATTTTGGCATTCTCTGTTCTTGCTCTCCGGTCCAAGTAAATGAGATTTCATATATTATGTCTTATGCTTGAGAGTTTGTTCCAAACAAATAGCTAATAGATGAAATGAACTTAAATGCAGAACACATACAATTAACAAGCACATTAGTCTTGTGCCCAGAGTACAAATGATACTATTGATACGTATAAAAAAGCAATATAGATGATGTATCAGTGACTATAATACAACTCTAATCAGTCAAGAAACATTGCTGGAAATGCATTTTATGGGTGTTCATCACATGGTACTTTTTCTGTCAGAAGGATGTAGTTCATCTTTTGAATGAGACCATTCAACTGGAGCCGAGAACATGAAGCTTTCCCTGCTTCCTGAGCAGTCAGGCTCCACGGTGGCACTCCCTGATCAGTTTCTAGGCTCTGGGACATTTCTCATATCTTTTTTGACCCATCCTTTATTGTCGTATCTAACTAGAAGACTATTATGGTTATTAATCTTCCAAAAAGATGCTCTTCAACCATAAGTTGTGGGCTGACAGGGTTTGCAGAATATGATATATAGTTTACACAGCGATTCTTTCCATTCTCCTTACTTAAGAATAATGGAAGAGGAAAGAAGGGGAAAAAGTAATGCAGTAACATCCATGAATTCCATGGTCCCATTGTCCTGCGATGAAATCTAGCATTATTTCTTATGGTTTCTTCCTATCCTTCTTATTGAAGTAATCTAAAATACAATGTTCTAGATTAATAATGATGAAAACGGTACTTTCTCCATTATTTTTTACAGTCTTCAGAATGCTTGGGATCCATACTCAACGTTTGTTTTGGGCATGTGATGTTTTTAGACTCAAGTATATTTATTTGTTGAGTACAGCAGAAGACACCTCCTTATGTCTTTAGTATTTTTTGCAGCAATTTTAAGTGAAGAAAGTTGAAAATCAAGAGGTGATCATTAGTCTCACAGATTTTCCAGCTAGTTGTTATCTATAAATTCAACCATGTATTGTAAAACTTAGGAAATGGAGCAGTCATTTGCTGCATTTAACCACTCCCTTTGGGCAAAATGTCCTTCTCACTCTTGTAACCAAAATGCAGTGGGTTCAATCAAAGGAGAAGGGGTCAGGCTGAGCTAGGGGATGGAATAGGAAAGGACTGACTTCTGTTTGACCTGGTTGGCTCTTTACAGTAAACTGTCATTATTTCATGGGCATCAGGTTTTGTGAGGGACGTTAAGTCAAGACTCTTACAATAGCCATTACTCTCTATAAATTCTCCCCAAAGCAGTTGGGGTTTAAATACATTCAATACTAGTACTGATCCCACATTAATGTACTTTGATTTATCCACTATTATTTAAGCATCTTAGCCTTCAGGGTTAGGTGGCATGTGGAAATTCTTCAACAAGAAGTATGAGACTGAAAACCATCAAGGTTCTTTACATTCTAGATTAATAAAAAATGTATTTTGTTAAAGACACACAAAACAAGAAAGAACTAAGCACATTATACATCTGAAGTAAAGCCTGCAGAATTCTTTATTTTTGTTAATGAAGAATATTTGTATTTCCACACTTCATTGAGAATGATAGTTTGTGATAAACATACAAGCAGGGTAGGAGACAGTTTCCTAGCCCACTGCTAGTATTTAAATATGAACAAATACGAACTCACTGCTCTTAACTGCTAGAACTGGGTAGGGAAATGATCTCCCACCCTGACTGAGCCCAAGAATTGTTTCTATTTCTAAGTGTGTTCTTATTCCCAAACTTGAAAATGGGATCAACTCAAACACTTCTTTTTGCAACTGACTTTTAAATTTTTTTTTATTTTAATATAAATTAACTTGAATGTTTTAATAAAACACCAATTGTGATCTAAAAGAAAGCATATTTTATTTTTACCTTTTAGGGAATATGGATAGATAGGTAAGAATGGATAGACAATTTGAAAGAAGCTTCCAAATTATTTCTAATTTTGAAGTCTCCTGCGAAGAGCTTCACTTTTAGCTAACTGGAATATATAATGAAAAAATATTCTAACTGACTCTATGTAATACTGTGTTAAATATTATTTTATTTTAAGTAATACTAAGCCTCATAAACTTTTCTAATGTAAATCTTCATTGAAAAGAGGGATGAAGATGCGGAAAAGAATTATCATATATGCATTTAAAAAGTGGCGTATCAGCAATATTTTGAGTTTGACAACTTTACAAACATATGAGGACTTATATAACATGTCTGAATATTGAAGACTTCTATTGGGAAACTTCCCTAAGATGGATTTATGTGTCTCTCTTATTCTACCCCATATGTTTTGCTGTTATAAGCCTCGGGCATTGACTTTGGCCTTTATCCAGTAACCCTCTTCCTGCGGGTTCAGGAATCAGCAGTTGCAAGATTGGGGCTGTTTCTTGGGACTCTGCGTATGGCTTTGGTCTCCTCTGTTCCAGAATGATGAATTCCTGTTGGAGGCATTTGCAGAGAAAGTCTACTAGACTAATCAAATGGAGTAAGCAGATGTTAAAAGGGTTCTGTTGTTTAGCCCAATGAAGAAAAAAAGTCTAAAATCATAAGTTTACTCTCCCAAAATACCTAGGTGTCCTGGTTTGGGCTGGGACAGAGTTAACTTTCTTGCTGGTGGCTGGGGGGGGTGCTGTGTTTTGGGGGCAGCTCTCACGGTTCGGGACACACGGAGCATTGGTCGGCGGGTGGTGACCAGTTGCATTGTGCATCGCCTGCTTTGTATGTTCTATTATTGTTGTTGTTATCATCGTTATTATTACTGTTCTACTTCATTTTATTTCCATTATTAAACTGTTTTTATCTCAACGCGCGAGTTTTCCTACTTGTGCCCTCCCGATTTTCTCCCCCATCTTACCGGAGCACGGGGGTGAGCGAGCGGCTGCGTGGTGTTTAGCTGCTGGCTGGGGTTAAACCACGACACTAGGACATAAAACCCAAGGAAACAGAAGGCATTTTCATGCTTGAAGAATTTTTTCTTAGAACAGTTCCTATATTCAAATATCGTTATATCATGTATTAAATTAGTTTAGTAAATCTGGTGAATGATTATGTCAGCTGAATATTTCCAAAAAAAATCAGTGGAATCACTTGGGTTAATTTAGTCAGCAAGCTGTGTTTGACAGCAGATGCATCGCTTCTTACAACTTAAAGAAGATTTTTTTTAAAAAGGCCTGATAAAATCAGTCTAGACTGAGAAAACCTATAAGCAGGGCTCTTAAAGGTGATTAGTTATTTTTTCAGAGTAGCAAAAATAGAATCAAACACCTTCAGAATTGCCCCTGCAACCTTGCGTAAACAGCAATAGAAAAATTGCTGCTGACTACTGTTAGCACTAAGTCACTTCCTAGCTTTTAAGTTTCACATGGTTCACTAACTTGTTTCCTGTGTGTGTTGAATTTTTCTCTCCCCAGAGATTTGCCTTTTGACCAAGGGCCGTCGAACTGCCAGTGTACGAGCAGACACATACTGTCGCCTGTATTCCCTCTCGGTAGACAACTTCAATGAGGTTCTGGAAGAGTACCCCATGATGAGAAGGGCCTTTGAAACGGTGGCAATTGATAGACTTGACAGGATAGGTATTTTTTTTTTCCATATTTGGAATTCTTAAAACCTTTCTACCTTTTATTTTCCTTGAGTTGAAGGATAAAATGCCCAGATTAAATCCTTCTTAAAAGTTTCATTTCTGTTACACTGCAGTAAATGTTCTGTTGATCTATGAATAAGACGTGTCCAGACAAGAAATTCTGCAAGCACACTTTTAAATAATAAAAACCTTTGAATTTTAGAAAGCTTTCATAATCCTCTGAGGATTATTTTGTATACTTTAATTATAATTAGTATTATTTACTAATCCCGTATATTTCTTTTGCTGCCCTCAGCACTCATAGGGTTTATTGCAGTTTCGTGAGCAGTGGATGACATTTTCCTACATAAACAGTTTACAGATGACATCTATAATGCTGGGAAGAGCTGAAGTCTCTCAGCACTCACAAAACTCATGTTTGTCGAAGTGAATTAATCCTTTGCAACAGGGCTCTCGTTTTCCTCACAACACGGGCACTGCTGGCATTACTGAGATCTGCTTGCAATCAGAAAAGCAGGCCAATGATATCCAAGTGAAAGGCAGAATGATATAGCAGATTATCAAAACAGGGTGTGTGAAGTTTGCTGTTGTGCATCCAGACATTCTGGACCTCTCTAATAGGACATACTAGATAAAATATATGGTCTTTGGTTGGGACAAGTGCACTCTGATCATCATTATTGACACTGGTTTTAAAATGCAGCTATGCATAAAAAATTGTTTATCCTGATTTGGAAGAAAACTTGTTTTCTTTAATATAGCAAGAGTAAAGAAATTAAATACATGTATACAGGTTTCAAATATTTAATAGACCTGTTTTAGTATTTTGCAGATTGTGAACACTCAGTGCATTAATTTATGTTTTCAAGACTTTTCAAACTCTTATAATTTGTCTCTCAAGACTCTCTGGAAATGTAGTCCAACTCAAAGTAATATGTGCTTAAATAATATTAGTAGTAAAGTCCAGTCTGCTCTTGGAGTAGTAATCCTGTCTGAAGTGCTGTGTTTACAATATGAAATCTACACAGGACAAAAGATAAAATATGAACTGTTTTATTGAAAAAAAGAAACAATTGAGTGCAATTGTGTTCCTGTGCATCTGATGACACAGAATGGTGTCTACATCTTGCAGACACTGAGAGCCATCAAGCAAACATCAGGACACAGTGTACAGCAGTCTTTATTGTGTAAGCAGGTGTCACATTAGCCATGAGTTCATATTAATTCACAAATATTTAAAAAGATGATTTCTTGCAAGCTAGTGGTCACTGGTTACTAATGTCTAATAATTAGTTCCAGGGAATGTGCTAAATGGCAGATATATTTATAACTTATGCAACAGTTTAGTGGAAATTAGAACCGTTTTGCAATGAGAGAGAAAGACGTTATATATATGCAGAGCCTGGTGGCTTTTTCCACCCTGTTTTTCAGTAAATTACCATGGTTACATTTTCAGAATAATTGTAGTAATAGCAATGCACTACAAGTGAAGAGGCACAGAAAGTTTAGGTGTCTTTGAGCACAATGGTGTTATGAAAACCTGCCATGCCAGTGCAGAGAGAGGGGGAACTGGGTGTGCGTGGAGGCCAGCTGTCAGGAGCTGCGTTCCAGCGTGAGTTGCTGCGGCGGTGCCTGGAGAGGCTCAGCACTGCTCCGCTGCAAGGGACGAGCTCTTCAGTCCCTGGCTCCTGGGGAGATCAGTGTGGCGCAGCCTATCACAGTGGGCTCACTGCCGAGCTGTGGCCAGTGCTCAGCCTGGTGTCTGCTCAGGCTTTTACAATGCTGATACAGCCCCCAGTGATGGGGGGTTGAAATACAAAGTCAGAGTGGGGATCTGCCCCTGCGTGTCAGGCTTGCTAACTCTTCTGCCTCTCTGTAAAGGGAAGAAGAACTCGATCCTCCTGCAGAAGTTCCAGAAGGACCTCAACACCGGGGTTTTCAACAACCAGGAGAATGAGATCTTGAAGCAGATCGTGAAGCACGACAGAGAGATGGTGCAGACCATCGCCCCGGTGAGCTTGCAGCAGATGCCCGCACTGAACTCCAGCACCTCCACTGCCACCTCATCGTCGCACATCAGGACACAGTCCCCTCACGTTTACACCGCGAGCAGCCTTTCTCACGGAAACCTGCACTCCACCTCGCCCAGCACGCAGACGCCCCAGCAAGCCATCATCCTCTCGCCCTGCTCCTACACCACCGCCATCTGCAGCCCACCCGTACAGAGCCCTCTGGCCAGCCGAACTTTCCAGTACATCTCGCCGACCGCCTCACAGCTCTCTCTCATGCAGCAGCAACCGCAGGTGCCCCAGCAGCCGCCTGGTGCCACGCAGAAGAACGAGGTCCACAACACCAACCTGACCTGGGAGGTGCGGCCCCTCTCCGCCTCTCAGCCTTCCCTGCCCCACGAGATCTCCACCCTGATCGCCAGGCCTCACCCCACCGTGGGGGAGTCCCTCGCCTCCCTCCCGCAGCCCACCCCCAGCCCCAGCATGGCCCCGGCCAGCTGGGCCACCATTCCCCAGCGTGTCTCGCTCTTCCGACAGATGTCCTCAGGAGCCATCCCCCCGAACTGGGGGGCCACACCACCCGCAGCCCCTCTGCAAAGGGATTCTTCCACGGTCTTAAGCACAGAGCCGGAGGGAGACAAACTGCGGTTTGCGTCAAACTTATGATCCCTGGTAACTGTGAGCAACAGACTTGTAACGAACTGAGAACCATCCCCAGAACTGTTTTAGCCTATTTCCTAATGTACCCCAGCAGTCTACTATGAGAAAAATACTTTAGACAGCTTTGCCCTACATAACGAATGTAAAAATTTTATATATATATATATATATAAAAATATTAAAAAAAGGAATTAAAAAAACTTGTTTGAATTCATGTCTTCCTTTCTTGCAACCATTAAAGAAGTCTAAATTCAGCTGTAATATTATTTATTTTTAACGTGTCAACTTTAAAATCAGTCTGACAGATTTCTCTGTTTATGAGGTTTGCTATTTTAATGGGAAAATTGTCAACACAATAACAAGTATATTAAAAAATAAAAATCAATGTAACTAAAACATAGCACTGACTGAGTAATATTCTGAAACATTCATTATTTAATTTATTACATACACATTGTTAATTTCTCATGAAGAATTCAGTAGTTATTTCCCATTGCATTTCATATTTTAGCACTTTCCATTCAAAATTAGATTGGAAAACAATAAATTGCAAACACCTGCAGTCAAAAGGCTGGCACTAGCACTCTGGATAGTTTGTGACCTCACAACATGTCAACCATTCTGTAGTTTCAGAAAACTGGGTGGACTTCAATCTTCACATTGCTAAAGACTTTTACAAAGACTATAAATATTGCCATTGTAAATAACTTTTTAGACCCAAACAAAAATAGCTGCTGTGTGGTGTACCATTGCAAGGTCTTTGTTTAGGAATTTAGGTTCAGCTCTTCACTTCAAAATTTACAGTTTTAAAATTTGTTAAAGCTAAATGCAACAGAACTGTTGAATTGTAATGCAATGGCTTAAAACCTACAATGTTACTTTTACATGCAATGTTTTATGCAAAATTGTACGCTTGATCCTGCAAACCGCTTCTACTTCACCAATACCATCACTTTTCTTCTCCTTGCCCTCAATAGCATCTGAAAATATTCCATGCATGCTTTGGAAAAAAAAAGACGATAAAAATAGGTTCAGTCAGCCATTTTAGGAAAAAGCTTTACAGTATCTTAGAAAATAATAACCATTCATTACTTGTGTCTACCTTAAAATTCCTATAATGCTGACTTTGAATCTCTGGTTTAAGTCTAGAAGTGAGGTTTTTCATTTAAAGGATTATTTGTAAACCACAGCTTGATTTAGGCTTTCGGGTGCTTTCTGTGTCTTCACTGTAGTTTTGTAGTTGACTGTGGTGTTTATTAAAAAAAAATAAATATAATATAGCATCAAGTCTGTCTGGAAATGCACGATTTGCTCTGTGTATATGGTAATTAAATGGCTAGTATATCCTAAGGCATGTAGTGCCAAGCATAGCCCATAGGTACGAGGTTTATTATTTTTTATGTCTTCAAAACAGAAAGGAAATGGTGACAGAAAGCAGGGTTAAAGCATACTGTTCTGTGAACATTTTGTTTTGTTTGCTCAAACCTTCACGTTATGTTATCCACAAAAAAAGTTCTTTCGTAATCATTTGTGCCTGATTTGTCACATTAAATAGAGATTGAAACTAAATGTGTCATAATTTAACTCACTGAAAAATCAGCATTATGGATATATTCTGTTCCTCAAAACCCAGCTGACTCATGGGAAGGAAGTGAATGCAAAGTTGTTCTTCTTTTCCCATTAATGCTGAGTTTAACAATGCATGAAAAAATTAAATAACATCACAAACTACGTAATGCAGTGAATCCAGATGTACTTGAGAGCCAAGTAAATATTCTAAAGCTAACAGAGCTTGAACCCATGCTGCCTGTTAAGCCTTTTACTAAAGTGGTACATCAAATAATTTAAAAAAAACTTCCAGTTTTTGCTGACTCCCACTCACCAGTAAAAATCAATGTAATTAACCCATTAACATGCTGCTGCCATTAATCCAAGTGGCCCAGAGTAGCATATGAAGAAGCGATTGTTTAAAAGTGTTTGGAACATTATGTATACACTGCAAGACCATTTATTTATCAGTACAATACCCCTTATATTATTTTAATACTAACAAATTCTGTCAGTTAATTAAGATCATATACTGATCTTTCAAACTGTTTAAGGTTTACATTTGCTAGGAGAAACGGGGTTAGTAGCGAAATATTTTTATATATATTTTTATTTTAAGTACTATGAGGAAATATTAATTCACATGGTCTTTCAGTGAAACCGTAAATAATTTTTAATGACTTTGTAATAGCGTGGACAATATCTAGGATTTGTATGTTAATTCAAAAAAATGGTACAGGGTATAAAATTATATACGTATATATATATGTATTTATGAATGTATATATACTTAGATTAAGAAACAAATTACTCACATTCCTGTAATATAAAGGTCCATTGCTAGTTTCAGAAGTGACCTATTTTCTCTGTACATAAGTAAGCCCATAAGTATGAAATCTCACATCTGTACAGGATGAAATGTATTAATGAAAAAGGTTGGATATTACTGATGCTGGGAAGACTATAGATCTGATTCTTACAATGACTGTATGACCAGGGATGAGTTAGATTTTTTTTCTTTTGTCTTTGCTCAAAGCCATAAATAAATATATATAAAAAACTATTAATAAATTGAAGAAAATATATAAAAAATAAAACCATGAATATTTTTTGGTTCCAGTATCTTTATAAGTGAGCAAGTTTTGCTTTACCATGAAAGAACTGTTTGCTTTTCTCTTTTCTTTGTTCTGAGCCCCAGAAATGATATGCACTAAGTATGGGGAGGTGGGGAAAAAAATGCCTGAGTAATTATGTGCACAGTAGGAAAAAGAGGGCTTAGAAATTCGAGGATACTACCTGATTTATTCAAGCAATTCCTAAGCAATATTTACTCTGTAGATTAGAGGAATTCATTGTGCTAAAAAACATTTTCCCCACAAAACTCTCATTTAAGCCATTACCACTAACCTGTAATATTTCTTGAGTACAAATATTTCAAACTGAAGTTTACTTATATATAAAATTTTAAACATCCTGGGGGAGAATCCCAAGTAGTTGCTAGTGTAACTTAAGAAAACTATATTCTATCATATGTTCACTTTATCTTGCTATGTGTGCCAATCCCAGATGACGTACCTCTGAACTCATCTATAATAGTTGAGATTTCAAGGGAACACTGGCATGGGAGTAGTGTTCATTAATTACATTTTAGGTCACTGTAAATGAAAAAGCGTAGTCCGTTCAAACCAATAGTAGATTTTTTTTTGCGTTAACTTCAGTAGGATATATAATCCTAGATTGATAAACTGTGATTTTAAGCAAGCATGAGTAGTTGTATTTTCAAATTGCATCCTAAAGTGTATTGTGATTTCTTTTAAGTGGCATTTAATTAATTTTTTATTTTGCATTACTAAGATATAACTCCAGTCCAATTGTAGTCAATGAAATGATTTCCAAAAGGACCAGCATTGTACTAGAAACTTCTTGTCTAGCAGCAAAATTCCATCCTCCTGTCTACATTTGACCATTGCACAGGGTATACTTTGCTGTTTTGGTCTAGTCTTATTATTTCATATATATTTGTGTACAGAACCAAAAGAAACAAAGGGTTGTTTTTAAGTGATATTTCATATCACTATATATATCTATATGTACCTATACACCAATGTATATATTTTTGAAAGTCTGTCTGTTTCTAATACCTATTTCTACCTCAGTTTATTTTCTATCTTACCTTAATTTTAATTTAAAAAGCAGCAGCAGAACTGGAACCAAAGTAAATTTTATTTTAAACAGCAAACTTTCATGTCTTGATGCATGTCATTAAGATTTAAGCTTAATATTTCTATTTTCAAAATTTACTCATGTGAGTTCTCACACTGACTTTAGTATGTCTATCCATGTGAGTTCTTTTCTACTTTATAGGTGACATTGTCCAGTGAAGAAAAATGTTTTGTTTTAAAAATAAGATGTTGGATTTTTAAACAAACCTGCAATTCAACTGCTCTGGGGATATACAGTGACATTAGTAATTTCTGCTGTTCCAAAGTCCTCTGTTCACACAAAAAATGTTACAAGATAGAAACAGAAAGTGTTTGTTTAGAAATCATGGGTCTGAGCTACAAGCATTATCTGGTACATTCTAGGACACGTTATAAGAATTGGGTGTGCACAATTTATTTGTTTAGCAGATTTGGCCTTTCCCCTCCCATCTTTTTTTTGAGCAGGGAAGAGTAAGAGTGTTAAAATTGCCCTAGACCATATCCTCTGAGAAATACATGTTGTGAATCTTGAATCTATACATTTTTACCAACAATCAGTACCCAGTGCTCCTTTGCATACTTAGCAATTTGAATCACCTACTTGATTGGTGTGATGGGTCATACAGCCAAATGGCATAATTTCTGGTCCATGATTACATTTCCCTCACCTCTGTGAACACATGCAATATCTTAACATGCAATATCTTAAGAACTTATGGCAGCACCAAATTTTTCAGGTCAAGATATGGGAACATTTAGAAAGAGAAACACAGTGATAGTAGACAAGCAGAGCATCCAGCTAAATTAATTGATTTTAAATCTACCTGTGTGCCTTCCATATATATTTTAAAATACTGCTAGGTGTATGTGCACCCAGTTAAAAAAGATATATATTGTGAGAATGAAAACCACATTTACCAACTACATTAGATGATTTAAGATGTACATCATGGCTAAGGTGATCCTTGGCCTATGAATTGAAATACTCAAGCACACATTTGAACTGCAACTAAATTTTGCCCCATCCTTGAAACTGTTCCAGATATGTGATGTTATTTCACCTGCTTGCAGAAGATACTATATTTCTTACTATTCTCCAGTTTTACATGTCAGATTTGTAGTATGGTTCCCCCTACACTCTGCTTTGAAGACAATCTGCAGTGCTGAGTTAGTTCTTGCTGAAAGGTCAGTGGCAAATTTGGATCGAGTAGAACCCCAGACCAAAAGAGAAGGGAAGATGCCAAATGCCAAGTCAACAACCAGTTCAAAATAGCTTGTGCACAAAAGGGAAGCAGGTACTTGACCCATTTCTCTGGAAAGTCTGCAGACACCTGCAGGAATTCTGACAATGAACCATGGGTCTCAACAAACCCAGGGTCCAATCTGAAAATGCATCTCCAGTGTCAGCTACTTCTGGACTCCACAGTTACTGAAAAGTTTACATAGACACAGGCAATAGTTCCTATAGCATTAGGAAAGCATCTTATCTGTCTTCTATTTAATGACTACTCTACTCGTTATAGGTTCCATATTGCACTTGACGTCACAAAATCTGAGAGATTCTCTGGGTGGTACACTGAGCGTGACCATTGCTCATGGATTTACTTTCACCTTTTATTTAGGAAGCAAAATGTGTGCAGTCTGTGTCCTGTTTTGTCGCTGCAGTGTAAGGGTTTTAAATGGAGAGACCTGGTTTTGAAGTAACAAAAGCTCCTGTGTATCAGAGGTGTCGTGGTTTAACCCCAGCCAGCAAATAAACCCCACGCAGCCGCTCGCTCACCCCCCACCTCCGGTAGGATGGGGGAGAGAATCCGGAGGGCACAAGTAGGAAAAACTTGTGGGTCGAGATAAAAACAGTTTAATAATTGAAATAAAACAAAGTAGAACAGTAATAATAACAATGAGATCAAAACCAATAACAGAATATACAAAGCAGGTGATGCACAATGCAACTGCTCACTGACCACTGACCGCGTGTCACAAACGGGGGCCGAGCCCCCCCACACCCCTGGCTTTTATACTGAGCGTGATGTCACATGGTATAGAATACCCCATTGGCCAGCTGGGTCAACCACCCCGGCTGTGCTCCCCGCTCCACAGCTTCCCCTGCATTTGGCAGGGTAAGGGAGGCCGAAAAGGAAAACCAAAAGTCTCCCCGGTGCAAGCACCACCCAGCAACAACCAAAGCATCAATGGGCCATCAACACTCCTCTCATACCAAATCCAAAACACAGCATACCCCCTAAGCTACTGGGAAGAAAGTTAACTCTGTCCCAGCCGGAAGCAGGACAGTATCCACCCCTTATTCTATACCATCTACATCATGCCCAGGTCTCACATTTTCCAATACATTCAAATTAGTCATCACCACTTTTCCTGCCTTTTTATATACACACACACAGAGATATCATTCCCTTAGTCTATGGGCCATCCCTCTAAAACATCCATTGAGGTCATTTAGTCCATGACTTTGGGCTCCATCTGTCATAACAGTCTTTCAGGGTAGGAGAGATGGTGTGTGCTGTTGGACTGTTGCATCCTGAAGCCAGTTCTGGTTCCATTATCGCTGCGCTCGTCCGGTTCTATCATCATTGCACTTTCCTTGGTTTCATCGGAGTTAGTTCATTCTTCATTAATCTGGGTGATTCTTACTGTAATACTGTTAATATGGCATATAGTAAACACAGAAGTGATGACATACAGTATTATATAGTAATTAACATCATACAATCCAGTTCATTGGCTATTTTCACCCAAAATCAAATCCCCTTGAGGTACACACCGGACCTCCCCATCCTTTCGCATTACCCACCAAGGGCACCCAGGTCCTTGAGCAAAAGCAATCCCACGGATGGGTTTTCCCTTGCCAGAGGCAGGAGTAACCCAGACTGTCTTCCCCAGCATATTTCTTATGTGCACGACAGGGACTTTATCCCCCTCTACAGTACGTAAGGGTTTGGATTGGGCAGGGCCAGCTCAATTGGAAGATCCCCTGGTGTTGACTAACCAGGTGGCTTTTGCTAAATGTGAATCCCAATGCTTGAATGTCCCACCACCCATTGCCCTCAGCGTAGTCTTTAGCAGTCCATTGTATCGTTTGATATTCCCAGAGGCTGGTGCATGATAGGGGATGTGATAGACCCACTCAATGCCATTCTCTTTGGCCCAGGTGTCTAGGAGGGTGTTTCGGAAATGAGTCCCCTTGTCTGACTCAATTCTTTCTGGGGTGCCATGTCGCCATAGGACTTGCTTATCAAGACCCAGGATGGTGTTCCGGGCGTTGGCATGGGGCACAGGATATTTTTCCAGCCATCCGGTGGTTATTTCCACCATGGTGAGCACATAGCACTTGCCGTGGCGAGTTTTTGGGAGTGTGATATAATCAATCTGCCAGGCCTCCCAATATTTATGTTTCAGCCATCGTCCTCCATACCAAAGAGGCTTTACTCGCTTGGCTTGCTTGATTGCAGCGCATGTTTGACATTCATGGATAACCTGTGCAATAGCGTCCATGGTCAAGTCCACCCCTCGATCATGAGCCCATCTGTATGTTGCTTCTCTTCCTTGATGACCTGAGGTGTCATGGGCCCAGCGAGCTATAAATAATTCACCCTTATGTTGCCAGTCCAGATCCACCTGAGCCACTTCAATCTCAGCAGCCTGGTCCACCTGCTGGTTGTTTTGATGTTCTTCAGTGGCCCGACTCTTGGGTACGTGAGCATCTACGTGACATACTTTTACAACCAGGTTCTCTACTCGGGCAGCAATATCTTGCCACAATGCGGCAGCCCAGAGGGGTTTACCTCTGCTCTGCCAGTTGTTCTGCTTCCACTGCTGCAACCACCCCCACAGGGCATTTGCCACCATCCATGAGTCAGTATAAAGATAAAGTACTGGCCATTTTCCTCGTTCAGCAATGTCCAAGGCCAGCTGGATGGCTTTCACCTCTGCAAACTGGCTCGATTCGCCTTCTCCTTCAGCAATCTCTGCGACCTGACGTATAGGACTCCATACAGCAGCCATCTACCTCCGATGCTTTCCCACCACACGACAGGACCCATCAGTGAACAGGGCATATTGCTTCTCGTTTTTCTGGTACTTTGTTATACAGTGGGGCCTCTTCAGCATGCGTCACCTCCTCCTCTGGGGATATTCCGAAATCTTTGCCTTCTGGCCAGTTTGTGATCACCTCCAAGATTCCTGGGCGACTGGGGTTGTGTGATCAGTGTGACCCACTTACTCCACGTAGCATCGGTTGCATGATGTGTAGAGGGGATGCTCCCTTTGAACATCCAGCCCAGCACCGGCAGTCGGGGTGCCAGGAGGAGCTGTGCTTTGGTACCAACCACTTCCAAAGCAGCTCGAACCCCTTCATATGCTGCCAATATCTCTTCCTCAGTTAGAGTGTAGCGGGCCTCGGATCCTCTGTATCCCCGACTCCAGAACCCTAAGGGTTGACCTTGAGTCTCCCCTGGTGCTTTCTGCCAGAGGCTCCAGGTAGGGCCATTCTCCCCGGCTGCGGTGTAGAGCACATTCTTCACATCTTGTCCTGCCCGGACTGGCCCAAGGGCTACTGCCTGAACTATCTCCTGTTTAATTTGCTCAAAGGCTTGTTGTGGCTCAGGGCCCCATTTAAAATTGTTCTTCTTCCGGGTCACTTGATAGAGAGGGCTTACAATCAGGCTGTAATCTGGAATATGCATTCTCCAAAAGCCCACAACGCCTAAGAAAGCTTGTTTTTCCTTTTTGCTAGTTGGTGGGGACATGGCTGTTATTTTGTTCATCACATCCATTGGGATCTGACGACGTCCATCTTGCCATTTTATTCCTAAAAACTGGATCTCCTGTGCAGGTCCCTTGACCTTACTTTGTTTTATGGCAAAACCAGCCTTCAGAAGGATTTGGACTATTCTCTCCCCTTTCTCAAAAACTTCTTCTGCTGTGCTGCCCCATACAATGATGTCATCAATGTATTGCAGGTGTTCTGGAGCCTCACCCTGTTCCAGTGCGGTGTGGATCAGTCCATGGCAAATGGTAGGGCTGTGTTTCCACCCCTGGGGCAGTCGGTTCCAGGTGTACTGGACGCTCCTCCATGTGAAAGCAAAATGTGGCCTGCACTCTGCCGCCAAAGGGATGGAGAAAAACACATTAGCGATATCATTTGTGGCATACCACTTGGCTGCCTTTGACTCCAGCTCGTATTGGAGTTCTAGCATGTCCGGCACGGCAGCACTCAGTGGTGGCGTGACTTCGTTCAGGCCACGGTAGTCTACTGTCTCCACTCTCCATTGGACTTTCGCACTGGCCATATGGGACTGTGAAATGGTGAGCGAGTCTTGCTGATCACTCCTTGGCTCTCCAGTCGACGAATCAGCTCATGGATGGGGATCAGGGAGTCTCGGTTGGTGCGATATTGCCGCCGGTGCACTGTTGTGGTAGCGATTGGTACCTGCTGTTCTTCAACCCTCAGCAATCCCACAACAGAAGGGTCCTCTGAGAGACCAGGCAAGGTGGACAGCTGTTTAATTTCCTCCATCTCCAGGGCAGCTATACCAAAAGCCCACCGGTACCCTTTTGGGTCCTTGAGGTAGTCTATGCCAAGGATGCACGGAGCCTCTGGGCCAGTCACAATGGGGTGCTTTTGCCACTCATTCCCGGTTAGGCTCATTTCGGCCTCCAACACAGTTAACTCTTGGGATCCCCCTGTCACTCCCGAAATACAAATGGTTTCTGCCCCTTCATAGCTTGATGGCATCAGGGTACACTGTGCACCGGTGTCTACGAGAGCCTTATACTCCTGTGGGTCTGATGTGCCAGGCCATCGAATCCACACAGTCCAGGAAACCCGGTTGTCCCTTTCCTCCACCTGGCTGGAGGCAGGGCAACACTTCTTGTAAGTATGAATCAGAAGTCCCTTTGTTAAGGTCGGAAGTGGAATCAGCCCTTCTACTCTCTCTGGGGAGCTGCTCACTGGAGACTGGAGCAGCAGTTTTCCTGGAAGAACCCCCTTTTGTGATTGTTTTTCCTTGCAACTCAGATACCCGTGCCTCTAGGCTCAAGGTAGATTTTCCATCCCACTGCCTCATGTCCTCTCCGTGGTCACGCAGGGAAAACCACAGGGTGCCCTGGTGTGTGTATACCCACGATATCTCCTCTCTTGAGCAGAGGGACGCTTACTCCTAATGGCTGAGATACTGGCCCGTGCAGGTGGGGAGTAGGACATATCCTCTTTGAGTTGCTGGACCTCCTGAGACAGTTTCTCCACAGCAGAGACACAGGCCCGTAGGGAGGAAGAGAGACGTTCTTCATATTGCCGGAGTTGGCCAGCCAATTCATCCACTGTTTGTTCCTCTCCGTCTTTCCAGGTCATTATTGCCAATGAGTTTGCATGTGACGCTGGTGTGCTCCGTACAAACTTCCGCCACATGGGTCGGGTGCATTTGACTTCATCTGGGTCTTTGGATAACTGCTCGTTGTTCAGGCATCATAAATCACTTCCAGCATGGCTAATTCCTTCAGGTACTGGATACCTCTCTCCATAGTGGTCCACTTGCCTGGGTGGCATATAACATCTTCCTTGAAGGGATACCTTTCCTTCACACCTGACAGGAGTCGCCTCCAGAGGCTGAGGGCTTGTGCCCCTTGTCCAATTGCTTTGTCAATGCCCCCTTCCCTAGAAAGGGATCCCAGCTGCTTGGCTTCCCTACCCTCTAATTCCAGGCTACTGGCCCTGTTATTCCAGCATCGGAGCAGCCAGATCTCTGGATGACTTTCTTGAATTGCTTACTAACCTTGGAGAAAACCGAAACAATATTCCCAAGGAATACCAGTAGATGTATCTTAACTACCCAGGGATGTTCAAGGTACTGACAAGTTATTTTAAGAAAGAAGACGACATCATAGAGGAAGGTAGTGAGGGTGCCATTCTCTATTTCCTCCATAAAAAATCTCTCAGAGGAAGTGGTATAATTGCTAATGGTCTCCATGAGGTGATAACCGAAATACAGTACCGGCTTCATTAGAAATCCCAAATACCAAATAACCCCCAGTGCCAGCATTTTAGTAAGAAATCTCGCAGGCCAAACATCATTAATTACTGCAGAGCACAGCAGAGTAGAAAACCCAACACCAATCTTTAACAGGTACAGTAAAAACAAGAGCATGGAGCAGATCAGATAAATTAATATATAAATTCCTTAATATGCTCTAGTAAATCTGTTGTTATCTCAACCCTTCGTGCCCCACGTTGGGCGCCAAAAAGGACTGTTGTGGTTTAACCCCAGTGTCCTGGTTTCAGCTGGGATAGAGTTAATTTCTTCCTAGTGCTGTGTTTTGTATTTAGTATGAGAAGAATGTTGATAACACACTTATGTTTTCAGTTGTTGCTAAGTGCCCTCCTAGTCCAAGGACATTTCCCATGCCTACTGACTGAGCTAGGTACACAAGATGGGAGGGAACATAATCAGGACAGCCAGCCCAGCTGGCTAATGGGGTATTCCATACCATGTGACGTCATGCTCAGTATATGAATGGTAGGCGTGATCCAGGAAGTACCGATCGCTACTTGGTTATCGGTCAGCGCAGGTGGTGAGCAATTGCATTGTGCATCACTCATTTTGTATATTCTATCATTATTATTATTATTTTCCCTTTTCTGTTCTATTAAACTGTCTTTATCTCAACCCACGAGTTTTTCTCATTCTTACCCTTCCAATTCTCTCCCCATCCCACTGTGGGTGGGGGGGAGTGAGTGAGCGGCTGTGTGGTATTTGGCTGCCTGTCAGGTTAAACCACGACACCGAGCCAGCAAATAAACCCCACGCAGCCGCTCGCTCAGCCCCCCGCCCCCTCCAGTGGGATGTGGGAGGGAATTGGGAGGGCACAAGTAGAAAAACTCGCGGGTTGAGATAAAAACAGTTTAATAATTGAAATAAAATGAAGTAGAACAGTAATAACGACAATGATAACAACAGCAATAACAGAATAAAGAAATCAGGCAATGCACAATGCAACTGCTCACCGACCGCTGACTGCATGTCACCAACAGTGTGCGGGGGGCCCACACACCCCTGGTTTTTATACTGAGCATGATTTCACATGGTATAGAATACCCCATTGGCCAGCTGGGTCAACCACCCTGACTGTGCTCCCCCCACAACAGCTTCCCCTGCACTTGGCAGGGCATGGGAGGCCGAAAAGAAAAAAAAAAGTCCCCAGTGCAAGCACCACCCAGCAACATCCAAAGCATCAATGGGCCATCAACGCTCCTCTCATACCAAACCCAAAACACAGCACAGCCCCTAAGCTACTGGGAAGAAAGTTAACTCTGTCCCAGCCGGAACCAGGACACCTGGACTGATCAATTCACATCTGAATCCTTTACAAAAGTAGATTATATTATAATTGCAAATTTTGCTTTTTTTTAATCAGCCAGTTCATACCCTTTCTGCCTATGATTTGTCTTCATCCTGTGCTAAGTCATCTTTCAACAGAAATGTGTACTGATATTTGGAGGCAGTGCTGTATCTCAACTGTATGTCAGTTTAGCTGATACCTGTATGTTGATATTCAAAAAAGATTAAGAAATATTTTTTTAAACCTATAAAGGAAGTGTATTGTGCGCATTTTACCAACTGGTATAATGCTAATGCCTTCCTCCAGGAAGGGCTCAAGTATTTTTAATGATTCACTTGGACCTTTGATATTGCCTCACAGATAATGGTGCCCTCGGTAGAAATGGTGAATGCTGTGGAAAAATCCAAGAGAATGGTTTGGACATCTCCTTTCTTTTCTCCAGTAGCAAGAAGTTGTTCATCAGATCCATCAGACAAATCAGATTCTAGATGGGACAGCTCAAGGCTTTTGCTTTTGTTCGCATCTGCTTTGCAAGACAAAAAGATGTGGACACAGTTCAGAACTCTTAGTCAAACTCTTGACTGAACTAATGATTAGCACATAGAGAAATAAACTTCCTTTCTAGAGCATATGATAATCTTATGTCATCTGGCACATAACATCAGAAAGCAAGCTTTTAGACAGTGGAAAAAAATTCATTTGTCACTACTGTATACATGACTGAAGATGGTATGTGCCCCTAAACACTATGCAATCTACTGTGTGGATTAGATCAAAGATAACCTCTGAGCCAGAAAGTGAGAAACTGTGTCTTTGGGTTTTTAATCTCCTGTTTTATTTGTATACATTTAAATCTCCCAGAATAACAAATCCAAACACAAAAAAAAGGATCTGTGACTTTATGAATCCCTTAGGTTTTGATCCTCTATAAGTAAGCATTACAATTGTGTTTCTGGTTTCTATGAGAGCTGAATTAATCTGAATGAAAATCTCTCACATAAGACATCCCTCAGATTTGGAGTTTGAGAAGATGAATACTTTATAGCCTTTATTTTCTTGCTCAGGTCTATGATGGTCAAGTGTTCTGTGAAAGAGGAGACGTTTTTAATTTGTCTTTTGCCATTTTTTGGACAGCTTGCTAAGAAAAGGAGAGTTGGCATTGTTAATAGCTGGCAAAACCTGACGTATCTGGGGTGAACTTCTATAGTGTAGGCAGTGTTATTACAGAAGATAGCACTGAGCACAGAGCACCATATGTCATGGTCCCAGTTACGCTGGCTATTTCAGGTCCATGGTTGTCAATGAGGTCATGTATTGTTTATTGCTGCACTCTTCTAGATCACTTCTTGCTCTCTTATCCTGTCCATAACAGTCCTGTGCAAGACAGAGATACTAGATATCTGGAACATACAGAAATTCTTCTGTCTCCTAGAACAGCTTTTTCATAATTTCAGCTGTGATAGGTGATAAAATACATTGTGCTATGTGGAATGATTGTTCCCTGTGTTTTTTTCTTTTTTTCTCAGGTGTTTGGGGGGACTTCTCAATAGTAATGGGACATACTGATGTCATTGCCAAAGAGCAGTGAAAAGAGCAAAAGTGACAATAACAACGAGTAGAAGAAAGGCAGAGAGAAGTGCCAGAGGCAGAAAAAAATTATTTCCTTGAAATAAAGCACTTGCATTGAGATTCCCTGAAGGACATGAAAGAGATAGAGGAGGAAAGATGACAACATGTTATGTCCTATTTAAGGCTGCCAAGCAGCTTTGTCATGAGGGTAGCGATAAAGCAGGAGAAAACAATCTCTCTTGTGTTTCCATCACAAATACATGCCTTCTTTTAGGTAATTTATTTCATTTCTTTTGAGAACTGAAAGCAGAAAGACCCATGTTGCTGGTTGCTTCTGTTGACATCAGAGCTGGGCCTGCTAGAAGGGTGTAAGGGAGAACGTCTGGAAAATCACAAAACTGGTGGGTATTCTGGGCACTTTTTGTCCCTGATCCCATGCACCCTTTTAGCACTTGTTGTATATTGAAAAATGCTGTAGTAAATTTTTTGTCATGTTATAATAGCATTGCACTCTGTGTCTAACAATTACTTTTATGAACTTGGAAAATATGTACAAACTTTGTCAACAGAGTTAATTAAACTTCACAGTAGGCTGAAGTGAGCTGACTGTGAGTGGGTCCAAATACCTTAGATGGAAACCACAAAAAATACTGCTGATCAGGACTTGGTGGAGGCTGCGACACAGCATAACCAGCATGTAAGATTTCCAAAGATGTTTCTTCCAAAGATTTGTTCTAACTTAGACCAAATCTTACCCTCCCACACGTTCCTTATCTTTCTTATTTGCTGTGGCCAGCTTATCTCTCATTTCTTCTTTTGCTTCTGGGAGTGAAGCCAGAACATCGCTGTACTGGTGGTGAAAGGCAACAAATCATGACAGTACCCCACAAAACTATGATAAACCTGTCTTTGGCAGCCAGAGACTATAATCAGAAAAGGTTACTTGTTTGCTTCATAGTATGTCCTGCAAACATTAGGGGTAAACAGAGGCATGCATTATTTTGAAATCCATCTAGAAGAAAATATCCAGAATATGATTGAATTCTATCTATTTGTACGTTAAGTTTTGTTTAAATACTACAGTTGGGGGAAGAGGAATTCATTATAGATAGTAACAGCAAGTCTAGGATAAATAAATATAATATCTAGTGACTATGCTTACCACTCTAGAACAAATGAGTATTGGGAGGAAAAGAGGTGTAACTCACTTAACCATTAATATTTAAGAACACTCATACAAACTGAATTTTGTGATGGAACATCTTATCCCAATAAACATAATGTAAATTTGTTAAAAGTTTATTGGCACTAGCACTTTGAAGCTATGCCCATACAGCAAAATGATGGAAAGCTATTCAGTAATGTATAAAGAAAAAAATTAAACTAAAAGATAATGAATATAACAAAACTGAAACATATTCAGCTATCTACATATATCTAAATCTCCTGCATGGGCTTTTATGCAGACAGCAGTGCAGCCCAGACTTCTACACCTTGAATGCAAAGAATATACGTTGGATGTTAACTTTGTTACAACCATCTGTGATCTCCAGCCATTGCTAAGTGGATGCAATACTGTTCTCAGTGGCTGAAAAGACAGTTTTTCAGCCAGCAGAAGAATGTTGGGAATCAAAACTATTGCTTCCAAACTTTAGGTGCAGGGAATTGTTTTAGCCAAAAGTATTTGCTAATCTTAAGCTGTTAGCAGGTATTAAAATGTTAAATATAATACTTTAGACATTTTATTTTAGATTTTTTCAGCAAGTAGTATCTAGAACCCTCATTTATACCAAGATTAAAATTCTATCAGTATGGGTAAGTTTTGATTATTACCTTTATTTCTTATATTTCCTGTTGGCACTAGAGAATAGTCTTTAAATGCAACAAAAACCCCTGACCCAATAGAACTGAACAGAGGGCTTTCTTTAAGGGCCAGAGTAAAGAAATCTCACACTCTACCAGGCACTATGAATAAAAATTCTTCAGCTCTGCTCCCACAGTCTCACTGCAGTACCAGCCCTTAGCTTTGGTGCATCTGTTCTGCACAGGATTATTTACATTTAGTAGTTTATCCACTAGCCTTTTTTCTAGTCTTCCCAAGTCCAGCTTGAATTTTCACTCTCCTCTCCAGGACAAACACAGGCCATTTACAGTGATTACCTGCCTTTTAAGGCTGTTTAAATGGTGCATACACTCATTGCATGGGTTGTGGGACTGGTACAAAGTCCAGCTAGCGGTCAGTAACTAGCAGCGTCCCTCTGGGATCACCACTCAGGCCGATACCATTTAATGTCTTCATTAACAATGGTGATGGTGGGACAGGGTGCAAGTTTTCCAACAGCCCCAATTGACAGGGGAAGGTGGGAGAGTGGGAGTGATCAATATGCTGGAGGACAAGTGTCTTCAATGAGCCCTCAACAGGCTGGAGAAATGGGCTGACATTGACCTTATGAAGGTCAACAAAAGCAAGTGCAAAGTCTTAGATCTGGCATGTAATAACCCTATTCAACATTACAGGCTGGGGGATGGCTGTGTAGGAAACAGCTTTGCAGAAAAGCTGGGGGACCTGGGGGTCCCGTGAACTACAAGGTGAACATGAGCCAGGGTTGTGCCCTAGCAGTAAAGGTGGCAAACAGCATGCCGGACTGTATTAGCAAGGCAGCAGCCAGTGGGCTGAGGGAAGTGATCCTTCCCCTTAATTCAGCACTTGTGGGACTGAATCAGGAGTATTGTGTCCAGTTTTGGGCCCCCCAATACAAGGAAGACATTGACCAACTGGAGCGAGTCCAGCAAAGGATCAGCAAGATATCCAGGGGGCTGGAGCAAGCATGGTACAAGTTGAGGCTGAGAGAGCTGGGCTTGTTTAGCCTTAAGTTGGAGTGCAGGGGGGCTTGGGGAGACCTTATCGCTGTCTATGAATACCTGATTGGAGGATACAGATGAGGTGGAGTCAGACTCTTCTTGCTGGTGCACAGCAATAGGTCAAGAAGTGATGAACATAAGTTGGAACATACAAAATTCCAATTAGATATAAAGGAAAAATGTTTTTTACTAATAGGGTAGACAAACACTGGAACAGCTCAGTGAGGCTGTAGGATCTCCATCCTTGAAGGTGTTCAAGACTCAGCTGGGCATGGCCCTGAGCAACCTGACCTAATCAGACCTGTTTTGAGCAGGGTGTTTTAATGCATGGGCCTCAGAGGTCACTTCCAACCTAAATTATTTTATGATTGTATGATTGCAATGTCACCATCTGTGCCCACCCCTCCTGCTGGCCCAGCACCAGCCACTTCGTCTGAACAAGCTTGGATCCAATGGCCTATGTCACAAGTTGCAGCCACCGCTTCTTTGTTGTTAATACAGAGCCTTATCCTGGCATGGAGGTTGTAGAGCAGCCCTCGTACAAGGAACTTTAGGAGAAGTGAAGTTTCATGAAATCGCTCCTCTAGATAAAAGAAAGGGATAAAGAGAAGGATGCAAAGGAGTGGAGAAAAGGAAAAAGCAATAAAATGTCTCAGGTAATACAGTGTCCTTCATGCTGGAAAATGCTTAAAACTGCCAATTCTTTCCTCAGGCAGTGTTATTTCTGCATGCACGCGAGCCTCTTCCATTCACTCTACTGACAAGTATCTTTACTATCTCTCGCACTTAACACTATGGTGCCAGCAGGCTGGGCTGCACTCCCTTCTGTCTCCTGCTGTAAACCAGCACAAAAACTGTCAGCAAACTTGTGGTTATATAGCCGAAACATAGCCTTCATTCGTGGCAGCAGTGCAACAGGCAAAATTAAAGCTGATATAAGCATCTTTCTTATGCTTCTGTGTGGATTATAGCCCAGCATCCTCATCTGTGATACAGAAACCAGGGTATACTTATTTTGTATGCACTGTCACTGTTTGCACACAAGTGGAATGTGGCCCTGCATGTTCACTCTGTATTGAAAGGAATTAACTATTTTGTTCAGCTACAAATCAAATTGCTTTTGTGTGAGTGCAACGGTTGTTTGTGGCCCAATAATACCAAAAAATTAAAGGTAAGAAGGAGAGCTAATACCTGTAAACACTGCTATTTGAGGAGACAAGTCTTCAGCTGGTTGTGTGCTTCTTCCAGACATGCCTTGATTGTGTTACAGCCATTGTTCTTCATTCAGGCGGTGACTTCAATTAGGCTTCAGAAAAGCTGGTTATCAACTTTGTTTCATTTTTGAGGATAAAAGGTGCTTTCTGGTTGAAATTTGAACAGTACACAGTCTAGTAGTTTTAGTTACTGAGATTGTTTTCTCATTTCAAAGGATGGACTCGTGGTAGTTTGAAACATTTCCTTCCAGTCCTCAGATCTTGCAGCCAGAAGCATGTGGTAGTTAACATCTGAGCTGGCTAAAAAGAACCCCAGAGAGGAACCGCTGCCCAATGCAATTGCAGATTGCTCTTGGTAGTATCTCATTTAATTAGGAGATTAAATATTCATTGGTTTTTAACATGAAGCAGTGTTATACTTCATACTGCTGCAAGTTTATTATGTATCTGAAATTTGATGGTAGATTCTCTACATCAAAGGCGGCTTTAGTCTTTTTTAGGTATATGCCACACAATTCAAAGCACTACTGTTCAGAGTCAGCTCTGAGTCATTGCACCATATCTAAAGATTTCTGCAAGTAGTCAGTATTACAAGAAACTTCTGCTACTTTCCTTTTGGCTCACATATCATATTCAGAAATATGGATTCAAATGAATCATCTTTCTGAGGATGATGCACAAGCCAAAAGGAACACAGCAGAAGTTTCTTATCCAAAGGGAAGCCTTCTGGCCATGTTTTTGGAAGAAATAAAAACAACTTGTGCTTTGAACAAATGTGATTTACAGCCATTGAGACACATAAGATGCAGAGCCCTACACAGCTGAGTTTTCACAGCCACTTTTTTAGAGTGGAACTACTTTTCCAAGAATGATGGTTTTGCCTAGTTAGTTACATCTTGGACTGTGCGGAACACATACAAAATTGCAAAATGCTGTGTTACACTCTCTGGCCCCAGGTAGGAATTCTTCATTTCATAGAACCCACGGTGGTCAGCTTGCTTTGTTGTGAGAAATAAAAAAATTAAGATAATCTGAAAATTAAAATACTAACATATGTATCTGCTACTCTCTTATTTAAGATTTCTTTTTCTATGCTCCCCTGGCCTGTTATCCTTGCATTAATTTCTTTCTCCATTGTGTTAGCAATAATGCCCCCTTTTATTGCCTTTAATTGCTTTATTTTGTTGTAAACTTGTGCTATTGGTTATTCAGTTCTCTTTTTCTTAACAGCTAATGAATGATTTACTTTATTTAAGGCTAGCCTTACATCTGTAAAGATAATTTGCAAGCCCTTGTAATTAATTAAAGTGTCGGGTCAATCTGGCAATTTTGTTCATTGCAATCAGGTTTACTGATTCTACTTAGCCTTAAATATATTGCCAGAGCCCTAATGCTGAAATAGAGACATCTTAATAGCTCTATTGGCCTATGTGCAGGCAATCAGAGTCTACACCCAAGTTCAAGAAGAAAAGACAATTGCATTCACTCATTATGTGCAGGAAGCAATTTGTGCTGTGACCTACTTTGCAACTTTTGCTTCTTTAGTTTCTATCATATGTAATGTGCTGAAGGAAGGTCCTATGGATTATACTGGTACTGATGGAGGGACACAGACTTTTTGGTTTTCCTATGGTAAGACTATGAGATCACCATCAGTTCCTAAAACTGAAAGAGGCAATAGGAAATGTCTGTTTAATGCCACTTTTTTTCTAACACAAATATGAGTGCATGCTGTCTATGTCTGTAGTGAAATGTAAATGTGGTTTCCCAGATAAGTGCTCTAAGTGGGAAAGATACAATTTCAGTCTATACAGTCTGTGGAGTGTTCATCCTATGAATGAAATGAACAACTCTGCTAACAGTAGAGTTTTGCTGATCAATTTTTTGTCCAGGAGGGATTCTGCAGCTTAGGGATTCCATGTATCCCTGTTACAGCTGCATCAACAGAATCCTGTAGTGCAAGCTCAGGAAACAAATGGTATATGCAACTCTAGCGACTGCATTTGAATTTGCAGAGTCAACCATTTAAACAAACTTCCTAGCAGAAAATATTTCCTGAGCTAATCTGTGCTCTGAAGATGTGTATAGTCTGTTTCTAAAAAAGAATCAAACTTTATTTTTCTCTGG